>NC_138306.1:17197500-18397500 GCF_965601325.2 Salmo salar | reverse complement strand
TTACATGCTAAAATTGCCACTGCATATCAAAGTAGTGTAGTGGAGGTATACGCTGTATCAATTAAAAAGGCTGATGGAACAGATCAGAAAGTTCAGCTTAAACTTTTGATAAACGATAATTTCTTCACATTTTAGGCGCGGCAATGTGCACACGGCGGTAGTCCTACATGAGAATGTCCCAAATTGCAATTTGCGCAAACACCGTTCTAAAATGTGCACTGCAAATGCCAGTAGTTTCATAGACAGCGATGGAAATATAAGTTAGAAATGTAGAACTCATATGTAAATACATTTAGTGATCACTGCTCCTCCGCGCTCCTGAAGCACTACACCGCTGCTTGCACAGTACAGCTTGGCCTGACTGTGAAAGATAAATATGGGATTTTTCATTTTAGTTCATTCCGAGTGTATGTAACTGTTTCTTATAGAATTTTCCACACAGGGCGCCTTTCCTGCCGTTTGGGACATTTTGGGCAATATTAGAGTATACCCACTTCTCCAGGCTCCACACCACTGGGTTTGGTATTTCATATATTTTCTATGTAGCTAGCCTGTATGTTTGTTCAGTGTTTTTAGCTTTTTGTGACACAGCAACAATCACATTATGTATCTTCATTCTAAATCACACTCAAAGTGACGTAAAGATTATTCCAAAATAAACACCATCTTGAGGAGTTGTAGTTTTTGAGTCAGAGGAATTAACTCATCTAATGCATATATGGTACATACAGATCTGTGTGACCAGGTTAGTAGTATTGGGAAGGATTGGGAATCACTGGGTTTACTGATAGCCTACCTGGAGTTTGACTCTGGAGCCTGGTTACAAATTATATCCCGCAGAGATTGCAGCCTCAAGCTGCAGTTGGATTGAAAATGTTTCTGTTATACTTAATGTATACGAAGACTCCTGGACATCAACCATGCAAAATGACTGTCACACCAAGAACAATAGATATACGGCCACCATCGTCACATCTGCACTAGCCATCAGATTCATACCCAATATCTGCACCTTCACCTGTAATATCCTAGGAGGCCAGCAGATGACAGTGCATTCTAACAGCCAAGCCTCTGTCATAAGTGAACCCTCAAGTTCAGTTTTCACAGTTCCACACAGTTTACATACCAGTCCAATGAGCAGTATCCAGTAAGTAGCCTATGACAGGTAGCTGCTAGAAGCCCTGATTGTTGAGTGGTTGAGTTATTCATGTGGTCAAATCTTTGAAGATTTTCCAGAGTGGACCATATTGAAAATTGAGATGAGCATAAACAGGTGACTAATGACCATCGTGCTTAATCTTACACTTTGAACCTCCATTTATTCTACCGTCCATTCTCATTTGGTTTGAGTGTTGCCTACAAGCATTACTTGTTTGTTAAAAACAATAGCTTTACTTTTGTGAGGATTTATCAAATACCAACAAGCCAGTTACTGCTCTTTCTGTCCTATAGCTACAGAGAGCAAGAAAATCCGTGCCATTTATTCATTCTGCTGGCAGTACTTCATTAGAAAGTAACTGGACAAGAGTCAGAGGTGGTAGTCATTTGTGTTGACTTAGAAAGCACACTACTAGGCAACGCGGCCTGTTGCCTCTTCAGAAGTGTTCAAGTGGTCTCCATGGTGACTGACCTGCCTGTCAATTTCGATCCTTGCCATAGAGGGGCAGCATTGATTGACAGGATGGCCGGGGGGAGAAGTGAAGTTTGGCAGCAACCAGAGGGTTAATGATTTTAAGTAAAACTTTTTACTGCCTGTCTTTTGGCCTCTGATTGTGTCTTTTGGTTTATTAGCGTGCAGAGTATTTGTTAAAACGCACCAGGATTCTGCGATGCTCTCTCTCAACAACTTCTCACGGTGTCTCTTTAGTAAAACACCATGTTCAGCTACAGCTTTGATATTGCATAATTAGTGTTGCACTTTTTTTCTCCACACAAGGCAAACTTTTCTTGTGAAGTAGCGGGTATAGGCTATTGTGGGATTCTGGCTGGTTCTAAATGAGATGTTATTTTTTGTTGGTGGGGGGGTGAGCAGAGCGCTGAGGCACCGCCCAGTTTTGGGGGACAGCTCTAATTAGATTACTGTAACCACCATACGAGGGGCCACCTCACCCCTGGTGGTCCCTGCACCCCACCCCGTCACTGAGGCAAGACCAGGGCACTGGGGAGCGGATTGGGACTGGGGGGACTGAGCTTTAGGCTGGGGAGAGGTGGGAGAGCTGCCCCAACTCAAAGGCCATGTCGAGGGCTCTCAAATCCTCTCTAAACCTTTTGTCATTTATACAGGGATTTATTAGTCATTAAAGAACAATCATGGGATCAGAGCAGCATCAAGTAGCATAATTACATATAAGAGTTTTATTATGGAAAAAATCACATCCTCCCGGGCCATTCAATGTAGCCTAACCCATTTAGCTAGAGATAGTATCAAGGCATTCATATATTTTACAAACAGTTTTTTCCCCAAAACATTTTTCTATGTTTGGGTCTATATTCAGAGGTGTTATGGATGGTTATGTCCCATGAATATGGTGAATTGGAATTCACCTGCTGCACTTGTGCTGCCAGTCAGGCCCAGGCTAAACAAATTATAATCAATTTGTCAACACAAACAGCTGACCGATTATTCCCACTCTCTCTCTCATCGCTTGGGTCAACTCTGTGTATTTCCCCCAGTGTCTAGTTACCGCTTCTTTCGGGCTGCTCATTCCATTACTGACAGGCGGTTGCTAGCCTCCTCACCATGGTTTCCTCCAACCCCGGCGACCATGTTGGTTTTTCCCCTCCCCTTTGGAGTTAAGCCCCCGTGTTCAGGCTAGTTAAGTCTCTCTTTAGCACAAGACAACTTTCTCCCCCCTCACTCACAATAGAGCGGACCTCTGGAGCATGTATCAGCTGGACATTACCATTCAACCTCCCACTGTAGCTGTTGTTTTCTGATCTAGGTTAGCATTTATTAGACTAACCTGTGCTAAAGTTGAAGGTGAAATTGACCACAATTATATTTACGTTCATTTTCGTTTTAGTTTGATAATATTTCTCTGAGATTCATACTTACCTAGGCCTCAAGGCCCTTAATATTCATACTTAACCTATCCTTAACTAGGCCTTTCTTAGCTATTGAATGGATAGGCTACCCATTCTTCAAAGTTAAGAAAGACCTAGTTAAGGATTTTCATGTATTAAGCTCATATAATCACATTATCTCTACAAATTCTCCAACCAATTTTCATGAAGTCTAAACTAAGTCCCCATTTATCCTGGTCCTCCTCTGGAGCAGTGTCATGTGGTTTAATAAGATCAGCCATCAGGTATGTTGACATGAATGTGTTGAGGTGAGTTATGGTTGTAATTAACCCACTTTTCTGTTCACAAGGCGGGCTATATGTGTGGGAGAAGACCAATGAAGCATTCAGCCTACTGCTTAATTTATTGTCCCCAATCATTCCACCCTAATGAAACCTGCCCTCCCCCTTCATCATGGCTCTCTGGAATGCCCCTTTGCACAAAAAAGGGCAAACAACATCAGCACACACACTCTCGTTGCTGTTTCTTGCTTCTGCTGTTCCTTTACTTGAAGATGACTGTAATACCATGGCTTATGCCAGGGGACTGGGTGCTGGGACTGAGTCTACTAGCCTGTAACCCTGCACCATCTGTGTGGGACCTTAATAACCAGTGCAGTGATTTATTGGTCCAACACAGCAGTGCATTTCTGTGGGGGACCACAGACAAAGCCAGTGACCCGCCCTCCCCCCTCACGACCCCCTGTGGTTTTTAATAGTACTGCAGGAACATATATTAAAGCAGTTGTGATGTGGAGGCTTCAGCCTTTCAGGACAAGATGCCACTGGTCTGGTGGTTAAAAAGATTAAACACCCTGAAAATGAGCTTGGGGTGTTTTCTTGGCCAACATTTTTTTCCCTAATAGTCAACTTGCTGTAAGTGTCCTTCCAAGTAGGCCTATTTCTTCAAGAACACCAGCCGTAAATTGGCTACAAGATTTTCTACCATGTTAATGCTACCCTCTATAGATGCACTTGCAGCAGAGCTTTCATCTCCCCCTTCCCTCAGTCAGTAGCCTAAATGTTTTTATGGCCTTGTTGTGTATTGCAGCATTGTCATGTGAACTGCTTTCATTAAGCCCCCCCATGTCACCTCCTGAGGCCGATAAGGAGCCCTAGTGAAAAGCGGGGTCTTATCTCCTCCTCATGCTCTGATGCTGGCCCTGCTTTATGGGTATTAGCTCTTTTGTCTCCTCTCTCTCTCTCCCCCGATCACTCTCACTCATTGCCCATCGAAGTTTGAAGGCCCAGAAAAGCTTTGCAAAAGACACCCACCCTCCTTCCCTCCCTCCAATCCGCTGTCTTCCTCCTTCTTCTTTGAATCCTGCCTCCGTATCATTTATCTCCGCACCCCCCCTCCTTTGCACCTCCATTTGAGGGGGCTTTTGAAGGGGCATCCTCCTTTCTCTTCCAGCTGAGTTTGTTGACACACAGTCAATCTAGGGTTCTCTTTCACCCCTGTCCACCACCCCTCTTTTTACCCTCGCCTTCACCACCCTACCCCTCCTCTGCCTCTGAACAGTAAAGCTGCCACAGCTGTGGACTGTATTAGCATAGCTGCTGAAGAGGAGGGGGGGATGCTAAATATATCACAGCCATTACCTTTTGTTTGAGCGGTGACAGTTTTAAAACATTTCAGCTTTTCACAGGGCCAAGGGAGCGAGCACAAAGGAGCGCCACTATGATTTTATTGTAACTGCTTTTTAAATACGGGTCGGAAAGCTAGCGAGAGAGCAGGAGGGGGTTCAGAGTGTTAGAGCCAAAAACAAGCGAGTAGGTCATTTGTTAAAGAAAATGGATTTAATGGATTAAGAACAAATTCGCATAAAAAAATAAGTGACTGAACAACAAACAAGTCTGGTTGCCTTTACCCCCCCCACCCCCCAAATCTTGGGAGAAAAAAAACAAATTAGGTTGGAATCATTAACTTGTTTTTCAACCACTCCACACAATTCTTGATAACAAACTATAGTTTTGGCAAGTCGGTTAGGACATCTACTTTGTGCATGACACAAGTAATTTTTCCAACAATTGTTTACAAACAGATTATTTCACTTAATCACAATTCCAGTGGGTCAGAAGTTTACATACACTAAGTTGACTGTGCCTTTAAACAGCTTGAAAAATTCCAGAAAATTATGTCATGGCTTTTGAAGCTTCTGGCTAATTGACAACATTTGAGTCAGTTGGAGGTGTACCTGTGGATGTATTTTAAGGCCTACCTTCAAACTCAGTGCCTCTTTGCTTGACATCATGGGAAAATAAAAAGAAATCAGCCAAGACCTCAGAAAAAAATTGTAGACCTCCACAAGTCTGGTTCATCCTTGGGAGCAATTTCCAAATGCCTGAAGGTACCACGTTCATCTGTACAAACAATAGTACGCAAGTATAAACACCATGGGACAACGCAGCCGTCATACCGCTCAGGAAGGAGACGCGTTCTGTCACCTAGAGATGAACGTACTTTGGTGCGAAAAGTGCAAATCAATCCCAGAACAACAGCAAAGGACCTTGTGAAGATTCTGGAGGAAACAGGTACAAAAGTATCTATATCCACAGTAAAACGAGTCCTATATCGACATAACTTGAAAGGCCGCTCAGCAAGGAAGAAGCTACTGCTCAAAAACCGCCATAAAAAAGCCAGACTACGGTTTTCAACTGCACATGGGGAGAAAGATTGTACTTTTTGGAGAAATCTCCTCTGGTCTGATGAAACAAAAATAGAACTGTTTGGCCATAATGACCATCGTTATGTTTGGAGAAAAAAGGGGGAGGCTTGCAAGCCGAAGAACACCATCCCAACCGTGAAGGACGGGGCTGGCAGCATCATGTTGTGGGGGTGCTTTGCTGCAGGAGGGACTGGTGCACTTGACAAAATAGATGGCATCATGAGGATGGAAAATTATGTGGATATATTGAAGCAATATCTCAAGACATCAGTCAGGAAGTTAAAGCTTGGTCGCAAATGGCTCTTCCAAATGGACATTGACACCAAGCGTATTTACAAAATTGTTGCAAAATGGCTTAAGGAGAACAAAGTCAAGGTATTGGAGTGGCCATCACAAAGCCCTGACCTCATTCCTACAGAAAATTTGTGAAAAGAACTGAAAAAGCGTGTGCGAGCAAGGAGGCCTACACACCTGACTCAGTTACACCAGCTCTGTCAGGAGGAATGGGCCAAAATTCACCCAATTTATTGTGGGAAGCTTATGGAAGGCTACCCGAAACGTTTGACCCAAGTTAAACAATTTAAAGGCAATGCTACCAAATACTAATTGAGCGTATGTAAACTTCTGACCCACTGGGAATGTGATGAAATAAATAAATCACTCTACTATTATTCTGACATTTCACATTCTTAAAATCAAGTGGTGATCCTAACTGACTTAAGATAGGGAATTTTTACTCAGATGAAATGTCAGGAATTGTGAAAAACTGAGTTTAAATGTGTATGTAAACTTCTGACTTCAACTGTGTGTGTGTATATATATATATACACACACAGTTGAAGTCAGAATATATATATATATTTATTTATTTTTTCGGCGGGGGGGGGGGGGGGGGGGGGTGGGGTGTATAAGACTATAAAAACACCAGGAAATCAGTTCCAAGTGATTGTTTGGTTATCTGTTCCCAACAGTGGAGGCTCAGAGGAGGAAGGGAAGGACAGTGAATGTCATTTAAAAAAATCTAAAAATAAATACTTTTTTTTAGATAAAACTATACTAAATATATTCACATCACCAAATAATTGATTAAAACACTGTTTTGCAATGAAGGTCTACAGTAGCACTCAATAGCACTCTGGCTTCACCACTCTACAGAGCGGTTGCAGACATTTTATTTATATGGGATACTAAACACAAATTGCACCACACAGTGCCTTCGGAAAGTATTCAGACTCCTAGATTTGTTCCACCTTTTGTTACCTTACAGCCTTATTCTAAAATATATATTTTTTAAGACAGCAATCTACACACAATACCCCATAATGACAAAGTGAAACCAGGTTTTTAGAAACTTTTGCAAATGTATTAAAAATAAAAAACAGTTACCTTATTTACCTAAGTATTCAGACCCTTTGCAATGAGACCCATAATTGAGCTCAGGTGCATCCTGTTTCCATTGATCATCCTGCAGATGTTTCTACAACTTCCACCTGTGGTAAATTAAATTGATTGGACATGGTTTGGAAAGGCACACACCTGTCTATAGTTGACAGTGCATGTCAGAGAAAATAACCAAGCCATGAGGTTGAAGCAGTTGCCTATAGAGCTCCGAGCTCCTTCTGCAGCATTGAAGGTTCCCAAGAACACAGTGGCCTTCATCATTCTTAAATGGAAGAAGTTTGGAACCAACAAGACTCTTCCTAGAGATGGCCGCCCGGCCAAACTGAGCAATCAGGGAATAAGGACCTTGGTCAGGGAGGTGACCAAGAACCCAGTGGTCACTCTGACAGAGCTCTAGAGTTCCTCTGTGGAGATGGGAGAACCTTCCAGAAGGACAACCATCTCTGCAGCACTCCACCAATCAGGCCTTTATGGTAGTGGCCAGACGGAAGCCACTCCTCAGTAAAAGGCACATGACAACCCACTTGGAGTTTGCCACAACACACCTAAATACTCTCAGACCCTGAGAAACTAGATCTCTGGTCTGATGAAACCAAGATTGAACTCTTTGGCCTGCATGCCAAGCATCACGTCTGTAGGATTCCTGGCACCATCCCTACGGTGAAGCATGGTGGTGGCAGGATCATGCTGTGGGGATGTTTTTCAGCGGAAGGGACTGGGAGACTAGTCAGGATCGAGGGAAAGATGAATGGAGCAAAGTGTAGAGAGATCCTTGATGAAAACCTGCTCATAGGACCTCAGACTGGGGTAAAGGTTCACCTTCCAACAGGACAATGACCCTAAGCACACAGTTAATACAACGCAGGAGTGGCTTGAGTAAAGGGTCTGAAAACCTATGTAAATGTGATTTTCGATTTTTTTGTTATTTTGAATAAATTAGCAAACATTTCTATACTGTTTTTGCTTTGTCATTATGGGTTATTGTGAGGGGGAAAAACTATTTGATACATTTTAGAATAAAGCTGTAATGTAACAAAATGTGGAAAAAGTCAAAGTGTCTGAATACTTTCTGAATGCACTGCACTTGAGTTCAGGGGTAAGTAAACTTTTAAAAACAATTGCTGATCTTAACCAGATCACAAATCCCAGTTTTGATGAAACAACTACACCCTAGGTCAAAAATAAGTAACAACTAAAAAAGTGAACATTATTTTTAAAAGGTCAAAACAACAACCTTCTTTGATGTATCCGACTCACCATGTCTCACATCACATGGTTCCTGCCAGATTGAGCCCTTTGCCATCCTGGTGAACCAGGATGGCAAAGGTCAACGGTCCAGGTGAACCAGGTCGACGGTCCAGGACACGATGTGTCAACAGTTTCATCCAGCCCAAGTAAGTAACTAAGACTGAGCATGTCCCCTGGGTCTGAGAAATACACTTTTATTGGTACTGCAAAAATGATCAGTGTCTGCTTGTGTTTAGCTGGTTTTACAATCTGATGTGTGTGTGCATGGTGTACAGTATGTATGTTTCATTCGTATCAATGCAAATTTTCTCCCCATGCAAACAGTCACATTTTCAGAAATTAGAGGTGGGCATTTCTTTCCTCGTTGTCTGAAATGGTCGGCAAAAGTGAGTGAGGGGGGTGTAGAAGGGTATTCAGGGTTTGGGAGGGGGCAGGAACTTGGACTTGGGCCCAGCTCAGAGGACAGTGGTAAATTACCATGGAAGGCGTGAACCCCGAGTGTGCAGTGCTCCACTGTGTTTTCACAGGCACCGCTGCCACTGAGTGGGGGGCTCCATCCAAAACTCTCATAAATGTCTTTGCCCCTCAACAAAGGAGCCAATATCCGTTTATGTGTGCATGTGTGTGATCGTGTTGTGTTTGTATGGAAGAGGAGAAACGTGCAGAGTTTGCTCAGAGACAGGTTCCATGCTCTGTCAATGTTGGCCAAATGCAAGTATTCCATTTTGCAGACTCAATACACACGATTGTCCACAGGTCATTTGTACACCCGTCTGCGCAGTACTACTCTGGGGTTCAACACTTCACATTGTACATTTAAAGGCCGTTGAGCAGTTGTATTTATGATAATGTTATCAGAAGACCTAATGATCATTTAGAAATATTTGTTAGGTTTTGACTTGCATGAATGGTCCAGGAGAGCAGTTTCCTTTTTCATCGTCCTCTTTTGAAAGGTTCAGAAGTTTACAATTTCAATGCAGTTATAGTTTGTTGTTTTTTCAACTACAGTATAAGGGTTGTGCTTGAACCCCCTAAGGTTGATGTCCACGCCCCTGGGGAATCTAATTAGCATAACACAAAAATCCCCATACAAATATGTCAGTCTAAGCTAGAGATATGGTATCTGTGTTTTTGCATTGGATGCCTCGCAATCCATCGCATTCGCCTATGTCGCACCATTTCTCTCTAAACAGGAAACAGTGTAGAGAATTGATCAGACTTGGCGAAGGGGGAATGGGGGAGGGTCTTATATGCTTTCTTTTGGGTTGAGGAACAGTGGCCTAGGACTTTATCACCCCTAGTGGAGAAGGAGATGTGTTGATACATTTTGCATCACGTGTCTTAGTGATGTGGAATTAAAATTGCCAGCAACAATAAAAGCAGCCTCTAGGTGCATGGTTTCCAGCTTGTTTTTAGTCTCATACAGTTCATTAAGTGCCAGCTTGTTGTTGCCCTGAGGTGGAATGTATACAGCAGTCACGATAACAAAGGAAAACTCTATGGGGAGGTAGAAGGGTCGGCATTTGACCATCAGGTATTCCAAGACGGGTGAACAATAGGTCGAAAGTCTGCATCAAGGGGTTGAACCAGTTCAGGGAACAGAACCGAAAACCAGAAAATAACGAAATTATTTGAGGAATAGAACCCGAACCAGAAATGAAAATGATCTATACTGTTCCGGAACAGAACCGTAATTTTAAAAGCATGGGAACCGGTTAATAACTTTCTTTTTACATTCCGGGCATTTTATTCAGTCCCCCAAAAAACGCAACAAAGCGCCTATGCAAAGCCCTCTGTCACTGAAACATATTCCAGAGTCTTCCTGCCAGCTGAAAATCTTTGCCAGATGGTATGGTATGCAGGCTACCTGCCCTTCCCCTCTGAAGCATAGGTTGCTGTAGGCTACTGACAGAGTTACAAGCATGATTCAGAAATTTGGGAGAGATGTTTAAATTAATGGATTCACTTTTTCAATGCTAGGTAAGGATACTATAGTTATCACGTTTCACATTGGATTGATTAACTACAAAAATACGTGTTTTTAATTCTAGTGCTGCTCTGCACACACAAGTTGTTAGCTAGCTAATGTTTTCTCTGGTCCAACGTTAAACCAACTCGGGAGTTTAAAGACATTATCAATTCCTTCATATAATTCTGTGAGCCTAATTCAGATAATGCATGTCATAACAAGATGCCCAGCGCTTCCACTATCCTCTCTCGCACTCTCCTCACCCGCAAAATTTCAGTTGCATCTCACACCCAACACTGACTGGCAGCACAGTGTGTGTGTTTGTCTTTCATTATGATTAAACTACCTGCCCCCCAGGACACCTTCAGCACCCTATGTTACAGGAATGCCAAAAAGATCAAGGACAACAACCACCCGAGCCACGGCCTGGTTACCCCGCTACCATCCAGAAGGCGAGGTCAGTACAGGTGCATCAAAGCTGGGACCGAGAGACAGAAGCTATTTTTCAATCTCAAGGTCAACAGACTGTTAAACAGCCATCACTAACACAGAGAGGCTGCTGCCTACATACAGACTTTAAATCATTGGCCACATTAACAAATGGATCACTAGTCACTTTATTAATGTCACTTTAATAATGTTTACATATCTTGCATTACTCATCCCATATGTAAACTTAGCAAAAAAAGAAACATCCCTTTTTTCAGGACCCTGTCTTTCAAAGATAATTCGTAAAATCCAAATAACTTCTCAATCTTCATTGTAAAGGGTTTAAACACTGTTTCCCATGCTTGTTCAATGAACCATAAACAATTAATGAACATGCACCTGTGAAACGGTCGTTAAGATGCTTACAGACGGTAGGCAGCTAAGGTCACATTTATGAAAACTTAGCACACTAAAGAGGCCTTTCCACTGACTCTGAAAAACATCAAATGAAAGATGCCCAGGGTCCCTGCTCATTTGCGTGAACGTACCTTAGGCATGCTGCAAGGAGGCATGAGGACTGCAGATGTGGCCAGGGCAATAAATTGCAATGTCTGTACTGTGAGACGCCTAAGACCGAGCTACAGGATGGACAGCTGATCGTCCTTGCAGTGGCAGACCACGTGTAACACCTGCACAGGATCGGTACATCCGAACATCACACCTGCGGGACAGGTACAGGATGGGAACAACAACTGCCCGAGTTACACCAGGAACGCACAATCCCTCCATCAGTGCTCAGACTGTCTGCAATAGGCTGAGAGAGGCTGGACTGAGGGCTTGTAGGCCTGTTGTAAGGCAGGTCCTCACCAGACATCACCGGCAACAATGTCGCCTATGGGCACAAACCCACCGTCGCTGGACCAGACAGGACTGGCAAAAATTGCTCTTCACTGACGAGTCGCGGTTTTGTCTCACCAGGGGTGATGGTCGGAATCGCGTTTACCATCGAAGGAATGAGTCTTAACACCGAGGCCTGTACTCTGGAGCGGGATCGATTTGGAGGTGGAGGGTCCATCATGGTCTGGGGCGGTGTGTCACAACATCATCGAACTGAGCTTGTTGTCATTGAAGGCAATCTCAACGCTATGCGTTACAGGGAAGACATCCTCCTCCCTCATGTGGTACCCTTCATGCAGGCTCAGCCTGACATGACCCTCCAGCATGACCATGCCACCAGCCATACTGCTTGTTCTGTGCGTGATTTCCTGCAAGACAGGAATGTCAGTGTTCTGCCATGGCCAGCGAAGAGCACGAATCTCAATCCCATTGAGCACGTCTGGGACCTGTTGGATCAGAGGGTGAGGGCTAGGGCCATTCCCCCCAGAAATGTCCGGGAACTTGCAGGTGCCTTGGTGGAAGAGTTGGGTAACATCTCACAGCAAGAATGGGCAAATCTGGTGCAGTCCATGAGATGTAGTGCAGTACTTAAAACAGCTATTGGCCACACCAGATACTGTTACTTTTGATTTTGACCCCCCCTTTGTTCAGGGACATATTATTACATTTGTTAGTCACATGACTGTGGAACTTGTTCAGTTTATGTCTGTTGGTGAATCTTATGTTTATACAAATATTTACACATGTTAAGTTTGCTGAAAATAAACGCAGTTGACAGTGAGAGGATGTTTCCTTTTTTTCTGAGTTTATATACTGTATTTTATACCATCTATTGTATCTTGCCTGTGCCGCTCGGTCATTGCTAATCCATACATTTACATATTCTTATTCCATGCCTTTACTTAGATGTGTGTATTAGGTAGTTGTTGTGGAATTGTTGATATTTCTGCACTGTCAGACCTAGAAACACAAGCATTTCGTTACTTGCAATAACATCTGCTAACCATGTGTATGTGACCAATAAAATTTGATTAAACCGTGCTGTTAAGGCAAAATACCATTTGCAGAAAGGTGACAGAGCTAGTGTTTTTCAGACTGAGACATCCCACAAAATTGTCTGTAGTGTACGAACGGTTTGGCCTTCAAACGATTCCCCTCTATGGAAAGATGAGACTCTCACGAACACGATCCGTTTTGCCCACATGCCTCACAAGACTCGCCTGTAGGTCCCCGGTATCAGTTGCAAAAATTTATGGAATTATATATGGAGACTGTTTAGTGCCGAAAATAAGGGGTTAAATACAGTATTACAAAGAAAAATAAACATTTGTATCTCTCAAATAGGACAGACACTTCAGAACAACCTACCTTTTGATAGTTTTTTGGGGGGCTGTTATTCAATGCGTTTGTATAGGCAAATAGCAGTAAGGCCAAATACGATATTTTATCAAATCAAAATATAATACCTCAAGGGGTCAAAAATCAAATAGCAAAATGATCCTTGGTATGACCTTCTTAAAACAATTCCATATTGTTTAGTATTTTAATGCAGAGAAACCATGACGAAACCCTGAAGCTCATTGTTGTGCCATTTATCTGCTGCCATCACCGGATGTTTCAGCATGATAATGCACTGCCCCATGTTGCAAGGATCTGTACACAATTCCTTGACGCTGAAAATGTCCCAGTTCTTCCATGGCCTGCATACTCACCAGACAAGTTAGCCATTGAGCATGTTTGGGATGCTCTGGATCGACGTGTATGACAGCATGTTCAGCCATTGAAATGGAGTGGGACAACATTCCACAGGCCACAATCAACAGCCTGATCAACTCTATGCGAAGGAGATGTCGCGCTGCATGAGGCAAATGGTGGTCACACCAGATACTGAGTTGTTTTCTGATCCATTCCCCTACTTTTCTTTTTTTAAGGTATCTGACCAACAGATGCATATCTGTATTCCCAGTCATATGAAATCCATAGATTAGGGCCTAATTAATTTATTTACAGATTACCTTGTATGAACTGTAACTCAGTAAAATCTTTGAAATTGTTGCATGTTGTGTTTATATTTTTGTTCAGTATACATATTTTTTTTAATCCTTTGTTTACACTGTGGTTACATTTTCTGCCAGAACAAATGTACAAAAAGAACACGCACATGAAAAGAACACAGCCCTTGAATGTACATTTTTCCTTCCAAACTGGAACTCAAGTGCTCAACATTGTCAGTCGCCTCTACACAAAAAAAAAAACAGAGTATGTAGTTCAAATTGTATTATTTTACAAGTTACTTCTGTTGTTCTAGCTAGGGTGTGAGCAGGTAGTGGTCATTTACCAAGGAAAACTACTAGGCCTAGATTCAATCAGATAAAGCGTTAATTAACCGCTGACACCTGCATAGCTGATGTTTTGGAGGTGTCCAAGGTGTAACTGCATTGGAGCTGTCAAATGGGTGAGCAGCTGCTCTTGATCATTGTCAGGAAGCCACTCCCATCCCACCCATGTTAGAAGTTCAGAACAAGAAAGTGTAGGCTACATAGAAATAATGACGTTCAAATTGAAAATCATTCAACAAAGTTAGGATTTCTATCAGCCTAATCAAGCTGTAGATTACATCTCACATTCTAGTGTCTGAACTTGTAAACAAGGCTGCATGGGATTTATCTTAATTAGACTCAGCAGCCAATGGCAATTCCCCCACTTTAGGTAATGCCAAGAGCAGCTTGTGGATTTGACAGCTCTTTTAAAGTGTCACCTCCGACACCGCCAAAACAACCGCTCTGCGGATGTTGGCTAAAGCGGGTCTGATTGAATAGAGAACCTAGTTTTTCACAGCAAATAAAAAATATATTGTAGCTACTTGTGTCCTGACCTTGTCCACATTCTGATTGTGCCCACATTCAACACACAAGGTTGCCAGTTCGATTCCCAATGCGTTTTTTTTGTTTTCCAACCTACCCAACATACTCTTCTAATCTACTGACTTGTGGTGTTCCTGCCTGACTACATTGCAAACACCTTCCAGATATCACAACACTTGGATACGTGTTTAATATATCAGCTAACCACATATCTTATGATACAGCAATCTGGTGCCCAACTGCATAGTCGATGAGGTGGCGCACAACCATTGGTTGATGCAATACATGTAGTCAAGCAGGAACACCACAATTCTAAATGACTGACTGAACAGCTTCCTGAACAGAGTGGTGCCCTCCCCCTTGCTAGTGCAATGGACTAGGCACTGGGATAGGGATCAGAAGGTCACAGGTTTTAATCTTGCCGATGCCATATCTCAAAAAATTAACCCTGGTTACACCTTATATTATTAACATTTGGTTGTCGTGATCTAATCACTATCTGTTCAAGGTTAAATCAGAACACAAGATACATGTTAGCACCAGGTACTGTATAAACAGAGCTAAAGGAATACTCTCCTTCACATATGCCATGATTGCCAGAAAGAATATTATGGGACACACTAGAGACAGTGCTGCTGTGCACTAACCAAAGAACCATACCTCAACTATGCAATTTTCTTCAAATAGAGTGATGGTCAACAATATTATAAACTCAACGACCTGTACATGAAGGCCTATGCATCTATTCAATATGCAGCAATGTACAATATTCAAGGAAATGTAACTCAGAATCTATATATCAGTAGATTACACATATATAAAATCCATTGCGTCTTCAAAATATTTTTTTCTATCGTTTTAATGCCATGCGGAATCGGCTAATGAAAGTTACATTAGGAAAACAGTCATTTTAATAAACATTTCTGAATGTCAAGTGTCCCCAATGGGTAAGGCAGAAACCATCCAAGTACTTATCGCCCACCAGAGGAATATACAGTGCCTTCAGAAAGTATTCATACCACATTTTGTTGTGTTACAGCCTGAATTTAAAATGGATTACATTGAGATTTTGTCATTGGCCTACTACACACAATACCCCATATTGTCAGTGGAATTATGTTTTTAGACATTTTTAGAAATGTAATTAAAAATAATGCTGAAATGTCTTGACTCAATAAGTATTCAACCCATATGTTACGGCAAGCCTAAGTAAGTTCAGGAGTAAAAGTGTGCTTAACAAGTCACATAAGTTGCATGGACGCATTCTGTGTGCAATAATAGTGTTTAACATGATTTTTGAATAACTACCTCATCTCTGTACCCCACACATACAATTATCTGTGAGGACCCCAGTCGAGAAGTGAATTTCAAACACATATTCAACCACAAAGACCAGGGAGATTTTCCAGTGGCTCGCAATGAAGGGCACCTATTGGTAGATGGGTAAAAAAAGGAGAAAAAAAAGCAGATATTGAATATCCCTTTGAGCATGGTGAAGTTATTAAATACACCCAGTCACTACAAAGATACAGGCGTTCTTCCTAACTCTGTCGCTGGAGAGGAAGGTAACCGCTCAGGGATTTCACCATGAGGCCAATTGTGACTTTAAAACAGTTACATATTCATGGCTGTGATGGGAGAAAACTGAGGATGGATCAACATCATTGTAGTGACCTAATTGACAGAGTGAAAAGGAAGTCTGAAGAGGATAAAAATATTCCAAAACATGCATCCTGTTTGCAACAAGGCACGAAAGTAATACTGCAAAAAATGTGGCTAAGCAATTCACTTCTTGCCCAGAATATAAAGTGTTGTTTGGGGCAAATCCTGCTACATCATGTTATGGGTATGGTTAAGGACTGGGGAGTTTTAGAGGATAAAAAAAAAGATGGAATGGAGCTAAGCAAAAGCCTAATATAAAACCTGGTTAAGTCTGCTTCCCATAAGACAGATGAATTCACCTTTCAGCAGGGCAATAACCTAAATCACAAAGGCCAAATATACACTGGAGTTGCTTACCAAGACGACATTGAGTGGCCTAATTAGTTGAGACATAAATCGGCTTGGAAATGTCTAGCAATTATCAACAACCAACTTGACAGAGCTTGAAGAATAGTGTGCAAATACTATACAATCCAGGTGTGTAAAGCTCTTAGAGACTTACCCGAAAAGACTCACAGCTGTAATTGCTGCCAAAAGTGATTATTACATGCATTGACTCAGGGGTGTGAATACTTATGTAAATAAGGTATCTGTTTTTTAATCTTTACATTTGCAAAAAATTCTAAAAACCTGTTTTCCCTTTTTTATTACGGGGTATTGTGTGTAGATTGATGAGGATTTTTTTTTATTTAATCCATTTTAGAATAAGGCTGTAATGTAACAAAATGTGGAAAAAGTGAAGGGGCTGAACTCTTTCCAAATGCACTGTATACAGAGAGTATTCCTACCCCTTCACTTATTCCACATTTTGTGGTGGAATTCAAAATGGATACAATTGTCACCTATCTACGCACAATACCCTTAATGACAAAGTGAAAATATGTTAAGACATTTTGGTAAATTTTTTGAAAATTAAATACAGATATCTAATTTACGTAAGTATTCAGACCCTTTGCTATGAGACTCGAAATTGAGCTCAGGTGCATCCTGTTTCCATTGATGTTTCTACAACTTGGAGTCCACCTGTAATACATCTAATTGATTGGACATGATAGTCACACACCGGTGTATATAAGGTCCCACAGTGGACAGTGCATGTCAGAGCAAAAACCAAGAGATGAGGTCAAAGGAAATTGTCCGTAGACCTCCGAGACAGGATTGTGTCGAGGGGAAGGGTACCAAAAAAAATTCTGCAGCATTGAAGATCCAAGGACACAGTGGTCTCCATCATTCCTAAATGGAAGAAGTTTGGAACCACCAAGACCCTTCCTAGAGCTGGCTTCCCGGCCAAACTGAGCAATCGGGGGAGAAGGACCTTGGTCAGTGAGGTGACCAAGAACCCGATGGTCACTCTGACAGAGTTTCAGAGTTCCTCTGTGGAGATGGGAAAACCTTCCAGAAGGACAACCATTTTTGCAGCACTCCACCAATCTGGCCTTTATGGTAGAGTGGCCACAAAGAAGCCACTTTTCAGTAAAAGGCACGACAGCCCGCTTGGAGTTCGCCAAAAGGCACCTCAGACCATGAAAAACAAGATTCCCTGGTCTGATGAAACCAAGATTGAACACTTTGGCCTGGATACCAACAGGTGTCACATCTGGAGGAAACCTAGCACCATCCCTACGGTGAAGCATGGTGGTGGCAGCATCATGCTGTGGGCATGTTTTTCAGTGGTAGGGATTGGGAGACTAGTCAGGATCAAGGAAAAAATGACTGGAGCAAAGTAGAGAGAACCTTGATGAAAACCTGCTCCAGAGCGCTCAAACTCAGACTGGAGCGAAGGTTCACCTTCCCAGAGGACAACGACCCTAAGCACACACCCAAGACAACGCACAAGTGGCTTTGGGACAAGTCTCTGAATGTCCTTGAGTGGCCCAGCCAGAGCCCGGACTTGAACCCGTTCGAACATCTTTGGAGAAACCTGAAAATAGCTATGGTAGCAACGCTCCCCATCCAACCTGACAGAGCTTGAGAGGATCTGCAGAGAACAATGGCAGAAACTCTCCAAATACAGGTGTACCAAGCTTGTAGCGTCATACCCAAGAAGACTCAAGGTTGTAATCGCTGCCAAAGGTGCTGAGTGAAGGGCCTGAATACTTACGTAAATGTGATATTTCCGTTCTCTTTATACATTTGCAAACATGTCTAAAAACCTGTTTTTGCTCTGTCATTATGGGGTATTGTGTGTAGATTGAAAAAAAATCTATTCTAGAATAAGGCTGTAATGTAACCAAATGTGAAAAGTCAAGAGGTCTGAATATTTTCCGTATGCATGTACACACGTGTGTGTGTGTGTGTGTGTAGATAAACTCAGCAAAAAAAGAAACGTTCCTTTTCCAGGACCCTGTCTTTCAAAGATAATTCGTAAAAATTCTAATAACTTCACAGATCTTCATTGTAAAGGGTTTAAACACTGTTTCGCATGCTTGTTCAATGAACCATAAACAATTAATGAACAAGCACCTGCGGAATGGTCATTAAGACACTAACAGCTTACAGACGGTGGGGTATTAAGGTCACAGTTATGAAAACTTAGGACACTAAAGAGACCTTTCTACTGACTCTGAAAAACACCAAAAGAAAGATGCCCAGGGTCCCTGCTCATCCGCGTGAACGTGCCTTAGGCATGCTGCAAGGAGGCATGAAGATGTGGCCAGGGCAATAAATTGCAAAGACCGTACTGTGAGATGCCTAAGAGAGCGCTACAGGGAGACAGCTGATCGTCCTCACAGTGGCAGACCACGTGTAACAACACCTGCACAGGATCGGTACATCCGAACATCACACCTGCGGGACAGGTACAGGATGGCAACAACAACTGCCCGAGTTATACCAGGAATGCAGTGCTCAGACTGTCCACAATAGGCTGAGAGAGGCTGGACTGAGGGCTTGTAGGCCTGTTGTAAGGCAGGTCCTCACCAGACATCACCGGCAACAATGCTTATGGGCACAAACCCACCGTCGCTGGACCAGACAGGACTGGCAAAAAGTGCTCTTCACTGACGAGTCGCGGTTTTGTCTCACCAGGGGTGATGGTCGGATTCGCGTTTACCGTTGAAGGAATGAGTGTTAACACCGAGGCCTGTACTCTGGAGCGGGATCGATTTGGAGGTGGAGGGTCCGTCATGGTCTGGCGCGGTGTGTCACATCATCGGACTGAGCTTCTTGTCATTGCAGGCAATCTCAACGCTGTGCATTACAGGGAAGACATCCTCCTCCCTCATGTGGTACCCTTCCTGCAGGCTCATCCTGACACCAGCCATACTGTTCGTTCTGTGCGTGATTTCCTGCAAGACAAGAATGTCAGTGTTCTGCCATGGCCAGCGAAGAACCCGGATCTTAATCCCATTGAGCACGTCTGGGACCTGTTGGATCGGAGGGTTAGGGCCATTCCCCCCAGAAATGACCGGGAACTTGCAGGTGCCTTGGTGGAAGAGTGGGGTAACATCTCACAGCAAGAACTGGCAAATATGGTGCAGTCCACGAGGAGGAGATGCAGTGCAGTACTTAATGCAGCTGGTGGCCACACCAGATACTGACTGTTACTTTTGATTTTGACCCCCCCCCTTTGTTCAGGGACACATTATTCCATTTCTGTTAGTCACATGTCTGTGGAACTTGTTCAGTTTGTCTCAGGTTGTTGAATCTTATGTTCATACAAATATTTACACATGTTAAGTTTGCTGAAAATAAATGCAGTTGACAGTGAGAGAACATTTCTTTTTTCGCTGAGATATATATATACACACACACACGTATGTATGCATACATATACACACACACACTACCGTTCAAAAGTTTGGGGTCACTTAGAAATGTCCTTGTTTTTGAAAGAAAAGCTAATTTTTTTGTCCATTCATTATAACATCAAATTGATAAATATACTGTAGACATTGTTAATGTTGTAAATGACTATTGTAGCTGGAAACGGCACATTCTTTTATGGAATACCTACATGGGCGTACAGAGGCCCATTGTCAGCAACCATCACTCCTGTATTCTAATGGTACGTTGTGTTAGCTAATCCAAGTTTATCATTTTAAAAGCGTAATTGATCATTAGAAAACCCTTTTGCAATTATGTTAGCACAGCTGAAAACTGTTGTCCTGATTAAAGTAGCAAAAAAACTGGCCTTCTTTAGGCTAGTTGAGTATCTGGAGCATCAGCATTTGTGGCTTCGATTACAGGCAAAAATAATCCAGAAACCTTCTCCTGAAACTCGTCAGTCTATTCTTGTTCTGAGAAATTAAGGCTATTCCATGAGAGAATTTGCCAAGAAACTGAAGATCTTGTACAATGCTGTGTACTACTCCCTTCACAGAACAGCACAAACTGGCTCTAACAAGAATAGAAAGAGGAGTGGGAGGCCCCGGTGCACAACTGAGCAAGAGAACAAGTACATTAGATTGTCTAGTTTGAGAAACAGATGCCTCGCAAGTCCTCAACTGGCAGCTTCATTAAATAGTAGCCGCAAAACACCAGTCTCAACGTGATAAAGCTAACACAACGTGCCATTGGAACACAGGAGTGATGGTTGCTGATAATGGGCCTATGTACACCTATGTAGATATTCCATTAAAACTCAGCCGTTTCCAGCTACAAGAGTCATCTACAACATTAACAATGTCTACACTGTATTTCTGATCAATTTGATGTTATTTTAATGGACAAGAATGTGCTTTTCCTTCAAAAACAAGGACAAAACAAAACCTTTGAACTGTAGTGTATGTATACACATACATACACAAGGCCACTACCAGTCAAACGTTTGGACACACCTACTCATTCAAGGGTTTTTCCATATTTTTCCTATTTTCTACATTGTAGAACAATAGTGAAGACCTCAAAACTATGAAATAACACATATGGAATCATGTCGTAATCACCCGACCTCAACCCAACTGAGATGGTTTGGGATGAGTTGGACCGCAGAGTGAAGGAAAAGCAGCCAACAAGTGCTTAGCATATGTGGGAACTCCTTCAAGACTGTTGGAAAAGCATTCCAGGTGAAGCTGGTTGAGAGAATTCCAAGAGTTTGCAAAGCCTTAGTCAAAGCAAAGGTTGGCTATTTTGAAGAATCTCAAATATATTTGGATTTGTTGAACACTTTTGGTTACTACATGATTCCATGTGTTATTTCATAGTTATGATGTCTTCACTATTATTAAACAATCTAGAAAACAGTACAAATGAAGTAAAACCCTTGAATGAGTAGGTGTGTCCAAACGTTTGACTGGTACTGTATATACACACGCACGCACGCATGCGTTCTTTTACAACTTATTCTGTGAGCACTCATCCTAATAAATAGTCACACGTTCAACATATAAAGAACAAAATCAACATATTTATATATCTAAGGAATGATTTCCTATCCAAATTCAATTTGGCCAAACCCCACCCCGCCATCCATGCTTTTAGTGATTCACATCTATACAGCAATTTGATTAAGAGCCATCTTTCATTCTATCAAATTTGAGAGGCATGAGCAGAGAAATGGTTCATTAAAAAAATTCTAACTAAACATTAAAGTAGTAACAATGCTGTGGTCGGGAGGATGTGCTCGACCCAACCCTGTCCTTTCCTGTGTCGTATCAAGTCAGGCTTAAAAATCAGCTTTTTTGTTGTATCAAGTCAGCTTTAGAGAACAGAACAGCCTATGGAGAATGGGTGAGGCCCCTTCAGTCTCTGACAGAGGAAGACAGACAGCAAGTGAGGGAGGGGACCTCTGCCCTGGACACAGCCTACTGTAGGTGCAGTGCCTTCAGAAAGTATTCACACCACTTTTTCTTTGTTAGAGCCTGAATTTAAAATGGATTACATTTAGATTTTTTTGGTCAATGAAATACATACACACAATACTCCATAATGTCAAAGTAGAATTATGTTTTCCTAAATTCTTACAAATGAAATAAAAATGAAAAGCTGAAATGTCTTGAGTCAATAAGTATTCAACCCCTTTGTTATGGCAAGCCTTAACCAGTTCAGAAGAAAAAAATGTGCTTAACAAGGCACTAAAGTATAACTGCAAAAAAATGTGGCAAAGCAAGTAACTGTTTGACTGGGGCAAATCCAATACAACACATTACTGAGTAACACTCCATATTTTCAAGCAGATTGGTGGCTGCATCATGTTATGGGTATTTTTGTAATCGTTAAGGACTGGGGAGTTGTTCATGATAAAAAGAAACAGAATGGAGCTAAGCACAGGCAAAATCCAAGAGAAAAACCTGGTTCAGTCTGCTTTCCACAATAACCTAAAACACAAGTCCAAATCTACACTGGAGTTGCTTACCAAGAAGACAGTGAATGTTCCCGAGTGGCAGAGTTACAGTTTTGACTTAAAGCTGCTTGAAAATCGATGGCAAGACTTGAAAATTGTTGTCTAGTAATGGTCAACAACCAATTTGACAGAGCTTGAACAATTTTAAAAAGGATAATGGGAAAATGTTGTACAATCCAGGTGTGCAAAGCTCTTAGAGACAGCTGTAATTGCTGCCAAAGGTGATTATAACATGTATTGACTCAGGGGTGTGAATACTTATGTAAATTAGATATTTCTGTCTTTTCAATAAATTAGCAAAAATGTTAAGAACCTTTTTCACTTTGTCATTATGGGGTTTTGTGTGTAGCTGGTTGAAAAATAAATTATATTCAATCCATTTTGAATTCAGGCTGTAACAACAAAATGTTGAATAAGTAAAAGGGTATGAATACTTTGAGGGCACTGTATAGGGTGGTCTGATCTGTGTCGTAGTGGCTCTAGTCTGAGTCTGAGCTGCAGCTGTCAGCCGTGGGCTGTCTAAGAGCCTCCTCTAGGGGTGCCAGTGTGCCGTCCCTCCTCACCCCCATCGGTCTGATCAGCTGCTGCCTGTGGAGCACAAAAACAGACACAAACAACATCACAACTGGGTCGTATTCACTAGGCACCAAACGGAAGAAAACAAACTGAAACAGGCCGGGACTACCTGAACTTGTCCAATAAGAAACACTTGTTTTAATTTTCCATTTCAAAATGAATTCAACCCTGGTCTGGAGAACCGTGTTTGACGGTGATTAGAAACCACGATTGGGTTCAACTTAAATTGAAGGCAGTAATTCAGGAAGTAAACAAAAATTACAATTCAATAATTGAAAAAAGGTCATTTATTTTCAATGACTTCTCAATAAACTGAAAGGTAGAAGCTATTTCAAAACATTTTACATTTCTAAATTCAAATCACTTCCTGAATTGACTATATTCTATTCAAATTGAGCACAACCCCTGTTAGAAACAAGAATATTACTTTGTGGTATTCACAACACACAGTTTGTACATCACAGCAGGAGAATACAAATAGTCACCAACAAAGACTAGGGGGAGTGCAGAGGAAAACAAACATGTTACAACCCAGAAGAGGTCTCACAGTCACTCAAGGTTGAGAAGAGGATGCACCCCAGAAGGATGCCTGTCAAGCAGTAGAAATGCGCATTTGCCGATGTACTGTTAGCTGATAATGTTTACTTTGCAAGCTATCGTTAGAAATTTAGTAGTTGGCTAAACATAGTGGTAAGTAGACCTTATATAATTTTTTCTCCAAACAGCATAGGCCTACCTAGCGAAGTTAGCTAACATTATCCCATTTTCAATGTTTTTAAGAGTGTTTAATCACAAATTGTCTATCTACCTAATAACCGATCATGTCAATATGGCTAGTTAACATGCTAACTTTCAGAGGATAAACTAGATGGCCATTTTAGCTTGCCATCTATAGTGGTGATGACAGTAGTCTGACTGACAAACACCAGGATGAGGACTTGCAGGTGTCAAGGTCTTTCCAAAAGGTCTGATCTCTGATGAAACAAGCTAAATGGCACGTTTGCTTAGCTAGCTAGCTCCATGCCAAATGGATAGGCTACCCTCACGTATCTGAAAATAATTGATCAATTGATGTTTACTGATCATGAAAAGCATTCAGTTACTTGCTGTATAACTGATGATAGAGCTAAATGTGGAATAATCGAAAATGTATAGTTCTGACTATGCTCTTCAAGAGGTGTTGATATTAAAACAAAATTATTATAACATTTATTTAACAATCTCTGAAAACGGCATGCAGTGGTCAATGGTTTTAGCAGAGCTGGGGGTCTCCTTGCCCCACAGCAGCCAAATCGAACACTCTACACTGTATTGTAACGTTTTGTTGATAACCTGTAATTGAACCGAATAAGAAGCATTTAGAACATTGGTCATTTAGCAGATGCTTAGTCCCAGTGTATGGATTTAGAAATCTTCTCCTTCAACATTTGACACAATAGTGTACAATGCCCACGTTTCATTTGGTAGACCAATCTGTTGCTGCCACAATCCACCTGCGCTGTTTTGAACCTCAAAACCCTTTATGTCACGCATTCTACACCTTCTAAAGAGGCCCGTTGTTGAGTGGTGGTGGCACGTCTTTTCTTACATCTGGCGCTCAAGAACCCTGGATGACGACCCGTCCCCCCTTCATTCACTCAAAACACATGTGAACACACACACAGACTCTTATTGTTGGTCATCTCCCCTTCCACGCTCTCCTCTCCTCTGTGGGTCAGTTTAATTACAGGATCAGTGCTCTGTGTAATCTCCTCAAAGCCACACCAGGCCCTCTATCCTAATCCAATTATATCTGCACTGTGTGCCACCAGCTCCCTCTCAGATGTGTTATCACAGAATTAGCCAATCAAAGTCTTAAAACCATGGCTACATTTGCATTCATTTGCACAATTCAAACACAAATTAACATATAACTCCTCATTCCTGGTTCCTCCCCCCAAAAAACAGAGTAAAGCTCTGGAGGAGGACTATGATAAAGAGGACTTGGAGGTGAGCCATGTAATATGATTGTGCGGTATGAATACGGCACAAAGGAAATTTGAAGATCTTATCTCATGTCCTTTCAGTGAAAAGCACTAAATCATTTGTTTTATAAAAAAAGATACGTAAGCTGGGGCGAATTCTGACGACTACGCACAACCCTGTTTCACGGTGCCACATCCTCTATCAAATGCGTAATGAAACCATCAACAATAACCAAGACCAAAAAATATTAGAAACACTTGCTCTTTTCGTGACAGACTGACCAGGTCAATGCTATGTTAAATCACCTGTTAAATCCACTTCAATCAATGTAGATGAAGGGGAGGAGACAGGTTAAAGAAGGATTTTTAGTGAGACATTGATTGGGTACTGTGTATGGCAGGCTATGGCGGAAAGATGGCAGGTTAACGGTTATGGGGTCAGTGTTGTTGACAGATACGTTTTTGAGGTTTAGCCTCCTTCAGGAGACTTCAGTATCTCCAGACAGAGAGCCATTCAGCCATATACCTGTCCCAGTCCCAAACCAATCCCAATCACATCAACCAGAGATGGGCTTTATAAAGATATAATAACTTCTAACAGGGTGAAAAACAAGATAATGAGTCTAGAAGAAGAAGAAAAAAAAAACACCCACTGACAACACTCCTACATTGTAGTCCGTTCTACCAATTAATCCCGTGGTGCATCCTGTCCTGTTCCCCACTCTGCAGGATCTGAGGACCCAGGCAAGCAGATATGGTTTGTGTAGGGGGTCAGATTCAGAGCATGTGCTAATTGGAGGAGCAGGTAAGCTGCGAGGGGAAGCACATTCTTGCAGGGCCCTGAGCCATCTCCTGAGAGCCCATCGTGGCATGTTGGATAGGAAGGGCAGCAGCTGGTGAGTGTGGTTGCATCACAAATGGCACCCTATTCCCTATATAGTCCCAGACTGGTGAAAAGTACTGCACTATATAGGGAATAGGGTCCCATTGGGGATAAAACCTGTGTCATCACCCTCTCGCCATGTCTACTTGACACTGACCGACACAGCAGAATAGAGAGCTGGAGGGATACAGGAGGAGGAGGATCTGGCTTCAGAGGAAAGGAATCAGCCTCTTGTAGACAGGCACACGCGTCTCATTACGACTCAACCCCCTCTCTGTGGCTGAACAATGACAACGTCAGCTTTTCTTGTGTCTGTAAACAT
Organism: Salmo salar; assembly: GCF_965601325.2. Lineage (NCBI taxonomy): Eukaryota > Metazoa > Chordata > Actinopteri > Salmoniformes > Salmonidae > Salmo > Salmo salar. Next base: position 18,371,271 of record NC_138306.1, on the reverse strand, counting down.
ATTCACCCCTCCACCCCAAAACCAATGCCTCTTCTCTCTAATTGTGCCTATGTCTCAGTTCTACTCCCCTGTCAGTTAGCGTACAATGTTTGGCTCGTGGGCTGAATGAGGAGAAAGGTGAATAAAGGGAAGTAGACACGTTATTAAAAACCCTGACATAAAGTACCACATAAAGGAGTAGAAAGGAGCCGAGGGCTTCCGACCCCACTGTGTGGGCCAATTAGGACGCTAATTAATGGTGTTCTGGTAATGATGCAGCAGTGGCACGCCAACGGCGGCGGCTTCCATTGACTCTAGCTGAATGCAGTGGCGGCCGAGGTGGTATGGCCGGGGCCTAATTGAGCACCGGGGCTAACGGCAGGAGATTCTTCCTCAAATGAACTGGTTGGCAGGGAGCGCGCTCAGCCTCGCATCCACATCATTCTCTGAGTAGCGCTAGGTGCTGCTTGCTAAGGAAAGGCCAGTATGAATGAAGACAGCAGACGTTCAGGTTCAGGGGGACAAATAATAAGCCATAGAGAATCATTCAAACAGGATACAAAGCTATATCATTCAGAAAGGTTAATAATCTGGCATTGAGGGTTACAATGAATAGAAACACTGCTGGCAAACACAGTTGTTGTTGCATTCATACATGAGGAGGTTGTATGGTGGTTGGTTTACCTTGACAACTTGTCAAACATGTTGACCAGTTTCTGGGCCTCATACTCTTTCTGCTCCTCAGTCATGTCTTCGATGGGGTTAGGCATGGGCTCCTCCACGTGACCCGTGATGGGGTTGATGCTGAGTCAGACAGAGATAGGACAAAGAGAAGACGTAATGTATGTAACCTTTATTTAACTAGGGAAGTCAGTTCAGAACAAATTCTTATTTATAATGACAGCCTAATAATGATGGTGAAAATGACCCAATGCTTGACTGTCCTGAATGTTTGGCTAGAACACAGGTCTGTTCAATTCTGGTGTTGGAAGGCCAAAACACTTCTGTTTTTTTGTTAATACCTGGTAGATAATGGCACTCACCTGGTGTCCCAGGTCTGAATAAGTCCCTTATTAGAAGGAGAGGATGAAAGCCAGAAGTGTTTCGGCACTCCAGAACCAACATCGAACAGCCCTGGCCACTAGAGTGGCACTTAAGTGGTCTCACGTAAAAGTGATTGATTAAACACCCCTTGGTCCAATGGATTCTGTTGTAGTTAAATAAATGTTGTGGCACTCCCATGACACACCCTAAAGCCAACCCAACATTTAATCCATACATTTAGTAATTCAAAGCAAGGCATGCGTGTCTATGGTCATGTATTCAAAGCTTCTGCCTACTCACAAAGGTTTAGCCGATTTGTACTCTTCGGTGTCAGAGTCTTCGTCGTCTGAGTACAGAGTCTCTCCTCGCCCCCCTGCCAGCAGGCCTCGAGCCACCAGGAGTCCTGCTGCGTTACCATACCCAGTGTACTTCAACAGGTGGTCCACTGGAGGATTAGAGGGGGAGAAATCAGTACAAAACGATGGACAACTGTACTTTATGTAGGGATGGGGGTTTGAAATCATTTCACTATTCGAATAGTATCATACATTTTTGTTGGATATTCGAAAAACCATTTAAAGACGGTCGTAAAAAGGATAATTTTGGTATTTGATTTAGAATTTTAAGACCCCTTGAAGTATATAAAAATAGAGTTTCATACATTTTACTTGGCCTTACTGCCATTAGCCCATAGAAACCCAATGAATAACATTCATTATATGGAACAACAGAACAAAATTCCTTTGGATTTTTTTGGTTGGGACTGAAGTGTCTGTCCTACAGTGCATTCAGAAAGTATTCAGACGCCTCGACTTTTTCAAAAATGTTTCTACCTTACAGCCTTATTCTAAAACAGATTAAATATTTTTTTTTCCTATGAAAGTTTTTGCCAATTAAAACAAATATAAAACATTTAAAAATATACTGTATTTATATGTATTCAGATCCTTTGCAATGAGACTCGAAATTGAGCTCAGGTGCATCCTGTTTCCATTGATTATCCTTGATGTTTCTACAACTTGATTTGAGTCCACCTGTGGTAAATTCAATTGATTGGACATGATTTGGAAAGGCACACAACTGTTTACATAAGGTCCCACAGTTGACAGTGCATGTCAGAGCAAAACTAAGCCATGAGGTTGAAGGAATTGTCCGTAGAGCTCCAAGACAGGATTGTGTCGAGGCACAGATGTGGGGAAGAGTACAAAAACATTTATGCAGCATTGAAGGGCCCCAAGAACACAGTGGCCTCCATCATTCTTAAATGGAAGAAGTTTGGAAACACCAAGACTCTTCCTAGAGCTGGCCGCCCAGCCAAACTGAGCAATCAGTGGAGAAGGGCCTTGGTCAGGGAGGTGACCAAGAACCTGATGATCACTCTGACAGAGCTTCAGAGTTCTTCTGTGGAGATGGGAGAACCTTCCAGAAAGACAGAAATCTCTGCAGCCCGCCACCAAATCAGGCCTTTATGGTAGCGGTCAGATGGAAGCCACTTTCAGTAAAAGGCATGACAGCCCAGTTGGAGTTTGCCAAAAGGCACCTAAAGGACTCTCAGACCATGAGAAAAAAACATTCTCTGGTCTGATGAAACCAAGATTGAACTCTTTGGCCTGAATGCCAAGCGTCACGTCTGGAAGACACTTGGCACCATCCCTAAGGTGAAGCATGGTGTAGGGATGTTTTTCAGAATCAGGGAGACTAGTCAGGAACGAGAAAAGATAAACAGAGTAAAGTACAGAGAGAGATCCTTGATGAAAACCTGCTCCAGAGCACTCAGGACCTCAGACTGGGGCAAAGGTTCACCTTCCAACAGGAAAATGACCCCAAGCACACAGCCAAGACAACACAGGAGTGGCTTCAGTACAAGTCTCTGAATGTCCTTGAGTGGCCCTGCCAGAGCCCGGACTTGAATCCGATCGAACATCTCTGGAAAGACCTGAAAATAGCTGTGCAGCGACAATCCCCATCCAACCTGACAGAGCTTGAGAGGATCTGCAGAGAAGAATGGGAGAAACTCCCCAAATATAGGTGTGCCAAGCTTGTAGTGTCATACCAAGAAGACTCAAGGCTGTAATCGCTGCCAAAGGAGCTAAAGGATCTGAATACTTATGTAAATGTGATATTTTAGTTTAGATTTTTAATACATTTGCAAAAAAAAATTAAAAAACTGTTTTTGCTTTGCCATTATGGGGTATTGTGTGTAGATTGAGGGGGGGGAAAACAATATAATCCATTTTAGAATAAGGCTGTAACATAACAAAATGTGGAAAAAGTAAAAGGATCTGAATATTTTGCGAATTCACTGTATATCTGAGAGATAAGAAAAAATGTGTTATTATTATGTATTTTTTTTACATGTCTGTAACCCCTTATTTCTGGCACTAAACAGTCTCCACATTACCAGTCAAAAGTTCGATTCCCACGGGGGGCCAGCACAGGAAAGAAAAAAAAAAAAATGTATGAAATGTATGCATTCACTACTGTAAGTCGCTCTGGATAAGAGCGTCTGCTAAATGACTAAAATGTAATGTAAATGTAAAAGTTAGAACACCTACTCATTCAAGGGTTTTTCATTTATTTTTACTATTTTCTACATTGTAGAATAATGTTGAAGACATTAAAACTATGAAATAACACATGGAATAATGTAGTAACCAAAAAATATTGGATTAGATTTTAGATTCTTCAAAATAGCCACTCGTTGCCTTGACAGCTTTGCACACTCTTGACATTCTCTCAACCACCTTCACCTGGAATGCTTCTCCAACAGTTTTGAAGGAGTTCGCACATATGCTGAGCACTTGTTGGCTGCTTTTCCTTTACTCTGCAGTCCAACTCATCCCAAACCATCTCAATTTGGTTGAGGTCGGGTGATTGTGGAGGCCAGGTCACCTGATGCAGCACTCCATCCCTCTCCTTCTTGGTCAAATAGCCCTTACACAGCCTGGAGGTGTGTCAGGTCATTGTCCTGTTGAAAAACAAATGAGTGGGACTAAGCACAAACCAGATGGAATGGCGTCTTGCTGCAGAATGCTGTGGTAGCCATGCTGGTTAAGTGTGAATTTAATTCAAAATAAATCAAACAATGTCACCAGCAAAGCACCTCTACACAATCACTCCTCCATGCTTCACGGTGGGAACCATACATGCGGAGATCATCCGTTCACCTACTCTGCGTCTCACAAAGAGACAGCGGTTCGAACCAAAAATCTCAAATTTGGACTCCAGACCAAAGGACAGATTTCCACCGGTCTAATGTCCATTGCTCGCGTTTCTTAGCCCAAGCAAGTCTCTTCTTATTGGTGTCCTTTAGTAATGGTTTCTTTGCAGCAATTCGACCATGAAGGCCTGATTCACGCAGTCTCCTCTGAACAGTTGATGTTGAGATGTGTCTGTTACTTGAACTCTGTGAAGAATTTATTTGGACTGCAATTTCTGAGGCTGGACACTAATGAACTTATCCTCTGCAGCAGAGGTAACTCTGGGTCTTCCTTTCCTGTGGTGGTCCTCATGAGAGCCAATTTCATCATAGCGCTTGATGGTTTTTGCAACTGCACTTGAAGGAACATTCAAAGTTCTTGAAATGTTCTGTATTGACTGACCTTCATGTCTTACAGTAATGATGGACTGTCGTTTCTCTTGGCTTATTTGTTGTGCACGACCGGCTCAAAATCGGTCAATTTGAAATTGTGTTTTTTACATTGAATAAAAGTAGAGACTCAGAGCTACAAAGTTGAGGAACAATGGGAAAGTTATTCTGCATTGAAAGTTGATTAACTTTTAAACTCACTTTTGAGAAAATGGCTTTTCAATGTTTTGGTACTACTATTGGAGAGCCCTTCTTTGTCTACACCCATTCAGCATCGTTCACAGCCTCTTAAGCTTTAGCCCCAACAACAGCAGTCAAGCATCCAAGCTAACTTGCTAGCTACATCCAGACATCTAAGTGAGAGAGAACAGCTCACTGAACATTACTCACCCTAGCAGAGCTGGTTAGGCTGTTATGTTATCCAGAGTGTTGGTGAATGCAACTGTGCTGTCAGATTGTCCGTTCTTAAATTCAGAACGTTTCGCGTTGAGCAGGGTTGATCCGAACATTCTGACCTCACTGCAGCGGTCAAGCACCCAAGCTAACTGGCTAGCTTGCGAGCTACTTCCAGACACATAACGAGAGAACACCCCACTCTGACCATTTTACTCACCCTAGCAGAGCTGGTTAGGCTGTTTTCATGTTATCCAGAGCGCTGGTGACTGTAACTGTGCTGCTGGCAACAACTATGCTTTTTTGCTGACGTTAACTGACACCGGCCATGCCATATTCAACGGGTGTTGAGCGTTTGTAAATTCATCAGTTATTCAGCGCTCTCTGCCACACTCAGACTAGAGTGCTCTGAAATCAGAGTAGATGGCCAGACTGAATTTACGAACGCACCCGAAATGGTTACTTGCATAGTGGAGTCTTTTATTAAGACATGTAGCTAGCAAGCTAGCTTGGTAAACAATGAACCATAATCCCTACTCATGACCGTACACCCTGCATGAATCTGCAGGTAGCTAACCAACCAGGTTCAATGTTAGCTAGCTAATATTAGTCTATAGCTAGCTAAGTAAATGGCTCTGAGATACAAATAATAAGGTCATACACGTAACATTAGCTAGCGAGCCAGCCAGCTAACGTTACATAGCTAGCTGGCTAGGTAAACAATGAACCATAATCACAACTCATGACATTATTACCCTGCGTGGATCTGCAGGTAACTAACCAACCAGGTTCAATGTTAGCTAGCTAACATTAGGCTATAGCTAGCCAGGCAAATGTCTGTTAAAATTAGAAACGTGTAATATCTGAAAACGTAGCTAGCTGGACTATCTTACCCGTATACATCATTCATGGTTGGACGCTAGTTAGTTTGAAGATGTAATCCAGAGACAGGTATTTTCTCCATCTCCTTAGCTATCATACTTAAATTCCACTGATTTCAGTCCTCCAGAAAGTGGCGAGCAACACTTATGCAGTTTTAATACAAGATACATATATATTTTTTTAAAGCCTCGTTAGACAGGATTACCTAGACATACTGACCAGCTCAAATAGACAAAAGCATGCTATATGGCAGACCAATCCAAACTCATCTCTCGGCATGTCCAGCCCACTCATCTCAGCCAATCATGGCTAGTGGGAAGGTTGCTCACTTTTTCTTTGGCTAAACCTACTAGGCTCGTAAATTAACAATTGTATTAGTATTTACAGGTTTGTTATTAAGGCACATGAAAGTTCACAAGTTCGAGAAGGCATTTCTGGCAAAAAAAAAGCATTTTGATTTTTTTTTAAAAAGTTTACGTTCAAACAACTCTCCTGTGAAGTAGTGACCCGCGACATATGCCTAGTTTCCTGAAACGGGTCACATTTGAGCTGTTCTTGCCATAATATGGACTTGGTCTTTACCAAATAGTGCCATCTTCTGTATACACCCCTACCGTGTCACAACACAATTGATTGGCTCAAATGTATTAAGGAAAGAAATTCCACAAATTAACAAGGCACATCTGTTAATTGAAATGCATTCCAGGTTACTACCTCATGAAGCTGCTTGAAAGAATGCCAAAAGTGTGCAAAGCTGTCATCAAGGCAAAGGGTGGCTACTTTGAACAATCTCAAATATAAAATATATTTGGATTTGTTGAACACTTTTTTGGTTACTACATGATTCCATGTGTTATTTCATAGTTTTGATGTCTTCACTATTATTCTACAATGTAGAAAATAGTAAAAATAAAGAAAAACCTTGAATGAGTAAGTGTGTCCAAACTTTTGACTGGTACTGTATACTTCCATTCATTTTTTCAACTGGTACCAGGGGACATTCAGATGAGTCTTGTGAGGCCTGTAGTCGTCCTAGAGCATAACAACCGACATGTATGTCTCACCTTCCCATAGAGGGGTCATAATAGTTTATAGGTCAAACCGTTCGGACCCTACAGACAATTTTGTGAGATGTCCATGGTCTGACAAACACCGCATCCGATGTAAAAAAAAAACAAAAAAAAAAAAAAACATCTCTAGCTTAAACTGACAGATTTGCATTTTTTATTTTTTATTATACAAATTATATTTCCGTGGGGCCACGGACATCGACCTTGGGGGGGGTGAAGAAGATATATATTTTTGAATGGGCTATTGAAGCTATTGACGACCAGTACCAAAGGCAACTCGGCAACAGCCAAGACTATCTAACTTATAGCAGACACAATGTTATTTATGGTGCGCACGTCATAAAACTATGACGTTTGTCATTTTCTTATATTATTCATTTTAAATGTCATGGTATATCCCTGTATGTAACATGAATATTTTAATTTATAAAAAACCTTTTCAGTGTTAAAAATAGGTAAATCATTATTATATATTTTTTATTCAGAAAAAATGAACTCGCATGTATTCGAATACTAACGTCGTCCGTTGGGATATTCGAATAACCGTGCACATCCCTATCATACAGCCTGCTCATTATCTCTTTCTCACCACTCTCTTTGCAGAGGACGAAGAGGAACTCTGCAGCGCTCTGCTTCACGCCCATGTCCACGTGGGTCATGAGGCGCACCAGCTTGTTCCTAACGGTGGACCCTATCTCCGGCCTGACCTTGACCTCCTTCAGCGGGGGCAGTACCTGGAGACAAACACATCCAACGGGGGCAGAGCCACAGTGAAAATTAACACTGTAGTACACTAGACTAGTGAACTGAGTGATCAGGCCAGCTAATGATCCATCTGCCACTGCTGGAGGATATGTTAGAAGAAATGTAATCTAGGCAGATTTTGTAAGATATGTTGTAAAATATGTGATCTAAATACACTGAACAAAAATATAAATGCAACAATTTCACTGAGCTACAGTTCAAATCAGGAAATCAGTTAATTGAAATTAATTAATTAGGCCCTAATCTATGGATTTCACATGACTGGGAATACAGATATGCATCTGTTGGTCACAGATACCTTTTTAAAAAAGGTAGGGACATGGATCAGAAAACCAGTCAGTATCTGGTGTGACCAACATCTGCCTCATGCAGCGCGACACATCTCTTTCGCATAGAGTTGATCAGTCTGTTGATTGTGGCCCATGGAATGTTGTCACATTTCTCTTCAAAGGCTGTGCGAAGTTTCTGGATATTGGAGGGAACTGGAACACGTCATACATGTCGATCCAGAGCATCCCAAACAGGCTCAATGGGTGACATGTCTGATGAATATGCAGGCCATGGAAGAACTAGGACATTTACAGCTTCCAGGAATTGTGTACAGATCCTTGCGACAGATCATGCTAAAATACTGTATGAGGTGACGGCAGTAGATGAAGGGCACGACAATAGCCTCAGGATCTCTGTGCATTCAATTTGCCATCGATAAAATGCAATTGTGTTCATTGTCCATAGCTTATGCCTGCCCATAACCCCACCATGGGGCGCTCTCTGTTCACAATATTGATATCAGCAAACAGCTCGCCCACATGACGCCATACACACTACACTGTCTGCCATCTGCCCGGTACAGTTGAAAACGGGATTCATCCAAGAAAAGCACACTTCTACAGGGTGCCAGTGGCCATTGAAGGTGAGCATTTGCCCACTGAAGTCGGTTACGACGCAAAACTGCAGTCAGGTCAAGACCCTGGTGATGATGACGAGCAGGCAGATGTGCTTCCCTGAGACAGTTTCTGAAAGTTTGTGCAGAAATTATTCAGTTGTGCAAACCCACATTTTCATCAGCTGTCCGGGTGGCTGGTCTCAGACGATCCCGCAGGTGAAGAAGCCAGATGTGGAGGTCCTGGCCTGGTTATACGTGGTCTGCGGATGTGAGCTTGGACGTACTGCCAAATTCTATAAAACGGCTATTTCCAAACTGGGGTATGCGCAATGCCGTCAGGGGTACGCCAAATAAAAATGTGATTCACATTTTCAAATAGTCCATTTAGATTTTCCAACGGGGCAATACATTTGGGTAATGTTTTTTTCGAGCCCGAGTAGCCACATTTCACTGCCAAAAATAAAATGAAACCATATAGTGTTCAGTGAAATAACAAAAATGTCAAATAATTAACATCCAATCACAGTAACCGTTACTCTCTTGCGGGAATTCCCCTAACGGTCCGTATGTAGCCAAACGTAGCTGCTGCTCATTCCGTTTGCTAAAAAATAGATGGTTAAAAAAAAAACGTAAGGCCCGCGTCCAGAGAGACACATACCAGCTCTACTGGTAGTACTGCTACTACCAGCAGTACTACACCTGTCAACGACAAAAGTTGTTCTGCTTCCACAAGCACATCCAATGCTAGCATGAGTAATTCTACATTTGTTGCTAGCCCAGCTGTCATGGACACTGACAGTTGTGAATCTGATGCAGCTGAAGAGCTACTGCCCCCTTACCCGGGAAAGCATCAAACAGACAGAGACGTTGGACCATCGAAGAGGCGCAAATATGATGAGAACTACATTGATTTGGGGTTCACTTATATTGGAAGTAGTGCCTTTCCTCAGCCACAGTGTGTTATATGTGCAAAAGTACTAACTTGATGAAACCTTCACTCTTGCGCAGACATTTAGAAACGAAACATGTCAATTCGAAAAATAAGCCACTGGAGTATGAGCAAGAATTAAGATGACTTTCGAGTAGTAAGACATGGATAAAAGCAACAGAAACAATTAATAAGAAGGGGCTAGAAGCGTCTTATATGGTGAGCTACTGAGTGGCTATGACATGCAAGCCCCATACTATTGTGGAGGACTTAATTCTTCCTACTGCCGGGAATACGGTTGGGACAATGCTGGGAGAAAAGGCACAAAAAAACTATACAGAAAATGCCTTCATCAAACAACACCGTTTCACGACGCATCAGTGACATGGCATGAGATGTTTTAAAACAATTACTGCTTTGCATACAAGCCAGTGAATTCTATGCGTTACAGCTGGATGAGTCAACAGACGTGGCGGGCCTGGCACAGCTCCTGGTACAGTTGAAGTCGGAAGTTTACATACACCTTAGCCAAATACATTTAAGCTGAGTTTTTCACAATTCCTGACATGTTGTCCATTAGGAAGACCCATTTGCGACCAAGCTTTAACTTCCTCCCCCTTTTTCCTCCAAACATAATGATGGTCATTATGGCCAAACAGTTCTATTTTTGTTTCATCAGACCAGAAGACATTTCTCCAAAAAAGTACGATCTTTGTCCCCATTTGCAGTTGCAAACCGTAGTCTGGCTTTTTTATGGCTGAATTTGAGTAGTGGCTTCTTCCTTGCTGAGCGGCCTTTCAGGTTATGTCGATATAGGACTCGTTTTACTGTGGATATAGATACTTTTGTACCTGTTCCCTCCAGCATCTTCACAAGGTCCTTTGCTGTTGTTCTGGGACTGATTTTCACTTTTCGCACCAACGTACGTTCATCTCTAGGAGGCAGAACGCATCTCCTTCCTGAGCGGTATGATGGCTGCGTGGTCCCATGGTGTTTATACTTGCGTACTATTGTTTGTACAGATGAACATGGTACCTTCAGGCGTTTCGGAAACTGCTCCCAAGGATGAACCAATTTTTTTTCTGAGGTCTTGGCTGATTTCTTTTGATTTTCCCATGATGTCAAGCAAAGAGGCACCGAGTTTGAAGGTAGGCCTTGAAATACATCCACAAGTACACCTCCAATTGACTAAAATGATGTCAATAAGCCTATCAGAAGCTTCTAAAGCCATGACATTATTTTCTGAAATTTTCCAAGCTGTTTAAAGGCACAGTCAACTTAGTGTATGTAAACTTCTGACCCACTGGAATTGTGATACATTGAATTATAAGTGAAATAATCTGTCTGTAAACAATTGTTGGAAAAATTACTTGTGTCATGGACAAAGTACATGTCCTAACCGACTTGCCAAAACTATAGTTTGTTGTGGAGTGGTTGAAATACTTGTTTTAATGACTCCAACCTAAGTGTATGTCAACTTCCGATTTCAACTGTACCTATGTGAGTGGATTCTCAGCCCTCACAGACTGTGTGTGGAAAATGATTTAAGACTGAGACTCTCTCCAGTACAACATTGCAGAGTTATGTGCACCCTTTCAAGCACACCCTTCTATTTAACCTGTAGTGAGTTATTCACAATTTCTGATGAACAAATAAGGTTTCATATGTAAGATGGCTAAATAAAGAGCAAAATTATTGATTATTATTATTTGTGCCCTGGTCCTATAAGAGCTCTTTGTCACTTCCCACAAGCCGGGTTGTGACAAAAATTCATACTATTTCATATGTTTAATAAAGGTATTGTATAGTGTGTGTGTGGCAGACTCACAATGATGGCAAAAAACAACATTTGAGAGTGCGATGGAGGTTGTACGTTTGAAGGGGTACGGGACTATAAAAAGTTTAGGAACCACTGCTATAAAACAACGTTGGAGGCGGCTTATGGATGGTAGAGAAATGAACATTACATTCTCTGGCAACAGCTCTGTTGGACATTCCTTCAGTCACCATGCCAATTGCACACTCTCAACTTTAGACATCTATGGCATTGAGTTGTGTGACAAAACTACACATTTTAGAGTGGCCTTTTATTGCCCCCAGCACAAGGTGCACCTGTGTAATGATCATGCTGTTTAATAAGCTTCTTGATATGCCACACCTGTCAGGTGGATGGATTATCTTGGCAAAGGAGACGCTCACTAACAGGCATGTAAACAAATTTGTGCAAAAAATCTTAGAGAAATATGCTTTTTGTGGTTATGGAACATTTCTGGGATCTTTTATTTCAGCTCATGAAACATGGGACCAACACTTTACATGTTGCATTTAGATTTTTGTTCTGTATGTATGTATGTATGTATGTATGTATGTATGTATGCATGTATGTATGTATGTATTTCACACTGATGAAGTAGTTTCACTAACTTTGAAGATCTTAATTTTGCATCACTTTTTATGTATAAGGATAGGATAGATTAGAACATGCCCATAAAGTGTATGTTCAAGCTCAAGGCCCCTCTAGCTCCAGCACCCTACCTGTGTCTTGATGTATCTGCGGATCTCCCTGTGGTACCTGGAGCCCTCAGTCAGCAGGCTGAGCACTGGGGTCAGCCCCTCTTTGTAGTTGGCACCCTGCTTGGAATGAGACACACATGAGGCGAGTGACGACAGGCATGCCCACAGAGGCACTGTAGCAGTTGGATTGTGGACCATTAGCAAAATAACTATTCAGGAATGTATTAGTAATTGAATTTCTATGTTGTGTGGACAGCTTCTAATAGGATGGCCAGGATTTCCACATAATTTCATTGGCTTGTTCAGTAGAGAATGACGTTACTACATAAACAGCCATATGAATTTCTGAATGGCCTCTAACAGTTAGATAGTCAGTTCCTTAAATGGTGGGTGAGAAGCCACTGGTGGACTGCATCATTGAGGTTAATTCTACTTTGGCTTGAAACATTGTTTTGTTTAACTTGTTGGTCAAGAGGAAATGCAAAAGTGTTGGCATGGTTTGTAATAGCAGCCACCGAGATCAAACAATCAGTTTGAAGAAAGACGCAGAATCAGCAAGGACTGGTTTGTAGATAAGTGATTCTGTGTAGTCCGATATCTCAAACACACACAATGGGGCGAATCCTAACTTCCACTGAAGTCAAATTTCACTTACACGTGCATTGATGTCAGTGAGAGACATTTAAGTTATTTAACAGACGCCCTTTTCCAGAGCGGCTTACAGGAGCAATTATGGTTAAGTGCTTTGCACAAGGGCACAGACAGATTTGTTACCTAGTCAGCTCGGGAATTTGAACCAGCAACCTTTCGGTTACTGGCCCAATGCTCTTAACCGCTAGGCTACCTGCAGCCTCAGTGAAAATGTAAGTGACTTTATCCTCTCTGGGCTAGGCGGGACGAATTCGTCCCACCTACGTAACAGCCACTTGCAGCCTGTGGCGCGATTTTCAAAACCTTAAAAATCCTATTACTTCAATTTCTCAAACATATGACTATTTTACAGCTATTTAAAGACAAGACTCTCGTTAATCTAACCACACTGTCCGATTTCAAAAAGGCTTTACAACGAAAGCAAAACATTAGATTATGTCAGCAGAGTACCAAGCCAGAAATAATCAGACACCCATTTTTCAAGCCAGCATATAATGTCACCAAAACCCAGAAGACAGCTAAATGCAGCACTCACCTTTGATGATCTTCATCAGATGACAACCCTAGGACATTATGTTATACAATACATGCATGTTTTGTTCAATCAAGTTCATATTTATATCAAAAACCAGCTTTTTACATTAGCATGTGACGTTCAGAACTAGCATACCCCCCGCAAACTTCCGGGGAATTCGCTAACATTTTACTAAATTACTCACGATAAACGTTCACAAAAAGCATAACAATTATTTTAAGAATTATACATACAGACCTCCTCTATGCACTCGATATGTCCGATTTTAAAATAGCTTTTTGGTGAAAGCACATTTTGCAATATTCTAAGTACATAGCCCAGGCATCACGGGCTCGCTATTTAGACACCCGGCAAGTTTAGCACTCACCATAATCATATTTACTATTATAAAAGTTTCATTACCTTTTGTTGTCTTCGTCAGAATGCACTCCCAGGACTGCTACTTCAATAACAAATGTTGGTTTGGTCCAAAATAATCCATCGTTATATCCGAATAGCGGCGTTTTGTTCGTGCGTTCCAGACACTATCCGAAATGGTAAAGAAGTGTGGCGCAATTCGTGACAATAAAATTCTAAATATTCCATTACCGTACTTTGAAGCATGTCAACCGCTGTTTAAAATCAATTTTTACACCATTTTTCTCGTAGAAAAGCGATAATATTCCGACAGGGAATCTCCTTTTCGGCAAACAGAGGAAAAAAATCACAAAGGCGGGGGCGGTCGGGTCATGCGCATAAGCCCAGAGTCCCTTGATCGGCCACTTGAGAAAGGCGATAATGTGTTTCATTCTGTTTTTTCCCGGGCTCTGAGAGCCTATGGAAGACGTGGGAAGTGTCACGTTAGAGCAGAGATCCTTAGTAAAAGATAGAGATGGAAAAGAAGTTCAAGAAATGGTCAGACAGGCCACTTCCTGTAAAGGAATCTCTCAGGTTTTGACCTGCCATTTGAGTTCTGTTATACTCACAGACACCATTCAAACTGTTTTAGAAACTTTAGGGTGTTTTCTATCCATATGTAATAAGTATATGCATATTCTAGTTACTGGGTAGGAGTGGTAACCAGATTAAATCGGGTATGTTTTTTATCCAGCCGTGTCAATACTGCCCCCTAGCCCTAACAGGTTTAAGTGAACATTTGACTTAAGTGGAAGGATTCGCCCAATGTCTCTGGTCCACCAGTTCTTACCTTGTCTATCCTCTTCTCCATAAAGTCCAGTAGCACCTGCACAGCGTCCATGTTCTTCCCGCTGTACTCCTCCTGGCCCCCCTGTACCGGCAAGTCAATCAGCACATCCAGACATGACACTGGCAGGTTACTCAGCAGGTTGATGGCGTGGCTGGAGGAGAAGAAGGAAGACATGAGGAAAAAGAAGGAGAAAGGACAGTGGTTAAGTCGTTGGTTATAGCATGTAGGAAAGATCAACTAATGCTAAATATGGTTTCGTTCTTAAGAATAGGCTACATCCATGTCATTGTTTTCTATCAATCATGAGACTTTTTAAAGACTACGTGTTTGTTAAAAGCACTTTCATCTAGCATGAAGACACATAGGGGTAGTTATCCCTCTTATTGTTGTGTTTGCGTCAAGACCACAGGGCATTCCATCAGTCTAAACAGACAAGGACCTAAGGTCTACTTTGGATTCTGGACAATGGGCTAACCCCGTGACCAGAGGGACACAACAACATAATCCATAGGACCACAGGGAGTATTATCAATCACTTTTACATGATACATTCTTTACATTCTCGCATGTCCTTCAAAAGAAAGCTTTGTAGTTAATTCGCATCAAGGAGACATCCAGAAAAGACATACTGCCATATGAATTCAAAAAACAGTCTTGGCTTAAAATTTTAACTTTCTCATGAGCTGGATGCTGTCACTGTTGACTACAGAGAGTAATCATTGGATGGTGATTCATTCGTACAAACCAAATGATGAATGTGTACTTTCAGGATGCAGTTTTGCCCTGTTATGTGGAGAGCAGTGAGGAGAAGAGTTGCCAACCTGTGTGCTTCCTCTGTTTTGTCCTCTGTCTGAGTCTTTAGCATCAATAGATGGCGCATGATGGCGGTGACAAGGCGGAGCTGGTGGTCACCACCCTATCAAATGAAGGATGTAAATCAAATCCAATGTTATTGGTCACATACACATATTAAGCAGATGTTATTGCGGGTGTAGTGAAATGCTTGTGTTCCAAGCTCCAACAGTGCAGTAATATCTAACAATTCACAAAAATACACAAATCTAAAAGTAAAAGAATGGAATTAAGAAATATCTAAATATTAGGACGAGCAATGTCAGAGTGGCATTGACTAAATACAGTAGAATAGAATACAGTATATATACATGAGATGAGAAAAGCAGTATTTAAACATTATTAAAGTGACTAGTGTTCCATTATTAAAGTGGCCAGTGATTCCTTGTCAACGTATATAGGGCTGTAGCCTCTAAAGGTTGAGCAGCCGGGTGGTACAAGGCTAGTGATGGCTATTTAACAGTCTGATGGCCTTGACATAGAGGCTGTTTTTCAGTCTCTCGGTCCCCTTCTGGATGATAGCGGGGTGAACAGGCTGTGGATCGGGTGGTCGATGTCCTTGATGATCTTTTTGGCATTCCTGTGACATTGGGTGCTGTAGGTGTCCTGGAGGGCAGGCAGTGTGCCCCCGGTGATTCGTTCGGCAGACCGTACCACCCTCTGGAGAGCCCTGCAAATGCGGGTAGTGCAGTTGCCGTACCAGGTGGTGAAACAGCCCAACAGGATACTCTCAATTGTGCATCTGTAAAAGTTTCTGAGGGTCTTAGTGGCCAAGCCAAATTTATTCCACCTCCTGAGGTTGAAGAGGCGCTGTTGCGCCTTCTTCACCACATTGTCTGTGTGGGTGGACCATTTCAGATTGTCAGTGATGTGTATGCCGAGGAACTTGAAGCTTTCCACCTTCTCCACTGCGGTCATGTCGATGTGGATAGGGGAGTGCTCCCTCTGCTGTTTCCTGAAGTCCACCATCAGCTCATTTGTTTTGTTGACGTTGAGAGAGAGGTTATTTTCCTGGCCCCACTTTGCCAGGTCCTTCACCTCCTCCCTGTAGGCTGTCTGCTCATTGTTGGTAATCAGGCCTACTACTGTTGTGTCGTCTGCAAAGTTGATGATTTAGTTGGAGGCGTGCCTGGCCACGCAGTCATGGGTGAACAGGGAGTACAGGAGGGGGCTGAGCATGCACACTTGTGGGGCCCCTGTGTTGAGGATCAGCAAAGTGAAGGTGTTGTTTCCTACCTTCACCACCTGGGAGCGGCACGTCAGGAAGTCCAGGACCCAGTTACACGGGGCGGGGCTCAGACCCAGGGCCTCGAGCTTAATGATGAGCTTGGAGGGTACTATGGTGTTGAAGGATGAGCTAAAGTCAATGAACAGCATTCTGACGTAGGTATTCCTCTTGTCCAGATGGGATAGGGCAGTGTGCAGTGCAATGGCAACTGCATCATCTGTGGATCTATTGGGGCGGTAAGCAAATTGAAGTGGGTCTGTGGTGTCAGGTAAGGTAGAGGTGATATGATCCTTGACTAGCCTCTCAAAGCACATCATGATGACAGAAGTGAGTGCTTCGGGACGATAGTCATTTAGTTCAATTACCTTTGCTTTCTTGGGTACAGGAACAATGGTGAACATCTTGAAGCAAGTGGGGACAGCAGACTGGGATAGGGAGAGATTGAATATGTCCGTAAACACACCAGCCAGCTGGTCTGCGCATGCTCTGAGGACGCGGCTAGGGATGCCATCTGGGCCAGCAGCCTTTGCCAGGGTTAACACGCTTAAATGTCTTACATCGGCCACGTACAACAGACTGATCCTTAAGGAAGCATTTCATTGCTTCAAACAAAAGGATGGGAGGGACTAAGCAGGTAGGGGTAAGAAGGATAAAATTAGCTATGGAAGAACCGGGAAGGGGAGGCGGTCATGTCAAAAAGAAAACATAGGAAGACATTGGTCATAGCTCATAACCTGTATCATTTAGGTAACATTTATTATTCCAATACAGGGGTAAAATGTTGTTTTCTTTAATATTAAAAGACATGAACAGAGAGAGCGAGAGAAAGGAGAAAGAGGGAGGGAGGGACTGTAACTATGGAGAGATTGAGGAAAGATGAGAGGAATTATGGATTTCCGGATCTGGAAGTCAGACCTAAGAGCTGTGAGTCACTGAGCACAGGCTTTCCATTCCATGCAAATGACCATGTGGGATTGACTCATGAGATGAACACAGGGCTTTTCTGATCAACGCCACAGATTAACCATTATATTGACCAGATACTCAAGTGGCCGCTCTGACAATGAAAAGAAATGGAAGGTAGTCGGGAGGAGGCAAGACCAGGTGGGGCCATTCTAGCCAATGAGAGGGCAGATACGTGTGTGAACAAACAACAGGCACACATTTCTTCTCAATGTTGCCGGGATGCCACATGTTCCTACTTATATCAGTACACTCGTAACAACCTAAGCATTACCACATTTCTATTCGATTAATAAGCCATGTGTAGCAAATAAGCCATATCAGTACACTCGTAACAACCTAAGCATTACCACATTTCTATTCGATTAATAAGCCATGTGTAGCCATTCTTTCCATACAAAAACTCCTCGCTTTGTGAGCAAAAAAACTAAACAAAAACGCCACCTGCTGCAGAAGACAGATTTTGGTCCCAGTTATCCCTCTCGCTTCGCCTTTTCCTCTCTGCCAACGATAGGATGGGAGGGACTCAACAAGACGTCAGCTACAATGGTGAGAGGCAAGGGTGACCAGCCCCAATCATGAAAATCCACAATCTCACAACTAACATGGAGAAAAACATATTTGGACCAATAGCACTTTGAGGCACAATACGAGCCAGTAGTTAAGCAGGCAGCTCTCCTGACCAGCCTGAATTAGAGAACTCTTTGCAAATCTATAAATATCAATGACACTTTTGGCGTGTCAAATTATCACTGATAGACATTCAATACCGGATCCAACAGATTAATATCTTTGATTTAGCAGCGGGATGTGCCCCTCTGCTTCATGATGTGATGCTGTGACATTATAGGCTGAGCGAGCTTTGAGGGGAGTGAGCAACATAGGATTATTTCACTAACTCCCCCTGGCTAATCAAGAAAGCTGTAAAGGTGCCAAAGGAGTTTAAGCGAGGTCTGATAGCTGATAAACCTCTTATTGCTGCACAGGCTTAGTTAGGGCTTTCAATTTAAGGGATGTTACTCAATAAAGGCAAGTGTCTTGCTGTTAAACTATCTGTAAATAATAGCCTTCAACCAAAGCATGCAAAGTTTGGTGACTTCAATGCTGAATTCAAAATATGCAAGGGGATGTGTCCATCCACAGCCAGTGAGATGCAAAGAATTTATGTTTATGCAGTAACTCTAAACACTGTTTGATGCTGTGATACTATAGGCTGGGCTCATGGCTGTAGCGTCTAGCCCTCTTTGAGCTCTGAATAATAATAATAATAATAGCCATTTAGCAGATGCTTTTATCTAAAGCGACTTACAGTCATGTGTGCATACCTTCAACTGAGCCATACAGGACCACGTGACTGCCATGTTACAAGTACAGCGTACATATCCTCTTTAAAAAGGAAAAAACTCCAAAAGGAGAAAAACATTCTGTAACAGACAGGGGGTGTAACTGTAACTCACCTCATCGCTAGTGTCAGACAGCGTGAGGTTGAACAAGGCTTTCAGGGCCTCCATGGCCCTCTCGTTGTCTTCAGCAGGGATAGGCAAGGCCTGGAGGCCTGGATGGGCCACCTCGTAGGGGCCCACCCAGCGTAGGTCCAGGGTACGCTCCAGCACCTCTGTGAGGAGCCCCACGGCATGCAGCTCCCTCTGGAGGCCCCCCCGGACGTCTGGCCGCAGAGCCGAGAGCAGGAAGAGCAGGCGCAGGGAGAACAGGCCCACCTCATGACACCGGGCACGGGCGGCGTGCAAGCGGGCACACAGACCACGTGCCAGCTGCACGTCGGCACCCACCTGCTGTGCCGCCACGCTGTTAAACACCACGTTACACAGGCACTTAAGGGCCTCCACCACCACCTTCTCTTCCTCCTCTGTCTGGGCATCCTCTTGCAGACTGTCACCTCCCTCCTCTCCCGCCTGCAGCCGAGCCAGCCCGGCCAGAACAAGCATGCCCTCCCGGGTGCCCACAGGGCCCAGGACTCGCTTGTCCCGGGACAGGATGCGAAGGGTCTCCAGGCAGGTGCTCTGGCAGCAGGACCCAACCTGCCTCCCCAGCACAGTCAGCAGACCCTGACACAGCCTCTGCACAGTGAGAGAAGGTTAGTTCATCATAAAACACACAGGGGGCAGAAGCATTATCTAGGCTATAAGTGAAAGTGAAGCACCAGACAAGGCAGAGTGTTTACTTACACTTCGAAGGTCCTCCTCTTTTGGGTCAAAGGTGAATGTGCGACTATTCTGAAAAAGACAGTATACATTAGTCTTGCTGAAACAAACTCAGTGTTCCTGGCAGGCCTCCCTCGCTGTGTACCATGTGAGTTACGTCAGCAAGGTTAAGTACTAATGAGAGAAAAGTCAAATGCATATGCTAAATGTGCTTTGTCACCTTCATCTGTGCATGAATAAAATATTCTCATAAATGTTATCTAGAATTAATTTGTTTCTATGATACAGTAAATAGCTTGTGCAGACAGATTGGAAGTATGAGTGCATTAGATAGGATATACGAGTGTAATGCAAAGTATATCGCCATCAGGCTCTGTCTGGTTATCAGTGACAGCGGCTAACGACGTTAGCTAGCAAATGTACCTAGCTAGCTAGCTCAAGTTACAGCAGGAAGTGCAGCAATAGCTATCACTAAATGGGAGCTAGCTAGAATTTTTCATTATATACGCATGCTGTCATTGTATGCATAGCTAGCTACAGTACATGACTAGAAAGTGATACCCTACAATATTTGGCCACAACACTAGCTAACGTTAGCTAGCTAGCAACCCAGCTAGCCAGGATGAAAATATGCTTCCAGCAACACAGCAATAGGTTTTAAACTCGTTGATTCCTTTCAAAATGAAAGGGGGAATGCAAGTTCTAGATACACATAGTTTTAGTACTAATTTTAGCAGCTATGATTATGTAAACGTTTTTAGATGGCTGGCGAGGTAGCTAATAACTTTATTTTGGTTGACGTCAAAGCGAGGAGAATTACACCCACCTCTCCGTTGTACTGGTGCAAAAGCCGTCTAATTTCCTCTTCATTGTTAGTCTCGAGCTGAGACAGGATACTGTTTAAATCCATTCTTAAAATATCTCAATGACAATTCAACAACTGTAACGTTAGAGTACGTTTCTGAATAATTTGCAGCACCCTATTTGTTTTGTATTCGTCTGACATAGAGTACACAGCTGGTTCCGGCTACATACACCCTTCTTCCTTGTTTCAACTTTCACCAGTTAACGTCACGATCTCATCGAAACTGTGCGAGCACAGTGCAAACTCGGTGATCCGCCTATAGTCCCCCACAGTGGACTCGTTATAATACCTATACAACCTAGTATTCAAACATAATTGGTTCCAATCGTCTTTCCAACATTCATTTTTTTTTTCACATAATGAATTTACAAAAACTTCAAATTAAGTATGTGTTTGGTGTAGGCTTACCTTGGCGTTACGTTTTGCTAACCGTGTAATTCTCTCTCAGACAAGGTAAGGTTTATCAATATATACGCCTCAATTTACTCTTAAAAATCCAAAATGCTAATTTGCAACAGAGAAGACCTCAGCACGACTACAAATTCCATCAGGAAGCTCCTGCACTTCATCTCTAGCAAGACTACAAATGCCAGCAGGAAGCTCCTGCGCTTCATATTTTATTTAACTAAGAAAGTCAAGAACAAATTCTTATTTACAATGACGGCCTACCAAAAGCCAAAAGGCCTCCTGTGGGGACGGGGGATTACAAATAAAAATATAGGACAAAGCACACATCACAAGGAGACACCACAACACTACATAAAGAGAGACCTAAGACAACAACATAGCATGGCAGCAACACATGACAACAACATGGTAGCAGCACAAAACATTGTACAAACGTTATTGGGCACAGACAACAGCACAAAGGCAAGAAGGTAGAAACAACAATACATAACACAAAGCAGCCACAACTGTCAGTAAGACTGTCCATGATTGAGTCTTTGAATGAAGAGATGGAGATAAAAAACTGTCCAGTTTGACTTTTTTTGCAGCTCGTTCCAGGCGCTAGCTGCAGCGAACTGAAAAGAGGAGCGAACCAAGGATGTGTGTGCTTTTGGGACCTTTAACAGAATGTGACTGGAAGAATGGCATTTGTATGTGGAGGATGAGGGCTGCAGTAGGTATCTCAGATAGGGGGTAGTGAAGCCTAAGAGAGTTTTATAAATAACCATCAACCAGTGGGTCTTGCGACGGGTATACAGAGATGACCAGTTTACAAAAGGAGTATAGAGTGCAGTGATGTGATGTGTCCTATAAGGAGCATCGGTGGTAAATCTGATGGCCGAATGGTAAAGAACGTCTAGCCGCTCAAGAGCACAATTAAATTACGTCTCTGTAATCTAGCATGGGTAGGATGGTCATCTGAATCAGGGTTAGTTTGGCAGCTGGGGTGAAAGAGGAGCAATTACCTTAGACTCTAAGCTGCAGGCTAAGGTTAAATCTAGAATTGGCTTCCTCTAAGGCTTAGAGGAAGCCAAGTCTAGATTTAACCTTAGCCTGCAGATTTTATATGTGCTGAGAGAAGGACAGTGTACGATCTAGCCATACTCCCAAGTACTTGTATGAGGTGACTACCTCAAGCTCTAAACCCTCAGTGGTAGTAGTACCACTGGTGGGGAGAGGGGCATTCTTCTTACCAAACCACATTACCTTTGTTTTTGAGGTGTTCAGAACAAGGTTAAGGACAGAGAAAGCTTGTTGGACACATCTCTAGCTGACACTGTCAGCTACCATTCACCAGTGCGATCAGAGACCTATTCTCAGTTCAATTGAAATATTATTAGTTAATCATTCCACTTAAACTGGCAATGGATCAGCGTTCTCATCATGCCTCCTGGCAGTACCTGTTTTCAGGGAAGCCAATGGTCCAAAAATACTCCATAGTTCATACACACACACACACACACACACACACACACACACACACACACACAAGGCTCCCAGAATAGGTTATATTACATACAAGTTTTGCTCAAAGCAGCCAACTAAAGTGATGTAGTTAACTTCATCATGGGCGCAGTGGGAATTGTATTTATATAATTCTTACCCCTTACTTGCTGAAAGCCCCAGTTATCCCTGCCTGTACCTGACATTGTTGAAAAACAAGTGAACGCTGAATAAAGATCATACACAAACAATCGGCTCCTAGAATAGGTTATATTACATACAAGTTTTTCGCAAAGCAGACAACTAAAGTTATGAGAGAGAGAGAGAGAGCGAGAGCGAGCAAGCATCTAAGGATAGCCATCACTTCCAGCAGATCTCCTTGCTGAGGGTGGTGTTGATCATGCACTGCTTCTCGTGGGGTGAGCCTGATGTTCCGCATGTCACGCTTGTGCTCAGATCACACTGGCACAGGATGTCCATACACCGGATGGCCTGAGGGACTCCTGTTGGACTGAAAAGCAAAGAGACATTTGGATTAGTGGTGGTTTTTTTCAATGCCGTATCAGCATCTTTATCTGGACAGAAAATGTAATCTTTATCAGAACACAAATCCACCTTGGGCAATGTGAAAGGGGTCCCTCAACACCCAATCCTCATGCTTTGCTCTTGTTTTCCAATCAACAGCTACTTCACTGATGAGTGGGTCTTGGAGGTTTACAAGTGCACAGCAAGTCTGCACCGGCACATTACTATAACAACGCTTGTAAATGGAGAAATGTTCACAGTGACTCGTGCATGTGTCGCAGTCTAGCTTCCATCCCTCTCCTCGCCCCAACCTGGGTTTGAACCAGGGACCCTCTGCACACATTCACAACTGACACCCCACGAAGCATCGTTACCCATCGCGCCACAAAAGCCGCGGCCCTTGCCGAGCAAGGAGAACAACTACTTCAGGTCTCAGAGCGAGTGACGTCACCCGATTGAACTAACTAGCCATTTCACATCGGTTACACAGGCATCAAGCTCTGGATCAAGAAGCCTTTGTCTGCGATACCCTGTATCCAAACGTGATTTTCTCAAACCCCTACTTCTGGACAATGGCTTTGTCCAACACAGATCCTGGATACAGATCGCTGCAGTATGTTATAACCACATTAGTTGCAACTCTGAGGGGTAGCGTGAAGGAGTGCATTGAACGATACATAGAGTAGGATTGCTTCTGCAGATCCATCTGACTTGGAGTAGCAACTTCTATGTCAGTACAGTCAATGACAATCCTGCAGTTTCTGCTGGGCCCCTGAAAAGATGCAGGCAAGCACATTTGGTAAGTCTCCCGACATGGAACAGTCTTCATGATGCTAATGAAAAAAAAGCTTGTGGATCACGTGAATGAAAGGATGCTAATATTTCTGACAGTGCTTGCACTATAATGGAATAGTTGAGCCAGGTGCAAGTTGGTGTAGCTATGACGCAGCTTCATAAGTGCCATAAACACTTGATCCTCAAATGGCAGCACCTCAACCCTTCACTTGGCAAAGTAGGCAACGCAGTCCTTGTAACGTTCCAAGTATTCAATAACGATGTTGAACATGTAGTTTTCTGGAAGTCCTGTTTCCATCCTAAGTACTTTATCAGACAGCTGTGTTGCTGAATATCTGTTGCGGGTATTCAGCTGATTCTCCTGTATAACCTTCAACTGTGCTAATGTTTCCTCAAGATGCACCTCAGTGAGAACATTCTGCAACTATGGAGACAGCAGCCTCCTACATTCTTCAGCGGCCAAGAGGCCTGGATCTTCATCGTCTGCTATGGTGGATGTGTCTGGATCTTCCTCTTCTGCAATGGTGGATGAACTACCTTTTCTGGTAAATAGAGGGCCATTTCTTTTCCCAATGGAAAATGGCAACTGCAGTGTTGTCACTGGGTTTCCGGTTCCGCCCGCCTGAAAGACAAAAAAAAGATAGTTCATTTTAAAAGCTAGCTAGGTTGATTACTAAAATGGTAAGATCTATATTTAAATATCATAACCCACAGACTTGACTATAGTAACAGTAAAACAGACTGGGCTTTGGTATATCTGCACATCTAAAACCCTACTATGTGGAAGGGACATTTCTGCTGGGATGGAGAAATTATCTGGAACACAGCTCTCGCTTACAGAGGTCAGAAAACAATCAAATGCACGTGTGCTTATCGTAGTAGTTGTTGCAATCGGGTTTATAGCACAGAACCATTCTTGCTTCTGATCGAGAGACCTAAGTTTAGCTAATTTAGCTAATTCAAAAAAATTATAGTAATAAAAAAAATACTACGGTAGGTCATTTGAGATATGCTACACAACAATACACACAAGAAATACACAATATCAATGATTTAAATGAGAAACTACATAAAGGCTATAATATCTACTAGTTATTCAATCTGACTTTACTCGCTAGGTTCCTTGCTACTTGTTGCTGAGAGTTTGCGTGGAGAAATGTAGGTTTTCCCCCACCCTGCAACACTGCCTTGAGTGATGACGTAAAAGCTTGTGACAAGATGTGTAGTTAATTTTGGGGGCGTAATTACGTGCAAGTATATTGACAAAAGTTTCCTTGTCCGAGAGAGATTTACATGATTATCAAAACGTCAAGCCATGATAAGCCTACACGAAACACAGATCTTATATGAAGTCGTTGTAAAATACCCTATGGAAAAATGAAGGGTGGAAAAACGATTGGAACCATTTCCATGTTTGACAGCTAGGTTTTATGGGTATTATCACTCATAATATACTGTGGTTCTCAATTATTGCGGCGTTCAAGACAACTGGGAACTCTGAAAACAACAGTTGTTTTTGAACGGTCAGCCAACACGGAATTCCAAGTCGGCAACTCTGCATCTTTCTAGAGCTTCGACTTTCTGACCTGAAGATCACTGATGTCATGATTTGACCTTTATTTTTCAGAGTTCCCAGTTGTCTTGAAAGCACCATATGTGAGCAATGATGTACAGAAAAAGTGTCAATATTTGTCATTTTAATGTGGTTCTATATTCAGCCTTTGTCTTTCTAATCATACTGCCGATAGATTTAAATATGAAAAGGTATTCGCATGCGCTTTTCATCATGATATTGGTTCATTGGGATCAGCATTATGGACTCATCGAAATTTACAGAATGATTACCTAGAGGGAAATGAGGGAGGGTCATGCTTTTTCAGTTTGTCAAGGGGAGTGTTTAGTATGTGTTTGATCTAGTCCAGGGGAGGGTCATGTAATTGATGACATTTCAGTATTTCTGTATTTTAGAATTAGTTTCTTATTAGGCTATATATTGATGTGTGCCCGATGCCGCCCCTCATCTCTCATTCTCCGCAGGGCACGCAATATCAATTGCGCCTATTGGCTATTTAGTGTGGTCTCAAATCAAATTATCCATAACCTATAGGCTATGAAGTGCATGCTCGGAGAAGCACAGAGCAAAGTTATATAAAAACAGATACCTTATTTACATAAGTAATCAGACCCTTTGCTATGAGACTCGAAATTGATCTCAGGTGCATCCTTGAGATGTTTCTACAACTTGATTTGAGTCCGCCTGTGATAAATTCAATTGATTGGACATGATTTGGAAAGGCACACACCTGTCTATATAAGGTCCCACAGTTGACAGTGTATGTCAGAGCAAAAACCAAGCCATGAGGTAGAAGGAATTGTCTGTAGAGCTCCGAGACAGGATTGTGTCGAAGCACAGATCTGGGAAGGGTACCAAAAGATTCTGCAGCATTGACGGTCCCCAAGAACACAGTGACCTCCAAGTCTCTTCCTAGAGCTTGCCGCCCGGCCATCCTGAGCAATCAGGGGAGAAAGGCCTTGGTCAGGGAGGTGACCAAGAATCCGATGGTCACTCTGACAGAGCTCCAGAGTGCCTCTATGGAGATGGGAGAACTTTCCAGAAGGACAACCATCGCTGCAGCACTCCAACAATCAGGCCTTTATGGTAGAAGCCACTCCCCACAATAAGGAAGTCAGCTTGGAGTTTGCCAAAAGGCACCTAAATGACCCTCAGACCATGAGATACAAGATTATCTGGTCTGATGAAACCAAGATTGAACTCTTTTGGCCTGAATGCCAAATGTCACGTCTGGAGGAAACCTGGCACCATCCCTACGGTGAAACATGGTGGTGACAGCATCATGCTGTGGGGATGTTTTTCAGTGGCATGGACTGAGAGACTAGTCAGGATTGAGGGAAAGCTGAACGGAGAAAGTACAGAGAGAACCTGCTCAAGAGTGATCAGGACCTCAGACTGGGGCGAAGGTTCAAATCAGAGTTTATTTGTCACGTACTCCGAATACAACAGGTGTAGACCTTACAGTGAAATGCTTACGTACAGGCTCTTACCAACAGGACAACGATCCTAAGCATACAACCAAGAGAACGCAGGGGTGGCTTTGGGACAAGTTTCAGAATGTCCTTAAGTGGCCCAGCCAGAGCCCAGACTTGAACACGATCGAACATCCCTGGAGAGACCTGAAAATAGCTGTGCAGCAATGCTCCCCATCCAACCTGACAGAGCTTGAGAGGATCTGCAGAGAAGAATTGTAGAAACTCCCCAAATACAGGTGTACCAAGCTTGTAGCGTCATACCTAAGAAGACTCAAGGCTGTAATCGGTGCCAAAGGTGCTTCAACAAAGTACTGAGTCAAGGGTCTGAATACTTATGTAAATGTGTTATTTCAGTTTTTTTTTATACATTTGCAAAAATTAACCAAAAACCTTTTTTCTTTGTCATTATGGGGTATTGTGTGTAGATTGAGGAACAAAAACTATAATACATTTTAGAATGAGGGTGTAACGTAACAATATGTGGAAAAAGTCAAGGGGTCTGAATGAACTGTATATCCACAGATTTGTCTGTCAATTCCTCCACCCACCATGCACTCTTTACATGGCCTACCTCCGTGTCAGTGAAGGGCTGTTAAGTTAAAACCAAGACTCGAATTGAGAGGGTATTGAGGGGGTAATAAAGCATTGCATGTATATCATCACATTTGTGTAGTGGCATAGAGCAGTTGAACAGAGGCACTTACAAATGTTGCACTCATGGGACATTTTCTTTTTGGCCTAGGGTCCAGAAAATGTTGGGCCTTTTATAAACGAATTTCATGCAATTCTACATACATTTACATGACTGGAGACTTGGGCATAATCTTCTTTAATGCCTCGTTCATCGGAGCTGGGAATTCTCTGACTTCCTACTTCAGTGCGTTCAAGACAACTGGGAAATCAGGAAAAAATGAGCTCCGACTGGGAGAATTCGTTTTGAAAGGTCATCCAACTCTGATTTCCAAGTGGGAGCTGAAGTTCACTGACGTCATGATTCGACCTTGTTTATTTTCCGAGTTTCCAGTTGTCTTGAAAGCACCATAATCCCTCAAAAATGATGGAAATGACAGGCAGCTTTGACACTGACAAACTGATGATCAATTACAACAACCTTGTCTTAAATCCATCAATAGCCTAGGCTTAGGTGTGTGGAGACACATATTGTATGCTACAATATGAGGAAATTATAGTCCTAAAAAGGCTTTCCAGTTTCACTGACTCACCCAATGATGCGCAGCTCACTCACTGGTGATGAACTATGCACTCTTGCCAAAACCCTCTTTCTTACAATATTTGGAAATTGATCAAATATTTTGGTAGCCTACAGCTGACATATTAGTCTTCTATTTTCAGAAGGAGCCATTTGCTTTCCAACCTGTGTTTTCCTGCAATTGTAAGCTATTTTAAACATTGTGAAAGGCCAGTTGTGTCTGCATGCTGTTTGTTCACTGATAGATTTACCGCAAGTTCCCGACTGTAGACTATGCCTTGTTAGTGGGCTACACTCCACAGCTAGGCTATTTTTGAAATAAGCTATTTATCCTCTGTGGAAAAATAACCCTCTGTGACAGGATAATTAACTAAGAGGCAACTCAAATGAACTTTGATCGTGTTTGTTAGAATTTTTACATTGCAAAAAGTAACAATTATTTTTCATGCCACGAGAGGTACCAGCAGGATCCGGCTCAAATTAAACACTGGAGGTCGGCACTGATGTTGGGCGATCAGGCCTGGTTCGCAGTCTGCATTCCAATTCATCCCAAAGGTGTTCAATGGGGTTGAGGTGAGTGTTATGTGTAGACCAGTCAAGTTCTTACACATCGATATCGACAAACCATTTATGAATGGATCTCGCTTTGTGCAGAGGGGCATTGTCATGCTGAAATAGGAAAGGGCCTTCCCAAACTGTTGCCACAAAGTTGGAAGCACAGAATCGTATAGAATGTTATTGTATGCTGTAGTGTTAAGATTCCCCTCCACTGGAACTAAGGTGCCTAGCCTGAACCATGAAAAACAGCCACAGATCGTTATTCCTCCTCCAAACTTTACAGTTGGCACTATGCATTCAGATAGGTAGCGTTCTCCTGGCAGCCACCAAACCCAGAAACCCACTTCATGAAGCTCCCGACAAACAGTTTTTGTGCTGACGTTGCTTCCAGAGGCAGTTTGGAACCCGATAGTGAGTGTTGCAACTGAGGACAGGCGATTTTTACACACTGCGCACTTCAGCACTCGGACGTCCTGTTCTGTGAGCTTGTGTGGCCTACCACTTTGCAGCTGAGCCATTACTCCTAGACGTTTCCACTTCACAATAACAGCACTTACAGTTGACCGGGGCAGCTCTAGCTGGGCAGAAATTTGACAAAATTACTTGTTGGAAAGGTGGCATCCTATGACGGTGCCACGTTGAAAGTCACTGAACTCTTCAGTAAGGCTATTCTACTGCCAATGGAGATGTCTATGGAGATTGCATGGCTGTGTGCTCGATTTAATATACCTGTCAGCATCGGGTGTGTCTGAAATAGTCAAATCCACTAATTTGAAGGGGTAATGTAGTGTGAGTGTGAGTGTGTGGGTAGAGTCCAGTGTGTGTGCATAGAGTGCAAAAAGGGTCAATGCATATTGTCCAGGTAGCTATTTGTTTATGTGCAGGGGTACGATGGTAATTGACGTAGTTATGTGCATATACAGTCCATTCAGAAAGTACTCAGACCCCTTGACTTTTTCCACATTTT
Source organism: Salmo salar (assembly GCF_965601325.2). Lineage (NCBI taxonomy): Eukaryota > Metazoa > Chordata > Actinopteri > Salmoniformes > Salmonidae > Salmo > Salmo salar. The sequence goes on along the minus strand of NC_138306.1, from coordinate 18,341,786 downwards.
GTTAAGTTACAGCCTTATTCTAAAATTGATTGAATAGTTTTTTCCCCCTACACAAATACCCCAGGTTTTTCAACATTTTGCACATAAACAAAAAATTACGGAAAAAATACATTTACATAAGTATTCAGACCCTTTACTCAGTGCTTTTTTGTAGCACCTTTGGCAGGTTGGATGTGGAGTGTCGCTGCACAGCTATTTTCAGGTCTCTCTAGAGATGTTCGATCAGGTTCAAGTCCGGGCCACTCAAGGACATTCAGAGACTTGTCCCAAAGCCTCTCCTGCGTTGTCTTGGCTGTGTGCTTAGGGTTGTTGTTGATGGTGTCAGGTTTCCTCCAGACGTGACACTTGGCATTTAGGCCAAATAGTTCAATCTTGGTTTCATCAAATCAAATTTTATTTGTCACATGCGCCGAATACAACAGGTGTAGACCTTAAAGTGGAATGCTTACTTACAAGCCATTAACCAACAATGCAGTTAAGAAAAATAAGTGTTAAGTAAAAAATATATAAGTAAAAACAATATATATATAACCGATGTGAAATGGCTAGTTAGTTAGCGGTGGTGCGCGCTAATAGCGTTTCAATCAGTGACGTCACTCGCTCTGAGACTTGAAGTAGGGTTTCCCCTTGCGTTGCAAGGGGTGCGGCTTTTGTGGCGCGATGGGTAACGATGCTTTGTGGGTGTCAGTTGTTGATGTGTGCAAGGGTCCCTGGTTTGAGCCCAGGTTGGGGCGAAGAGAGGGACGGAACCTACACTGTTATATATATATACTGTGGCAAAGAAGGGGTCGAGTGATAAATGGCAGATATGTGAGGGCAGAACTAATAAACGGGCTCTGCCCGATCACTAAAATGGCCACCCCGATCAGAACTACAGATCACAAAATGGCCGACTGCCAAAAGTACAATTCCCAGAAGCAAGGGGAACCCTCAGAAGGTGGAGCCGACCCACAGATAAAAGGTCAAGAAAAACCAGGAAGAGAGAGAGAGGGAGGGAAGGATCTATGAACCATAGAGAAAGAGACAATCTACATTGGCTGGATTTACCGTGTACGAGCTGGACTGTTTTGGACTTACCTGTTGGTGTTTAGACCTGGACCTACCGAGAACCAGATTTGTGTACCGAACCCTGCTATCCTTGACCTTACCTGTGGCCTGGGTGGTCCAGGACAGCGAAACAAACACACAGGTACTGTCATGTTCGAAATAACTTTCATTCTGGGCTGACTTTGGTGACAGTTTCCCACTTAATTTGTGACAAACGCTCCTAACTTTGAAGAGGTTTGCCACAATACATACATACATACACACACACACACACACACACACACACACACACACACACACACACACACACACACACACACACACACACACACCTGACCAGAGTATCTTGTTTCTCATGGTCCTTTAGGTGCCTTTTGGCAAACTCCAAGCAGGCTGTCTGTGCCTTTTACTGAGGAGTGGCTTCTGTCTGGCCACTCTACCATAAAGGCCTGATTGGTGGAGTGCTGCAGAGATGGTTGTCCTCCTGGAAGGTTCTCCCATCTCTATAGAGGAAATCTGAGCTCTGTCAGAGTGACCATCGGGTTTTTGATCACCTCCCTGACCAAGGCCTTCTCCCCCGATTGCTCAGTTTGGCCGGGTGGCCGGGTGACCAGCTCTAGGAAAAATCTTGATGGTTCCAAACGTTCAATGCTGCGGACATTTTTTTGCCTCGACACAATCCTGTCTCGGAGTTCTACGGACTATTCCTTCAACCTCATGGCTTGGTTTTTGCTCTGACATGCACTGTCAACTGTGGGACCTTATATAGACAGGTGTGTGCCTTTCCAAATCATTTCCAATCAATTGAATTTACCACAGGTGGACTCGAATCAAGTTGTAGAAACATCTCAAGGATGATCAATGGAAACAGGATGCACCTGAGATTCATTTTGAGTCTCATAGCAAAGGGTCTGAATACTTATGTAAATAAGGTATCTGTTTTTTTATTTTTAATAACTGTGCTAAAAAATTGATGATCATTTTTTATCTATTTAATCCATTTTACAATAAGGCTGTAACTTAACAAAATGTGGAAAAGTCAAGGGGTCTGAAAACTTTACGAATGCACTGTAGGTAGGGGTAAAGTGGCTTGGCAATAGGATAGATAATACACAGTAGCAGCAACGTATGTGATGAGTCAAAAGGTTAAGTGCACAGGGGCTGTTCAGGGTCCAGTAGCAGAGAGAACAGTATGACCTGGGTGGCTGGAGTCTTTGACCATTTATAGGGCCTTCCACTGCCTGGTTTAGATGTCCTGGATGACAGGGAGCTCGGCCCCAGTGACATACTGGGCCGTACCACTACCCTCTGTAGCGCCTTGCAGTCAGATGCCAAGCAGTTTCCATACCAAGCGGTAATGCAGCCAGTCAAAATATTTTCAGCCTCCTGAGGGGGAAGAGGTGTTGTCGTGCCTGCTTCACGACTGTGTTGGTAAATGTGGACTATGTTAATTCCTCAATGATGTGGACACAGAGGAACTTAAAGCTCTTGACCCTCTCCACTTCAGCTGTCGGTGGATGGAGGCGTACTCGGCCCTCCATTTTCTGTAGTCCACAATTAGCTCATTTGTCTTGCTGACATCGTCGTTGGTGATCAGGCCTACCACGTTGCGTCATCAGAAAACTTAATGATGGTATTGGGGTTGTGTGCAGCCACACAGTCGTGGGTGAACAGGGAGTACAGATGGGGACTTACGCACCCCTGAGGGGCCCCTGTGTCCGTGGTCAAAGTGGGATTTCTTTTAAGCATTCGGATTTGTGTCCCACTCCTTGAAAGTGGCAGCTCTAGCCTTTAGCTCAGTGCGGATGTTGCCTGTAATCCATGGCTTCTGGTTGGAATATGTACATACGGTCACTGTGGGGACGACTTTGTCAATCCACTTATTAATGAAGCTGGTGACTGATGCGGTAAACTCTTCAAATGTATTGGATGAATCCCAGAACATATTCGAGTCTTTTCTAGCGAAACAGTCCTGTAGCTTAGCATTTGCTTCATTGGACCACTTCCGTATTGAGCGCGTCACTGGTACTTCTTGTTTGAGTTTTTGCTTGTAAACAGGAATCAGAAGGATAGAGTTATGGTCAGATTTGCCAAAAGGAGGGCAAGGTAGACCCTTGTATGCGTTTCTGTGTTTGGAATAAAGGTGATCAAGAGTTTTGTCGCCTCTAGTTGCACAGGTGACATGCTGGTAAAAATTAGGTACTAAAAGATTTCAGTGTTCCTGTATTATAATCACCAGCCACGAGAAGCGCCGCTTCTGGATGTGTATTTTTGTTGTTTACTTATGGCCATGTACATGGGTGCGGTCTTAGTGCCAGCATCGGTTTGTAGTGATAAACTTATGTTACGAACCTCTTTGGCCCTGCAGTCTAGGATAACAGAACCTGCCAGTAACCTTTTAAGAGGTCTAACTTAGTTACATAAGTAGCAGCACCAACAGTGTCGATACAGTCGTCCAGTCTGGGTAACGGGAACGAATCTGGCATTGTGACAGAATTTACCTTTCGATAATCCGTACATAAGCTGGACGTACCATCAGGTTTAGGAACCAGAATGCAAGGAGAACTCCAAGGGCTTGAACTTGGCGTAGCCAGGTCATTCTTCAACAAAAATCTCACCTCATCCCTCATTATCTTCCTCTTAAAAGCGTTTACATGATATGGGTGATGCTTTATAGGGGCAGCATTTCCAACATTAATGTCATGTTCCAACACGTTTGTGCGAATAGGAACGTCATTAAAGAGACATGGAAAACTGTGTAGTAGCCTCACAATATCGTCGGCCTGTCCGTCCGTTAAATGAACCAGGCCTGACTGGAGAGACAGCAGCATTTCTGAGTTGGGCAATCTAACGCACTGCTGCAGAGTATTGCGCAACTCTAATCCATCTCCATCAACATCATTAATATGACAGCCCACTATCATAGCAGCAGAAGCAGAGGAGACAGCAGTACCTGCCACTGTTTTTGAACTATCTAACTGGGCGATGGGTCGGGTGTGGTATGCTTTCAACATGTTAATGTGGCACACACGAGATTGGCGTTTTCTATCAGGAGTTTGAAGCACATCAGTTTCACTTAATTTCTTTTCAATTAAATAAGGACCAGAGAAAGGAGCTGACAGTGAAAACCCTGGAACAGGCAATAACACCAGAACTTGGTCACCCGGCTGTAGTGGATGAGAAACAGCCTGTTTATCATAGTATATTTTCATACTCCTCTGTGAGGAAGACAGAGCTTCCTTTGCGAGAGCACAGGCTTGGTGTAGGCGCTCACGAAAGTGACTAACGTAGTCCAACACATTCTCATCTCCTGCACACAACTCTTGGGACAAAAACTGTTCTTTAAGGACTTTCATTGGTCCTCTCACTGTGTGACCAAACACTCGTTCAACCAGGCTGAACCCTAGGGACTCCTGTAGTTTCACGAGCAGCAAATAAAACTAGAGGAACTCCCTCATCCTAATCTTTCTCAGATTCCGAACAATATTTACGTAGCATAGACTTCAGTGTCTGATGCCAATGTTCAAGCGCACCCTGAGACTCTGGGGGATATGCGCTTGCCACACGGTGTGTAATTGACAAGGATTTTAACACCTGCTTGAAGAGCTTTGATAGGAAATTGTTACCCTGATCAGTGTGTACCACCTTAGGTAACCCGAATGTCATGAACGATTTAATTAAGGCTTTACTTACCACCGGAGCTGTAATCCTTCGCAGAGGAATGGCCTCGGGGTATCTTGTTGCCATACACATAACCGTTAACAGAAACTGGTTACCTGATTTTGTCTTCGGTAACGGTCCAACACAATCAACCACCACATGTTCGAATGGTTCACCTATGACAGGTATTGGACAAAGTGGAGCGGGAGGAATAACCTGATTTGTTTTTCCTGTTATCTGACATGTGTGGCATGTCCGACAGAACTGAGCTGCATCTTGTTTTAAACCTGGCCAAAAGAAATGTCGAAGGACCCGATCGTAAGTCTTGGTGTTCCTAAATGACCGGACGACTGGTGATCATGAGCAAGGGATAACACATTTTGTCGAAAGGCTGTAGGAATCACCATTTGGTAAACAGCATTCCAATCTCCGCCCGCGTCAACATGGGAGGTCCATTTACGCATGAGGAGATTACCATCTATGAAGTAAGCCACTTTCTTCTTCTTTACCTCTTCCCATGAGACAACCCTAGAAAAACATTTAGCAAGCCTGTTGTCAACCTTTTGGTTAGCAATCAGCTGCTCACGAGTGACTTATTGCATCAGCAATAAGTTCAATATACTTCGATTCTTCCTTGGGCTGTTTGTCAAAGGGGATCAGTTTCCCAGAGGTAGCACACAACCCATCCTCTTGATCAAACTCTTTGAACAGAACAGTGTTCGACAAATCTATTACGTCACCCACTTGTCGTGCCTGAGCACGAGTGACAGCACAAGCGGGGAACACATGTGGATAACTCTGTGCCAGCTCATTGGAGAGAGAGTGGTCACTTTTATCCAATACGGGTACCACCTTTCCTCCGGCAATATCATTACCCATTATAAAGGTCACACCTTTTACTGGCAACATAGGACGTACCCCCCACTCTGAATATTCCACTGATTAACTCAGAGTGTACATTCACAAAGTGCAATGGCGGATAAGGGCAACACGTCAGACAATATAAATGACTGCACCGCACCAGTATCTCTAATGATTTTAACCGGACGCTGAGATGCTTCGTCATTCGTTAGGGAAACAAACCCTCGAAAATTAACGGTTCATAACTGCGGTCGGGGACTGGGACTTTCAAACTACATTTACCCTGAGGCACCTATTCCATTTCAGACCTCACAACCGTACGAGTTAGCCCAACACCTGTTGGCGGCTTGGCACGAAGAGGCATCCCTTGTTTGTGTTTTAGCAGGAAGCAATCATTAATCATATGTCCCATCTTATGACAATAGAAACAGGGACGCTCATTTTTCGGGCATGCTTGATGTACTTCTGGCCGACTAGGACTAAAAGTAGGCAATTCAGTGGCTCTACTCTCAGTATGAGCCGAAAACACGCTCTTGTGCATCAACACAAACTCGTCTGCCAACACGGACGCTTCTGACAGGGAGGATACTTTCTGTTCATTTAGGTAAACTACAATGCATTTGGGTAAGCAATTTTTAAACTCTTCCAACAAGATTAACTCCTGGAGAGAGTTGAAATCAGTTACCTTGCTAGCAGCATGCCATTGTCTCTAGCAAACTCCACATAAGTCTTACTAGAAGACTTTCTATGAGACCTACATTTCTGTTGGTATGCCTCAGGCACAAGCTCATAGGCGCGAAGAACAGTAGCTTTGGCCACTTCATAATTCAAACTGTCTTCAAGAGGTAGCGCTGACAAAACCTCTTGGGCTTCACCAGTTAATTTACACTGAAGTAATAGGCACCATACCTCTTCAGGCCATTTCAATGCTACGCTATACGTTCAAAAACACAAAAATAGGAGTCAACCTCTGACTCTCTGAACAAAGGTACCAAGGCAATCTGCCTACTAATGTCAAAAGTGTTGGAAGACACAGCTGGTGAGGACGGCTCACTAATAGGCACAGCAGGAACGGAGGCTAGCCTCGCTGTCTCTGCCTCCAGTTCCTTCTGGCACATTTTGAACTCCAACTGCCGCTGTTCTCTTTCTGCCTCAATTTTACACATTTCCAACTGGAAATTTTCTCGCCTAATTTGGGCTCTCTTCCGCCTCCAGTTGGAGCTGTGTCGAACGGCCATCCCTCATGGCATCACCGTTTGACAGTGGGGAGAGTGGCTCAAAACAGGGCAATGTGGCTGGAGCTTTAGCCTTGCCCTCAGACACCAACGGGCTTACAGGAGCAGCAACATCTCCTACATGGGTAGTAGGCTCAGGCAGTGGTAACACAAGCACTTGCTCTTCCAACAAAACATTTAACACCAGTTGTTTAACCTCTGCTTTAACTAAACTCTGCGGAATAGATACTGAATAATGGTCAGCCAAGATCAGTAAATCAACTCTACGACATTTGTCAAAAACCTCCTACGTAGGGTTATCCAAAAAGGATTTCAAATCAAAAGTAGCCATTTTGAACTACCAGTAAAACACACGAGCCAACAAATAGCAAACTCTAATGCTACATCAGCTATTCCCAGCAGTGACGCTCAACACTGAACTAGACCACCACAATTATTTGCACGAGGGGCATGGGTGTCAGTAAAGACTTGATCCCGGATGAGCCCCCACCTATGTTACGAACCCCTTTGGCCCTGCAGTCTAGGGGGGATTGAAACGAGACCCGTAACATATCTCATGCAAATTATAATAGTGAAAAGGAACAGTGAGAACTAATAACAGACAACCTAAATCTACCGTCAAACACTTATGGTTTATTTGTTAAACACACGGTAAGGGGGGGGGGGCTGAGCTGGACCCAAGGAAAGAAATAATAAATATCCAAAAACCCTTAAGTTAGTCTTACTTGCTTCAATAACCGCTAGCTAACTAACCAATAAAATACAGTGGGTGGTCCGCCCGGACAATGTTTTCCTACGGGTAATGTATGCCCATGGGCGACTTGTGTTGGTATCCCCTTTTCCCACCAACAAACAAACAGTCATACACCATAACAATACATACTCACATAACGGACAAATGTGACATGTAGGTGCAAAAACAAAAGAGAGAACTCCAGAGACAACTGATTGGGATTATTTTAAACCAAGGGAAAGGGGATGTGATTGGGTAAGGGAAAAGGAGAAGGAGTGTCTTCTGATTGGTGACTGATTGGCGACTGATGAGTGACACCTGTGACTAGGGCAGAAGGAAAGAAAACAAATACACACACAGGATACCTGTATCCGTAACAGACAGCTACGAAAATATATAGATGAAAACTCTCTTGGTAGATAGTATGGTCTGCAGCTTATCATGAGGTATTCTAACTCAGGTGAGCAAAAACTTGAGACTTCCTTAACATTAGAGATTGCGCACCAGCTGCTGTTAACAAGGAGACACACCCCTCCTCCGTTCGTCTTACCCAAGGCTGCTGTCCGGACTAGACAATACATTGAGAAACCCGCAAGATACAGTTAAAGTCGGAAGTTTACAAACACCTTAGCCAAATACATTTAAACTCAGTTTTCACAATTCCTGACATTTAATCCTAGTAACAATTCTCTGTCTTAGGTCAGTTAGGATCACCACTTTATTTTAAGAATGTGAAATGTCAGAATAATAGTAGAGTGATTTATTTCAGCTATTATTTCTTTCATCACATTCCCAGTGGGTCAGAAGTTTACATACACTCAATTAGTATTTGGTAGCATTGCCTTTAAAATGTTTAACATGGGTCAAATGTTTTGGGTAGCCTTCCACAAGCTTCCCACAATAAGTTGGGTGAATTTTGGCCCATTCCTCCTGACAGAGCTGGTGTAACTGAGTCAGGTTTGTAGGCCTCCTTGCTCGCACACGCTTTTTCAGTTCTGCCCACAAATTCTCTATAGGATTGAGGTCAGGGCTTTGTGATGGCCACTTCAATACCTTGACTTTGTTGTCCTTAAGCCATTTTGCCACAACTTTGGAAGTATGCTTGGGGTCATTGTCTATTTGGAAGACCTATTTGTGGCCAAGCTTTAACTTCCTGACTGATGTCTTGAGATGTTGCTTCAATATATCCATATCATTTCCATCCTCATGATCCTCATCCTTTTCCTGGAATTTTCCAAGCTGTTTAAAGGCACAGTCAACTTAGTGTATGTAAACTTCTGACGCATTGGAATTGTGATACAGTGGATTATAAGTGAAATAATCTGTCTGTAAACAATTGTTGTAAAAATTACTTGTGTCATGCACAAAGTAGATGTCCTAACCTGACTTGCCAAAGCTATAGTTAGTTAACAAGAAATTCGTGGAGTGGTTGAAAAACGAGTTTTAATGACTCCAACCTAAGTGTATGTAAACTTCCGACTTCAACGGCACATATTGTCCATGTTATTGTTCAGCCAAGACTCAGAGAAACATAGAATATTACAGTTCTTCATGTCCCGTTGATAGGATAGTCTAGAACAGAGTACATCCAGTTTGTTCTCCAGTGACTGCACATTCGCCAACAGAACAGAGGGCAATGACAGTCTATTTGTTCGCCGACATAATCTTGTTAGGAGGCCGCCTTGCCTGTCTCTTTTTCGCAGACGCTTCCTCTTTCGAGTCCCTGGGATCTTAATGGATTGTGTTTAGCCGGTAACAAGTTGAAATTTGGAGGAATATGAGTGTTGAAATCATAGGTCAAAGGAATCCCTCATTCTTTCATTTTCATGAGAACTTGCAAGCTTACGACTCGTTGAAGTAGAAATCTTCATCCAAATCGAGGTTAGTGATATCTGTTCTGATGTCCAGAAGCCAGTCATAGGAAATGATGTCAGAGACATTATGTACAATTGGTCAGGAGCCCGTAAAATGACCGCTATCCACTGCAATGCCAAAAAAAACACACAAAATAGCAGAACATCTTTTAATAACAAACATATCCCTCCCCATCTTCACAACAAATTTGTCAATATGACTTACTTGACCATGATAATTGACCATCCAATGTTATACCTAGGAGATTAGCTTCCTCAACAGAGTTGGTCACCTCGCTTTGCGTTCTTAGGAAACTATGCAGTGTTTTTTTATTTATTATTTCTTACATTGTTACCCCAGGAAATCTTAGGTCTTATTACATACAGCCGGGAAGAACTATTGGATGTAAGAGCAACGTCAACTTACCAACATTACGACCAGGAATACGACTTTCCCGAAGCAGATCCTCTCTTCGGACCACCACCCAGGACAATGGATCTAATCCCAGCAGCTGACCGAAAACAACGGCGACGCAGAAGGGGCAGACGGAGCGGTCTTCTGGTCAGGCTTCATAAACGGGCACATCTGACATAGGTTGTTATTCTGGCACCACATGGCCAGGTCTTTGACCTCCTCCCTATATACTGTCACGTTGTTGTCTGTGATCAGGCCTACCACTGTTGTGTCGTCTGCAAACTTAATGATGATTTTGGAGTCGTGGGTGAACAGGGAGTACAGGAGGGGACTGAGCACGCACCCTTGTGGAGCTCCAGTGTTGAGGATCAGCGTGGCAAATGTGTTGCTACCTACCCTCACCACCTGGGGGCAGCCCGTCAGGAAGTCCAGGATCCAGTTGCAGAGGGAGGTGTTTAGTCCCAGGATCCTTAGCTTAGTGATGAGCTTTGAGGGTACTATGGTGTTGAACGCTGAGCTGTAGTCAATGAATAGCATTCTCACATAAGTGTTCCTTTTGTCCAGGTAGGAAAGGGCAGTGTGGAGTGCAATAGAGATTATATCATACTATTTGAGTGTATGTAAAAACTTCTGACCCACTGGGAATGTGATAAAAGAAATAAACGCTGAAGTAAACCATTCTTTCTACTATTATTCTGACATTTCACATTCTTAAAATAAAGTGGTGATCCTAACTGACCTAAGACAGGGAATTTTTACTAGGATTAAATGTCAGGAATTGTGAAAAACTGAGTTTAAATGTATTTGGCTAAGGTCTATGTAAACTTCTGACTTCAACTGTATGTGAGAATGCTGCTCATTGACTACTGCTCAGCGTTCAACACCATAGTGCCCTCTTACCTCATCACTAAGCTAAGGACCCTGGGACTAAACACCTCCCTCTGCAACTGGATCTTGGACTTCCTGACGGGCCACCCCCAGGTGGTAAGAGTAGGGAACAACACACTAAGGTGTATGTAAACTTCCGACTTCAACTGTATATATTGTATTGAGACCCAATCACTGGACACTTTAATCATTTGATCACTAGTCACTTTAAACAACGCCAATGCAATAATGTTTACAAAGCTTACATTACTCATATCACATGTATATACTGTTTTTTATACCATCTACTGCACCTTGCCTATGCCGCTCGGCCATCGCTCATCCATATACTTACATGTACATATTCCCATTCACCCCTTTAGATTTGTGTGTATTAGGTAGTTGTTGGGGAATTGTTAGATTACTTGATATTACTGCACTGTTGTAACTAGAAGCACAAGCATTTAGCTACAGTCGCATTAACATCTGCTAACCATGTGTATGTGACCAATAAAATCTGATTTGATTTGAATGGTCACACCCTTTATGCACAACTCCAGTTGATAGGCTTACATGAGAGACAAAAAGCCTGTGTCTGTGATATTTTTCTGCATGTCCTGTTATCTGCAGCTATGTTCACTTATGGTCCAATCTGATTTGATCAATTGTCATTTTCTTTTTCTATCTACACATTGGCATTTCCAATACAGGTCAGTAGACCACTGAATAATAAAGGCATAACACATAATCATTCATAATGTCTGAACAAAGTCAACTTTACACTTATCACCATGGACACAGTTGTGTAGATTATGATAGCTAAGCATGATAATGATTTACGTCAGCTGTCATTAATTACAGCTTCATGTTTTTATGAATAAGGGCTCAAGTCAGAGCTGTCGGAAAATGTGTGGCGAGGCGGCATTTGCCCCAGTACTTTTCAACTTTTGATTTAGTTTTATAAAATATATCGATGTAAAGTGTTAAAAAGAGTGACCAAGTGCTGTTTTTTTTATTTGCCTCATGATTTGGGTCATTCCTACAATGCGGTGCTTTTTCTGTACTCAGGAAATATCACTTCTATTTCATGTAAAATGTGGATTCCAAAAGGCTTTAAATATAAGGTCAGGTGTCTTTTTTTTCATGATTATTGTAGTTATTATAAAACATTTTTTAAAGATTTTATGTGTGTCCCTAATATCACTTTCCACCTTTTTTAGTTTGTTGTAATCCTCCATTTAAGAAAACAACACCTTCCTACATTGACACCACATTCAGGAACTGTCTTTGTTTCCTTTCATGTTGTTAGTCTGTATGTCCCACTCATGAGCTAAATTATAGAGAAAATTAACACAATTAAAAAATGTTAAAATCTGTTTGATAGAGAAGTTAAAATCCTGTTCAAGTGTTCACCATTGAGCTAGCATAATCTTCCTCACTAACAGAGCTATGGCTAATTTAGGCTCCACATTTCCACTTCGTTAGGTTCCCCCACTGAGGTATAATAAGAACTAGAGACGGCCTACAAGATGGCCGACCTTTGTTTTCAATATTATTTACTCAAGTTCGCATACGCCATTTCGTGGTTGCTGCCATCTTTCTTACTGTGATTAATCTGCCTGCACACTAGCGCTCAGTGCACATTGGACAGACAGCAGTATCTTGCTAATGTGCTCTGGGACCTGTCAGAACATGTGGACAGATTAACAAGCCAACCGGCACAACCCCTGGTTATCTGAGGTCATGACCTCATGAATATAAAATGTTAATATCTAAGTCTGTGAGTGATAGAAGAAGAAAAAAAATCGGCATCGGCGACAATAAGTTGAATAATTCAATGGATGTTTTGTACACAAAGTTGATGACTAAAGTGTTACTAGGAATTATCAAATTTGACTTCTCTATGGGGTCATCAATGGGAATTGTCTTTCTCGGACGTGATTCAGTTAAACTACAGTACAGAAGCAATACTGTAGGTGCAGTCAAAAGTGTGCTTCCAGACTGGAACCCTGGCTCCTTGGGTTCCACCCATTATCTTACATCAGATGTGTGCGTTGATTCTGCCTGCCCTGATCTGTCTCATATCTCACAAAGTAATGGGAGAGATCAAAAGTAGTCTGGCTACAATGGGCTGACATAGCATTCTGAAAATATAACCTAGGTGACATTGCCTGCTGAACCTAATTTCTGCCTCAAAGCTGTCGGAATAAATCTACGCTAAAACAATACATATGTCAATAATGTTGATTTTTTTGGGGGGGTGAGGAAGTCTTAGTTGCCCCATTTCACATCCAGCTAAGGAAGCTGCTACATGCTTCCTTAGCTAGCTGCTACATGCTTGTTGGGATTTTAGGCTGGGTTTCTGTATAACACTTTGTGACATCTGCTGATGTAAAAAGGGCTTTATAAATTCATTTGCTTGCTTGATTGAACACTTGATTTGATTTGATTGTTGGGCTTCAATTAGCAGTATTATTGAGGTCAGGCACAGAAAGCTATTATAAATCTGTCCAACAGCTGCACCAATCACTGAAATCATGTTTGACTGAAACAATGCTGCTCACCAACCAGCTACAGTGCTTGCAAAAGTATTCATCCCCCTTGGTGTTTTTCCTATTTTGTTGCATTACAACCTGTAATTTAAATAGATTTTTAATTTGGATTTCATGTAATGGACTTACACAAAATAGTCCAAATTGGTGAAGTGAAATATAAAAAAGAACTTCATAAAAATAAAAAACAGAAAAGTGGTGCGTGCATATGTATTCACCCCCTTTGCTATGAAGCCCCTAAATAAGATCTGGTGCGACCAATTACCTACAGAAGTCATGTAATTAGATAAATAAAGTCCACCTGTGTGCAATCTAAGTGTCACATGATCTGTCACATGATCTCAGTAATAATACACCTGTTCTGAAAGGCCCCAGTGTCACGTCCTGACCCTTGTAAGATGTCGTTTTCTATAGTAGAGTAGGTCAGGGCGTGACAGGGGGTGTTTTTGGGTGGTTTTCTATGTTTTGTATTTCTAGGTTTATGTTCTAGGTTTCTATTTCTATGTTGTTGTTTTTTGGGTTGATCTCCAATTGGAGGCAGCTGGTCCTTGTTGTCTCTGATTGGAGATCATATTTAAGTAGGGGTTTTTCTTCCTGGGTTTTTGTGGGTTATTATATTTTGAGTAGTGTTTGTTTCTCTCTGCGTCACGGTTTGTTGTTTTGCCATTTTCAGTTATTTATGTATTGCAAAGTTTCACGGATTAAATAAAATGTGGAACTACAACCACGCTGCACTTTGGTCTGCTTCTTTGGACAACCGTGACACCCAGACTCTGCAACACAACTAAGCAAGGGGCACCACCAAGCAAGCTGCACCATGAAGACCAAGGAGCTCTCCATACAGGTCAGGGACAAAGTTGTGGAGAAGTACAGATCAGGGTTGGGTTATAAAAAAATATCTGAAACTTGAAACATCCCACGGAGCAACATTAAATCCTTTATTAAAAAATTGAAAGAATTTGGCACCACAACAAACCTACCAAGACAAACCCACCAAAACTCACGTATCAGGCAAGGAGGGCATTAATCAGAAAGGCAACAAAGAGACCAAATATAACCCTGAAGGTGCTGCAAAGCTCCACAGCAGAGATTGGATTATTTGTCCATAGCACACCACTTTAAGACGTACACTCCACACAGCTGGGTTTTACGGAAGAGTGGCCAGAAAAAAGCCATTGCTTCTATAAAAAAATAAGCAGCATGTTTGGTGTTGGCCAAAAGGCATGTGGGAGACTCCCCAAACATATGGAAGAAGGTACTCTGGTCAGATAAGACTAAAATTGAGCTTTTTGGCCATCGAGGAAAATGCTATGTCTGGCGTAAACCCAACACCTCTCATCACCCCGAGAACACCATCCCCACAGTGAAGCATGGTGGTGGCAGCATCTTGCTGTGGCGATGTTTTCATTGGCAGGGACTGGGAAACTGGTCAGAATTGAAGGAATGATGGATTAAGCTATATACAGGGAAATTCTTGAGGGAAACCTGTTTCAGTCTCCAAGAGATTTGATATTCACCTTCCAGCAGGACAATGACCCATAAGCATATTGCTAAAGCTACAGTCGAGTGGTTTAAGGGGAACCATTTAAATGTCTTGGAATGGACTAGTCAAAGCCCAGACATCAATCCAATTGAGAATTTTTGGTATGACTTACAGATTGCTGTATACCAGCGGATCCCATCCAACTTGAAGGAGCTCGAGCAGTTTTACCTTAAAGAATGGGCAAAAATCCCAGTGGCTAGATGTGCCAAGCTTATAGAGACATACCCCAAGAAACTTGCTGCTATAATTGCTGCAAAAGGTGTCTCTACAAAGTATTGACCTTGGGAGGGTGAATAGTTATGCACGCTCAAGTTTTCAGTTTTTTTGTCTTATTTCTTGTTTGTTTCACAATAAAAAACATTTTGCATCTTCAAAGTGGTAGGCATGTTGTGTAAGTCAAATGATACAAACCCCCCCAAAAAATCTATTTTAATTCCAGGTTGTAAGGCAAAACAATAGTAGGGTGAATAGGGTGAATAGGGTGAATACTTTCGCAATTCACTGTACACACAATGCTGAATCTTTCAACAGAAGCTAGTTAGCTACTGTAGCTAGTAGTGCTAATGCTTACATTATTAGGAGTTTTCATGGAGCAGCCGTTCTTCTTCCACGAGTCATTGCAGTAGCATGTGTTCAGCTGGCCCAACGATACAATCGCGGAGAAACATACTGATCCACGGACTTATCTGATGTCCGAAAGGCACTGCATAGTGCGAGGAATGACCCATTTGTCAAGTTGTGCACACTTTCTCTGTCCTTCACGTGAGAGTGCTGCTGCAGGCTCTTTGGGAATCTTGACCAATCAGATTCATGGAAATCGCAGGTTGCACAGGCGTGGCAAAATGCACAAAGCTCAAGGCACGCTTTCCACTTTCCTCCGGTATTTATTTAGCAAGCGTGAATGATAACACATCACTCCTGACAGACACAAGCATTCACCCTTACGTAAATGTAGCCACCTACACACCTAAACGTTAGTCCCCAGGTTCGAGTTTGGGAAACGCTGCTATAGGTCCTTAGCTGAGTCAGCAGTCCAATCAAACAACTCAGGAAGGTCCTGAAAGATACAGGTGCTTGACTAGTGGGGAGTTGCAGTAGGGTCCAAAAGCAGCTGGTCAGTGGTAGAACAGGACAAGCAGGGTTTTCTTAGATTGATTCAGAATGGACAGCTCTGTGGGAACAGTAGGAATATAATAACAATATTGAGTTCGATGTCAACTGGGCTGCCCAAACCACTTGTTACACAGAACAAGACATTTAAAATGGCATGTTGTTAAGCTATTTCATCAAGCTTATAAACAGGAGTCACACAGTAAAAGGAGGCAAGAGGACTACATGCTGGAACCCAAGCAAATAGCACACGGTTTTTGTTCCTGATTACTTGTTAACACCTTCCTTGTGTGTGTGTGAATGGATGACAGTGTGTCAATGTGTGTGAATCAGTGCATGTAGTGTTTCTGACCTTCAATATGCCATCATCATGCAGTTTTACATATTCATAAGCTTGATCAAGTTGTCACAGGTTTACTTTCATACTTTAAAACATTTTCTTCATAATAATAATCAGATTATCTTGTAACATCATCATAACATGGCCTGTGCACTGTTACACAATTAAACCCTCATGTTATTATAGTCCGATGAATGATTTTTACTAATAAGTCTTTACAGTATAACTTTGCCTTTTTTTTTACTGGTAACATTGCCCAGCTCCTCAACCTAATGGTGCAACACAATACAGAGAGAGGGAGGGAACTGACAGTAATCATACACGTAATGCATGCATTGACTAGGAAACAAATGTAGCTAAGGATTCACAACAAATGACTTGACTAGCTAGCAATGGAACAGAAAGCAGCTAGCTGAATTTCTAACATTTTCAATAAGATAATGTTACAATTACTTACGCCACACCAGTTGGAAAAGAGTGCTTTGTCCTGCCAAAGCATCAATTGCTTTGTTTAGTCCCTGAAAGAAAACAGATTGAAAAATATGATTTGCAACACTTCTCATTAGCAGGCTAGCCAGATCACCAATTCAGGATATTAAAACTGAGTGGTTCTTCAAAATTGACAAATTCCTGAATTAACAAAGCTAACGATCGTCTGCTATCTAATGGTAGTGTCCAACATTAGCTAGTTAGCTAGCTACAGAGCCTTCAGAAAGTATTCACACCCCTTGACTTTTTCCACATTTTGTTGTGTTTCAAAGTGGGATTAAACTGGATTTAATTGTCACGTCCTGACCATAGAAAGCTTTTATTTTCTATGGTAGAGTAGGTCAGGGTGTGACGGGGGTTTTGTCTAGTTTATTTATGTCTATGTTGGTTCTAGTTTCTTTTTTCTATGTTGGGGGTTTTGTCTAGTTTATGTATTTCTATGTGGGGATCATATTTAAGTTGTTGTTTTTCCCACTAGGTTTTGTGGGAGTTTATTTTGAGTTAGTGTATGTTGCACCTCTTCGTCACGGTTTGTTGTTTTGTTTATTAGTTTATTTGTATGTCTTGCATAGTTTCACAGTTATAATAAAATGTGGAACAATACACACTCTGCGCCTTGGTCTCCTTCATCATGCGACAAACGTGACATTAATTCTCTGTTTGTCTACGGTCTACAGAAAATACTCTGTAATGTCAAAGTGGAAGACAAATTCTAACATTTGTAAAAAAAAATAATGGAAAATAAAACCCTAATATATTGGTTACTTAAGTATTCAACCCCCTGAGTCAATACATGTTAGAATCACCTTCGGCAGCTGTGAGTCTTTCTGGGTAAGTCTCTAAGAGCTATCCACACCTGGATTGTGCAACATTTGCCCATTTATTCTTTTCAAAATTCTTCAAGCTCTGTCAAATTACTTGTTGATCATTGCTACACAACCATTTTCAGGTCTTGCCATAGATTTTAAAGCAGATTTATGTCATAACTGTAACTCAGAAACATTCACTGTCTTCTTGGTAAACAACTCGAGTGTAGATTTGGCCTTGTGTTTTAGGTTATTGTCCTGCTGAAAGATGAATTTGTCTTCCAGTCTCTGGTGGAAAGCATACTGAACCAGGTCTTCCTCTAGGATTTTGCCTGTGCTTAGCTACATTCCATTTCTTTTTTATCCTGAAAACCTAATCAGTTCTTAATGATTATGAAAACACCCATAACATGATGCAGTCATACAGTAGTACTCAGTAATGTGTTGTATTCTTTTATTTATTTAACTTTATTTATCTAGGCAAGTCAGTTAAGAACAAATTCTTATTTACAAATACGGCCTACCCCGGCCAAACCCGGACAACGTTGGACCAATTGTGCGGCACCCGTTTGGGACTCCCAATCACGGCCGGATGTGATACAACCTGTATTTGAACCAGGGTCTGGCTGCGCCACTCGGAACCCTAATTTGTTTATGAGAAAATGTGAATGTGATCAAATGTGGTTTATATTCAAACTTGGGCTGACTAGAGTACCTAGACTTTTTCAATACAAATTGATTAACTGGAATTAAGCAATAAACAAAATAGCATACATAGACTGTGAGTTAATTTTTAATTAGACCTACAGTTGCATAGGGCAGGAGTGGACTACACAATGCAAGCCTGCATAAAGCAAGCTCAGCCCTGTGTTTTATTGTCCAATCATGTTGCTTTCTCTGTGTCTGTGTATAGGAACACCCCCTAGTATTTAAACATTATTCCTATGAACAAATACAAGGTTGGTGCAGTTTGACAGGGTTTTCATCCTCCCCAAGGCCACGAGTTGTTCTAGGAGTTTTTGTAAAACCATGTGAACTGATTAGAAAAACTCTGGTCCCATCATAGCCCATAATAAACCTTTTTACAAAATATGAATCACGTCAAACCCTATACGTTCCAGAGTTTTACCTGGTTAAGTTACCAGATCAGGAAAAACTACAGGCCCCAGAATGTTGTTTTCGCCACACCACTCTGGGACCTGTGGTGCCACCTCTGGCTCAAGTTAAGTGATGCCTTAATCCTTTCCTTGCGATCTATTGGCAAGATGTATAGTCAGTCATGAATCATTCCAAGCACTGGAAACTGAATTCAATCCCCATTCTGGAACTGGAAATAGAGAGTCTCACAGCTCTAACGTATTCATTAAATCTTGAATTTGGAATTACAATTTTCAAAATGAACTAATCCCTGACGGGACAAAAGGGGAAGGGATATTAGATATGGTGAGCATAGGCCAAGGGGATATGATATTATAGTTCTGATGCTCCTCTGCATTCTGACACTTCCCAAATGGTCTAAGCTGGTATCAGATGTTTTTGATCAGGCTTATAGTCTTTCAGGACTGTGTGGTTTTCCCGTGTTCATTGCATTTGTATCCTTTGTATCAAACGGGCCTACAGCATGCAAAGCCTTAGTTGTGAACTTTTATGGTGTGCAGGAAAATGGGCTCAGAGCACAGGGGATCTGCGTTCAAATAAATAAAAGAAACCTTGAAAGGGTTAGAGGTCAAAGGTTAAGGGACAGAGGTGCGATGACCCCAGCAGGATCTCTCTATAGAAATGTAATTCTTTCCGCAGTGTCCCTCTCGCTTCTCGCCCAGCCCCCACTGTGTTCCCAGTCTTCCCACTGCTGGCAAGTGATTGGAGTAAAAATCAGCTCAGAGGATTTGAAAAGATTTGGGCTCCTTTGTTGACATCAAACTCAAAATGGAGGTTTAAAGGGGCAATCTGCAGTTTCTATATCCAATTTTGGACTTATAAATTAATGATATGTACCCCTTGATTTTTGAAGAATATAAATATAAATGCGTCATTATATGCGTCATACATCATTAGATCATTAAATGCGTCATACATCATTAGAACACAAAATATAAGCTTGTTATACTCCAATGTTAAAGTAAATATAAACAAACACTAAATAGCCTCAAAACATGGATAAAACTATAATTGTAATATCATGCATGGTCAGTCTTTGCATCCATAGATATGTTTATGAATTTGAGAGTAGTTACACTTCTCCAGCCCCATCCCTCAGCTTTTTACTGAAAGATGGGCGTGGAGAACGCTTTGTTATTGTTTCAACTGCTGATTTCCGCTTTAAGGCAGGGGGAGTTGTGCAATGACATACTACACCAAATATTGAACCAAGAGCTACTATGTGGCGATACTTTCACGCAAGCCAAACTGCAAGTAAATTAAGATGTGTGGTGTCATTGCATTGTAATACGGAACACTCCTCTGAAAATGTATTGATCAACATTTCCAAGGTGCGATCAGTGTATCATCAATATCAAGAAATAAGTGCAACATTTTTATCAGTCAGACAAGTTAGTTTGGAGAATTCCACTGGAAAGAAACTAGCCTGGCCAAAACTATGAGGTTGAACAAGGTTTCTAGGCTATACACAAACAGACTGCAGAACAGTGACATGTTTATTACCAATGGTATGTGTTTGAGAGAAGATAAGAATGAAGAAATAAGAACGCGGTCCACATTTTGATTGGGGTTTTCAAAATGATTTATGTGGCAGCAAATAATTCCACATACATATCAGTTTAAACTGGAACAGTTGTCACCACAGAAGTTGTCGAGTGCTTTTATTTACAGAAAAAAAGTGACTAGAGTTCATATATGTTACACTTTGATATTTGTTCCTTTTTATTCCTACCCATAGGGTAATAGGTCCACAGTAGCTTTGAGTGCCTTATGAAACACACAAACCTAGGTTAATGTTTCCTTCACTATCCATACAAAAATGAACAAAATACCAACCGTAACACAGAAAACCAAACAAAAAAGAACACCATGTTACAAAGTTACAGAAAATACATCTATAGTATCTCCTCCTCCTCCCACAAATACAGCAACAGAGCTTGTGACAAAGCACACAAATAATCTGGCTGAGGCACAGCACTCCAGCGGTGAAACAATAATCCATCCTGGGTTGTATTCATTAGCCACCAAACTGAAGAAAACAGACAAATAGGGAATGACAATCTGAACCCAATAAGAAACACTATATTCATTTTCTGTTGCAAAATGTATTGCTCTGTTGTGCCGTAATGAATACGACCCTGGTTCTGCAGCAGGCTGGAGCTTGTCTTCTGAACAGCGTCTGAGAGGCCTGCTCTGAGCCCACACAGGCAATGAGGTGGTGCTGACCAAGAGAAAACAGCGTACGTCGTTACGAGACTGTACTGATGTCAGCCACAGTGGACAATGTAAACAGAATTACATTGGTTGCGTACATTAGTGGCTGAGTACAGGGAGGGAGGGGTGATGAGTGTTTTGACTTGGTACAGATGTAGGATCTTAATTTGACCAGTTTCTCACTGCAGGAAAATAATGCTGCAGCAATTTTGTAGGGTTTGATACATTTCTTGTTACGGCAAATCATTTTGATGTGGAAATGACAAATTCTAGAAGCCTTTTAAAACACTACAAATTTGCATTTACTACTGTGCAGGATATTTCCTGCAACAACATGGTGATAAAACTAAGATCCTACATCTGTAGGTCGACTGCAGGGATGGGTGTTCATCGATTGCAAAGGCACGGCTGTGTAGTCCACACTGCACACTGCCTCCGTTTGCACTGCCATTTTCTGCAAACAGCTCCACCATTGAGATGATTGCTGCCCTGAACAGACTAGGCCTACGCCACAATATTCTGATTGTGTAATGTGAGAAGAAGTCCTGAATCTTAGCTTGGTTGTCTGTGCTGTTGCCTGTGGCTCAGGTAAGCCAGTGTTGCTACTCTGCAGCCTCTCTCCCCTACCATTACACTGATACTCCTGATTAGGTGCCTCTGGGTCGTGTTGGGGAAAGGCAGTGGGACGTTTGCATCCATAGGCTTGGCAGGCAGGCTGTATGGGGATGACTGTGCCCAGGGGAGCTCCTCTCTCTGAGGGCTGAATTGAAAGCCTACTTGGCCCAGCCTGTGGTGGCCTCTCCGTTGATGTAGGCAAAACCGGGAAAGTGTTGTGA
Source organism: Salmo salar (assembly GCF_965601325.2). NCBI lineage: Eukaryota > Metazoa > Chordata > Actinopteri > Salmoniformes > Salmonidae > Salmo > Salmo salar. The sequence goes on along the minus strand of NC_138306.1, from coordinate 18,320,067 downwards.
GTGTTCATACTCAGAGTTCCTGCGAGGGGCCAGGGGGGAGTACATGTCTCCAGAGGCGGCGTAGCGAGAGGAGTGTATAGGGGGACTGGTGTAACAGCTGTTGGCCGGTGAGACATCAGCCCACCGGGGGGCCACGGGCGTAGGGTGCAGCCGAGGAGCACCTCCCATCAAGCAGGGCTCCATCCGAGACATCTGGCTGTTGAGTGGGTACTGCCAAACAGAAGAGAATCTTGGGTGTTAGGGTTATGGTATTATACTGTATGTAACATGTATGTATCATATCTAGGGCTGGGTTTTTCCCTGAACACATGACCTGACAAAAGAAACCCCCCACCCCTAATTAGGCTATAGCTGGACTCCAGAGTTTTTCCTGGTCAAAACTACTGGCCCTTATGTAATAAATGATATGTAACAACACAAATCTTTGATTTCTCTGTAACACTATGAAGTTTATCATTCATAATGAACAGCAACAGTAGAACCCCTATGCACACCAAAACATTGTAAATGATGGACATAAATAAGTCACTTCCTGAAACTGAGATGAGCGTTGGACTAAGATAAATGGTCAGCCGGTAGTATTTTCATTGCCCAGGGTGACTGACGACTAACAGCGCGGACAGAATCAGCTCCTCTTACAAAATATTTGGGACTGGTCAAGAAATCCAACAAAGTGTCCCATTTGTGTCTTCTCCTTCCCTTCCTCTTGAGAGATCCTCTCAGACCCACTCAGACAAAGCGCACACATTGTGCCCGATTTAAGTTCAGAGCAGGGCGGACAAAAGTGGAAGTAAAAGTCTTTCCTCTTTATCCCACTAAATATAAACACAGGCAACAGTCGGTTTGATTATGAGGGATGGTGCAACGGAAAAAGGCTGTCATCACGGGTCAGGGTGGCTCAGCGACCTCTTGTTCATGCTGAAAAGAGACCATTGAATAACAATATTTTAATAAATACCCCCCTGCCCTGGTCTATGGGGTCTATGACCACTGGCTCAGAGAGGTGAAGAGACTATTGAGTGGTGGGAAGGGGAGGCACAGCAGAGCAGAGAACAGCGACCCGGGCCACTGGCTAGACCACCTTTCACTGTGTGCTGCTTCCGCTGGTGTGGAGTAGAGGAGAGGGGAGGGGCGGCAGGTTCGAATTGCCAAGCCGACTTGGTGAAAAAGCTGTCGATGTGCCTTTGAACAAGGCACTTAACCCCAATTGCTTCTATAAAGGTGTCAGCATGCTTCAGTTCGGCTAGGCGAACCGAACAAGTGTGCTTGCATAATCCCTTAAAAGACCATTGGAAAACGAGAAAAAAGAGGCAATAGTATTGTTTGTCCATTTTGAGACGCCATAGCCAGTATACACTTCTTCGAAATAGTCCAAATTAATCTAAGATAATTAATGACAGATTTCTTGAGTTATGACGTTTCTGCAGAGGAGATCTTAGTCACGCAATTTTAGTAAGATGTTTGGTGCAGTATTTCTCAATGAAAAAATTTGCATGAAAACGAGTCGTCTCTTGTTGAATGACAACAAAGACTTTATTTGTCACAGATGTCGTATGGATTTGACCAAAACGCAGCGGGAGTGTGTATACTCATCTTCTTTTTATTAGGTAGAAAGAAGGAAAAACAAAACACACGTATACAAAAAAACAACGACAATACACAGTCCTGTAAGGCTTACAGCTATACAAGGAACAACTACCCACAAATCCCATAGAAAAACACCCCTCTTAAATAGGACCTTCAATTAGAAGCAACTAGGAGCAGCTGCTTCCAATTGAAGGTCAACCCAACAAACACCACATAGAAATAGACATACTAGAACTAACATAGAAATAGACTAACAAGAACATAACCCAACAAACCCCGAAACACTCTAAACAAACACCCCTCTTAAAACAGAACATAGCCCAACAAACCCCGAAACACTTTAAACAAACACACCCCTGCCATGTCCTGACCAAACTACAATAACAAATAACCCCTTATACTGGTCAGGACATGACATTATTGAAGAATCACTATTGTTGACCAATCACCAACGAAGGGGCGTAGACTTCGGCTACCACTTCTTGTGTGCCTGAACAGCCGAAAAAAACGTTGCCTAAGTCCAAAACGAACAGAAACGTCAAAATGTTTTCATAATATATGCATGAACTCTTCCGAACTGTTTGGGCTTGGAAGCATGCGGACGCCTTAAGTCGCTCTGGATAAGAGAGGAGAGGGGGATTCAGACTACTGACAGCCAGCTGATCTCCTCCCACTACAAAGACGGGGGAGGCTGGAGGACCCTTGACAGGAAATTACCATCAGAAGGGTCAACTCATACCACTCGCTGCTATGGCTAAAGGCATCAGTATGCTTCAGTTAGGCTGGTGCCTAGCTGAAATCGGCTAGCAGAACTGAGCAAGCGTGCTCTCATAATCCCTTAAAGGACATTTGCTTGAAATATGAGAAAAAAGTGGCAAGTACAAACAGTGGTAGTACTGTTTATCCATCTTGATATGCCATAACCACTTTCTCAAAATAGTCAGAATTAATCTAAAATAACTCAAGAAATTGGACCAACATTTTTACCGAGGAGTTTTTAGTCGTGCAGTTTTACATCTAACTAAGATGTTTGGTGCAGTATTTCTCAAACAAAAAATGTACATGAAAATGAGTCGTCTCTCATTGAAGGACAACAAAGACTTTATTGAAGAATCCCTACTGTTGACCAATCACCGATGAAGGGGTGTAGACTTTGGCTACCAACTTCGGTTTGCCTCTAGAAAAAAGTGTGTGCCCGAACATCCGAAAAACCCCTCCCTGAAGTCCAAAATGAACAAATAAGTCACAAAATGTCATCATAATATATGCACAAACTCTTCCGAACTGTTTCAGCTGGGAAGCATGCGGACACCATAACAGTGTATGAGCTCCACCGACACCACCACAATGCTGCTGCACCCTCCTCCTCTCGCCTGCTCTTGCTCTTGTTGGATTCCTCTCTCTCTCTTCTTTCACACTCACTCTTGTATACCCCCCGGCATGCCGTGCTACAGAGTGTGTTTTGCATACTAACGAGCCCCGTTCTCATTTACACATCCTGTTCATATTAACATTCCTCTCTGATTTACCGCCTTGTGTAAAATTCAACCTTACAAAAGCTAGGATAGAATTGACGCCTCGCCTACAACCCAACCAGGAATATCACATCTATATTACATAGGGACGTGAATAGATATCAGAGGGAGGTCTTTAGTGGCACGTTGAAGAAAAATAAACAAGTATGCCTTCTGCATCATTCTGCCTGATTCAATGCCACATATGTCAGTGGGTCTAGCGCCTCTAATGATGTACTATGGTTATTAGGTGATTTCACAGCTTTTCTCTGTCAAATAACCCAGCAGACGGTCTAATTTTTCTCTTTGTAATGGATTTGATACAGTGTTTCACTGGCTTTCTTCCCTCTCTGCTCTGACGTCAATGAAATACAATGGAGTCCACTCTAGGACCCAAGCCAAGAACAACTAATGTCACCAACAAAGTATTGCAGGTGTGGTGAACTGTGTGAAAAGTTGGAATTGTTGACTCTGTGGCTAAATTTCAGCATTATCAAACATGCCAGAAAGATATATGTTGGATGACAAAGGGTAAAGTGTTGAGCAAATCTAAAGTCAATCTCGGCAACCAGAACCAAATGTTGTGTGTTCTCTGAGAGACTAATATCAAGCTAATGTAAGCTAACGCTTTTCGACTGGATGTGCGTAATATAGTATAAAGTTACAGAATTTTCTCCACTGTGATTCCATCCAGTATACACCGTTAGCAGATTCTCAGGTGAATGTAGGTGATATGGTCTGATTTGTAATTTGGGAGTCCAAGTTTGGACTGACCTGTGCAGAAGTGCGGTGGTAGGCGGGATAGTGGAGGGGGGCAGGGATGCCCGGTTCATGGGCCAGACTGGGGTACTGGCTCTGGATGGAGTGGGGGTGCTGGTTGGAGTAGCTTCCGTAGTTATAGCTTCCAGTGAACCTGGAGAGCGTGCACAAAAACAGGTCAACATCATGTATTCAATGTAGTACTTTAAATGTTTTCATAGATTTTTTTGTACAAAATCAGATAACCCCTCTATGAGAGCTTATAACCCCTCTATGAGAGCTCATAATGCCCCTATAAGACCTTATAATCACCCTATGAGAGCTCATAACCACCCTATGACAGCTCATAACAGCCCTCTTTGACAGCTCATAACAGCCCTCTATGACAGCTCATAACAGCCCTCTATGACAGCTCATAACAGCCCTCTATGACAGCTCATAACAGCCCTCTATGACAGCTCACCCGTGTTCATCCCTGTGTGCGTAGACTGGCAGTCGATGGGCGGAGGAAGGAGGGGGCACTGGGGCACCACTGCGCATGCAAGGCTGCTGCTGTCCGCCCTCAGAAGGGGTGCCGCCTGATGTTGTCACTGTGTACGTAAGGGACCAGGTATATGACTGAACAGCTCCTGGCACACACACGTAACACATACACACACAGAGACAAAGGGATTGGCACAGAGGAATCTACCTTGCCATGACCCTTAGAAACCAACCCAATGCATGAGCACAGGCAGGATATGCCCATTCTAATAAATAATTTAATTCAACTGCTATGTATTAATTAATGACTCTGACATGATGTACTTTGTTGGACATGATTGTAAAATGACCTACAGAACATGACCACAGACATGTGGGATTGCTTCTATAGTATTGTAGTTCCAGTCTAGTATTAGCTCAATATCCAAGCAACACTCCCCACTTACAGATTCCCTCCCCAGTCCCCCAGTGTTGCTGTCTGTCTCTCTCACCTGTGGTGGCTGTGGCCCCTGTGTATTCTGGGGACTGGGCAGCAGTGGGGGACCTGGCGGCTGGGACCCCCACTGAGGTGACAGACTTGGCCGGGGAGAAGGGCCCTGGGGACGTGGAGGTGGGCGTGGTCTCCGTCAGCATCATCTCTTCCTCAGCTATAAGAAGGGGTCAGAGGTCAATAAACTATTCGAGAGACAGCAGGTTCTTATGTTCTCAAGAGTCAGTGTACTTCATACAGCATTCAATATCAGTCTGTCAAAATACATGTCGTTTTTTGTTGTTGTTGTTAAAATGCATTTCTGGTTGTTTTTGTAGCAGCAGCAATACTGATGGTAGTCCTATACAGAAGTATTAGTAATATTATTATTATTAGTAATAGTAGGAGTAAAAGGTAAAGGTAGTAGAAATTCTAGTATTAGTAATTGTGATTGTGGTAATACTAATAGTTGCAGTGGCAATGCAGTGCTGTAGCAGTATTGGAAGCAGTTCCCTTAGTAGTTGTTGACAGGGTGGGGGTCTGACCTGTGTTGCCCTCTGCCTTCATGGACCTCATGAGCTCGTTGGCCCTCTCCTGGCAGTGCAGGGACTCCAGCAGGTACAGTACATAGTCATCAAACATCAGGTGGATCAGGTGGAACGAGCCTACACACAGACAGAGAGAGAGGTGAGATTAAAGTTTCTGTATATTGACATACGCAGCTTAACAATGATTGTTTCAAGGGCACATTTCAATTATTCGCTTTTATCATCTAGAAGGCGGAGACAGTACAGATGCATCAAAGCTGGGACCGAGAGACTGATAAACAGCTTCTATCTCCAGGCCATCAGACGGTTAAACAGTCGCCACTGGCCGACCTTCCCCCAGTACACTGTCCTGAACTTTAGTCACTGTTACTAGCCAGCTACCACCTGGTACTCTACACTGTACCTTAGAGACTGCTTTGCCCTATGTACAATTGAAGTGTCACGTTCTGACCAGTATAAGGGGTTATTGGTTATTGTAGTTTGGTCAGGAGGTGGCAGGGGGTATTTGTTTTATGTGGTTCGGGGTTAAATGGTATATGTATTTATGTAAGAGGGGTGTTTGATTTATGTGTTCCGGGGCTTTTGGGTAATGTTCTTGTTTTGTAATTCAATGGTTTTCTATGTTGTGTATTTCTTTGTGTTGGCCTGGTATGGCTCTCAATCAGGAACAGCTGTACATCGTTGTTGCTGATTGAGAGTCATACTTAGGTAGCCCTGTTTCACCTGTCCCTTTGTGGGAAGTTGTTGTTTGCATAGCTGTGTGTGTAGCCTGCAATCCTGTTCGTTCGATCGTTTTCTTGTTTTGTTTGTGTTCAATAAAAGTCACTATGAGCACTCAACCCGCTGCGCCTTGGTCCACTACGTATGACGACAGAACTTTTACAGAACTTCCCACCACCAACGGACCAAGCAGCGGGCCCAGGAAGAGGAAGGATCCTGGGCCAGGGAGAGAAGGGAGTGGAGGACATTTTGGACATGGGAGGAGGTAATGACAGGGGACAAGACCCTGCCATGGAAACAGGTGGAGACAGCGAGGGAGGAATGGCGAAAGCGGAGCGAAGAGCGGGCCCAACGTAGGATGCATGAGAGGCAGCCCCAAGAAATGTTTTGGGGGGGGGGGCACACGGGTAGTTTGGCTGGGCCAGGGTTAAGCCCCAGGCCAACTCCCCGTGCTTATCGGAGGCAGCTTGTTACTGGTCAGGCCCCGTGCTATGGGGTGATGCGCACGGCGTCGAGGCCGAGCATTCACAGGCCGGTGTGCACGGTGCCAGCGCCCCGCATTTTCCAGGGGTAAGCGGGCATCCAGCCAGTAAGGGTGGTGCCAGTGCTGCGCTCAAGATCGCCAGTGCGCCTTCACGGCCCAGTGTATCCTGTTCCCGCTCCTCGCACTAGCCCTGAGGTGCGTGTTTCCAGTCTGGCACATCCAAAGCCAGCACCACGCACCAGGCCTCCAGTGCATCAGCCCAGTCCAACTTGTCCTGTTCCTGCTCCCCGCACTATCCTTGGGGTGTGTGTATCCAGTCTGGCATCTCCAGTACCAGCCCCACGCACCAGGCCTCCAGTGCATCAGCCCAGTCCAACTCGTCCTGTTCCTGCTCCCCGCACTAGTCTTGGGGTGCGTGTATCCAGTCTGGCATCTCCAGTACCAGCCCCACGCACCAGGCCTCCAGTGCGTCAGCCCAGTCCAACTCGTCCTGTTCCTGCTCCTTGCACTAGCCTTGGTGTGCGTGCCTCCAGTAGGGTACCTCCACTACCAGCCCCACGCATCAGGCTTTCAGTGCGCAGTCCCCGTCCAGAGCTTCCGACGACAGTACCCCGTCCAGAGCTTCCGACGACAGTACCCCGTCCAGAGCTTCCTGACGACAGTACCCCGTCCAGAGCTTCCGACGACAGTACCCCGTCCAGAGCTTCCGACGACAGTACCCCGTCCAGAGCTTCCGGCAGCAGTACCCCGTCCAGAGTGTCCGACGACAGTGCCCCGTCCAGAGTGTCCAGCGACAGTGCCCCGTCTAGAGATGGCCCACAGTCCGGAACCGAGTGAGACGGCCTACAGTCCGGAACCGAGTGAGACGGCCTACAGTCCAAAACCGAGTGAGACGGCCTACAGTCCGGAGCTCCCAGAGTTGCCCTACAGTCCGGAGCTCCCAGAATCATCCTTCTGCCTGAGGTCTACAGCGAAGTGCTTCAGCCCGAGGTCTACAGCGACGTGCCTCAGCCAGAGGTATTCAGCGGGGGTGGACAGGTTAGGTGGTGGACTAAGGCCAGAGCCTGAGCCACCTCCACAGTAGGAGGATTGGGGAGGGGGGGTGAAGCACGGGAACCGTCGGTGACGGCAGCCACCCTCCCTTCCCTCCCTTTAGTTTGGGGGGTTTATTTTGTGTTTATTTTTGTGTGAGGTGCATCCGGCGTCTGCACCTTTGGGGGGGTACTGTCACGTCCTGACCATTATAAGGGGTTATTGGTTATTGTAGTTTGGTCAGGACGTGGCAGGGGGTATTTGTTTTATGTGGTTCGGGGTTTAATGGTATATGTATTTATGTAAGAGGGGTGTTTGATTTGTGTTCCGGGGTTTTTGGGTAATGTTCTTGTTTTGTATTTCTATGTTGTGTATTTCTTTGTGTTGGCCTGGTATGGCTCTCAATCAGGAACAGCTGTACATCGTTGTTGCTGATTGAGAGTCATACTTAGGTAGCCTGTTTCACCTGTCCCTTTGTGGGAAGTTGTTTGCATGGCTCTGTGTGTAGCCTGCAATCCTGTTCGTTCGATCGTTTTCTTGTTTTGTTTGTGTTCAATAAAAGTCACTGAGCACTCAACCCGCTGCGCCTTGGTCCACTACGTATGACGACCGTTACATGAAGTCGGAAGTTTACATACACCTGAGCCAAATACATTTAAACTCATTTTACATTTAAACTCAATTCCTGACATGTAATCCTAGTAAAATAGGTCAGTTAGAATCACCACTTTATTTTAAGAATGTGAAATGTCAGAATAATAGTAGAGTGATTTATTTCAGCTTCTATTTCTTTCGTTACATTCCCATTGGGTCAGAAGTTTACATACACTCAATTAGTATTTGGTAGCATTGCCTTTAAATTGTTTAACTTGGGTCAAACGTTTTGTGTAGCCTTCCACAAGCTTCCCACAATAAGTTGGTTGAATTTTGGCCCATTCCTCCTGACAGCGCTGGTGTAACTGAGTCAGGTTTGTAGACCTCCTTGCTCACACACGCTTTTTCAGTTCTGCCCACACATTTTCTATAGGATTGAGGTCAGGACTTTGTGATGGCCACTCCAATACCTTGACTTTCGTCCTTAAGCCATTTTGCCACAACTTTGGAAGCATGCTTAGGGTCATTGTCCATTTGGAAGACCCATTTGCGACCAAGCTTTAACTTCCTGACTGATGTCTTGAGATGTTGCTTCAAAATATCCACATAATTTTCCTACCTCATGATTCCATCTATTTTGTAAAGTGCACCAGTCCCTCCTGCATCAAAGCACCCCCACAACATGATGCTGCCACCCCCGTGGTTCACGGTTGGGATGGTGTTCTTCGGCTTGCAAGCCTCCCCCTTTTCCTCCAAACATAACGATGGTCATTATGGCCAAACAGTTCTATTTTTGTTTCATCAGACCAGAGGACATTTCTCCAAAAAGTACAATCTTTCTCCCCATGTGCAGTTGCAAACCATAGTCTGGCTTTTTTAATGGTGATTTTGGAGCAGTGGCTTCTTCCTTGCTGAGCGTCCTTTCAGGTTATGTCGATATAGGACTCGTTTTACTGTGGATATAGATACTTTTGTACCGGTTTCCTCTAGCATCTTCACAAGGTCGTTTGCTGTTGTTCTGGGATTGATTTGCACTTTTCGCACCAAAGTACGTTCATCTCTAGGGGACAGAACGCATCTCCTTCCTGTGCGGTTTTTAATATTTTATTTCACCTTTATTTAACCAGGTAGGCTAGTTGAGAACAAGTTCTCATTTACAACTGCGACCTGGCCAAGATAAAGCAAAGCAGTGTGACACAGACAACAACAGAGTTACACATGGAATAAACAAGCCAAAAACACAACAAACAAGTCAATGACACAGTAGAAAAAAGAAAGTATATATACAGTGTGTGCAAAAGGCATGAGGAGGTAGGCAATAAATAGGCCATAGTAGCGAAGAATTACAATTTAGCAGATTAACACTGGAGTGATAAATGAGCAGATGATGATGTGCAAGTAGAGATACTGGTGTGCAAAAGAGCAGAAAAGTAAATAAAAACAGCCCTGTGGCTCAGTTGGTACAGCATGGTGTTTGCAACGCCAGGGTTGTGGGTTCGATTCCCACGGGGGGCCAGTACGAAAGAAGAAAAGAAATGTATGCATTCACTACTGTAAGTCATTCTGGATAAGGGGGTCTGCTAAAATGTAGATTGGGTGGGCTATTTACAGATGGATTATGTACAGCTGCAGCGATCGGTTAGCTGCTCAGATAGCTGATGTTTAAAGTTGGTGAGGGAAATAAGTCTCCAGCTTCAGTGATATTTGCAATTCGTTCCAGTCACTGGCAGCAGAGAACTGGAAGGAAAGGCGGCCAAATAAGGTGTTGGCTTTGGGGATGATCAGTGAGATATACCTGCTGGAACGTGTGCTAAGGGTGGGTGTTGTTATCGTGACCAGTGAACTGAGATAAGGCGGAGCTTTACCTAGCATAGACTTATAGATGACCTGGAGCCAGTGGGTCTGGCGACAAATATGTAGCGAGGGCCAGCCGACTAGAGCATACAGGTCACAGTGGTGGGTGGTATAAGGTGATTTGGTAACAAAACGGATGGCACTGTGATAGACTGCATCCGGTTTGCTGAGTAGAGTATTGTAAGCTATTTTGTAGATGACATCGCCGAAGTCGAGGATCGGCAGGATAGTCAGTTTTACTAGGGTAAGTTTGGCGGCGTGAGTGAAGGAGGCTTTGTTGCAAAATAGAAATACGATTCTAGATTTGATTTTGGATTAGAGATGTTTAATATGAGTCTGGAAGGAAAGTTTACAGTCTAGCCAGACACCTAGGTATTTATAGTTGTCCACATATTCTAGGTCAGAACCGTCCAGGGTGGTGATGCTAGTCGGGTGGGCGGGTGCGGGCAGCAAACGATTGAAAAGCATGCATTTTGTTTTACTAGCGTTTAAGAGCAGTTGGAGGCCGCGGAAAGAGTGTTGTATGGCATTGAAGCTTGTTTGGAGGTTAGTTAGCACAGTGTCCAAGGAAGGGCCAGAAGTATACAGAATGGTGTTGTCTGCGTAGAGGTGGATCAGGGAATCACCCGCAGCAAGAGCGACATCATTGATATATACAGAGAAAAGAGTCGGCCCGAGAATTGAACCCTGTGGTACCCCCACACAGACTGCCAGAGGTCCGGACAACATGCCCTCAGATTTGACACACTGAACTCTGTCTGCAAAGTAGTTGGTGAACCAGGCGAGGCAGTCATTAGAGAAACCAAGGCTATTGAGTCTGCCGATAAGAATACGGTGATTGACAGAGTCGAAAGCCTTGGCCAGGTCGATGAAGATGGCTGCACAGTATTGTCTCTTATCGATGGCGGTTGTGATATCGTTTAGTACCTTGCTGAGGTGCACCCGTGACCGGCTTGGAAACCGGATTGCACAGCGGAGAAGGTACGGTAGGATTCAAAATGGTCAGTGATCTGTTTATTAACTTGGCGTTCGAAGACTTTAGAGAGGCAGCGCAGGATAGATATAGGTCTATAGCAGTTTGGGTCTAGAGTGTCACCCTTTGAAGAGGGGGATGACAGCGGCAGCTTTCCAATCTTTAGGGATCTCGGACGATACGAAAGAGAGGTTGAACAGGCTGGTAATAGGGGTTGCAACAATGGCGGCGGATAGTTTTAGAAAGAGAGGGTCCAGATTGTCTAGCCCAGCTGATTTGTACGGGTCCAGGTTGTGCAGCTCTTTCAGAACACTGCTATCTGGATTTGGTTGAAGGAGAACCTGGGGAGGCTCGGGCAAGTAGCTGCGGGGGGGGGGGGGGGGGGGGCTGTTGGCCGGGGTTGGAGTAGCCAGGAGGAAGGCATGGCTAGGTGGTGACCGTGTTACCTAGCCTCAGTGCAGTGGGCAGCTGGGAGGAGGTGCTCTTGTTCTCCATGGACTTTACAGTGTCCCAAAACTTGTTGGAGTTAGAGCTACAGGATGCAAATTTCTGCTTGAAAAAGCTAGCCTTTGCTTTCCTGACTGACTGCGTGTATTGGTTCCTGACTTCCCTTAACAGTTGCATATCGCGGGGACTATTCGATGCTATTAAAGTCCACCACAGGATGTTTTTGGGCTGGTCAGTCAGGTCTGGAGTGAACTAAGGGCTATATCTGTTCTTAGTTCTGCATTTTTTGAAAGGGGCATGCTTTTCTAAGATGTCATTATTCAGGCCACATACAGCAGTACCCCGTCCAGAGTGTCCGACGACAGTGCCCCGTCCAGAGTGTCCAGCGACAGTGCCCCGTCTAGAGATGGCCCACAGTCCGGAACCGAGTGAGACGGCCTACAGTCCGGAACCGAGTGAGACGGCCTACAGTCCAAAACCGAGTGAGACGGCCTACAGTCCGGAGCTCCCAGAGTTGCCCTACAGTCCGGAGCTCCCAGAATCATCCTTCTGCCTGAGGTCTACAGCGAAGTGCTTCAGCCCGAGGTCTACAGCGACGTGCCTCAGCCAAAGGTATTCAGCGGGGGTGGACAGGTTAGGTGGTGGACTAAGGCCAGAGCCTGAGCCACCTCCACAGTAGGAGGATTGGGGAGGGGGGGTGAAGCACGGGAACCGTCGGTGACGGCAGCCACCCTCCCTTCCCTCCCTTTAGTTTGGGGGGTTTATTTTGTGTTTATTTTTGTGTGAGGTGCATCCGGCGTCTGCACCTTTGGGGGGGTACTGTCACGTCCTGACCATTATAAGGGGTTATTGGTTATTGTAGTTTGGTCAGGACGTGGCAGGGGGTATTTGTTTTATGTGGTTCGGGGTTTAATGGTATATGTATTTATGTAAGAGGGGTGTTTGATTTGTGTTCCGGGGTTTTTGGGTAATGTTCTTGTTTTGTATTTCTATGTTGTGTATTTCTTTGTGTTGGCCTGGTATGGCTCTCAATCAGGAACAGCTGTACATCGTTGTTGCTGATTGAGAGTCATACTTAGGTAGCCTGTTTCACCTGTCCCTTTGTGGGAAGTTGTTTGCATGGCTCTGTGTGTAGCCTGCAATCCTGTTCGTTCGATCGTTTTCTTGTTTTGTTTGTGTTCAATAAAAGTCACTGAGCACTCAACCCGCTGCGCCTTGGTCCACTACGTATGACGACCGTTACATGAAGTCGGAAGTTTACATACACCTGAGCCAAATACATTTAAACTCATTTTACATTTAAACTCAATTCCTGACATGTAATCCTAGTAAAATAGGTCAGTTAGAATCACCACTTTATTTTAAGAATGTGAAATGTCAGAATAATAGTAGAGTGATTTATTTCAGCTTCTATTTCTTTCGTTACATTCCCATTGGGTCAGAAGTTTACATACACTCAATTAGTATTTGGTAGCATTGCCTTTAAATTGTTTAACTTGGGTCAAACGTTTTGTGTAGCCTTCCACAAGCTTCCCACAATAAGTTGGTTGAATTTTGGCCCATTCCTCCTGACAGCGCTGGTGTAACTGAGTCAGGTTTGTAGACCTCCTTGCTCACACACGCTTTTTCAGTTCTGCCCACACATTTTCTATAGGATTGAGGTCAGGACTTTGTGATGGCCACTCCAATACCTTGACTTTCGTCCTTAAGCCATTTTGCCACAACTTTGGAAGCATGCTTAGGGTCATTGTCCATTTGGAAGACCCATTTGCGACCAAGCTTTAACTTCCTGACTGATGTCTTGAGATGTTGCTTCAAAATATCCACATAATTTTCCTACCTCATGATTCCATCTATTTTGTAAAGTGCACCAGTCCCTCCTGCATCAAAGCACCCCCACAACATGATGCTGCCACCCCCGTGGTTCACGGTTGGGATGGTGTTCTTCGGCTTGCAAGCCTCCCCCTTTTCCTCCAAACATAACGATGGTCATTATGGCCAAACAGTTCTATTTTTGTTTCATCAGACCAGAGGACATTTCTCCAAAAAGTACAATCTTTCTCCCCATGTGCAGTTGCAAACCATAGTCTGCTTTTTTAATGGTGATTTTGGAGCAGTGGCTTCTTCCTTGCTGAGCGTCCTTTCAGGTTATGTCGATATAGGACTCGTTTTACTGTGGATATAGATACTTTTGTACCGGTTTCCTCTAGCATCTTCACAAGGTCGTTTGCTGTTGTTCTGGGATTGATTTGCACTTTTCGCACCAAAGTACGTTCATCTCTAGGGGACAGAACGCATCTCCTTCCTGTGCGGTTTTTAATATTTTATTTCACCTTTATTTAACCAGGTAGGCTAGTTGAGAACAAGTTCTCATTTACAACTGCGACCTGGCCAAGATAAAGCAAAGCAGTGTGACACAGACAACAACAGAGTTACACATGGAATAAACAAGCCAAAAACACAACAAACAAGTCAATGACACAGTAGAAAAAAGAAAGTATATATACAGTGTGTGCAAAAGGCATGAGGAGGTAGGCAATAAATAGGCCATAGTAGCGAAGAATTACAATTTAGCAGATTAACACTGGAGTGATAAATGAGCAGATGATGATGTGCAAGTAGAGATACTGGTGTGCAAAAGAGCAGAAAAGTAAATAAAAACAGCCCTGTGGCTCAGTTGGTACAGCATGGTGTTTGCAACGCCAGGGTTGTGGGTTCGATTCCCACGGGGGGCCAGTACGAAAGAAGAAAAGAAATGTATGCATTCACTACTGTAAGTCATTCTGGATAAGGGGGTCTGCTAAAATGTAGATTGGGTGGGCTATTTACAGATGGATTATGTACAGCTGCAGCGATCGGTTAGCTGCTCAGATAGCTGATGTTTAAAGTTGGTGAGGGAAATAAGTCTCCAGCTTCAGTGATATTTGCAATTCGTTCCAGTCACTGGCAGCAGAGAACTGGAAGGAAAGGCGGCCAAATAAGGTGTTGGCTTTGGGGATGATCAGTGAGATATACCTGCTGGAACGTGTGCTAAGGGTGGGTGTTGTTATCGTGACCAGTGAACTGAGATAAGGCGGAGCTTTACCTAGCATAGACTTATAGATGACCTGGAGCCAGTGGGTCTGGCGACAAATATGTAGCGAGGGCCAGCCGACTAGAGCATACAGGTCACAGTGGTGGGTGGTATAAGGTGATTTGGTAACAAAACGGATGGCACTGTGATAGACTGCATCCGGTTTGCTGAGTAGAGTATTGTAAGCTATTTTGTAGATGACATCGCCGAAGTCGAGGATCGGCAGGATAGTCAGTTTTACTAGGGTAAGTTTGGCGGCGTGAGTGAAGGAGGCTTTGTTGCAAAATAGAAATACGATTCTAGATTTGATTTTGGATTAGAGATGTTTAATATGAGTCTGGAAGGAAAGTTTACAGTCTAGCCAGACACCTAGGTATTTATAGTTGTCCACATATTCTAGGTCAGAACCGTCCAGGGTGGTGATGCTAGTCGGGTGGGCGGGTGCGGGCAGCAAAAGATTGAAAAGCATGCATTTTGTTTTACTAGCGTTTAAGAGCAGTTGGAGGCCGCGGAAAGAGTGTTGTATGGCATTGAAGCTTGTTTGGAGGTTAGTTAGCACAGTGTCCAAGGAAGGGCCAGAAGTATACAGAATGGTGTTGTCTGCGTAGAGGTGGATCAGGGAATCACCCGCAGCAAGAGCGACATCATTGATATATACAGAGAAAAGAGTCGGCCCGAGAATTGAACCCTGTGGTACCCCCACACAGACTGCCAGAGGTCCGGACAACATGCCCTCAGATTTGACACACTGAACTCTGTCTGCAAAGTAGTTGGTGAACCAGGCGAGGCAGTCATTAGAGAAACCAAGGCTATTGAGTCTGCCGATAAGAATACGGTGATTGACAGAGTCGAAAGCCTTGGCCAGGTCGATGAAGATGGCTGCACAGTATTGTCTCTTATCGATGGCGGTTGTGATATCGTTTAGTACCTTGCTGAGGTGCACCCGTGACCGGCTTGGAAACCGGATTGCACAGCGGAGAAGGTACGGTAGGATTCAAAATGGTCAGTTATCTGTTTATTAACTTGGCTTTCGAAGACTTTAGAGAGGCAGAGCAGGATAGATATAGGTCTATAGCAGTTTGGGTCTAGAGTGTCACCCTTTGAAGAGGGGGATGACAGCGGCAGCTTTCCAATCTTTAGGGATCTCGGACGATACGAAAGAGAGGTTGAACAGGCTGGTAATAGGGGTTGCAACAATGGCGGCGGATAGTTTTAGAAAGAGAGGGTCCAGATTGTCTAGCCCAGCTGATTTGTACGGGTCCAGGTTGTGCAGCTCTTTCAGAACACTGCTATCTGGATTTGGTTGAAGGAGAACCTGGGGAGGCTCGGGCAAGTAGCTGGGGGGGCTGTTGGCCGGGGTTGGAGTAGCCAGGAGGAAGGCATGGCCAGCCGTAGGGAAATGCTTATTGAAATTTTAGGTGGTGACCGTGTTACCTAGCCTCAGTGCAGTGGGCAGCTGGGAGGAGGTGCTCTTGTTCTCCATGGACTTTACAGTGTCCCAAAACTTGTTGGAGTTAGAGCTACAGGATGCAAATTTCTGCTTGAAAAAGCTAGCCTTTGCTTTCCTGACTGACTGCGTGTATTGGTTCCTGACTTCCCTTAACAGTTGCATATCGCGGGGACTATTCGATGCTATTAAAGTCCACCACAGGATGTTTTTGGGCTGGTCAGTCAGGTCTGGAGTGAACTAAGGGCTATATCTGTTCTTAGTTCTGCATTTTTTGAAAGGGGCATGCTTTTCTAAGATGGTGAGGAAATTACTTTTAAAGAACGACCAGGCATCCTCTACTGACGGGATGAGGTCAATATCTTTCCAGGATACCCGGGCCAAGTCGATTAGAAAGGCCTGCTCGCAGAAGTGTTTTAGGGAGTGTTTGACAGTGATGAGGGGTGGTCGTTTGACCGCAGACCCATAGCGGATACGGGCAATGAGGCAGTGATCGCTGAGATCCTGATTGAAAACAGCAGAGGTGTATTTGGAGGGCCAGCTGGTCAGGATAATGTCTATGAGGGTGCCCATGTTTACGGATTTAGGGTTGTACCTGGTGGGTTCCTTGATGATTTGTGTGAGATTGAGGGCATCTAGCTTAGATTGTAGGATGGCTGGGGTGTTAAGCATATCCCAGTTTAGGTCACCTAACAGAACGAACTCTAAAGCTATATGGGGAGCGATCAAGTCACATATGGTGTCCAGGGCACAGCTGGGAGTGGAGGGTATGGTGGGGTGCGGGTACAGCGGCAGTAAGCCCAGGCACTGAGTGATGATAAGAGAGGTTGCATCTCTGGACATGCTGGTTATAATGGGTGAGGTCACCGCATGTGTGGTAGGTGGGACAAAGGAGGTATCAGATGAGTGGAACTAGGGGCTCCATTGTAAACTAAAACAATGATAACTAACCTAAACAACAGTATACAAGGCATATTGACATTTGAGAGAGCCATAAAGCGAGGCATAAAGCAATCACAGGTGTTGATTGGGAGAGCTAGCTAAGACAACAACGGGTAATCAGCTAAAACAACAACAGGTAAAATGGCAATGAATGGGCAGGGAGGGTCGTTAACTACACACAGAGCCTGAGTTCACGGCTGGGGCCAACAGATAAACAAAAAATAAACAGAATCGAGTACCGTGATTAATGGACAGTCCAGCAGGCAT
Organism: Salmo salar; assembly: GCF_965601325.2. Classification (NCBI taxonomy): domain Eukaryota; kingdom Metazoa; phylum Chordata; class Actinopteri; order Salmoniformes; family Salmonidae; genus Salmo; species Salmo salar. The sequence continues at coordinate 18,302,874 of NC_138306.1, read as the reverse complement.
CAGCTATGTAGCCAAGTGATCATAGGGTCCAGGGGCAGCAATAGATGGAACAGGGAAGCTGCGGAGTAGTCGCTACTACGCTAGCATGCGTGTGACACGGCGTTTAAAGTTAGCAGTCCGAGGCTAATAGAAGCGTCTGCGCCGACATCCGACGGAGGCCGGTTGAAGGCACAGCAGATGGAATATTCGTCGGCAGACCAGTCGTGGTGGTGTGGCGGGGCGCCGTGTCGACAAAGGATCCAAGCCAGATGACGAAAGATGTATTGTAGTTGTAGTAATTTAGTTTGCTAGCCGGGAGATGCGCCTGGCTCACGGCTAACTGGTGCTAGCTTCGGGGCAGGGGGGTTAGCCACTATAGCCGCTCGGTAGCAGTGATGATCCGGTGCCAAGGTCCAGAGCTTACGGCGAGGATCCGGTAGAGTAGTGGATTCTAGCCGTGTCCGGGTGAACAACTGAGTAGGCCGGGAGGTGGGCCTCAGGGATAGCTTCGGTACTAGGTAACTCGGTGGGTGCTAGCTAGCTGTGAAGATCAGGAATAATGGTCCATGGTTTACGGCAGGAATCCGGCGTTGTAGTGGAGAAACATTCCGATACTGGTAGGGTGGCGAGTATTATCCAGGCCCAAAAAAAGCGCTGGTATATGTGCAGAAGGTAAAGGCCGCTAGCAGTGGCTAACAATTGGTTGATTTCTTTTGATTTTCCCATGATGTCAAGCAAAGAGGCATTGAGTTTGAAGGTAGGCCTTGAAATACATCCACAAGTACACCTACAATTGTCTCAAATGATGTCAATTAGCCTATCAGAAGCTTCTAAAGCCATGACATTATTTTCTTGAATTTTCCAAGCTGTTTAAAGGCACAGTCAACTTCTGACCCACTGGAATTGTGATACAGTGTCACGTTCGTTGGAATGATCGGACCAAAGCGCAGCGTGAGTAGCGTTCCACATAATTTATTAATAGTGAAACTTAAGCAAAGACAAAACAAATAAAGGAACCATGATGACAATACAGTGCTAAAAGGCAACTAAACATAAATACAATATCCCATAACCCACAGGTGGAAAACATGCTACTTAAGTATGATCCCCAATTAGAGACAACGATTACCAGCTGCCTCTAATTGGGAATCATACAAATCACCCAAACATAGAAAAACTAAACTAGAACCCCACATAGAAAATACAAACTAGATTAACCACCCAGTCACGCCCTGACCTACTCTACCATAGAAAATAAAAGCTTTCTATGGTCAGAACGTGACATACAGTGAATTATAAGTGAAATAATCAGTCTGTAAACAATTGTTGGAAAAATGACTTGTGTCATGCACAAGTAGATGTCCTAACCGACTTGGCAAAACTATAGTTTGTTAACAAGAAATGTGTGGAGTGGTTGAAAAACGAGTTTTAATGACTCCAACCTAAGTGTATGTGAACTTCCGACTTCAACTGTATATAGAGTCACTGAACACTGGTCACTTGAATACTGTTTTACCCACTTTATATGTATATACTGTATTCTAGTCATGGTTCATCCGATATAACTACTGCTGAACACACCTTTTCTCTGACCTTTCGGGCAGGCTTCGCAAAACTGCGGTACACCATTGATTGCATCATAGCAGCACACTCAACTGAACAGGCAGTGTGAGGGAGCAGAACGACTGGGCAGTCATTGTCATCAAAAGAGACAGGGGGGCTGTTTCTTGTTTCCTGGTACAAAGTCACTGCCCCAAATATGACAGCTGACCCCTGGGTCTGGTATGGGAGATGACTGAGACTGTCGCTGGGGAAGGAAAGGAGCGTGACACAATCGTGACATTGTGCTGGTCACTCCAGCCATCGTGCGCATAATAAACACCAGCAGCTATTCACGGAATGGAGCAGTGCAATATTGCTTGGTCATAAAATGTAAAAGATAGGCAAACACATTGGGGAAGGGGGGGGGGTAGCCATTGTTAATTAACTGTTTTTGCACAGAGAGCTGCTTTATCAAAACACTGCAACCAGCTGTGGCTTTGATATTTACAGACAGGCCTGAAGGGGAGAGGAGAGGGAAGGGGAGTCATTTTTTTAAACATTTTACAGCCCCTATATATTTCAGTGCCTTGCTCATGCACCGCTAGCTATTAAAGTAAAGGCTTGGGGTGCCATGCCAACAAGGCAGCCATCTTACGACCACGCTTTCCCGGTTTTGGATTGGGAGAACAATCGAAGGGGATTCTCTGCTGAGTCTGCGCACAACTTTTCTTATTATCATTTCCCAAAAATGGGGCAAGGGGCTTAAACTACTTTTGGACCTACGTGCATAGTAGCATATTCATATCTCAGTTCAGCACGTTTTGGGACAATGCCCTGGTTAATATGTTAGTATTCTTCAAAGTATTTTCTAGTCAACTACTGTCTGACATTAGTGACACCAGCAACATGCTCCAATAACATTACATAACTCCCCGAAAACAAACTTTTTTCCTGTGTCGGCTGATACATGCCCCAGCCCAACGCTAGATCCAACCACTCACCGAAGCTAGGCGCACTGTGGAGGGTCATATCCCGGATGACTCGTGTCCCGAAGCAAGACCACATGAGCAGGAACTGCTGAGCCACCTTCTTCAGGCACCCAGGCCTCTTCCCTGCCACCTAAAGTGGACATTTCCATGAGAAAAGAAGGGGAAGGGTTGGGGAGGGAGAGAATTAACCCCTGGGTTCGTATTGGGGCTTAACCCTCAGGAACGAAAAACATGTCAACAAGTTAACTATTTAATTTGCCCCTGGGGACAAGCCTTCCCATTGAACCATTGTCTGGGGAGTCCAGGATGTTGCCAGGGCAACAACATTTTACAAGCCCATATCTGGAGCATAATGGCCGCAAATGGGAGCCATGAAGACATCATTAACTAGGAGAGTGGCTCTGCGTCAGCATGGAGAAACGGATATCATTCAAATACATCGTTTATTTTTAAAGGGCCATAATCCTTACTGATTTTCTGTATAAATATACTTCAACAATAAAATAACACATTGTCGTCCAGAATGGCCTTGGTAAATGTAACACACACTGTGGACATTTTTAGGGGGACAATTGAAGAGGTTATTTCTAGAGTTTCCACTCACGAACAGCATACACCATGCTGTAGCAATAGTAGAAAGCACATGCCTCAAGAGGATGTCTGGATGTTTTCTGATGCTATATCCTAGATCTTAACAGGGCATAAAAAATATATGTTTTTGTGGAAATATGAATTCATGAGTTCTTTAACTGACCTTGACAACACAGCGGTCCACCATGGAGTCCAGCCACTCTATGTAGCCCTCTATAGGAGACTGCTCCTCCAACAGACGGTCAAACTCCTGGTACACTGAGAGAGGAAGGAGACGAGAGCTGCATCTAGCCACAGTTTGTCAACACATAGCCTATGTCATTATTCAGGCCACATACATTTGTAACTGGTGAAGAAAGTCCCATACTTGTCTACACAGATGAGAGCCTTGACAGATAGCAATTTGGATCAAATTAAGAATTGGAAAAATTGTAGTGTGTGGACCTAAATAACCATTACTTAAATCAATCAAACTACCAAAACCAGCAGCATATACAGTATGTCTTGTATATGGCTATGTATCTTATTTGTTGCTATAGTGCATCATTTGTCTCTGTCTAATAGAACAAAATGAGAGTTATTTATGCGACACCAGCCAATCTGTGACCTGTGACCCTATCACGGCCATTTCAGAGGGATACTGCTGAAATGAATTTGAGATGCTCCACGGGGTGTTTCAGAGCAGAGTCGACTTGCTTAACCTTTCAGCCTCCATCATTACGGCTTGACTTTCCTGGCCGTGGGAATGATTGTCCAATGTGTGACATCTACTGTGTGTTATTGGCAGCTGTGTTGTGTGGGTGTGTGGGAATGAAGTGCATTTCTCTCCTACAATGCATGAAGGAGAGCAAGCAATTTAAGTAAAGTGTATTGGCGCTCAAGAGGGTTGTTTAGAATGGGGATTCTAGACTTTGGGACTAAACGTAACTTAATGTGAATGCTGTTATAGGGATTGTGTGTGTGTGTGTGTGTGTGTGTGTGTGTGTGTGTGTGTGTGTGTGTGTGTGTGTGTGTGTGTGTGTGTGTGTGTGGACATAAGTCTTTGTCTGCGTCCCTACGTGTGTGCTTGTCTTGCCCTTACAGTGGATGATGAGCCGCCGTTGCTCCTCCCGTGTGTCCTCCATGGTGTAAAGTGTCTGCTTGGTGATGCTGTTCAGGTCCACGTTCCTCCAGTCCTCCATCATCTGAAAGGTGATGTCTGCACTGTGGATCACCGTCCGCGACGCCTTCCCAGAGACGCATCAACACACACATTATTAGATAGTGCATTATTAGATAGTGATACACACTGCATATACTTTTATCAGTCATATCTTCATATGGATTTCATTACATTGATACAGGGATATAGCTACCTGACATAGATGGTTCAAAGATGTCTGCCGCTTGAGAACCTGAGAAAATCTTCTAGATACTGTGGATTAAAGGGAGAGGAAATATGAACTGTTGTGCTTTATACAGAATACCATTTAGCTATCAGAACCAGTATTCTAAAATCGGCGCTTTCTTCTTATTCTAAGACTCAGTATATCATCGTCGTTGTCATAATAGGAGTAAGAGTAACAATGCTATTTTTCAATGCAGACGCCTACATTCGAACTTGATATTCCTCAGGTTTTCAGGCAGGTCGTGAAGTGCTACTTTAAGCCACTCATCCAGCTGTTTGGCAAACTTCCGGATAACCTGGGTCAAACTGGATCAACACACATAGAGTACATCTAAATTACATCACAAATAACGAGGCAAAACGAGAGCTTGGGACTATAAGGTTCTATCTGCATTTTTGCCGAAAAATTAGTTATTGACATAGCCTTGTTCTGTTCAATGTTCTCTACCCATATACTCTAAATACCCCAATTCATGTTGTTGGAGTTAAAAAGAAGATCAAAATTGCTGACACCATTCAAACCAATGAGGGTTCAGAACTTTAAAGCCAATTGTCTCAGAATCATCTTTAGGCAGATAGAACCTTATAGTCCCAACCGTCTGGGCACAGATGTCATTTCAACTTCTATTCCACGTTGGGTCAACGTAATTGTATAACGTGGAAACAACATTGATTCAACCAGTGTGTGCCCAGTGGGAAGCTTTCGAAATGGCAAGTTTGCCATGTCAGTCTTTTTAAACAAACAATATACAGGTCAAAGTATGTTTAAAACAAGTGTGTGGATCTCATGGACTGTCAGTCTTTGCATTCATAGATCTGTATATGAATTTGAAATGTTGGGCTGAAACACAGGATTGTGGTATTAGTCATCCCTGGGGAGTGGATAGGAGCGACAGTGCACACTCACTCACCTATCAGGCAGTGCTTGAAGGACTGTGGGCATGAGAACCCCAGAGATTGCCTTATAGAGGATGGAGTCACAGACGCCCACAATGTTGACCACAGTGGAGGAGCCCAGGACAGGGAGCATGTGGGGGGGCATGCCCTGCCAAAAGTGCAGCAGGAAGCTCTGGACCTGGAGACACCCAAGAGAGGAGGGTTATAGGTGGGTTATTGTCTTAACATCATATACAATACACCTAGAAAGACGTAAACAATATTTCTCATGAGATGAATTCAGGGTAGAAGCAGTTTCTTGTGATAGACTGGTAGCATAAACATTTGATTAAGGGTTATGAGATTAGATCATGAAAATGGAAGGTTTTAATTTGGAAGCTCATGATCTTTTTCTTTTTTTTACCAATTTCAACAAGAGAATAAAAAAAGTCCACAAAGAAATAACCACAAAGACCTGTTCCATTTAGTGGGACTGGTAAATAAAGGGGCATCATTTATTTTATTTATTTATTTCACCTTTATTTAACCAGGTAGGCTAGTTGAGAACAAGTTCTCATTTACAACTGCGACCTGGCAAAGATAAAGCAAAGCAGTGCGACACAAACAACAACACAGAGTTACACATGGAGTAAATAAACATAGTCAATAATATAATAGAAAACGTCTATATACAGTGTGTGCAAATGAGGTAGGATAAGGGAGGTAAGGCAATAAATAGGCCATAGTAGCAAAATAATTACAATATAGCAATTAAACACTGGAGTGACAGATGTGCAGAAGATGAGTGTGCAAGTAGAGATACTGGGGTGCAATATAAATAAAACAAATAACAGTATGGGGATGAGGTAGTTGGATGGGCTATTCACAGATGAGCTATGTACAGGTGCAGTGATCTGTGAGCTTCTCTGACAGCTGTTGCTTAAAGCTAGTGAGGGAGATATGAGTCTCCAGCTTCAGTGACTTTTGCAGTTCGTTCCAGTCACTGGCTGCAGAGAACTGGAAGGGAAGGCGGCCGAAAGAGGAATTGGCTTTGGGGGTGACCAGTGAAATATACCTGCTGGAGCGCGTGCTATGGGTGTGTGCTGCTATGGTGACCAGTGAGCTGAGATAAAGCTCGGCTTTACCTAGCAAAGACTTATAGATGACCTGGAGCCAGTGGGTTTGACGACGAATATGAAGCCAGGGCCAGCCAACGAGAGCATACAGGTCGCAGTGATGGGTAGTATATGGGGCTTTGATGACAAAATTGGATGGCACTGTGATAGACTGCATCCAATTTGCTGAGTAGAGTGTTGGAGGCTATTTTGTAAATGACATCGCCAAAGTCAAGGATCGGTAGGATAGTCAGTTTTACGAGGGTATGTTTGCCAGCATGGGTGAAGGATGCTTTGTTGTGAAATAGGAAGCCGATTCTAGATTTAATTTTGGATTGGAGATGCTTAATGTGAGTCTGGAAGGAGAGTTTACAGTCTAACCAGACACCTAGGTATTTGTTGTTGTCCACATATTCTAATCCAGAACCGGACGGGCGGGTAGGTGTGGGCAGCGATCGGTTGAAGAGCCTGCATTTAGTTTTACTTGCATTTAAGAGCAGTTGGAGGCCACGGAAGGAGAGTTGTATGGCATTGAAGCTCGTCTGGAGGTTAGTTAACACAGTGTCCAAAGAAGGGCCAGAAGTAAACAGAATGGTGCCATCTGTGTAGATGTGGATCAGAAAATCACTAGCAGCAAGAGGGACATCATTGATGTATACAGAGAAAAGAGTCGGCCCGAGGTTTGAACCCTGTGGCACCCCCATAGAGACTGCCAGAGGTCCGGACAACAGGCCCTCCGATTTGACACACTGAACTCTGTCAGAGAAGTAGTTGGTGAACCAGGCGAGGCAGTCATTTGAGAAAGCAAGTCTGTTGAGTCTGCCGATAAGAATGTGGTGATTGACAGAGTCGAAAGCCTTGGCCAGGTCGATGAATACAGCTGCACAGTATTGTCTCTTATCGATGGCAGTTATGATATCGTTTAGGACCTTGAGCGTGGCTGAGGTGCACCCATGACCAGCTCGGAAACCAGATTGCATATAGCGGAGAAGGTACGGTGGGATTCGAAATGGTCGGTGATCTGTGTGTTAACTTGGCTTTTGAAGACTTTAGAAAGGCAGGGTAGGATAGATATAGGTCTGTAGCAATTTGGGTCTAGAGTGTCTTCCCCTTTGAAGAGGTTGATGACCGTGGAAGCTTTCCAATCTTTGGGGATCTCAGACGATACGAAAGAGAGGTTGAACAGGCTATTAATAGGGGTTGCAACAATTTCAGCAGATAATTTTAGAAAGAGAGGGTCCAGATTGTCTCGCCCAGCTGATTTGTAGGGGTCCAGATTTTGCAGATCTTTCAGAACATCAGCTATCTGGATTTGGGTGAAGGAGAAATGGGGGAGGCTTGGGCAAGTTGCTGTGGGGGGCGCAGGGCTGTTGACCGGGGTAGGGGTAGCCAGGTGGAAAGCATGGCCAGCCATAGAAAAATGCTTCTTGAAATTCTCAATTATCGCAGATTTATCGGTGGTGACAGTGTTTCCTAGCCTCAGTGCAGTGGGCAGCTGGGTGGAGGTGCTCTTATTCTCCATGGACTTTACAGTGTCCCATAACTTTTTAGAATTTGTGCTACAGGATGCAAATTTCTATTTGAAAAAGCTAGCCTTTGCTTTCCTAACTGACTGTGTATATTTGTTCCTAAGTTCCTTGAAAAGTTGCATATCGCGGGGGCTATTCGATGCAAATGGAGTACGCCACAGGATGTTTTTGTGCTGGTCAAGGGTAGTCAGGTCTGGAGTGAACCAAGGGCTATATCTGTTCCTGGTTCTACATTTTCTGAATGGGGCATGCTTATTTAAGATGGTGAGGAAGGCACTTTTAAAGAATAACCAGGCATCCTCTACTGACGGAATGAGGTCAATATCCTTCCAGGATACCCGGGCCAGGTCGATTAGAAAGGCCTGCTCGCTGAAGTGTTTTAGAGAGCGTTTGACAGTGATGAGTGGTGGTCGTTTGACCGCAGACCCATTACGGACGCAGGCAATGAGGCAGTGATCGCTGAGATCCTCGTTGAAGACAGCAGAGGTTTATTTGGAGGGCAGGTTGGTTTGGATGATATCTATGAGGTTGCCCGTGTTTACGGATTTGGGGTTGTACCTGGTAGGTTCATAGATAATTTGTGTGAAATGGAGGGTATCAAGCTTAGATTGTAGGATGGCCGGGGTGTTAAGCATGTCCCAGTTTAGGTCACCTAACAGCACGAGCTCTGAAGATAGATGGGGGGCAATCAATTCACACATGGTGTCCAGGGCACAGCTGGGGTCAAAAGGTGGTCTATAGCATGCGGCAACGGTGAGAGAGACTTGTTTCTGGAGAGATGGATTTTTAATAGTAGAAGCTCAAATTGTTTGGGCACAGACCTGGATAGTAAGACAGAACTCTGCAGGCTGTCTCTGCAGTAGATTGCAACACTGCCCCCTTTGGCAGTTCTATCTTGTCGGAAAATGTTATAGTTAGGGATGGAAATTTCAGGGGTTTTGGTGGTCTTCCTAAGCCAGGATTTAGACACGCCTGGGACATCCGGGTTGGCAGAGTGTGCTAAGGCAGTGAATAAAACAAACTTAGGGAGGAGGCTTCTAATGTTAACATGCATGAAACCAAAGCTTTTTAACTGTTACAGAAGTCAACAAATGAGAGCGCCTGGAGAATGGGAGTGGAGTTTGGCACTGCGGGCCTGGATTAACCTCTACATCACCAGAGGAACAGAGGAGGAGTAGGATAAGGGTACGGCTAAAGGCTATAAGAACTGGCCGTCTAGTACGTTTGGAACAGAGAGTAAAAGGAGCAGGTTTCTGGGCGCGATAGAATAGATTCAAGGCATAATGTACAGACAAAGGAATGGTAGGATGTGATTACAGTTGAGGTAAACCTATGCATTGAGTGACGATGAGAGCGATATTGAGATGGACAGATATAAAAAGTGGCTTGCCTCGTCAAAGTTTGCGCGTATTACTGTATCCAGTATCCTCTGGCAGTGAGTTCTGTACATCATGATGAACGTTGACACCTGTGGGAAAAGGTAGAGCACGCTGAGTACACAGTGCATTCGGAAAGTATTCAGACCCCTTGACTTTTTCCACATTTTGTTACGTAACAACCTTATTCTAAAATGTATTAAATAGTTTTTTTCCTCATCAATCTACACACAATATCTCATAATGACAAACCAAAAACAGCTTCTTAGAAATGTTTGCAAATGTATATATATATATATATATATATATATATATATATATATATATATAAAAAAAACTGAAATCACATTTACATAAGTATTCAGACCCTTGACTCAGTATTTTGTTGAAGCACTTTTGGCAGCGATTACAGCCTTGAGTCTTCTTGGGTATGACGCTACAGGCTTGGCACACCTGTATTTGGGGAGTTTCCCCCATTCATCTCTACAGATTCTCTCATGCTCTATCAGGTTGGATGGGGAGCATCGATGAATAGCTATTTTTAGGTTTATCCAGAGATGTTCAATCAGGTTCAAGTCTCTGACAGGGCCACTCAAGGACATTCAGAGACTTGTCCTGAAGCCACTCCTGTGTTGTCTTGGCTGTGTACTTAGGGTTGTTGCCCTGTTGGAAGGTGAACCTTTGCCTCAGTCTGAGGTCCTGAGCGCTCTGGAGCAGGTTTTCATCAAGGATCTCTCTGTACTTTTCTCCGCTCATCTTTCCCTTGATCCTGACTAGTATCCCAGTCCCTGCCGCTGAAACACATCCCCACAGCATTATACTGCCACCACCATGCTTCACCGTAGGGATGGTGCCAAGTTTCCTCCAGACGTGACGCTTGGCATTCAGGCCAAAGAGTTCAATCTTGGTTTCATCACTCCAGAGAATTTTGTTTCTCATGGTCTGAGAGTGCTTTAGGTACCTTTTGGCAAACTCTAAGCGGACTTTCATGTGCCTTCCGTCTGGCCATTCTACCATAAAGTCCTGATTGGTGGAGTGCTGCAGAGATTGCTGTCCTTCTGGAAGGTTCTCCCAACTCCCAGCTCTGTTAGAGTGACCATCGGGTTCTTCGTCACCTCCCCGACCAAGGCCTTTCTCCCCCGATTGCTCAGTTTGGCCGGGGGGCCAGCTCTAAGAAGAGTCTTAGTGGTTTCAAACTTCTTCCATTTAAGAATGATGGAGGCCACTGTGTTCTTGGGGACCTTCAATGCCGCAGAAATGTTTTGGTACCCTTCCCCAGATCTGTGCCTCGACACAATTCTGTCTCGGAGCTCTACGGACAATTCCTTTGAACCTCATGGCTTGGTTTTTGCTCTGACATGCACTGTCAACTGTGGGACCTTATATAGACAGGTGTGTGCCTTTCCAAATCATGTCCAATCAATTGAATTTACCACAGGAGGACTCCAATCAAGTTGTAGAAACATCTCAAGGATGATCAATAGAAACAGGATGCACCTGAGCTCAATTTCGAGACACATAGTAAAGGGTCTGAATACTTATGTTTTTGCTTTGTCATTATGAGGTATTTAGATTGTGTAGATTGAGGGGGGAAATGATTTAATCCATTTAGAAAAGTCTGTAACGTAACAAAATGTGGAAAAAGTCAAAAGGTTTGAATGCTTTCTTAATGTACTCTAAATGCATGGCAATAACGTGGTCCAAGTCTGTAACACACTGCTACTTATCAAAGGGACATACTGTTTCTTAGTGACTTTCTTAGTGAATGACCAGGATGCTGCTTCAGTTAGGATGTATTCTAATCAGGGAACTAGATTCAACTACAATATTTATACGGCAGCTAGTGTTTTCAAGTGATATAATACACAAAGGGATTGATACAAAAAAACAAGACAATAAATCCCTTCCAAAAGCCTCAACAGCAATAAATACCTGCAACAGGTCCCACACCAAAACTATGTTACATAAAACCGGCTTTAGAGATCAGCAACTCATAAACCATTGAAAATGATGACCCCCTCTTTTAAAAGCAGGACAGCTAGAGCTTGTCCTTTGTCCCGCACTGGATCTTATTATCTCCCCACAAGATTAAGAGTTAGTGAGAAGCCAGAAACATATAAATCCTCAAGGTCCTTCTTCTCTTAACCCAGACTCAGTGAAGGTCCGGGTCAGATAAAAGGAGAGAGCCAGAGGGTGCAAGAGGGACGATAGGTTGGCTGGACGAAAGAGGAGGGGGTTGTGGGACGTTTTAGAGTCCTGCTTACCTTCTCTTCTGACAGACTGGTGGGCAGATTTAGGTCTTTGACATTTGGAAAGTCTGGCAGGAGTGTCCCCAGTTTGGAGCGTGGTGAATACGCCACTGTCTGCTTGGTGACCTCCTTCTTGCCCGTCTCGTTCACCCACGCTGCCCCCTTCTTGGAGTACATCACATCGTAGTACTGGGAACTCTCCTTCACAGCGATGCCATAGTAGTGGTACCTTTAGGGAATAGTTGTTAGAGACGTGTAAAAATGGAAAATAAAGTTTTCACAGTCATCTTTTCTTGCTGTGGATTTATTTGACCAACATTTCCACTAAAGAGCCTTAATCGGGGTGTGAGGGTATGGCATGTCATCATAGGATTTTGAGGGGTTGCATCCTCAAATAGTGAAGAGTACTGGCTTGAAGAATCCTTAAAAGCTGGCTCTCACTCTTCACTATCTCCATCCAACTATCATTCTCCGATACTGAGTATTTTTTCGTTGAAAGGCTGAGCTTTTAACTTTCATCATACAAAACAATGGCATTTCTCTTGAATTAATGAAAAAAGTCCCGAAACCAATGCGCACAAAGAAGGACATGACAGCTTATGCATTGAGGAATTTTGATCAGAAAAGTAGAAAACAACGTTGACTTACTTTGACTGTCCCCTGGTCCCCAGTCTTCTTGTGGTTAGTTGTGGAAACTGTTGTCTAATAATCTGTTAGAATCAGAGAATTAGAAGTGTATCAATTATTTTTCCTCTGTGAGGTTCTTCATGCTTTTTGATGTGTATATCCCCCATGTAAAGCACCTATTAAAATGCATGATCACTCTTGACAGGATATCATACTGTAGATGTAAAGGAAGAGATACACTAAAAGGACAACCCAAGAAAAAAGTCCACAATTTCCTCAGCTAGCGGCTGAAGTAACTACCCCATCCAGAATTATCAATATTCTTGTACAGCTCAAAGAATGACAGGAAAATCTATATTGAACATATCAATGAATCAAGTGAAAGTATCTCAAATGTTTTGGGTTAGTATCTGTTTAATGAGGTCTGTTCTAGATGTGAAGAGCTGTGAAGTTCCCAGAGCCTTAACCCCAGGGAGGTCTGTATTGGAGAAAAAGGCTTTGAGAACCATACATTTTTTTTACATGTTCAGGGGTATTATTTTTTATATATTAAAAACCTCAACAAAATCTCTCCCCTCCCCCTCTTTCTTTTTGTCCATGAGATTGGCTCCTTGGTTCAGCTCCCGGTGCAGAAACTTTAGCAAACAGTGGAGCTTTCCATTGTGCGGGATGAAAAAAGAGGCCAAGCTGTGAAGTTTCTGTCAGGCCCCGCTTGATAAATGAGCAGACAGGGAGGCAGCCCAGGCCCTTGCTCGTTTTTTTGTCCCGAATCAATGAAGCCTTCCTAAAGGACACCCCACACTGCTCCAGCCACTGATCTAACATTCCGCAACATCTCACCCTTCCAGATTTCCTTTAATTACACATTAATCCAGGCCCCTTCTCTTTTTCAATATCCTCTGACAGGAGCTGGGGAGGCGTGGGGTGGGGGAGTGGGATGAGGATGGGGCTGGGGATCAGGGTCCGGGTGTTCGGGGTGGCTGGGAGTAGGTGGGTAGACGGGCTTCTCTGGGTTTCAGGAACAGAGGCGAGCATGTTTACTCTAGCTGTGTAATCAGTCCAGCGGTTTTCAGAGGAACCATCAGTGGGCTGTTCCGTTGGCTCTCAATAACTACAGTACTTTCGGAAAGTATTCAGACCCCTTGACTTTTTCCACATTTTGTAAGGTTAGGTTGTTATTCTAAAATGAATTAAATCATTTTTTTACCCCCTCAACATCTACACACATTACCTCATAATGACAAAGCAAAAACAGGTTTTAAGAAATTGTTGCTAAATTATATATATGAAAAAAACTGAAATATTATAAGTATTCAGACCCTTTACTCAGTACTTTGTTGAAGCACCTTTGGCAGTGATTACAGCCTCGAGTCTTCTTGGTTATGACGCTACAAGCTTGGCACACGTGTATTTGGGTTGTTTCTCCCATTCTTCTCTGCAAATCCTCTCAAGCTCTGTCAGGGTGGATGGGGATTGTTGCTGCACAGCTATTTTCAGATCTCTCCAGAGATGTTTGATCGAGTTTGATCCGGGCTCTGGCAGGGCCACTCAAGGACATTCAGAGACTTGTCCTGAAGCCACTCCTGCGTTGTCTTGGCTGTGTGCTTAGGGTCGTTGTCCTGTTGGAAGGTTTCCTCCAGATGTGACGCTTGGCATTCAGGCCAAAGAGTTCAATCTTGGTTTCATCAGACCAGATAATCTTGTTTCTCATGTTCTGAGAGTCTTTAGGTGCCTTTTGGCAAACTCCAAGTTGGCTGTCATGTGCCTTTTACTGAGGAGTGGCTTCTGTCTGGCCACTCTACCATAAAGGCCTGATTGGTGGTGCTGCAGAGATGGCTGTCCTTCTGGAATGTTTTGCCATCTCCACAGAGGGACTCTGGAGCTCTGTCAGAGTGACCATCGGGTTCTTGGTCACCTCCCTGACCAAGGCCCTTCTCCCCTGATTGCTCCGTTTGGCCAGGTGGCCAGCTCTAGGAAGAGTCTTGGTATTTCCAAACTTCTTCCATTTAAGAATGATGGAGGCCACTGTGTTCTTGGGGACCTTCAATGTTGCAGACATTTTTTGGTACCCTTCCCCAGATCTGTGCCTCGACACAATTCAGTCTCGGAGCTCTACAGACAATTCCTTCGACCTCATGGCTTGGTTTTTGCTCTGACATGCACTGTCAACTGTGGGACATTATATAGACAGGTGTCTGCCTTTCCAAATCATGTCCAATCAATTGAATTTAGAACAGGTGAACTCCATTCAAGTTGTAGAAACATCTCAAGGATGATCAATGGAAACAGGATGCACCTGAGCTCAATTTTCCGTCTCATAGCAAAGGGTCTGAAAACATATGTAAATATGGTATTTCTGTTTTTAGTTTTTAATAAATTAGCAAAAATGTAAAAAAAACGTATTTTTGTTTTGTCATTATGGGATATTTTGTGTAGATTGCTGAGGATTTGTATTTATTTAATCTATTTTAGAATAAGGCTGTAATGTAACAAAATATGGAAAAAGTCAAGGGGTCTGAATACTTCCCAAAGGGACTGTACATGTCGATATTACTTTGCAAATATATCATAACAAGCCATGAGACTGATTTACATACACAATCAGTAAGCATACTTGTTCAATGCTATTTATTTCCCCCCTTCATGTTTTACTATTGTCGATGAAGAAGATAGTTCTGAAAAATGGTAACCTTCCTACGCAGGTATAGCCTACTGCACCAATGGGACTATTTCACTTTCTCTTTCTGTGAAGTATTGTTCACAACATTAGTTTGGGCTAAACCAAGCAGGCCTCCTAAGTTTCCTGTTAAAGTGGTCAGTGACGGGGCAGAGTGCTGTGTCCTACCTTCCCAAAGCTGGCGGCGTTGACAGGCTGTGTGTCGTGCTTCTCACAGAAGTCCAGGTAGTGCATGTAGAGAGCACTGCGGGGGATACAAACCCCTTCTGCAATCTCATAGTTCTCCTCCAGCCTGTAGGTGAAAAGCAGGTCTGTCAGTCAATCCCCACTGAATACCATGGACTTCTTACCGACCTCAAAGACATCTTTAGTCTGGCATCTACCGTATCTACCGGCATCCAAATAAAGTGTTACCCAGTTTACTCCTGTATCTATTCAGTCAAGGGCAGGTTATTTTCTAGTGGACCATATTAGATGAATAATCAAACCTAAATAAGGAGCTACTTTGCGAAATTACATGTGGATTTATTTTTTAACATCTGGGAAAGACGGAACTAAAACCATCATTTCAAAGCATAATATCTCTACTGTATAGCATAAATACTTGACTGTATAGCATAAATACTCTACTGTATAGCATAAATACTCTACTGTATAACATAATATTTCCACTGTATAGCATAAATACTCTACTGTATAGCATAAATACTCTACTGTATAGCATAAATACTCTACTGTATAACATAATATTTCCACTGTATAGCATAAATACTCTACTGTATAGCATAAATACTCTACTGTATAACATAATATCTCCACTGTATAGCATAAATACTCTACTGTATAGCATACATACTCTACTGTATAACCTTATATATCAACTGTATAGCATAAATACTCTACTGTATAGCATAAATACTCTACTGATACCATAATATCTCCACTGTACAGCATAATATCTCTACTGTATAGCATAATATCTCTACTGTATAACATAAATACTCTACTGTATAACATAAATACTTAACAAAACTAAGCATTACAACATGCATGAAGAGCTTCAAAGTGCTATAAAACACTTATCGGTTGTGATCAATCACTCTTAGTAGCATACATGTAATACAATTCAGGATGATAAAAACATTTATTTTGAACATCTCATGAACATAAAATGAACTGTGATGTCTGCTATTACTCATAAGTATCAAGAGGCTATGTACACCTGTATTTTAAGTGCAAAATAAAGCAACAACTATTATTTTATCTGTCTTATTACAGAGCAGCGTTAAATAAGAACATTTCACAAGAATCCTCAATATATTGACTCATGAACACCTCCCTCAAGCAATAAACCAAAACAAAAAGGACCATTTGAGGAGTGTGATGAAAATGGGAAGTTCCCTCACTGCTGTTGAAATGTGAATGACTGTGTGTAATCCCTGGGGATTTACAATGCTCCTCTATATTCCCATAGACCAGGTATATCTATCTAAATAGGAATCTATGTGTATGACAACAACACTATGAACGTTTAAACATCTTGAAGAACGATCTGGCCTTATTGGCCATGTACTCTTATAATCTCCATCTGGCACAGCAAGAAGAGGACTGGCCACCTCTCAGAACCTGGTTCCTCTCTCGGTTTCTTCCTAGGTTCCTGCCTTTCTAGGGAGTTTTTCCTAGCCACCGTGCTTCTACATCTGCATTGCTTGCTGTTTGAGTTTTAAGGCTGGTTTTCTGTATAGCACCTTGTGACATTTGCTGATGTAAAAAAGGCTTTATACATACATTTGATTGATTGATTGAACACTACACAAACCAACCCGATTCAACTACAGTGGCATGAAAATGACTGATAAACACATATTCACCACCCTTCAAAAAAATGACATCTCCAACAAACAGACCGATCAAGTGTTTTCACCATTGTGTTTTCACCAGAAGGAATGAAATTTCAGATACAGACAACAAATAATTAAACGAAGAAGAATGTCTTGGCATAGCCAGCTTACTGTTTTAATTGTGTCTAATGCATATTATTCCCTTCAGATCATAAAAGGTGCAACTACACAGGTCCTATGAATGCATGAAAATATTTCTATTTTTGTGAAAAAGCCATTATACTAATTAAACCTTCCTTCCAGCCCAACAGCGGCTTCCATGTCATATTGTAAATATAAACTGTAAGCACCCTTACAATGCTCACTAAAACTGGTAAGTTGATAGTTCGCTTCTTAAAAGGTGCTGTTTGATGTTACAATTATGTCCTTCATCTTTACATGATTACATTTTATAGGCCACTACATGAGAAGACTGTATACAAAGAATCCTCAAACATATTTTTGCAAACAATATAAGAACAAAATAGGGAAATGCACTTGTTAATTTGATCAACAAACAAAAAGCAAATGCATCAAATAATACAAAATAAATGTGCAGAATAGTTAATGTGTAGAGAACATTGAATTAGCATTACATCTCTAGAATTACAGCTTTAGGACAATACAACATTATGCAAATCTGATTGGATTTTGTTGGACCAAGTTCCATACTTTCACCAAAACGTACATAATGAAATAAACAGGTGAGGAAAGAGGTGAATATACGATCACTTACCATTGTAGAGTAGCTGGTGTTGAATGTGGTTTAGATGCCCTGTTGTTTTCTTTCTCCTCATCTTTCACAGACAAAAAAGGAATGTGTCAGCTATTTTCAACCATCACACCTCTTCAATTAAGTACCTAGCCAGCGCAATATAAAATGTTAATAAATATCCAGTTGCTGTGAATAAAAATTAAAACATGTAATCTAAACTGAACAGGGCCAGCCAAAAGGTTGATGCTTGATGCAGTACACTAAAACTAAAAAAGTGATAATTTCTCTCTTTATCCAACTATTCTACTCTACAACAATATTATGATTATGATAATCAGTGGATTATCACGGACATTTGTTATTGACACGTTTTGTGAATAAAGTTGTGTGCTTTATTTGAACAAATTCCAATCCTACAAGTGCACTGACTTTTGCCATATTTTGCGCATCTTATTATTGCGCACCTTTTTATAGCAAATATCAATTTTATCAATAGCACTCTTTAATTTAGCCACATGACAATAGATTATTTCAAGAGATATTTATCCATGACTTTATGCGTTGGAGTAATAAATGCAACATTAAAGCGTTATACAGTCACTGCTTACTTTCGTCATTGGACGTATTCCCCAGGGACGTGTGACTGGAATACCGCTTGCTCTCGTTCTCGTTGAGGCATCTTTCAATCCAGCTCTCTAGAAAAAGGCAAGATGGCCCACAGATCAGGGAAAAGCCTACAGAAATGTACAATTGTAGGTATCTTTCTGTAGCCCACATGAGGTTTAATTCTTTATTAATTTGCGCTATGGCCCATCAAAATGTGGCACCAATTGGGTGGTCAGATTTGTCCAATATTTGGTTAGCCTACTCTATTGGCCCTAATCAATATAGGGCCTATTTTAAGATGTGGTTCACAAAAAAAGTAATCTAAATAAATCACAATCTAACAATCAGGTTTGTTTATCAAAAGTTGACTTTGCTTAAAGCTGCAGCTGCAACAGGTGGCCTTTTTATAACTTCATTTTAAGACACATTTTGCCAGATGCAAAAAAAGACCATAGACTCAGTCTAGCTCACGTCTAAACAGTGCACAACCAGTTGCATATCACTGCCTACACACACTCATTTGGTCACCTAATGTGACAGAGCAATTCGACTACAATCTATTGTTCGGGCCTAGCGCAGCTGTGCTTCTATGTGAAATGTTTTCACCAACACTGCAGGAATCATTCATTGTTCTTGAGGGGACTACAAGCGCGCACACTTGCCCAATTGAGCCCGCGCTCATTGCTGGAGCAGCCTCGCGACACAGAGGCCTTTGTCCCATTCTAATTTCTATTTAGAAATAGCTCAACTGGTGTCCTTTCTTGGGACAGAAACACTTCTAATATTTCTCGTAGTCCTGTAGATCCTGTTGCCCGCATGACAACAATCACCATAGTAGCAGTTGCCAGGTTTGACTGTTGGCAAGGCAACCTGTTCCATCCCATCAGAAGGGGTTAGAGAAGAGGTCATGGAAATAGAAAAGTTAGAGACTCCGAACTATAAGGATAAATGAACATTTGGTTGATGAGTGGCACGCGCTGTTACAATAAATAGCCTAAGAAATTAGCTAGAATGCTTTATCATGAATAAAAGCAAACGTGTAGGCTATGCCTAATTTATCTTTGATCTTTGCAAAGCCCTCCTATTCTATAGCCTTAGGCCAGGCATTCGTTTTTAATTGTAAGAACAGAACAGTATGATTAGGCTGCCTAACACTGTTTACAACCCACAGGTTGACCAGAGAACACGTGCTGTCATCAGGTCCATAAAGTTGAACGGAATTATCAAATGAATAAACAAAAATAATCATTATTGTCATCATCATAATTATTTATAATAATATCACCCTCATCAAGTATTATTTTAGACCAATCATTACAATTAATACCAGTACATTATTAGGCTGACGTGTAACTTATTTAAATGTGTTGTGCATTAGACTAGCTGATACTTTAAAATGTTTCCCCAACCATTGATGAAGTTAGTCCACTGAGGTGAAAATAATTCTCCATTGTAGCACTGATCCCTGGGTAGTAATTGAATCATTTGCCATGAGCACAGATAAGGTAGAGCTCTAAATAATTGGATTAAATTCGATCAACGGGCTAAACGGATCTCTGATAATTTTATAGGCACACTCTTTCATGTTAACCAACTCCCCACCAGACAGCGAATTACCATAAACAGCAGGGGGGAAAACTCCCCGACGATTATACAGTAAAGTAAATAAATGTGTCGAATAAAATGAAGTATGACGTTAGATTAAGAGCACAATTAGAAAAACGCATAGCTAAAGCCGCAACATTCATTCTAACTAATTATAGCCTACATCTGCATATTATGGCTGTTTCTTATAATCGCCTTATTTGAACATTTTAAGAGCCCACTTTTCAGAAAAAGGCTATTTCTGTTACTTTTGCGATACAATACGTTTACCATAAATATTTCGTTTTTGATATTACATCGAATTTACTTTAGGCTGCTTCTTGGGCCATGCCGTACGACTTTATCCTGCTGCGGGCGACTGGCCGCTTATTTCCCCCAGAAGTTGTTTACAAGAAGCAGGTGCATCACAGGCTACACGCGCCTCGAAGGCTTGGAAGATACTTTTTTCCCAAAGAGATTGAAAACTTTTAGGAATCCTGCTGTAATTTGCTGAATGTAGTCTAATAGTTGACATTTCATTCATGCTCCTAAATCAACGTTTAGGCACAAAATAAATGGCCTAATGTCATTCCATAATCAAACCATCCCTAAAATCTGCTTTTTGTTGGTACATATTTGTTATGAGTTAATGGCACAAAACCACAATGCCTCTTTTGTTGATATCTTAAAGAAACTAAAATCTAACACATGGCTCTAAACTGGCTGTAGAGAAAGTCATAAATTCCCAGGGGCCCAGTGGCTATAGTGATCCGCAACAGAAAGTGGTTCCCCATGCATCCTGATAAGGCAAGTCTGCAGTGTTGCAGGACAGGATGACCAACCTGTGGAATCCATATCAGGCTCCTCCAGCAGCCCACAATGCATCCTCTTCCCATCAACGGCACACTGGCTCCTCCAAGAAAATTGCTCTGTGCACGTCTCCCCCTCCTCAGTAGGCTTCCTCTTGTCTAGCTCCGTGTCTCCGTGACCACTGCCTATCCGTGGCAGGAGATGTTGAGGCTCTGGGCTCTGCTGAGAGAGGGGTGGTGTTGGTGGTGAGGGGAGGTGGTGGGGGTGAGGGGGGGGGGGGGGTAGAGACTCCAGAAATCCAGCGGGGGGAAAGCCAGACCCGTCAAAATGTTTGCTGATGTTTCATGGGAAAGGGTCTGATTTTATAGGAGCCCTGATGGGGACATGTCATTGATAGGCTCAGAAGGCTGATGAATGGCCTCAAGTCAGATGGGGATGTGGCAAGGCTCACTGGAAGTCTTTTGTGGGGCTGCTTTGAATAAGAAAGGCTCCCTCCCCAAGAAAAAAAGAGGCTTAGATCTATGCAATCCTAGCACTGTGGCCTCCCCGTCTTCCATTATAGCATTTAATAGGTTTTTCTACCCCCCCACCCCGGTCCTACACACACACACCCACCGCCTCCTCCACCCCTCTTATTTAAAGACCAAGCTCCCATCAACACTTGTTGGCCCGTTTCAGAACTTTTTTGATGTCTGTCTTCCTCCATTGGCCATGGGAACTGCAACATGACCACTGGAGCAAGTTTTTAGGAAACTACTTAAAGAGAGTACTATTATATTTCATTTTTTCCACACATTCCAATCACTTTCTTATTTCAAAACACCCTCTTTACTATGATGCCTTTATAAAAATAAAAACAATCACAATGTTGCCTAGTCTAAAACGGCACAAGTGCGAACTTTGTAGGGGGGGGGGGTGTCATTTCCCCATCTCCCCCTCTCCTTGAGGCAACCTTATTTTAGTGTGCCTCGGAGGAGAGCACTGGCCACAAAGGGAGGAAGTTGGGAGGGCTCTGATGGAGTGCCTGTGAGCTGGAGAAGGGAAAGCTGTGATTAGAATATGAATAGAACCACAGGAGAAGGGGGAGAGGGGGAGTGAGGAGAAAGGGGGATTATGGCTGAATTACTCCCCACCACACTGTGGATGGCACTGGAAGACTCTGCTCTTCTTCAGAGTTTCCAGTGCGCAGGCGTAGGGACACTGTCGGTGTTGGTGCTCTTACCATGCGTCCAGGTCAGTTGGGAAAGAACACGTGGTGTCCATGAGAGTACAGGTCATACATGAGACACTGACTGATATGCAGCACAACACTATACAGCGCATTCAGAATGTATTCAGACCCCTCAACTTTTTCAACACTTTGTTACGTTACAGCCTTATTCAAAAATCAATTAAATTGTTTTTTCCCCCTCATTAATCTGCACACAATGCCCCATAATGACAAAGCAAAAACAGGTTTCGAAAGTTTTGCTAATTTACAAACAACCAAAATTACGGAAATATCTCATTTACATAAGTATTCAGACCCTTTACTCAGTACTTTGTTGAAGGACCTTTGGCAGTAATTACATCCTTGAGTCTTCTTGGGTATGACACTACAAGCTTGGCACACCTGTATTTGGCGAGTTTCTCCCATTCTTCTCTGTAGATCCTCTCAAGCTCTGTCAATTTGGATGGAGAGCGTCGCTAGACAGCTATTTTCAGGTCTCTCCAGAGATGTTCAATCGGGTTCGAGTCCGGGCTCTGGCTGGGCCACTCAAGGAGACTTGTCCCGAAGCCACTCCTGCGTTGTCTTGGCTGTGTACATAGGGTCGTTGTTCTGTTGGAAGGGAGTCCTGAGCTGTCTGGAGCAGGTTTTCATCAAGGATCTCTGCACTTTGCTCCGTTCATCTTTCTCTCGATCCTGACTAGTCTCCCACTGAAAAACATCCCCACGAAAAAAATACACTTATGACTCTAACCCAGTAATTTGTCACATTCTTAGGATCTGGAAACAGATGAGGTATTTTTTTAACATACACACTGTATACATTGACAGCCCAATTTGCCTGAATCATGCTTTCCACCCTGAATTGGATGATGTGGTGTTTTCACAATGGAGGGAGAAGGGGCTCACAACAATCGGTAACTTATACATTGATGGTCATTTAGCTTCATTTCAACAATTACAGGGAAAGTTCATGTCAGCAACACATTTTTTCAAATATCTCAAAATCAGGAATTTCTTAATAAGGACACATATCCCACAGTGTGGCATTAAGCCAAATAATCCTACATTAGATAGCCTGATCCTTGTCAAACCCCATTCAAAAGGGCCGGTCTCTAGACTGTATGATGTGCTACAGGCCCACATAGAGCTATCCACAGACACTATTAAATGGGCTTGGGATCAGGAACTTAGTTCAGAAATCTCAGATGAGGACTGGGTAGAAGCTCTCAGGAATATAAACCACAGTTCAGTGAATGCCAGACACAACCTTGTTCAGTTTAAGGTGATACACAGGTTACATTACTCAAAAGTGAAACTGCATAAAATATTCCCAGACACCTCACCACTGTGTGAGAGGTGCAAGCAGGATGAGGGAACTTTGAACCACTTATTTTGGACATGTCCTAAGTTACATGCTTTCTGGGCTCTCATTTTTGATGACTTATCTAAAGCCTTCGATAGAGATATAGCCCCAGACCAATTGATCGCTCTGTTTGGTACAGTTGACGGGAATAACCAGGAAGGGAAGGCTGTCTCTCTTTGTATTCTATTAGCCAAAATACTAATATTACAACTAACTTTGAAATTAGGTTACGGGATATAGGGAATGTCATTTATATGGAAAAGATTTGATACAATACCTCCAATAGAAGTCCAATGTTTTACAAAATATGGCAGCCGATACAGGATAAATGGTCTATTACCCCTTCATAACTGGGTTGATGATCTGCTGCTCCTCTGTGCTGTACTCCACTCAATATGTATATTTGGTTTAACTACACTGCTTGTAATGACTATACGCTGTCTTCTTATAAAATGTACCACCTAATAGGATTTTTTTTTAATTGTATGTGTGAGTTAAAAATAGTTTTGTACTCTAAATTTCCATCCAATTCAACACTACAAAGAATGTCAATGTTTGTATCTCTGTCTTCTTTTTTTATTGGAAAATACTAAATATACTAAATATGTTATATTTTTTTAAACATCCCCACATGCTGCCACCACCATGCTTCACCGTAGAGATGGCGCCAGGTTTCCTCCAGACGTGACGCTTGGTATTCAGGCCAAAGAGTTTAATCTATGTTTCATCAGACCAGAGAATCTTGCCTTTTGGCAAACTCCAAGTGGGCTGTCATGTGCCTTTTACAGAGGAGTGGCTTTCGTCTGGCCACTCTACCATAAAGGCCTGAGTGGTGGAGCTGCAGAGATGGTTGTCCTTCTGGAAGGTTCCCCTATCTCCACAGTGGAACTCTGGAGCTCTGTCAGAGTGTCCATCAGGTTCTTGGTCACCTCACTGACAAAGGCCCTTCTCCCCCGATTGCTCAGTTTGGTTGGGCGGCCAACTCTAGGAAGAGTCTCGGTGGTTCCAAACTTCTTCCATTTAAGAATGATGTAGGACACTGTGTTCTTGGGGACCTTCAATGCTGCAGAATCTTTTTGGTACCCTTCCCCAGATCTGTGCCTCGACACAATCCTGTCTCGGAGCTCTACGGACAATTCCTTCAACCTCATGGCTTGGTTTTTGCTCTGACATGCACTGTCAACTGTGGGACCTTGTATACAGTAGACAGGTGTTTGCCTTTCCAAATCATGTCCAATCAATTGAATTTAGCACAGGTGAACTCCAATCAAGTAGTAGAAACATCTCAAGGATGATTAATGGAAACAGCATGCACCTGAGCTCAATTCCAAGTCTCATCGCAAAGGGTCTGAATAATTATGTAAATAAGTTATTTCTGTTTTTAATTTTTGTATACATTTGTAAAAAAATCCTCAAAGCCTGTTTTTGCTTTGTCATGATTGGGTATTGTGTGCAGATTGATGAGGATGTTTTTTTATTTAATCCATTTTAGAATAAGGCTGTAACGTAACAAAATGTGGAAAAAGTCAAGGGGTCTGAATACTTTCCAAATACACTGTACAAATAGCTCTACAGCATACACAGATCAGGATGTGTATAGATCCCAGACACTCTATAAGTGAGTTACAGCACAATAGTATATGAAGCAAAACCGCTATGTATGTACAGATAATCTATGGGATTACAGATCTCCAAGTAATCCACAGGACAGTATAAGGAGTGGGCTACTATAGAAACCCATTGTCTAATCAATGTATGTACTTATAGTCTGCATTCAATCATAGCCATTGAGATAATATCTGCTCGGTCAGCAGTCTGTTCTGATGAGAGAATGGGAACTGGATCACCAATAAATCGTAAATAACCCATTAGCAAAAAGTAACTCCTAATTAAGGTGCCTACAAGAGCCTGTACACGGCCGCAGCATTGTCAGAACATCCTAGGACAGCCTAACACATCCACATCAAACGGGCCCAGAGAATGGGTCACGGGAAGCTACGGCCCCAAATGAGGATCTAATTAATTTTAGTTTAAAAAAGGAACGAGGATGCGGGGTCTTGTCTCTCCCTCCGCAGACATCCTTTTCCCATCCTGCCCGTCACTGGCTCATTAGAGCCTCATTAGCTTGGACAGGTGCAGCCACCCCAAAAGAGCCCACTCTACCCTCCACGTCGTCCTACTGATGTGCGCTGCTTTTGTCCAATCAAAGAGCTCCAATTCAGCTTTGTGGGTGGGGGCATGCTTTGAGCTGTGTGTTGGTGGTGTTAAAGCTTTGGAGTAAAAGGGGAAAGAGGATGACACAAAATAGCCTTTTTTCTGCTGTCAATGTATTGCTGTGTTGCGGTAACACAATCAGGGAAGGATAATACCTTTCTTTAGCGTTCATACACTGAACACGTCTTCAGCAGTGTCTGGTATTCAGTGTGAAGTGTCCAACTTATCTACCCACACATGTTGGGTCATCGTGTGTCTCTGAAATGTAAATGGATTTGTCTTCACTGTTCTGTTAACATCAGTAAAAAAAGACTGCTAAATGACATTATCCAATTCTCATTTCTACTGTAGCTTTTATTGACAAATCATGGCCATATTTTAGTGTCCAAATCTTCCCGTAATTACAAAAACACTTCAAATGTAATTTCCAATATACATTCAGTTTAGTTTTGTTGATGTATTTTTCAACAATGTCTCGATCAACTATTTGACAAGTCGTTCTCAGGTCCACAACAAAAATGTAAAATGAAAACAAAAAACATTAAATAATATGTGTTGTTTATTATGTACACAAAAAAAGGGTGAAAAGCACAAATGTAGCTAAACATACATTCAAAACTATTGAAATGTTTAGAAACATAAAAATATATATTTTTTAAACAAAAGCCAACCAAAAATTGTATACCAGTATTCCACTTGCAGTAGCCTTCATTTGGCTATTTTTTGCAAACAACTGTTTTTTGTATGCTTTGGCATTTAACTCATTATCATCAGGGTTCATACAGAGAGTGGCAAGTCAAATTCAAGGACTTTCAAGTACCTTTTCCAGCACTAATATTTATTTTCAAAGACCACCTATTTGTAATAGTTCCTATTATGCAATTGTTTCTAGTCGCCAACAGATGGCAGTATAAAGTCACAACCTCATGAAAAAAACAACTTACTATTCAAGTTCTACTCAATAATACATCTTTCACTACATATTTACTACATACATGAGTGGTAAGTCAGGACTGATGTTGACTGATTTCCTTATATAAACTGTAACTAAATAAAAACTTTGAAATTGTTGCATGTTGCGTTTATAGTTTTGTTCAGTTTACATAATATTAAATTGTCTTTATACTTAAATTGTCTTTACATTTCACAACATTTTAGGTCCCACAGGCTGTCCCAACACATTATTAATGTGTTTGAAAAGATTAGACTATCTCAGGGGACCCCATTAAAATTTTAGGGGACCCCACATGGGTTCCGGACCCCAAGTTCGGGAACCACTGTACTACTAACCTCTCTCCCTGCTTGCTTCAATGTTTCCTCTCTCTGTGTATCTCCTTTTCCTCCTTCATTGCAGCCTGACACACCACTGTCTGTCTCACTACTCTGTATAAAGAAAATGTATTTTGTTATGAGAACTTATAAGCCCATCTTTTGATTATAGCTAGCTTAATTTCAGTCATAAGCTCAGAGCAGACACACACACATCAAATACTTTATTGGTTGTAAGCACAGTAAAAATCTGCAGCTGCAATACAAGGAAACTGAACCTTTGGTATCAAGTTCGATTCTAACTACTATTCTCCGGTATTACAGATGGACCAAAAAGGACACTCACCACCCAGAGTATCCCAGCAGGCCACACTGGCCGCACACATCCACCTCGAAGGCATCACTGGAGATCATGAGGCGCTCCAGCGGCAGCATGCTTGCCCCGTAGCCAATCAGACAGTCGCGCTCAATCTCCCCCAGACCCAGGCCTCTGTCTCTAGAGCGCCCCTCTGTGGGCTGTCTGGGGTGGGGCGCCGTCATGGACAGGACAGCAGCAGGCAGGTAAGATGGGGGGGAGGGGGGGGGTGTCAGGTGTGGCTTGAGGATGACTTTCTGTACTTAGCGGACAAATATTCAATTGAAATGTCAATATGACACAATGGAGTACAGGACTGTAATATTGGATAGGGGAGGTATCATACAACCACAGCCATGTAGACCTTTATTAAGGAGCTCTGGTATTGTTACGTCACCAACAGCTTGAGAAAAGGTGCTAACATGGCGTTCTGTGCAAAAGTTGGCCAAACTCTGCATATGGTTCTGCACATAACATTCCTGGGTTTATCTGACCTGGTGAGCACAGCTCTGGGGCCGTGGGCTCTGGCATGCATCTGGCATGCATGTGCTTCAGCTTCTGATAATACACTGGTCCAAATATAGGCCTCAATTGGCTCTCTGAAGGAGAGAACACAAGACATCATCAAATTCGAGGGCTTACAGCTAGATCAGTGTTTCTCAATCCTGGTCCTGGGGACCCAAAGGGGTGTATATTTTTGTTTTGCCCTAGAACTCACCTGATTCAAATTAAAGGCCTGGTGTTGAGTTGATTACTTGAATCAACTGTATTAGTTCTAGGGCAAAAACTAAAATGTACACCCCTTTGGGTCCCCAGGACCAGAATTGAGAAACACTGAGCTAGAGAATGGCTATAATACTGTATAATACTGTTAAATTATTGGCCACAGAAGTCATGTCCGTAGCCATAGTGTAATGCTCATACGTGACGTATACATTCTTAAATACAACTAGCAGGTTAAATCAGACTGAACAACGCGCTCACCAATGTTTCACGTATCAAACAGTCTGGTTTAACCAGGCTGACATACAACACTCCTCCATTCCATGTCTTTTATTCAAAATGTGTTTACACAGTGATGCCCGAGGGGACTTAGTCCTTGCCCTGGTAGTTGTACCCGTAGTGGATCAGGTCCTCACACACAGCCTTCACCTTGCTGCCACCGAAGGCAGTGCCGTTGTGGAACCTTCCGTCCAGCACCCCTGCTTTCCCAGCCAGCAGCTCGATCATCTTCCCCACCTGGTGGAGGAGACATGCTATTCAATAGGCACCAAACTGGACAAAACACTGACTGAAATAGGGAGGGACAACCTGAACCTGCAAAACGTTTTGCAACAGTGTGCCCTAATGAATAACTCCCGGGAGACAGGTCGCGTCATCCTTCAACTCATCACAATCCGTTTCAAAACAATACATACAATACCAGTCAAAAGTTGACACACCTACTTATTCAAGGGTTTTTCTTTATTTTTACTATTTTCTACATTGTAGAATAATAGTGAAGACATCAAAACTATGAAATAACACATATGGAATCATGTAGTAACCAAAAAAGTGTTAAACAAGCAAAATATTTCTTATATTTGAGATTCTTCAAATAGCCACCCTTTGCCTTGATGACAGCTTTGCACACTCTTGGAATTATCTCAACCAGCTTCACCTGGAATACTTTTCCAACTGTCTTGAAGGAGTTCCCACATATGCTGAGTACTTGTTGCCTGCCTTTCCTTCACTCTGCGGTCCAACTCATCCCAAACCATCTCAATTGGGTTGAGGTTGGGTGATTGTGGAGGCCAGGTCATCTGATGCAGCACTCCATCACTCTCCTTTTTAGGCATATAGCCCTTACACAGCCTGGAGGTGTGTTGGGTCATTGTCCTGTTGAAAAACAAATGATAGTCCCACTATGCGCAAACCAGATGGGATGGCGTATCACTGCAGAATGCTGTGGTAGCCATGCTGGTTAAGTAAGTGTGCCTTGAATTCTAAATAAATCACTGACAGTGTCACCATCAAAACACCTCCACACCATCACACCTCCTCCTCCATGCTTCATAGTGGGAACCACACATGCAGAGATCATCAGTTCACCTACTTTGCATCTCACAAAAACACGGCGGTTGGAACCAAAAATCTCAAATTTGGACTCATCAGACCAAAAAACAAATTTCCGCCAGTCTAATGTCCATTGCTTGTGTTTCTTGGCCCAAGCAAATATTTTCTTCTTATTGGTGTCCTTTAGTAGTGGCTTCTTCTTTCAATTTTGACCATGAAGGCCTGATTCACGCAGTCTCCTCCGAACAGCTGATGTTGAGATGTGTCTGTTACTTGAACTCCGTGAAACATTTATTTGGCTGCAATTTATGAGGCTGGTAACGCTAATGAACTTAGCATCTGCAGCAGAGGTAACTCTGGGTCTTCCTTTCCTGTGGCGGTCCTCATGGCAGCCAGTTTTATCATGGTATTTGATGGTTTTTGCGACTGCACTTGAAGAAATGTTCCGCATTGACTGACCTTCATGTCTTAGTAATGATGGATTGTCATTTCTCTTTGGTTATTTGAGCTGTTATTTCCATAATATGGACTTGGTATTTTACCAAATAGGGCTATCCTCTGTATACCACCCCTATCTTGTCACAATACAACTGATTGGTTCGAACGCAGTAAGAAGGAAAGAAATCCCAGAAATTAACTTTTAACAAGGCACACCTGTTAATTGAAATGCATTCCAGATGACTACCTCATGAAGCTGGTTGAGAGAATGCCAACAGTGTGCAAAGCTGTCATTAATCAATTAATCAAATGTATTTATAAAGCCCTTCTTACATCAGCTGATGTCACAAAGTGCTATACAGAAACTCAGCCTAAAACCCCAAACAGCAAGCAATGCAGGTGTAGAAGCACAGTGGCTAGGAAAAACTCCCTAGAAAGGCCAAAACCTAGGAAGAAACTTAAAGACGAACCAGGCTATGAGGGGTGACCAGTCCTCTTTTGGCTGTGCCGGGTGGAGATTATAACAGAACATGGCCAAGATGTTGAAATGTTCATAGATGACCAGCAGGGCCAAATTATAATAATCACAGTGGTTGTTGAGGGTGCAACAGGTCAGCACCTCAGAAGTAAATGTCAGTTGGCTTTTCATAGCCGATCATTCAGAGTATCTCTACAACTCTTGCTGTCTCTAGAGATGTGAAAACAGCAGGTCTGGGACAGGTAGCACGTCTGGTGAACAGGTCAGGGTTCCATAGCCGCAGGCAGAACAGTTGAAACTGGAGCAGCAGCGCGGCCAGGTGGACTGGGGACAGCAAGGAGTCATCAGGCCAGGTAGTCCTGAGGCATGGTCCTAGGGCTCAGGTCCTCCGAGAGAGAGAAAGAAAGAAAGAGAGAAATAGAGAAAGAAAAAGAGAAAAAGAGGGAGAATTAGAGAGAGCATACTTAAATTCACACAGGACACCAGATAAGACAGGAGAAATACTCCAGATATAACAGACTGACCCTAGCCCCCCGACATATAAACTACTGCAGCATAAATACTGGAGGCTTAGACAAGAGGGGTCGGGAGACACTATGGCCCCGTCCGACGATACCCCCGGACAGGGCCAAATAGGCAGGATATAACCCCACTCACTTTGCCAAAGCACAGCCCCCACACCACTAGAGGGATAACTTCAACCACCAACTTACCATCCAAGGTCGAGTATAGCCCACAAAGATCTCCGCCACGGCACAACCCAAGGGGGGGGGCCAACCCGGACAGGAAGATCAAGGCAAAGGGTGGCTACTTTGAATTTGTTTTACTTTTTATTTTTTTATTTAACCTTTATTTAACTAGGCACGAATCTCAAATATAAAATATATTTTTTGATTTGTTTAACACTTTTTTGGTTACTACATGATTCCATATGTGTTATTTCATAGTTTCGATGTCTTCACTATTATTCTACAATGTAGAAAATAGTAAAAATAAAGAAAAACCCTGGAATGAGTAGGTGTGTCCAAACTTTTGATTGGTACTGTACATGCAGTGTACAAAATGAGATGATAATGAACATTTAAGATGAGATGAAAGTACAGCAGCAATAACAATCAGTGTGGTGGTAATGTTAACTGCTCTACAACACAACTCGGTAAACAGTCAACAGGCCTACTGGTTCAGTGGTTTATGCCCTTGTATTAATGAGACAAATTTATAACAGGCTAACCAGTGTGAATTCTCTAGATAATCAATAACAGTGATTGATCAATTAAGTGCCAGAGAGAAAAAAAAATTCAGCATGAGTGTTGCTGTTGAGAGTAATGTACAGTGCACCCCCTACTCCAGACCATTCCACTGAAAAGCAGTAGCCATCACTAAGGTCACAGGAAGGAAGAGCTCTGACCTCTAACCTCTGACTTTAGCACACATGATCATCCTCTCTGGCCAAACATTGCTGTGTCCTGTCCATGACAACCTCAGACAACACTAGCCAATAATAAGGAACCACTCTCTCAAAAAGACGGATCAAATTGAACTGTATCTAAAACAACGTATGTGTAACAGAGACCGTAAGTACACTGACAGATCAAAGGCTGGGACATGTGTAATGCTGCTGAACAGTCCACACATTTCTATCAAATAAATACCATTGCAACATATGACAAAGGTTTCATCGTGTGTCATTCAGCGTTTTAGGTCCATTGTAAAATCTAGTTTTCTATTGTATTCTAAACTCAGAAAGAAAAAAAAGTCGGAATACCAGAAGCTACGAAGCTAGCGACTTCCTTAACAGCGGTTTCCACAGCAACCGATATCTGTTCGTGAACAATAACATTGACTGCTTAGTGTTGTCAATGGACGTGTGTTCTGGAAGCCCATGATAACCCAGCCAATGGAGTAGGGGGGATAATGAGCGCTTTGTCTCAGAAGGGCTAATTCAAACCTGTGAAGAGTGAGGGTCAACACAGCAGTCGTGTTGGGCTTCTGCTTCTGTTGGATATCAAGGAGAGCAAAATGGAGAAAGTGAGGGAGATTTGTGGAGTAGGTATCAAACTATCAACCCAAAACAAAACTAAAGTTGATTCATTTTCTCCATAAGTGGTTCGGTGGGGCTAGGTTTCAAACTGTATCAAAACAAATGTTCATTCATTTCCCCCATGAGTTAGAAGAAGCCACGTGAAACTTGGGATACTTTGATAAGTCTGATCTTCCACATCCAGTTCCCTAGTTAGCAGATTGTGACGGGCGGATGTGATGTTCCATTAGCCGTTACAGGATAGGTACTGTTCGGAGTAGCACAGAGAATTTTCGACCAACCTTAACTTGCTGACACTATCTTCGTCCACATTAGCCTGTTAAAATCTGCTAGCTACCAGTTCCCTTGAGTGGTACTTTGTACCCCCCAAAGCAAAGAATAGGTAATGTTGAATTGTGTGGAGGTACTGTATCGTCATTCTGGAGTGGTAGTCGTGAGGGTTCGTGATGATAACAGGGCAGATGCCCGAGTCACAGAAAGGCATGTCCTCCTTAGGAACGATCAGGCCACACACACCAGTCACACATCTCAGAGAGGGAGATTGAGTTAAAGAGGTCCAAGTGCAGGCACAAATGATATACTGGACATGGGGATGAAAAGGACCCACTGTAATCAATGAGCCATGCTACAGCTAAGAGTGAGTGAAGTCTTTCTACATTTCAAGTTTATTTCAAGAGTTTCTATGCACATCTCTGAAGCGTTATCAATTGATAGTGGCTTGAGCTTTTGATTTCTGCCTCAGTTTGCTGCTTCTGGTGGAGCATACTAAAAAACAACACTAACTGAAGGAAAATGTGACACTTGCATGTTCCACACTAAGTTACCCCCAGTGCAGCATACACTGCCATGCTGCTGTTGTCTGGTGGGGCCCTCTTTAGATTCACATGATGTGAGAGGCAAGGGCCCCGGGCCTCCGGTAGCTGCTTGGGACTGGAGGCCTTAAGTGTGAGGGCAAATGTTTGCCCAGGGGCTGAGGCACTCTTCCATCCCTGGCTAGAGCAAACAGATTGTAGGCCCATTTGCAAACCAAAAAAGAGAGGGAGAGAAGTGAAAAGAAAGGGAGCAGGAAGTGGAGAGAGGTGCTTAGCCTGACAGTGAGACCAGGATTACACACACATGACTTTCAGTCAGTCCAGCCCAGAGAGGAAGTGGAGGGGGATCAACTCAACTCGAGAGGGGAAATCAAATCAGTGCATGTGGGAAAATTCTGTCTAACAATACACTGTACAGTGAGGGAAAAAAGTATTTAATCCCCTGCTGATTATGTACGTTTGCCCACTGACAAAGAAATGATCAGTCTATAATTTTAATGGTAGGTTTATTTGAACAGTGAGAGACAGAATAACAACAAAAAATCCAGAAAAACGCATGTCAAAAATGTTATAAATTGATTTGCATTTTAATGAGGGAAATAAGTATTTGACCCCTCTGCAAAACATGACTTAGTACTTGGTGGCAAAACCCTTATTGGCAATCACAGAGGTCAGATGTTTCTTGTAGTTGGCCACCAGGTTTGCACACATCTCAGGAGGGATTTTGTCCCACTCCTCTTTGCAGATCTTCTCCAAGTCATTAAGGTTTCGAGGCGGACGTTTGGCAACTCGAATCTTCAGCTCCCTCCACAGATTTTCTATGGCATTAAGGTCCGGAGACTGGCAAGGCCACTCCAGGACCTTAATGTGCTTCTTCTTGAGCCACTCCTTTGTTGCCTTGGCCGTGTGTTTTGGGTCATTGTCATGCTGGAATACCCATCCACAACCCATTTTCAATGCCCTGGCTGAGGGAAGGAGGTTCTTACCCAAGATTTGACAGTACATGGCCCCGTCCATCGTCCCTTTGATGCGGTGAAGTTGTCCTGTCCCCTTAGCAGAAAAACACCCCCAAAGCATAATGTTTCCACCTCCATGTTTGACGGTGGGGATGGTGTTCTTGGGGTCATAGGCAGCATTCCTCCTCCTCCAAACACGGCGAGTTGATGCCAAAGAGCTCCATTTTGGTCTCATCTGACCACAACACTTTCACCCAGTTGTCCTCTGAATCATTCAGATGTTCATTGGCAAACTTCAGACGGGCATGTATATGTGCTTTCTTGAGCAGGGGGACCTTGCGGGCGCTGCAGGATTTCAGTCCTTCACGGCGTAATGTGTTACCAATTGTTTTCTTGGTGACTATGGTCCCAGCTGCCTTGAGATCATTGACAAGATCCTCCCGTGTAGTTCTGGGCTGATTCCTCACCGTTCTCATGATCATTGCAACTCCACGAGGTGAGATCTTGCATGGAGCCCCAGGCCGAGGGAGATTGACAGTTCTTTTGTGTTTCTTCCATTTGCGAATAATCGCACCAACTGTTGTCACCTTCTCACCAAGCTGCTTGGCGATGGTCTTGTAGCCCATTCCAGCCTTGTGTAGGTCTACAATCTTGTCCCTGACATCCTTGGAAAGCTCTTTGGTCTTGGCCATGGTGGAGAGTTTGGAATCTGATTGATTGATTGCTTCTGTGGACAGGTGTCTTTTATACAGGTAACAAGCTGAGATTAGGAGCACTCCCTTTAAGAGTGTGCTCCTAATCTCAGCTCATTACCTGTATAAAAGACACCTGGGAGCCAGAAATCTTTCTGATTGAGAGGGGGTCAAATACTTATTTCCCTCATTAAAATGCAAATCAATTTATAACATTTTTGACATGCATTTTTCTGGATTTTTGTGTTGTTATTCTGTCTCTCACTGTTCAAATAAACCTACCATTAAAATTATAGACTGATCATTTCTTTGTCAGTGGGCAAACGTACAAAATCAGCAGGGGATCAAATACTTTTTTCCCTCACTGTAACTGTAGAACCTGTTGGTCACTAGATGGGGAACGCTAAACGATACACCCTAAATACGCTGTGCCTAACATCACCCAAACAACTGTTCCTGTAGTTTTGTGTATACTATATGTGAGGATAATAAAATAAAGTTCCAATTTGACATAAGAGAAATGCCTTCAAGGTAAATCCATTTGAATTCAATCACTTTTTGACAGCACCCCTTTGATTTGAACAAAACCTTCCATTCATATTTGTCCATATTGGAAGTGCTCAAAAAGTAACTTTTTGGCCCTGAATGACAAAGCATTAAAGAGATAAAGGTGCTCAAAGTTGACCTATTTTGCATACCCCACCATATCATCACTATCTGAGGTTTTTGTGTTGTGCTCGCCATCGGCTGAGACACAACATACTCTTGAATACAAGGTGGATGTTTTGGCTGATAAATGTACTAAATCAAATGGTCCAAAATGGGAATCAAATTGAAATGTCAACTTACAAATGGTACCACAAAGATGGTTGGAGGTCCAGATATCAGAGAATGTTGACTTGAATGGGAATATCTGTTCTAAATAATGTCAATCCTCCATTGGAAGCCTATTGAAATCATAGAAATATAGATAACAGAATAGGCATGACCATTTAAGTTGACATTCAATGGTGGGTGGACCAACAGCCATCTCGGTGGTAGTAATTAGGAGAAAACATTTCTCAATTCAATTGGAATTTCAATGGGATACCTGCTACATTGCAGTGGTCTGAAGGGATAGATCCATTCTGTGAATTGTATTTCTATGATTGAAATGACACCCACCCTGTGGAGCATGGTGTGTCTCAACCGATGGCGAGCGCAACACAAAAAACTCAGATTATGTAATGTCTAAGCTAATGTACATGAGACCCATTTTTAGATAATTGATGTTAAGGTAAAAAAACTTTTTACCAAGAAATTATAAAATAGTTTAACAACCCTTTTTGTAAGCTTTTTAATGGTATCGAACTCAATCTTTTATCTTTTCCAGTGATGAAGACATGGATGTCTCATGGTATTGTGGGGTATGCAAAACGGGTAAATGCCGTCAAAAAGTGATTGAATTCAAATGGATTTACCCATTAACCCATTTCCCTGCAATGACATATACCAGTAAGATGATGGGTAGTAGTATTTCTGAATGTGGTGTCAGTCATTCACTTGTTTATGACGGGGTTTCATCATAGAATAAAAATGTGTATTCCATAGGTCTACATTCTATTTCTATGGTTGTTACCTCTGCTGGCGTCACTGTTCTACAGATAGTCATGAGTAAAGTTCAGGCAGATCTGTTAGTGTTAGCCACACTTAGTGGTCCATTAGTGCCATAGACCCCTGCAAGAAGGCAGCTCCTGCTCAGCCCAGTCAAAGCTCTTCTCTGTCCTGGCACTCCAATGGTGGAACCAGCTTCCCACATCAGAAACCTTACCTCTTTAAACAGTATCTTAAATAATCCCCCCCCCCCAAAAAAGCATGCCTTTCGTGAACTAACACTCGCACTTGACTATTCCCCCCTACTAGCACTGACTTTGCTGATAGCTACTTTATTGAGGAAGAATTGACTTACTATGACTGAAATATGTGGTTGTACTTCTTAGCTAACTCTGGATAAGAGCATCTGCTAAATGACTAAAATGTAAATGTAAAATGTTTTGATTGGGAACAAGAACAGTGCTTTTCTAAGGACTAAGGAGGTCCATGCCTTGTGAGAGTGAGCCCCATCCAACAGCAGGAAGGAGAGGACAGGAAGAGCGAAAACCAAGAAAGGGCAAACGTCTAATAGGCTATACAGAGGGAGAAAGAGAGAGACCGAGAGAGAGAGGATATTGGAGGGAAAAACAGGAGTGGAGGGAAGTGTGAGGGAGGGAAAGGGCAGAGCAACAGGAAAAAATAGACCAGAGGGCAAAGGAGAGAAAGGCATAAAATGAGAGAGGGAAAATGGAGAGAGAGAAGGAGCAGGCAAGAGAGAGAGAGAGAGAGAGAAAGAGAGAGAGAGACTAGTTCCCATAGCAGACGTCCTCTGTGTTGTTTGTTTTGTGTGAAAGTGAATGATAAAAGAGGCATGAAATCGGCAGAGAAAGCCAAGACAACAGCGAGGGTCCAGAGCCCTCCATCACGCCCTATACAGCTCCACACTGGCGGCAAGGACAATGGGCCCCCAGCACTCACAACCACACACACCAACCCCCGCCCGCCACCCCTGGCCTGCAGCTGTGTGTGTGTGTGTGTGTGTGTGTGTGTGTGTGTGGTGTGTGTGTGGTGTGTGTGTGTGTGTGTGTGTGTGTGGATGCGCTAAATCATTTACTTAATTTTTTTTATTTAACTAGGCAAGTCAGTTAAGAACAAATTCTTATTTACAATGACTGACTACCGGGGAACAATGGGTTAACTGCCTTGTCCAGGGGCAGAACGACAGATTTTTACCTTGTCAGCTTGGGGATTTGGACCAGTAACTGAAATACTGGCCCAACGCTCTAACCACTAGGCTACCTGCTGCCCCAACTTATTCTGCTCTGATTACAATAACTTATGAGACTTGTCATGACCAGCTAGACGTAGAATTTAATGCAATTGCCAAAACTCAGCTAAACACATTTTTTTAACTAATACAGAATTGCTTTTTGAAAGTGGATTCTCTGTATTTCATATAACAAATATATAGCCCGCTTCACAAAAAACGAAGTAATTTGCAACACTTATACCACCCCTACAGTGTATACAACAGTACTAACAGTCCGTCACTCCGTACAAAATCCTTGTGAGGATGGCAGCAGGAAAGAAATCCAGATAGCTCTTTAGTGCACCAACATGAAACAACCCAAGAACA
The DNA here is from genome assembly GCF_965601325.2 of Salmo salar. NCBI lineage: Eukaryota > Metazoa > Chordata > Actinopteri > Salmoniformes > Salmonidae > Salmo > Salmo salar. The sequence goes on along the minus strand of NC_138306.1, from coordinate 18,265,251 downwards.
CACTCCAGCATTGCTACAGTACAGCACTACTCTCAGGTTGTTCACTTGTAGCTCCATCCCGGGCCTTTCCCCAGTTCTAGCATTCCCCCTCTCCTGCTATGCCTAACCCCTTGGTGACCCCTCACTCCTGTAAGAGACAGAGGACATTGTCCCATGACTATACTGACCGGCCAGCCCCAGCAGCGACCCCGTTTAATGAAGTGAGTAAATTATGCATGGCGCCAGTTAGCTTTCCGATTAAAACATCATACAGGCCCTGTCTTCTAGAGGGAGGTGCAGCAGCAAAACAATGGCGGTTGTAAACACTTTTCCCAGGAGCGGCAGTGTACTGCTGGGGTGTAATACATTTGCATAGTCTGGCGCAGGACAAAGAGCCAATTAATTGAAAAGCAGAGCCCCTCGAAAGACGAGGAGAGAGGCCCTCACTGGAACTACTGGCAACACTGGGGCCTGACTCAACACACACAAATGCACACGTGCACACACACTAATGCGCGCACACGCTCACACACAAACACAAAGTCTTGCAAAGGAATCTACCATTTCAGTTGGTCAACACTGTGTTAGATTACATCTGTATATTCTCCCGTCACTAAATGTTGACATGGGGCACTGAGACTCCGCAGTTCGTGCAGACAACAGACACTTCAGGCCTGCGACAGATCAGTTGCTTTCCCGATCATAAGCATCATATGGCCCTGAAAGGGCAGATAAGGGAGGGTCAGTAGTACCTTTCTGTCAGTGCCGACTGCTGAACTCTCATATCTCTGGTCTCCTGGTCTGTCTCAGCAGGATCTTGATGAGGAAAGCATCGTCTGCATTGGAGGAGATAATCACCTTCTCGATGTAGGAGTCTGTGGAGCGCCTGTAGGGAAGAGAGGGAAGCACGGGCATCATCTGACCTGATCTGACAAGGCTAAATCGCTGAAAGAGACCTGAAAGGACTTGGTTGTTTGATGTCATATAGTGGACACTAAGTATTTTGCTCAAAGTTCAGAAGAGATAGTAGATGAGGAACGAACGTTATATTTAAGCAATATGGCCAGTGGAGGTGTGGTATATTTCCAATATACCACGGCTCTCAGCCAATCAGCATTCAGGGCTTGAACCACCCAGTCTATAATAATAGTTCTGTGTGGGGGCAGGCAGGGGTGTATGAGTGGTGAGGGGAGGAGGCTGGCTGACCCACCTGATGGGCATGTGTCTGTACTGGGGCTGTCCTGGCTGGGCACTGCCCTCCAGTGGTTTCTGGGTGACGGTGGGCATGGACTTGTTCACCAGCACCTGCTTGTTCTCCACCTTCTCACCTGGGACACACACAATTACTTACGTATCTCTCACATTGTTTCCATATTTGCTAGTTGTTTATGTATGAATGTCAAATCTTAGACATATTATACACATTTTAGGTTGCATAAAACACAAATACATCCTTCTACGTGTTTCTATAGGGAGATGGATGTAACCAACAGGTTGTAACAATAAAATGGGTGACAGTGAGGTTCTAGTAATTGTTGGTTACTCGCCTGGGCAGCAGATGCTGTCAGGGTCCAGGATACTGTGCCTCCAGATGGGCTTGTGTGTGGCCGCTTCCAGCACGGGACCCATCACCTTGTCAAAGGTCTGATTGGTGTAGAGCCTCAATGTGCACTTGGCTTTCTTGTAGACCAGGCACCTTCCCGAACCCTGGGGAGGAATGAATGGAAGAAGAGGGACAGAGTTCAGTATTGTATCAGTCTGAGACTGCCACTAAAAAGTGAACCAGAAGAGTGAACTCTGTGTATTTAAATAGAGTAACAAGAACACTACATCTAAAATGAATCAGTGATTATGTTCAGAAGTCGGTGAGTAGGGCTGTGATGGTAATTGAATAACCGTGTAACTGATGGTTATGGATGAAGACAGTCATGAAAATAAAATGACTGTCTAAATACATTTTAGGATATCATTTTGGTTTTGTTTGATTTTGTTTCCATGTAGATAAACTTAACCTATTAGCGGGAGTGTTTACTAATGATTATAAGGAATTGTTTTGCTAACTTAGTCTGTCTATTAAACGTTCTACATCTTCTTCCCTTTCCAACTGATGATGTGCGGGCTGTAGAGCGCTATAGGCTATGCTACTTCAGTAAGAAAATTGTTTCATACCATCATTCACGCTCTCCTGGCTTGATTCTCGCAAATGTAAAATGTAGGAAAGTGCCCAGCTGGGTTTCTTAGTCATTTTTTTTCTTCACCTTACACAGTAAGTCAATGAAGTAATTTTTTTTTTATTTTTTTTACATCATTCTAATTACAATAGTTCGCCACGGTATTTGAAAAATCTTTCCAACTCTCCCCATCGATAATCAGCGTTGCTGATAAATAGGCTATTTATTTGTTTCTATTTTAATGATTGTCAATTTCATCTTCATACTATAGCATAGCTGTCCCCTTCACACTTTCCTTGTCAATTCACTATCTTATAGCCTACTTTCGCAAAGCCTAAGGTAGGTCTAGGTTTTTTCATACGTTTTAAGGAAAGGAGAAATATTTGCTTGTGTCCGACATACGCTAATGGCTTTGATTGGCAGGTGCTTTTATGGGGGTGTGCGTGGGTGAGTTTGTTGATTCTCTCAGTAGGCCTAAAATTATGTCCATCGAGAACGCTTCCTAAAGTAGCCTATCTGGACGCCATCTCTTTAATAAGAATCGAACACTCCTGTCACGATTTAATCTTGTAAAAGGCCAATTTTCTGTAGTTTAGGCTACATTATTTCTTTCATTACGGCGTCCTCTCTTTGAAGAACGGTCGAATGGCCGCAGCATGGTTTGTAACTTTATGCATATATTTCGGGGAAAGGGGGAGAAAACCCATTGAACTTTGTTTTAATGGTTTTTGCGTCGAAATAGGATCAATTATATGCAGAAAAGCCAACAGACAAAGCCAACGTAGGCATATCTTTATTTTGACTCTGTTAATGTTGTGTCAATACAAACATGTGACAGATCCTCTCTAACTTGCCATTTCTTAATTTGTTGATTAATATGTAGAAGTAATAAACTGAATAATAATAATGAAATGACATGATAATAACGAAGTGTAATGGCTCGTTTCAAATATGTTTTTATTAAGAAGCATATCCATGTAAACAAGTGTACAAACAGAATTGAGACTTTAACCCCTGCAGAATACAATACAAGTTGCCTGCTCAGCTAATAGACATACATTAACATAGATCAGTAATTCACCTCTGTCTAGAGAGGCCTTGTCGAGGATCAGAGCATCCTCTGTCATAAGCACTGTATCTCATCACAGCCACTGTGGCGTTCTGTCCTGCAGGCAGCTTCTCAAAGTCTATCAGCTCTATGGTCTTAGTCGTGACCATGGGTTTCAGGAGTTAACCCAGCAGGTACAGTTGTAGTAGGAAGTTTACATATACTTAGGTTGGAGTCATTAAAAATCAACCACTCCACAAATTTCTTGTTAACAAACTATAGTTTTGGCAAGTCGGTTAGGACATTACTTTGTGCATGACACAAGTCATTATTTCACTTAATCACAATTCCAGTGGGTCAGAAGTGTACATACAATAAGTTGACTGTGCCTTTAAACAGCTTGGAAAATTCCAGAAATTATGTCATGGCTTTAGAAGCTTCTGATAGGCTAATTGACATAATTTGATGGATCACCTGTGGATGTATTTAAAGACCTACCTTCAAACTCAGTGCCTCTTGGCTTGACATCATGGGAAAATAAAAAGAAATCAGCCAAGACCTCTGAAAAAAAATTGTGGACCTCCACAAGTCTGGTTCATCCTTGGGAGCAATTTCCAAACGCCTGAAGGTACCACGTTCTTCTGTACAAACAATAGTACGAAAGTATAAACACCATTGGACCACACAGACGTCATACCGCTCAGAAAGGAGACGCATTCTGTCTACTAGAGATGAACGTACTTTGGTGCGAAAAGTGCAAATCAATCCCAGAACAACAGCAAAGGACCTTGTGAAGATGCTGGAGGAAACAGGTACAAAAGTATCTATAGCCACAGTAAAACGAGTCCTATATCGACATAACCTGAAAGGCCGCTCAGCAAGGAAGAAGCCACTACTCAAAAACCGCCATAAAAAAGCCAGACTACGGTTTGCAACTGCCCATGGGGACAAAAGGCAATGTTACCAAATACTAATTGACTGTATGTAAACTTCTGACCCACTGGGAATGTGATGAAAGAAATAAAAGCTGAAATAAATCATTCTCTCTACTATAAAGTGGTGATCCTAACTGACCTAAGACAGGGAATATTTACTAGGATTAAATGTCAGAAATTGTGAAAAACTGAGTTTTAAATGTATTTGGCTAAGGTGTATGTAAACGTCCGACTTCAACTTTACATCAGTGTCTATACGGTTCCAATGGTTGTAGCCAATTGTACCTGACAGGAGAAACCATAGAAATACAATTAGAATGGACATACCTATTCAAGTCTTTAAAACTTTCCTAAGTATTTGATTAATCAATTGACAAAGACAAAGCAAAAATAAGAACACATTTTCACCAAGAAACAACAAACTTTTCTCAATGTCAATGCTTGAGCCACTTAACCAAGCAGTGTCTCAGAGAATATCCTAGGGTGGCTGAGTTGTTTTAATCTTGCTTCTCCATGGGCTGGGGTTGAGCCAGGGCCAACAGGGCCAGCTCTGTGCTACAGACAGGGGAGAGGAGCTGGGCAGGGCAAGTTATGGCATAATGACTGCCCTCCCTGGAGGCCTTGACATTTGTCAGATGCTATTACTTCACAATCAGGCTACAAGACACAGAGCCCTGTGATAATAGGCCCCCACCCATAGAGCCACATTTGCACATGTATAGGCCTGGCCACACAAAACAGACACGGCAGAGGATATTGGGCCAAATATAGTGCCACTAGCAGTGTTTTTGTGTAAAGATGGGGGAAGGGAGGAGGAGGGGGTGGATGGAGACAGGGAGGGGGATGGGGTTGACTAGGTCTTTGCGAATGTTAGTGGTGTCTTTTGGAGAACTTTTGGTTACCAGGGAGCTCCTGGGTGTGCTCTCTGGTCTCTCCCTAGCAGCTGAGCACACTGACCCCCTGAGCACAGCGACCAGTAGACACAATGAATTGCTAATGACACTCTGGGTGACTGGCAGGGAAAGGGCCTCCACACACACAGGGCACAAAGGAGGGCCTACGCAAGCACCCCATGTTTGATGTCCATGCGCGTACACACTGACACACACACAAACACTCAATCACACACACACAAAATGCATTCTGACAAGAAATGTGTGTGTGAGTGTTCACAGCGGTACACAGTGCTCCTGTGGAGGATGTTTGATGAGTACTGTTGCCTGATCTTCAAAGGTGCAGCTTAAAACAGCCACCCTTTACAGACAGTAGCAGAGGACTGGAGAGGTGTCTCACCCATGGCCTGCTTGCCCATAGCACACTGGTATGTATTCCTGAGGGACATGTTGTGATGGGGGTAGGGGATCAGGCCAGCACAGACTCCTAGTAGTACAAAATCAAATCAAGTTTTATTGGTCACATACACACGGTTAGCAGATGTTTATGCGAGTGTAGCGAAATGCTTGTAAACAAGAGCATTAGGACTGATAAGAATCATATCCATCAGCAGAGAATATTGAGTACAAGAAAAAAAGCATGCAGCAAGACAAAAGAGGCCTAACTTTCAGACAGTAGAGAGCCATGGTAGAGAGCCATGGTAGACAGCCATGGTAGAGAGCCATGGTAGAGAGCCATGGTAGACAGCCATGGTAGAGAGCCATGGTAGAGAGCCATGGTAGACAGCCATGGTAGACAGCCATGGTAGACAGCCATGGTAGAGAGCCATGGTAGACAGCCATGGTAGACAGCCATGGTAGACAGCCATGGTAGAGAGCCATGGTAGACAGCCATGGTAGAGAGCCATGGTAGACAGCCATGGTAGCCAGCCATGGTAGACAGCCATGGTAGAGAGCCATGGCAGAGAGCCATGGTAGACAGCCATGGTAGACAGCCATGGTAGAGAGCCATGGTAGACAGCCATGGTAGAGAGCCATGGTAGAGAGCCATGGTAGAGAGCCATGGTAGACAGCCATGGTAGAGAGCCATGGTAGAGAGCCATGGTAGAGAGCCATGGTAGACAGCCATGGTAGAGAGCCATGGTAGAGAGCCATGGCAGAGAGCCATGGCACAGAGCCATGGTAGAGAGCCATGGCACAGAGCCATGGTAGAGAGCCATGGTAGAGAGCCATGGTAGACAGCCATGGTAGAGAGCCATGGTAGAGAGCCATGGTAGAGAGCCATGGCAGAGAGCCATGGTAGAGAGCCATGGTAGAGAGCCATGGTAGAGAGCCATGGTAGACAGCCATGGTAGAGAGCCATGGTAGACAGCCATGGTAGAGAGCCATGGTAGAGAGCCATGGTAGACAGCCATGGTAGAGAGCCATGGTAGGCAGCCATGGTAGAGAGCCATGGCTTACTCACATATTAATCATGTGCTCATAGAGGGCGATCTGACAGTCGTTCTCCTCGTTCACATCCAGGTTTTCCACCAGGCACCTCAAAGGTTCTGACAGCAATGAAATAAAAGATCATCAACATGTAAACATTTTAAAAATCCACAACTTCCACCACTAATGTTAACATTTTACCCCCCTAAAAAAGTACACTTGGCTGAGTTCATAGCTCATATCAGAGCTAAATTCATTGGCGGTAGATGAAGCTAGTTTCTTTGTGTTGAATAACGTTAGCTGTATGAGCTGATGATCTGGAGCCCACCTGGGTCAACTCCTTGATGTGCTTGTTGTTGACCATCGGCTGCTCTACCTTCACAATGATGCACGGTCTGCCAGGAGAAATAGCACCATTTAAAAAAGGTGGGTGCTAGCGAGAGATGGAGTGAACTAGTATAAAAAAATGAGTTCAAAGCGTTTTGGTGCAGAACCCGGGCTGAGTCATAAGGAGATGTAGACACAGCAGTCAGTCAGGTTGGTGGAGATGGACACAACCTCGTTGATGAAGCCGGCCCTGCGCATCAGTCTGAAGGTGTACACCAGCCTTTGGTGGTCCCGGATCACACCCAGGATGTTACCTGTGGACAGGATGGACACACCCAGAGAGAACGACTATAAGGCAGAGTTCCTTACTCTCAGTTCTTACTGTCGTGACTTTATTAGGGGTTGTTTGATCAACGTGCACAGAAGTAATGCATAGACCGAAACGTCCAGCTGGTTACTGTATCTATCACACAGTTTGCAGAGCCACAGACTCCAGCAGGGGTTCTGTGCATATTGAACTTGAGGAAATGGAGGAGCCACAGTGAAATGGCTCCGTGTGTGTGGGAGGATTTGCGCGCGCTCTGTGGCGCTTTGACACCTGCTGTTATTAATTAATTAAGCGTGGTGGCAGACAGTCAACATCATTTGACAGTTATCAGTGGCTTGAAAAACATATACACTAATTAATGAACCCAGTCCAGACTTTTTCATGGCACATTAGTAGCACTAAATTAGTAGCTTATCAGACACACTGTATGAAGCACAACATATGCTTTCTATAAACTGGACATTCCATGTTCTTTCCCTTCATGTTTGTGGCATTGTATTGAAAAGCAGAGGAAGGCTTAAGAAGAGAAGCAGTTTGTAAGTAATCAAACACAAGGGAAAAGCCAGCAGCAACCATCCTGGCTTGAGAGCCTACTGCTGGTTATGCGTATCAAGTGGTTATGCGTATGCCTCTGGATGTCTGGTGTGTACGCATGTGGGCATGCATGCGAGCCTCTAGGTGTGTGTGTGTGTGTGTGTGTGTGTGTGTGTGTGTGTGTGTGTGTGTGTGTGTGTGTGTGTGTGTGTGTGTGTGTGTGTGTGTGTGTGTGTGTGTGTGTGTGTGTGTGTGTGAGTGCGTGCGTGCGTGCGTGCGTGTGTGCTTGCTCATTTATGTGTACGTGCTTGCCAATATATACAGTATATATGTGACTGTCTATCTGTCCTTCCATGTCTCTCTCTCTCTCTCTCTCTCTCTCGCTGATTGACCTCTCCCTCAGGGGTGTCGGAGGGGCACAGCATGTCCCACTGGGAGGGCTGCAGGGAGCGGGGTCCCATGACCTTCCTGATCTTCTCTAAACTGGGAAGAGGTCCTGGTCATCATGCCCAGAGCCGGGATGAAGGAGAGACTGGACAACACCTGTGTCACACCCTGACAGTCCATCTTAAACCTCTTCAGGGACCAGTTCCCCCGGGGGCACAGAGAGAGGGACAGGTCAAATCCCCTTTTGCCATATGTCAAACCATTTGGATCCTCTGTCTGGCAAACGGGACCAGATCTTGATACAGGGGCAGCACTCACGGCGGAGATGGCGTTGACCATGCCGTTGGTGATCTTGTCCTAGTGCATACGTTTGACTATGTCGAACTGGGCTGCTTGGGGATGATCTGGTCTGATATCTTCTTCAGCTCTGAAGTGAACAGAGGGGGAGAGAGAGTGTTAAGGCTTGCACCGAATGTAGATCTAGCGTTCGTCTGCCGATCATTCAGCGCAATGTTTCAGGGACCACCCGCTGTCGATGTCTGACTGACAACATTTTTCATGCGATTCTACATGTAAAATCGGTGCCCGCTTGGTTCGCAAATTACACTCAAAGGTGCTATGTACTCTCGGCCAGCAAACGCTATTGGTGTGTCTGAGCTCTTACATTTGACATTTTCTTCTCTTCTCTTTCTTTCTCTTAGTACAGTCAGAACCTATGGGCCCATATTTATTAAGTGTCTTTGAGAAAGAGTGTTGATCTAGGATCAGGTCCTCCCTGTCCATAACAATCCGATTAATTATGATCTAAAAGGCAAAACTGACACATTGGAAACATCAAAACTCAACACTGGAAGTTACAGACCGAGTATCTGATGCAACAAACTAGATGTGAAACAACAATACTCCGAGAGATAGTCATATCAAACCCTCTGTTCTCCCAGTTCTCTTGGCTTCTGCTGCCAGTTGTTCTGTTCCTCTCCGTTATCAGCTCAGAGAAAATGACCAAAGAGACAGATTTAATAACCAGGTGTGCCAACCCTGAGATAAGCCTGACCTGGCCTCTCTCCCAGGTCTCTCTTCTCTCCTTTCCTCTACCCAGTAAGGCTTTCACTGGGGAACCTCTCTCTTCTCTTTCTCTTTCGCTCAACCCCCCACCAACCCTCCCGACACATTTGCATACATCAAAACAAACAAGCAGCACCGGCAAAATTAATAATAAAGAAATTAAGCTTCCGTTGCACAGCCGGGCCAATTAGTTGAATGTCAGGGAATCATAATTGGAGAGAGAGGAGATTGCTGGGCGTTCTAAGTGCATAAGCTCCCTATTGAAAGGAGGCCCTGTACCCCCCTCCACCCCCACCTCCTCGCCCCCACTCCTCAGCCAGAGCAGGTCGGGATAGGGGGAAATTAAAGGCCTTAAGACAGCCATAATTACATTATCAGACCTGAGGCCTGCAGGATTAGCTCAATCGCTCCAGTCAAGGCGGCCATTCTTTTGTCATAGCGTGGAAAAAATCCCTCCGCTTCCCCGGCCCTGGGATTTTGGTGCGGCTGCTGCGTATCTCTCCCCCTGACAAAGCCAGTCAAGGCGGGAATACAGAGCGAGGCGGGGAAGGAGGGATGAGGGTGGGGGGAGAATGAGGAAAACAAAACAGGCAACAACAAAGCAGGAGGAAAATAATGAAGGTATTAATAAAGGAGGGAGAGAATAAAGACGCAGGTGAGGGCATGGGGAGGCTGATGTAGAGTCTGTATCCACTAGCGCAGGCCTGGGATCAGGGCATGGGGAGGCTGGTGCAGAGTCCGTCTCAACTACCAGCAGCCTGGGATCAGTTCTCAGATAAGTACAAAGTACGTAGAGATGTAGCACTGCGTATAGAGACCATCGTTTTGACTGGGGAGCGGGACCGGATTAAAAGTCATGATCTAAAGTCAGTTTGGGGTTTCACCACTAAAGATTAAGGTTGGGATTAGAGGATGGTAAAATGACCAAGATCTGTGAATACAGGAAACTTCTACCTGGGAGCTTTAAAACCATTCATCCCATGGGCACCAGCAGTGAGCCTGTACAGCACTGTCACACAACCAGCCCCTTTAAAACATTAGCATTAAACGCTGACAGTCATCTTAATTGAATTACAGAGTGAGTGAGTCGTGCTGTGCAGATAGACCCAGAGCATGCAGGCTCTGCTTATCTACACTGTGGAGCAGCACACTATAGGCCACTGTGCTGGAGGAAGGCTGTACAGGAAAATGTGGTAAAGGAAGTCTGTACAGGCAAATTTAAGTATGCTCCCTCTAATTCTTTCTCTCTCCCTCTCCCTCCCCTCCCGGAGGACCTGAGCCCTGGGACCATGCCTCAGGACTACCTGGCCTGATGACTCCTTGCTGTCCCCAGTCCACCTGGTCGTGCTGCTGCTCCAGCTTCAACTGTTCTGCCTGCGGCTATGGAATCCTGACCTATTCACCAAACGTGCTAACTTGTCCCGGACCTGCTGTTTAGAACTCTCTCTCCACCGCACCTGCTGTCTCTAACTCTGAATGCTCGGCTATGAAAAGCCAACTGACATTTACTCCTGAGGTTCTGACCTGTTGCACCCTCTACAACCACTGTGATTATTATTATTTGACCCTGCTGGTCATCTATGAACGTTTGAACATCTTGGCCATGTACTGTCATAATCTCCACCATGTACAGCTAGAAGAGGACTGGCCACCCTTCAGAGCCTGGTTCCTCTCTAGGTTTCTTCCTAGGTTCCTGCCTTTCTAGGGAGTTTTTCCTAGCCACCGTGCTCTACATCTGCATTGCTTGCTGTTTGGGGTTTTAGGCTGGGTTTCTGTTTTGGACTTTGTGACATCGGCTGACGTAAAAAGGGCTTTATAAATACATTTGATTAATTGATTGATTGAAATGTGTAATAGGAAGTTTGCACAGCCCAATGTACTCAGGTACACTACATGACCAAAAGTATGTGGACACCTGCTTGTCGAACATCTCATTCCAAAATCATGCACATTAATATGGAGCAGGTCCCACCTTTGCTACTCCACTCTTCTGGGAAGGCTTTCCACTAGATGTTGGAACATTGGAAGCAAGTCCCCACAGCATTCAGCCACAAGGGCATTAGTGAGGACGGGCATGTATTTATATGCTGTAGCATTAAGATTTCCCTTCACTGGAACTAATTGGTCCTGCCTGAACCATGAAAAACAGCCCAAACCATTATTCCTTCTCCACTAAACTTTACAGTTGGCACTATGCTTTGGGCAGGTAGCGTTCTTCTGGCATCTGCCAAACCCAGATTGTGAAGTGTGATTCACCACTACAGAGAACGCATTTCCACTGCTCCAGAGTCCAATGGCAGCAAGCTTTACACCCCTCCAACCGACGCTTGGCATTGCACATGGTGATCTTAGGCTTGTGTGCGGCTGCTTGGCCATGGAAACCCATTTCATGAAGCTCCTGACCAACAGTTCTTGTGCTGACGTTGCTTCCAGAGGCAGGTTGGAACTTGGTAATGAGTGTTGCAACTGACAGAAGATTGTTACGCACTGCGCGCTTCAGCACTCGCAGGTCCTGTTCTGTGAGCTCGTGTGGCCTACCACTTCGTGGCTGAGCCGTTGTTGCTCCTAGATGTTTCCACTTCACAATAACAGCACTTAAAGTTGACCGCGGATGATCCAGCAGGGCAGAAATTTGACGAACTGACTTGTTGGAAAGGTGGCATCCTATGATGGGTGCCACGTTGAAAGTCACTGAACTTTTCAGTAAGGCCATTATACTGCTAATGTTTGTCTATGGAGATTGCATGGCGGTGTGCTCGATTTTTTTTTTCACCTGTTAGCAACGGGTGTGGCTGAAATAGCCAAATCCACTAATTTGAAGGGGTGTATATATAGTGTAAGTCTGTGCATCCCAATGTGATAAAGTGCATCTCTATAGGCCAATGTGCAGTCTGCATAAACAATGTGCTCGAGTCTACTAACTGAGGGGGTAAACTAAACACACACAGAGGAGGTTCGCAAGAGTAATATTTTACTATTAGGATAGAGAGGTTATATTAGGACAGAGAGGTTCTGCTAGGATAGAGAAAAACAGACCCTGATTCCGTAGATGGAGCTACCTGTCCAGCCAACTCCAGACGCTTGTTGCCATAGTAGTCTCTGTCGTCCACCTTGTTCTCTCCTTGGGCCAGGATCACCCTGCACACCATCACCGCCAGCTAAATACACTTGGCCCGGAATTTAAACTCCTTCACCTGGATGTGGAATAAAAGACAGGGTTGGGGGGGGGGTCAATTCCATTTCAAATTCAATTCAGCAAGTAAACTGAAATGACAATTTCTCAGATAAGCAATGAGGAAAATTGGAATTTGAACTTCAGTTTACTTCCTGAATTGGCATGGAATTGACCCAAACCCTGGTAGCAGTAGGAAGTCACTCGATCAAACCTAAGTGGACCAATAAGGAACGCTTTTGACTGTAGTATACAAAATAATGAGGCTTGATCCACCTAGCTAAATGATATGGAATCGGTTCTATGTTAACACACTTATAGCCATATTAATAAAGAATAGGTAAGGGTACAGGTGACAAAAGTAAATCATCTGATGGTATGGTGAGCACAGTGCTTTAACCCTACCAACACCTATCTCATTGATACTGCTGATAGTCCATAGTAAATCCCATGCCACACTGGGCAGGGCAGATGTGTATAAAGCTGTTGTTGGTGTGGTCAATCTGATAGCACTTACAGGTACATAAGGGAGGATGAGGGAAGCTCTCTAGCCTCCTCCATCTTGGTCTTCTTGTGCCCTCCCCACCCGCGCTGTCTCCGCACTTTATTCCCAATGTATTTCAGAGCCTAGGGTACACACACGTGCAGAGGGATATGAGTACAAACTCTGAAACTGCCCAGCAATATAAAACAGGCAAGCTGTATCTCAGATCACAAAGTGACAAACTTTAAAAGAAAGAACCAGAGGCGTAATTCTAAAGTAATGAAAATGTGAGATGCACGTTTACTATCGCGATAAGAAAAGAAGGACACAAGTTAACATTCTGAGGGATCAAAGTTGCAGCAGGTCAAGTGACTCACAAAAGCCACGACCAGGGATGAGTCCGCCCTTATGCCCCACCCCCCTCGACACCCACACTACACAAACACACCACCGTCACACCTGAGTCAGCAATAGTCTGTGTCGTGCTCTAGAGAGATGGTCAGTGAGACTGAGCACGTCCTCCCAGACCACCTACCCTGCAGGCTATAACCATTGGCTACTGAGGACGACCAGTGAAGAGTCAACCATGGCAGCCTGTTCAACTATGTCCTGTCCTGTGTTTTACACTACAATAATGGCTTATGTAAAAACAGTCAATCTGAAGTCCATTTGTGAGCTTTATGAAATGCATGTACAATGGAACATGGATATTTATAAAGCTTATTTGCTTCAACAAACAACATATTTGCCATTTAAATAGAAATACTTACAGTATATAGTAGGGGGGCAAACTACGGCCGATTAAAAGCGGCCTGCAGTGGATTTAGCGTAAACAATTTAATCAAAACAAATTGTAGTTAACTAAATGCGCCGCTTGGTTCACAGACCCGTGGTTACGTGAGTAGCCTTCGATATACACTGAGCATACCAAACATTAGGAACACATTCCTGATATTGAGTTGCACCCCCCTTTTTCCTTCAGAACAGTCTCAATTCATCGGGGCATGGACTCTACAAGGTGTCAAGCGTTCCACAGGGATGCTGGCCCATGTTGACTCCAATGCGTCCCATCGTTGTTTCAAGTTGGCTGGATGTACGTTGGGTGGTGGACCATTCTTGATACACACGGGAAACTGTTGAGCGTGAAAAACCCAGCAGCGTTGCAGTTCTTGACATAAACTGGTGCACCTGGCACCTACTACCATACCCTGTTCAAAGGCAGTTAAATCTTTTGTCTTGCCCATTCACCCTCTGAATGGTACGCATATACTATCCATGTCTCAATTGTCTCAAAGCTTAAAAATCCTTCTTTAACCCATCTCCTCCCCTTCATCTACAGTACACAGATTGAAGTGGATTTAACAAGTGACATCAATAAGGGATCATAGCTTCCACCTGGATTCACCTGGTCAGTCTATCATGCAAAGAGCAGGTGTTCTTAATGTTTTGTATAGTCCATGTTCTTTATACTTCAGAAAGTATTAACACCCCTCGACTTTTTCCACATTTTGTTGTGTTACAGCCTGAATTTAAAGTGATTGCATTGAGAGATATTTTGTCGCACACAGTATCCCGTAATGTCAAAGTGGAATGATGTTTTTTTTACAAATTAATAAAAAATGAAACGCTTTAGTCAATAAGTATTCAACCCTTTTATTATGGCAAGTCCAAATAAGTTCAGGAGTAAAAATGTGCTTAACAAGTCACATAATAAGTTGTATGGACTCACTCTGTGTGCAATAATAGTGTTTTACATGATTTTACAATGACTCTCTCAACTCTGTACCCCACCATACATACAATTATCTATAAGGTCCCTCAGTTGAGCAGTGCATTTCAAACACAGATTCAACCACAAAGACCAGGGAAGTTTTCCAATGCCTCGCAATGAAGGGCACCTATTGGTAGATGGTAACAACAACAAAAAGACATTGAATATCCCTTTGAGCATGAAGTTATTAATTACACTTTGCATGGTGTATCAATACACCCAGTCACTACAGAGATACAGGCGTCCTTCCTAACTCAGTTGCCGGAGAGGAAGGAAACCACTCAGGGATTTCACCATGAGGCCAATGGTGACTTTTAAACAGTTACAGAGTTTAATGGCTGAGACAGGAGAAAACTGAGGATGGATCAACAAGCATATTGTTACTCCACAATACTAACCTAATGGACAGAGTAAAAAGACGGAAGCTTTAATAGAATAAAAACTATTCCAAAACATGCATTCTGTTTGCAACAAGGCGCTAAAGTAATACTGCAATAAATGTGGCAAAGCAATTAACTTTTTGTCCTGAATACAAAGTGTTATGTTTGGGACAAATCCAATACAACACATTACTTATGTGTTATGTTGTTCAGTTTGTCATTCTTTAGTTTTTTTTGTCATTCTTTAGTTTTTTTGTCTTATGTCTGTTGTGTAGTAAATATTTCAGCTTTTAGTTTCATTGTTTTTATTTGTTTTTTTCCTGTGAAGCACATTTTGTTGCATTCCATGTCTGAAATGTGCTGTATAAATAAAGCTTGATTTGATTTGATTACTGAGTACCACTCTCCATATTTTCAAGCATTGTGGTGGCTGCATCGCGTTATGGATATGTTTGTAATCATTAAGGACTGGGGAGTTTTTCAGGATAAAGAAACAAACTGAATGGAAGCAAAATACTAGAGGAAAACCTGGTTCAGTTTGCTTTCCACAAGAACCTGGAAGATTAATTTACCTGGCAAGACCGCAAAATGGTTGTCTAGCAATGATCAACTACCAATTTAACAGAGCTTGAATAATTTTTTTAAGAATATTGGGCAAATGTTGCACAATCCAGAGACTTACCCTGACTCACAGCTGTAATCGCTGCCAAAGATGATTCTAACATGTATTGACTCAGGGGGTTGAATACTTATCTAATCAAGATATATTAGTGTTTTATTTTTCATATATACTAAACAAAAAATATAAACGCAACATGCAACAATTCCTAAGATTTTAATGAGTTATAGTTCATATAAGGAAATCAGTCAATTTAACTAAATTCATTAGGCCCTAATCTATGGATTTCATATTATTTTCCTCATGCAGCACGACACATTTCCGTCGCATAGAGTTGATCAGGCTGTTGGTTGTGGCCTGTGGAATGTTGTCCCACTCCTCTTGAATGGCTGTGCGAAGTTGCTGGATGCTGTTGTTCACGTCGATCCAGAGCATTCCAAACATGCTCAATGGGTGACATGGCTGATGAGTCTGCAGGCCATGGAAGAACTGGGACATTTTCAGCTTCCAGGAATTGTGTACAGACCCTTGCGACATGGGGCAGTGCATTATCATGCTGAAAGATGAGGTGATGGAGGCGGATGAATGGCTTGACAATGGGCCTCAGGATCTTGTCACAGTATCTCTGTGCATTCAAATTGACATCGATAAAATGCAATTGTGTTCGCTGTTCGTAGCTTACGCTGCGGTTGGTCTGCGGTTTGCAGTTGTGAGGCCAGTTGAACGTACTGCCAAATTCTCTAAAACAACGATGAGGCAGCTTATGGTAGAGAAATTAACATTAAATTATCTGGCAACAGCTTTGGTGGGCATTCCTGCAGTCAGCATGGCAATTGCATGCTCCCTCAAAACTTGAGACATCTGTGACAGGGTTGTGTGACAAAACATTACATTTTAGAATGGCCTTTTACTGTACCCAGCACAAGGTGCACCTGTGTAATGTCCATGCTGTTTAATCAGTTTCTTGATATGTCACACCTGTCAGGTGGATGGATTATCTTTGCACAGGAGAAATGCTCACTAACAGGGATGTAAACAAATTTGTGCCCAAAATTTCAGAGAAATAAGCTTTTTGTGCATATGGAACATTTCTGGGATCTTTTATTCAGCTCATGAAACATGGGAAACATGTATATATATATATATATATATATATATATTTTTTTACAAATGTTCAAATTTTTCATCCACTTCGACATTAGAGTATTTTGTGTAGCTCGTAGACAAGAAAATGACAATTAAATACATTTTAATCCCATTTTGTCACAACAAATGTGGAAAAAGTCAAGGGGTGTAAATATTTTCTGAATGCACTATGTACAAATTCTAATGGACCTATATATGTTTTAATAAATTCCCTTTTCCTGGCCCACCAATAGATTTTGAACAACAAATTAGTCCCCAAAAAATCTGTGCGGCCCTCCGCCCTCTGTTGAATTTGTAAATCTCATGTTTTTATTTTATTTTCAACTGAACCTTTATTTAACTAGGCAAGTCAATTAAGAACAAATTCTTATTTACAATGACGGCCTACCCCGGCCAAACCCCTAACCTGGACGACCCTGGGCCAATTGTGCGGCGCTCTATGGGTCTATAGTGACGCCTCTAGCACTGAGATGCAGTGCCATAGACGGCTGCGCCACCCAGGAGCCCACCCCTGGTCTAATATCTATTTAAGGCTATATGTCTACTGAGGCATAGTTTGACGTATCAAACATCAACGGTATAATGAGAACAACACTGAAAAGGCATCAACAACATGCATTCAAATCTGATCCAACGGCCGTTGCTAGGATGCTAATATGGCCCTCGTCAATGCATTGCTGGTTCCTCCTACTGAATAAGGGTCTTTATTCAGACAAATTGGGGTATTGCATTTATCAACACATATCAAAAAGGACACGTTGGCCTATTGAGAAATTACTTGAGGTGGATTATTCTTTAATTACTAGGCAAGACAAAGGCTGTGTCCCAAACGCAAGACTCATCTCCTCTTGCAAGAATACATTCTATTCTTCAGTCAAAGTCCTAGTCCTCAGGAAGACATTATTAGAGGGTGAGGTATGAACGAGATTATGCGTGGGTGGGAGGGAAGGTATAAGGGCAAAATAGAGGAGAAATGTGGAGGAGGTGGTTTAAGGGCAAGGGTTGAGGTGGATGACGGAGGTATCAGGGAAGTTTGGAGGGGTGAGGACATATGGTGGAAATGTATAAGTGAATGGATGATGATGAAGTGGAGGTGAAAGAGGTATAAAGGATGTGATGTGACAAAGAGGATGGGAGAGATGGATGGCGGAAGAAAAGAGAGGTTGGCAGGAGATGGAGAGGTGAGGAAGTGGGTGGAGGAAGGGGTTGTGTGGGTGTACACAGAGTGAAAGGTGGAAAAGATAAAGGGAGAGGTACAGACACGAGAAGTCAGGGAGAGGTGAGACAGGTTCTCTGACATTTGCTTATGCTATTGAGGAGCTGTGGGAACGGGGCTGGCTGGCCCACAATGCATCTGGGGCCATGCTGGTTGGCAGCATTGCAGAGTGCGGCGAGGGCCAGGAGGAATTCACCCAGGATGCATGAAGGCAGAGCAAACAAACCAAGCAGGCCAACACTCCACACTGGTGATTACTCAAAATGCTACAAGGCCACATTGGACATGTTTGGAGAGGGCTGGCCAAGAGGTAATCAGCGATGCTACTGCTGCCAACAGGTTAATAGAGCAATTTTAATCTGGGTGTCACGGATATGGACCTTATTGAGTGATAGAGATGCCCAAATGTTTAACAGTAGAGGATGACTGAAAGCTAAGACAACTCACTGAAAGTAGAGGGATCTTTTTTTAAAAGTGTTCTGCTGTTGCTTGAATGAATCCAATCAAATTTTCAGCTCAAAAATTTGTAGCACTTGTTATATAATGGTAATAGATGCAGCATGTTCACAAACTGAAATTAGCTAAAACATTAGATTAGCTCATTTTACATTACATTAGCAAATTAGGTCTTAATGAGTAGCACAAGTGGGTTCCACTACCAACGCATTGAACAACAAGGCCGAACAGGGTAGAGAGGTGGAAGAGCTTGGCATTATCTGTATTCTGTTGGCATATTTTAGTCAGACAGCGCCCTCATGTGGACTCAGGTGACATTCTTACCTTGAAAATAATGGCGATGGGGACGTCCTCTGACAGTGTGTTGTGTCTCAGGTAGAATCGTCCCCGCTTAACGATCATATTAGTCCTGCTCTTATTTTCATGGGTAGAACTGTAACCACATTACACAGCAGTTTGAGTTGAGTGTGGTGGCAAGTGAACTGACGTTTGGATAAACAGAGACATGCGAATACAGTCTTACAATGATAAAGCACTAAAGTAAGCAATAAATTAGAAAACAGTCTTTCAATTATGAAAGAAAGCAGGTATGGAAATATCAATAGGAGCAAAGCGTCTACACCAAACTGCAGCTAGAGCCTAACTAGGGAGACTCACAATCTGGTCGAGTCATTCTGGATATGAGTGACAGCACAGAGGCTCCCACTGCTCCCTTCCTGTCCTGCCCCACGATGATGTAGTTCTTTGACAGCTGCTCCTGGATCAGAATGACCTTCTCCTGACCTTTGACAATGAAGTGGCCCCCTGTGGATGTAGAGAGGACACAAGTTCACACACACACACACACACACACACACACACACACACACACACACACACACACACACACACACACACACACACACACTCGTTCTAGGGTACTAGGGATGGGCCACCGTGTGTGCATGCTTTTTGTTCTAGCCTACCTGCAGGCAGCACATACTGCAGGCAGCCCTCTAGGAGCAGAGTGGCCACCATGTAAGGTGTTCAGCTAGGTTTTGCCTACCAGAGCCCAGAGGGCACTCATTGAGTTTGGAGTACTCCATGACCATCTTCCCTGTGAGGACACAGTTAGAGCTGTGCAGCATCGTGGGCATCCTGGGTCGAATACAGTTCAACGCACCGTTAGTAGGACAATCTCAGAAAGACTAGCCACACTAGCTCTTTTCCAGGTACGCCGACAGTGGCGGACGAACATCTGGACTGAAGGTATGTTGACCTCAACTTCTTGCTCTGGGAAGTGTGGGGGCTGATACCCCATGGAGCATTCGAAGGGGGATAGTCCAGTAGCCGAGCAGGGGAGAGTGTTCCTGGCATATTCCACCCAGACCAGTTGCTGACTCCAGGTGTTGGGGTTACTAGCAACAAGACACCGGAGTGCCGTCTCCATATCTTGATTGGCTCGCTCCGACTGGCTGTTAGATTGGGGATGAAACCCAGATGACAGGCTGGCTGATGACCCGATAAGAGTGCAGAACGTCTTCCTGAATTGGGATGAGAACTGAGGACCCCGATCAGAGACAATGTCAGCCAGGAGTCCATGGATTCGGAAGACGTGCTGCACCATAAGCTAGGGCGTCTACTTGGCTGAAGGTAACTTCGGAAGAGGGATGAAATGGGCGGCCTGGTGAACCGATCTACCACCGTCAGGATGGTGGTGTTGCCATCTGATGGAGGAAGCCCAGTGACAAAATCCAGGGAAATATGGGACCAGGGGCGATCAGTGTCTGTAGGAGGCCAGAAGGAGCTTGCCGCGGAGTCTTGTTTTGCGTGCACACCATGCATGCGGCAACGAAGGCCGAGATGTCGGGAACCATGGTGGGCCACCAGAAGCATTGACGAAGGAAAGCCAGAGTTCGACGAGTGCCAGGACGACAGGTAAGCCTGGAAGAGTGAGCCCATTCCAGGACCTGAGGCCGGACCGAATCAGGAACGAACAGCCGGTTAGCCGGGCCCCCCCCAGGGTCCAAATGGGAATGCTGTACCTTGCGGACCAGAGCCTCAATTTCCCAAACAACAGAAGCCACCAAACAAGACGCAGGGAGGATGGTCTCAGATTCAGAGGGAGTGGCAGTGGAACTGTACAGACGGGATAGAGCGTCTGGCTTCAAATTTTTTTACCCTGGGCCATAGGAGATGGTGAAATTGAACCTGGTAAATAACAGAGCCCAACGAGCTTGCCTTGGGTTGAGGCGCTTGGCAGTGCGGAGGTATTGTAAATTCTTGTGATCCGTCCATACCAGAAATGGATGTTCCGCACCTTCCAGCCAGTGTCTCCACTCCTCCAGAGCCATCTTAACTGCTAGGAGTTCGCGGTTCCCAACATCATAATTCCTCTCCGCAGAGTTGAGACGATGGGACATGAAGGCACAGGGATGAAGCTTTTGGTCCTGGACAGATGGCTGGGAAAGAACGGACCCTACTCCCACGTCGGAAGCATCAACCTCCACCACAAACTGACAAGTTGGGTCCGGATGGATGAGGATGGGAGCAGTAGTAAATCGCTGCTTTAGATCCCCAAAAGCCTTGTCCGCTGCTGGGGACCATGTGAACGGTACCTTGGGAGAGTTGAGTACAGAGAGGGGAGCCGCCAGGTTGCTGAGCCCTGAATGAAACGGCGGTAGCTATTTGCAAAACCCAGAAACCGTTGGAGCTGCACCTTGGACGTGAGCTGGGGCCAATCCACCACCACTCTCACCTTCTCCGGATCCATCTGTACATTCCCCTCAGCAATAATGTATCCCAGAAAGGAGATAGTTGAGTGGTGGAACTCGCACTTCGCAGCCTTTACAAACAACTGATTCTCCAAGAGGCGCTGTCGAACATGGAGAATGTGTTCCTGGGCAGAACGAGAGAAAACCAGAATGTCGTCGAGGTAGAGCACATCGTTGACCAGAGCCTGGAAGACAGCAGGCGCTTGAGTCCAAACGGCATAACCAGGTACTCATAGTGTCCACTGGCAGTGTTGAAAGCTGTCTTCCACTTGTCTCCTTCGCGTATCCACACAAGGTGGTAGGCATTCCGAAGGTCTAATTTGGAAAAGATAGTAGCGCCCTGGAGAGGTTCGAAAGCTGAGGAGAGGAGTGGTAGAGGGTACCGATTTTTAATCGTAATATCATTGAGGACCCGGTAATCAATACGTGGATGCAGGGTCTTGTCCTTCTTCCCCACAAAGAAGAATCCTGCGCCGGCAGGAGAGGCAAAAGGGCGAATGCTCCCAACAGCCAGTGAGTCCTCGATGTACTCCTCCATGGCCTTGGTCTCAGGACAAGATAGGGAATATAGCCGGCCTCGAGGCGGTGTGGTGCCCGGAAGGAGGTCAGTAGCACAATCGTAAGGACGGTGTGGAGGAAGGGAGGTAGCATGAGCATTGCTGAAAACCTCCAGGAGGTCATGATACTCTGCGTGCACGGCAGAGAGATCCAAGGCCATACCTAATACTTAAATGAGTTCCAACCCAGAATGGAACCCGTAGTCCAGTCAATATCTGGGTTGTGTTTTTGGAGCCAAGAAAATCCCAAAACATCAGGTATGTGGGGGGACTTAATGAGGAGGAGCTGAATTGACTGTGGTTTCCAGATACCCGCATATTAATTCCTTGGTATGGGGCATCAGAAAATGCCCATGGTTTAGATCGATTAGGATATCATTTAGAATCACTGGTCAATTTAACCACTTGAGGATTTTTGATAATAAGACAGAATTGCAAGCCGCTCGCCTCACGGCCATACAGAATAGGGTAGCGCTTGACATGTTGCTAGCACGGGAGGGGGGAGTGTGCAAAATGATAGGTGACCATTACTGTACATTCATACCCGGGGGTGATGGTAACTTGACTATGGTAGTGGAACATCTGAAAGAGCTCAGCAGACAACGATTGGAATCTGTTTGGATGGGTTCAGTCATTATTTGGTGTTATGGGAGCTACAATATATTTAATTGGTTGATTTATGGCTTAGTTATTTTTTTACAATAGTGTTTATTATAACTTGTGTTAAGAAATTGTGCAGCAAAGCCATTGAGACTATTCTTGCCATGCCATTACTGACCCCAGATCCCTATTTATGTCACACCTTGATCTGTTTCACATGTCCTTGTGATTGGCTCCACCCCCTCCAGGTGTCGCTTATTTTCCCCGGTGTATTTATCCCTATGTTTCCTGTCTCTCTGTGCCAGTTCGTCTTGTCTAGTCCTCCTGGTTTTGACCCTTGCCTGTTTCTGGACTCTGTACCCACCTGCCTGACCATTCTGATGGCTTGAACTCGAGCCTGCCTGCCACACTGTACCCCCTGAACTCTTTTGCCTGTCCACGAACATTCTCTTGCCTACCCTTTTGGAATACAATAAATATCAGAGACTCAAACCATCTGCCTCCCGTGTCTGCATCTGGGTCTGGCCTTGTATCCTTATAGTACGAACTGGCCATAACAGACCCAGCAGACCTGGACCAGCTCAGCCATGCTGTCTCCCTGCAGGGAGCCACCATTGGGAGGCATGAGGAGCTACTACAGGACCTTCTGGAAGGGCTTCATTCCCTGACTGAATGCCACGACCAAGGGTTTAAGGCTATTATGGAGCAAATCAGGGAGTTAGCTCATAGGCAGCCTGCCACCTCTGAGAACCCCCAACCACCCAGTAAGTTTTTCCCTATGAGGGGTGAGTTTGTACAGGCTACCCCGGCTCTCCAAAAACCCCGCTTACCTCCTCCAGAGCGATACTCTGGGGATCCGGGTACCTGCTGTTTTTTTTTTTCTCAATGCTCCAATATTTTGGAGCTTCAGCCATCTTTGTTTCCTTCGGACCGATCAAAGATAGCGTATATTATTACGATAATTTTCAGGAAGGGTGCTCTCCTGGGCTACTGCAGTTTGGGATCAACAATCCGCCATTTGTCGTCATCTGGAGGATTTCATGGCAGAGGTGAGGAAGGTGTTTCGATAGAGGTCCGGTTTTCCAACTACCCCCTGCTGCTCCCTGCTCACTTGTGTTTCAACACTTTCTAGAAAAATGTCCTTCTTTTCCACAGTTATAACAAACAAAGTTCCTGTCCTGTTGTTGCTGCTGTCTGGCCCACCATTCAGCACTTGCTCCCCCTCCTCATCCTCTACCTCTTCCTCTTCCCCTCTGTCCATCATTTTGAGATCTTTCCTGAGCCTGCCACTGCTGGCCCTGTCCTTGATAAAAGCCAGCTGTGCAGCTTGTAACTTCACTCCTTCTTTTTCTATTCTCTGTTTTGTCTTGTCTTCTTGAGACAGTTGCTGCCTCTCAGCATGTTTACAGTGTTCAATAACCGCTTGTAGACTGGTAGTTTCCCAGCCAATGCAAGTCGTTTTAAACTGTTTATCAAGGGCTGGAAAAAGTCCATTCATTAGGGCAGCTTTAAAGAGGTTGTCATAGTCATCATTGTGGCAGCCATCAGTCATTGGTTTGAGCCTGCTATGCTTACGGTAGCAGGTCTCCAGTCTGTCTGTAGTCTTCCAATGACTCCTTAGCTTTCTGTGTGCAACTATGGATAGCTGCCCAATCGGTCATGGGTAGGTAATGTTCTTTTATGCGATCGCACAGCATAGCCAGTTGGGTCTGATAGGCTTTACCCTCTTCCCATTGATAGTTTTCATCAAAGCCTCCCTCCACATTCGCCCATCGCAGCCTCATCTTGATATGGCAAATGTGCGCGATATTAGCTGCAGATGGCTTGTTCAGCTGGGCCATCTCAAGTAGCTGTGTGGTAAAATCACCAGCGTCCTTTGTAGAATCTGGAAGTTCTTTAGCAATGTCCTTAATTTTGTCCTGTCTCCAATTCTTCTGCATGTTGGCAAGTGGGTGCCATTCATGATGGCCCTCCTCACCGTCCACAGGTTGCGGTTGTGGATTAGGGAACATTACCAGAGGTGCCTGGAGAAAGGTTGTGTTTGGGTCCCCTTTTTCACCTGTTCTGGTCATGACTGTTGCGGATGAGGGACTTAGCTGCGTGGTAGGGGTCGACGTCGATGGTGGACTATATTCCCAGAGTCCATTAACACCAGAAATGGGACTCAATGTGGGCGGTGCATGGATTTCCACTGCTCATGGGCCACCTCCGAGGGGTCTGCTGGTAGAGCTGCGGTAGGGGAGACGGCTGAGCGAGCTGCTCTTGAACAACCAGGGCTGGTGCTGGTACAGTGGATACAGGGGTATAATAGAGGGGTGGAAAGTCATTATCATCATCATCCCTGTTTCTCCTAACTTTCTTTCACCATTATTCCTTTAACTTTCCTGTCTGACTGTCTTTTGGCTTCCCTCTCCCACTTTCTAAACTTACCCCAATCTATTAGACATGTCTTGCCTTTCTTGGTTTCCTCAAACTTCTCTAATTTCTTTCTATATTCTGCTAATAAAATTTCACTCAATGTGCCTTTTAAGGGAAAATCTGCTACTTTGTGCCAGGGTGGTGCCTGTTCCAGAATATCCCCGCCCCATTTATCCGCCATGACCTTCACTGGTCTGGTTAGTGGATCGGGCAGGCAAGGTTCTCTCTTGCTGCTCATGGCTCCCATTGTGAAACTCCGCTATACACACACACTCAAACACAAACATACAAACAACAGTGTTTAATTACGAACGTCTTCCTTCCTTCCTTTTACATTTTTTTAAATATAATTATTCTATGTCATTTTAAATGCTATGCCCACATTATAGTTCCTCCTATGCAAATTCCCATGCAGGTTTTCAAATGTATAGCTGGTTTCCCAATCATAACCAAATGTTTTACCAGTACACTAATTTATTTTAATTTTAATTATTAAAATGTATTTATTTCTATCTCAGGATTGTGCCCTAGGATCACATAACTTGTAACCGTGTCCTATCATCCCATGGCTGCCACTCTGCTTCAACAGAGATACACAACCCCTGTCTCTAACCAGGATACTTCTGCTTGAACAAAAAGATCCCAATTGGAGATCACCCTGCTTCAACAGGATGTTTGCCCTAGAATTACTTCCAGGACTTCCTCTATTCAGAAATAACTCTGCTACAACAAAACTTCTAACAAGGGGTGTCTTTGCTACAACAAAGACATCATGTGCACAACCTGTCCCAGAACAGGATTTTCTATGGTGTTTAAAAGAAAATCAGTCTCACCCTTAAAACCTCTTCAGCGTCTCATCCCGTCAGCGGGATCAAAATCCAGCGAAAAATCATATCGCCATTAGCATAACAAAATTTAATAATTTGAAAAAAAAAATAATACTTTCTCTCGCTTTACTTCTCTCGAGCTGATCTTCTCTGAGCTGGAAATCACCCAGCATGCTCTGCTCCACTTCACCGGTGTTCGGAGCTACAGCTCTGATATGATTAACTAACATTACTGATATGATTAACTACAAATACTTCACAGCTTTTGTACACCAAGGGAGTCTCAAATTAGACTTCATTTGATTTAGGCCTAATTTATTTTACCTTGAATATTGCAGCCCATTTGTGTAGGTTATTAGCCAGACAAAACCCGCTGAGTTCAACAATAAATAGAGGCTGAATTTATCTTCAAGCCAATTACCTTTTCCTCATTGTTAGGTTATTTGATGTGTAGTCAAATTTGTACAAAAGGTTTATAGGTAACACCCAAATCACTGCTAAAGATGGTATAGCTATAGATAGTACACTCCATAATAAAACAATTCCTAGTAGTTTGAGGGTAGAGTGACTGTATTGTTTGGCATTAATAG
The DNA here is from genome assembly GCF_965601325.2 of Salmo salar. Taxonomy (NCBI): domain Eukaryota; kingdom Metazoa; phylum Chordata; class Actinopteri; order Salmoniformes; family Salmonidae; genus Salmo; species Salmo salar. Next base: position 18,239,164 of record NC_138306.1, on the reverse strand, counting down.
ACTAGTTTTACGCACAACAACTTTCTATCCAAGCTGGGAGAGAGCGGGAGGAAGGCTCCTGTCATGCAGGTTTAGGTAGCCTATACAGGACAGCTGTATATTTTATTTTAAAATCAAATGTTAGCTGATTAGTATTCTGTTATATCGAAAATTAATTTGACAATCTGCAAGGTTTGAATTTCCAACTTCAATTACTGGCGGATGGACAGGAGGTTAAGTAAGGGCCTGTTATGTAAGATTATGGGCCGGTTTCCCAGACAATGAGTAAGCCTTGTCCTGAACTAAAAAGCATTTTCAGTGGAGAATCGCAGGGTTTTTCCACCAATAGAGTGCCTTTTATGTGTGCAATTGTTGAAAAAACACTCAATTGAACAGTTGGATCAAATACTGCACATCTACTGTACAAACTAAACCCTATTAAAATGTTCATCAGTAGTGTGTTTTCAATAAATTAAACGAGTTGTCGTTAATGAATGGCATTTTAAACCACTTGTTTCTATGTGATTGCTGATGATTTTACTTGTACCTACGGTTTAAGGTCAGCCTTGTAACATGAATTGAACTCTAATTTTAATGGTAAAACTGTCCATGTTTAAATATTTGTTAAAAAGTAACATTGTTAAGCTTGCATTACATTTCCCTTCCCAATCTTCCATTCCCCTTGCTACAAGGGGAGTTTGGCTGATTTAAGATGAAATTGTCAACCCTGTTACAGTCAACCTTGTCACTTTTATAGTTTTTTTTATTTAACCTCGAGATGGTAAAACATGTGCTCTTTATAGATGTACTCTTCATGCGCTCTAGGTGAAATAAATACCCTACCCAAAAGGCACTCTATACGTAGAATGACCCCTCTATTGAAAGTGCCTTTTAGTCCATGATTTGGGGCTCCTAAGAAAATCACTAGCACAGGAAGTTGGTGGTGCCATAAAAATGGCTGGAGCGGAATATGTGAAATGGTATCATATCATATATCATATGGTTTCCATGTGTTGGTGACATTCCATTAACTCCATTTCGGCCATTACTATGAGCCGTTCCCCCCTCAGCAGCCTCCTGTGATCAGAAGGGCATTTCCATTAATGAGTTATTAAATAGATAGGCTATATCCCGCAAATTCAATCTAGACCTCGCTTGAATCCATTTCCACTGCTTTTTTCATTCTTCCCCTCTAATCAGGGACTGATTTAGACCTGGGACACCAGGTGGGTGCAATTAATGATCAGGTCGAACAGAAAACCAGCAGGCTCCAGACCTCGTCGGGTAAGATTTGAATACCCCTGGGCTATAGTACAGCCATGTCTGGATGGGAAACAGCTTTTGTCTAATTGATGTCAAAAGTAGTTTATTTTTAGCTAGTCCTAACCCTTTCCTTACCTTTTAGCTCATTATCCAAACATGCTTGGTTAATTCAACTAACCTTCTCTTTAAATCAAAGTCAATTGAAAGCCACACCCCCACACATGATTGCTGAATAATTTATAAGGCAGGCCCATTAACAATGTTCTGTCTGTGCAAGGTGGGTGTACTGTTGTGGTACGCTTTAGACTGAAGTGTGTAGTACTACCAGGTGGACATGAAAATGTATTATTTGTTTTGTTTGCACTTGTAGTTTACATGTTGACTCTGTTAAACTGTTTCACTTTTTGGACAAGTGTCTCATTTTGAAATCACATTCCATTTGTAGCTGCCGAACAATGGAAAGCTGAATTGTTTCATAACAAAGCAAATATATAATGGCCTTTTCAAATGGTACCGCTTGAGCTTTTCTCTAGAGTTATGTTTGCACTAATATTTAGGTAATCTCCTAAAAAATGTGTTATGAGACCTACTTCCCTGTAAGTGAACCTCAATAGTTGGGCTACAACATGTAGTATAGCAAATTGAAAATAACTGATATGGACATGGAATCCAATTATTTATTGTTGCCAGAGGGAGTGCATTTCTGTACACATCGGCCAAGCAGGTATCCAGATGGGCAATGCATGTTGGGTGTTGTATTGCATGGTTTCCATCCAGATGGAAGAATACATGAGTCCAGAACTGCATCCCTGGCTGACTCCTCATTTGGTACCTTCTTCAATGAGACTGGAGGCAGGGAACATGTTCCCAGGGATGTCTTCATAGATTTGGAGCCTACAGTTATGGGTATGGAAGATGTTGATCATGCTATTCAAATGTCATGGTGTTCATCGGCATGTAATATCTAGAATTTTGTGCTGTGTAGTTTTATTTTGTGCCTTTCTGCATGTGTCAATATAATTTATTCTAGATGAGATAAGGAACGGACACTACCGTCAGTTGTCTCACACTGAACAACTCCTCAGTGTCAAGGAGGATGCTGCCAATAACTATGCACGTGGCCATTACACTATTGGAAAGGAGATTGTGGAGTCTGTACTGGACATGATGAGTAAAATGGTGAGTGGCTCTAAATGTCTAATTGCAAGTCCCTGTATGGTTATATTTGGATAAATGGTTTAATGTGTAAATTTTCTCAGGCAGATCGATGCACTGGACTACAAGGTTTCCTAATCTTCCATAGTTTTGGGGGTGGGACTGGCTCAGGCTTTGCTTCGCTGTTGATGGAGTCTGTAGATTACGGCAAGAAGTCCAAACTGGAGTTCTGTCTACCCTGCGCCCCAGGTGTCTACAGCAGTTGTGGAGCCCTACAACTCCATCCTGAACACACACGCCACTCTGGAGCACTCAGTTTGCTCTTTCATGGTGGATAATGAGGCCATCTTTGACATATGCAAGCGTAATACACTGCTCAAAAAAATAAAGGGAACACTTAAACAACACAATGTAACTCCAAGTCAATCACACTTCTGTGAAATCAAACTGTCCACTTAGGAAGCAACACTGATTGACAATACATTTCACATGTTGTTGTGCAAATGGAAAAGACAAAAGGTGAAAATTATAGGCAATTAGCAAGACAACCTTAATAAAGGAGTGGTTCTGCAGGTGGGGACCACAGACCACTTCTCAGTTCCTATGCTTCCTGGCTGATGTTTTGGTCACTTTTGAATGCTGGCGGTGCTTTCACTCTAGTGGTAGCATGAGACGGAGTCTACAACCCACACAAGTGGCTCAGGTAGTGTAGCTCATCCAGGATGGCACATCAATGCGAGCTGTGGCAAGAAGGTTTGCTGTGTCTGTCAGCGTAGTGTCCAGAGCATGGAGGCGCTACCAGGAGACAGGCCAGTACATCAGGAGACGTGTAGGAGGGCAACAACCCAGCAGCAGGACTGCTACCTCCGCCTTTGTGCAAGGAGGAGCAGGAGAAGCACTGCCAAAGCCCTGCAAAAGGACCTCCAGCAGGCCACAAATGTGCATGTGTCTGCTCAAATGGTCAGAAACAGACTCCATGAGGGTGGTATGAGGGCCCGACATCCACAGGTGGGGGTTGTGCTTACAGCCCAACACCGTGCAGGATGTTTAGCATTTGCCAGAGAACACCAAGATTGGCAAATTCGCCACTGGCGCCCTGTGCTCTTCACAGATAAAAGCAGGGTCACACTGAGCAAGTGACCGACGTGACAGAGTCTGGAGATGCCGTGGAGAACGTTCTGCTGCCTGCAACATCCTCCAGCATGACCGGTTTGGCAGTGGGTCAGTCATGGTGTGGGGTGGCATTTCTTTGGGGGGCCGCACAGCCCTCCATGTGCTCGCCAGAGGTAGCCTGACTGCCATTAGGTACCGAGATGAGATCCTCAGACCCCTTGTGAGACCATATGCTGGTGCGGTTGGCCCTGGTTTCCTCCTAATGCAAGACAATGCTAGACCTCATGTGGCTGGAGTGTGTCAGCAGTTCCTGCAAGAGGAAGGCATTGATGCTATGGACTGGCCCGCCCGTTCCCCAGACCTGAATCCAATTGAGCACATCTGGGACATCATGTCTCGCTCCATCCACCAATGCCACGTTGCACCACAGACTGTCCAGGAGTTGGCGGATGCTTTAGTCCAGGTCTGGGAGGAGATCCCTCAGGAGACCATCCGCCACCTCATCAGGAGCATGCCCAGGCATTGTAGGGAGGTCATACAGGCACGTGGAGGCCACACACACTACTGAGCCTCATTTTGACTTGTTTTAAGGACATTACATCAAAGTTGGATCAGCCTGTAGTGTGGTTTTCCACTTTAATTTTGAGTGTGACTCCAAATCCAGACCTCCATGGGTTGATAAATTGGATTTCCATTGATTCTTTTTGTGTGATTTTGTTGTCAGCACATTCAACTATGTAAAGAAAAAAGTATTTAATAAGATTATTTTTTTGAGCAGTATATTTGTGTGGAGTGTCCATTTTATACCAATCTGCCCAGATTGTCTCAATCACTGCCTCCCTGTGCTTTGATGGTGCACTCAATGTGGACCTGACAGTTTCAGACCAACCTGGTACCTTACCCCTGTATCCACTTCCCCCTGGTCACTTAGGCTCCCATCATCTCAGCAGAAAGGGCCTATCACGTGAAACTCTCTGTTCCTGAGATCACAAATGCCGGCTAACCAGATGAAGTGTGATCCCAGGCTTGGCAAGTACATAGCTTGCTGCACCGTGGTGATGTGGTGCCCAAAGATGTCAACGTATCCATTGCCCACATCAAGACCCGCAAATCCATTCAATTTGGTGACTGGTGTCCCACAGGATTCAAGGTGGGGATCAACTACCTACTGTTGTGCTTGGGGGTGATCTGGCCAAGGTGCAGAGAGCTGTGTGCATGCTGAGTAACACCACAGCTGTTGCAGAGGCTTGGAGTCGTTTGGACCACAAGTTTGACCTGATGTATGCCAAGTGGGCCTTTGTGCACTGGTATGTGGGTGAAGGCATGAAGGAAGAGGAGTTCTCTGAGGCCAGAGAGGACATGGCTGCTCTGGAGAAGGATTATGAAGAGGTGGGGGCAGACTCTGGTGATGGTTGTGAGGAAGATTAATACTAAATTTGCCTCCAATTAATTTTTATACTTCAGCTCCTTGTCTAATTATAATAACTCCAAGCATTTAAATTCTTGCTTTTTTTTACATTGGATTTCTTTATGTATGATGGTTTGGAACTTGGCAGATGTGGCTGTGTAATTGCAATAAGGTCCTAGCAGGGTGTCTCAACTTTGGGCGAGGGAGGCTAATTTGCATACTCAAAGAAGATTAGCAATTGACATGGCAACAAGCATTGTTGGTATATCTGCAAGTAACATTTTGTGTGCATTCAGACTGCACCTGACTGTATTTAAGCTAAAAGGTGTCTCTAAACTGTAAATTGGGAGGATTAACTTCATATCTGACTAGTGTAAATCAAGCATTGCCAATGGGAACACAACCTGCATATGGAGTATGCCTTACATTGTCCAATATTTGACTCTGATTAACATTATTGCGAGATGTGCCGTCTGCAGTGTCAGTATATAACTGATACATTTCCCAGTTCTTTGTAGAGACGCATAACCTTTCTCAAAGACCAATAAAATGTATGGCTAATAGGCCTATGCTGGAAAATTGTGCCACCAGACTGAGCCTGTCAAACTTTGTCACATACGTGTGTCGCAAAATGCTTGTCATGACACAATGTATTAAGCTGTCAACCAGAATATGGGTTTTCAAAAGTGTTGAATCAAGGATCGCAATAGTCAGTCTCCTGTAAACCCAGATTCTGTGTCACACCAGCCTTCTATGTAAAGTCTTGGTCCCAATTTTCATGAGCTGAAAAAAAATCCCAGAAATGTTCCATATGCACAAAAAACATTGTCAATTGTGCACAAATTTGTTTACATCCCGGTTAGTGAGCATTTCTCCTTTGCCAAGATAATCCCTCCATCTGACAGGTGTGGCATATTAAGTAGTTGATTAAACGGCATGATCTTTACACAGGTGCACCTTGTGCTGGGGACAAAAGGCCACTCGACAATGTGCAGTTTTGTCACACAAAACAATGCCACAGATGTCTCAAGTTTTGAGGGAGCGTGCAATTGACATGCTGACTGCAGGAATGTCCAACACAGCTGTTGCCAGAGAATTGATTGTTAATTTCTCTACCATAAACTGAGGCAGCTTATGTTAGAGAAATTAACAAATTCTCTGGCAACAGCTGAACCATACCATTGTTATTTTAGCGAATTTTGCAGAACATCAAACCGGCCTCATAACCGTAGACCACATGTAACCACGGCAGCACAGGGGCCGGATTCACAAAACCTTATTTACGAAAAAACGCAAGAAGTTTCTTAAGGACAAAAATAGGAAGTTCATAAGATAGTTCGTAAATGCAATTCCTCAAAATGTTCTTAGGGATTCGTAGTTTTCTTAGGAACTTCATAAATATCTTAGGTGGCATTGACATTAGTGACGTGCTTGAAACCAATAAAAAAAGCCTATGTGACAGGGATGATCGGCTTTGGTTATTTCACTATTTTTCACACATTATAGCCATCAAACTAGCTATATCAAAAATGGATAACCAAGAAAAGAGATTGAAATGATGGAGGAAATAGCAGCCAGGGAAAGGTTGCTGTTGGGGAGACTTGATAACTGCAGAGACCAAAAAGAAAGGATGGTCGAGAGTGGCCGAGTCTCTCTGCCGTCGGGGGTATGGCAAGGGACAGTGACACCGTAAAAAAGTGGTCCGACATCAAGCTGCTAAGAAGGGTACTGAGAGACCATTCATGTGGGCCAGCTGGAGGAGAAGGTGTAGTCCATCATAAAGATTGTGGTAGAGGGACATTAGCTAACGTGTAAAGACATTACAGCCAAAATAGCTACTGACGTTAACATTAGCTAAGTTAGCCAAGTTCTTCTTTGCAAATTGACGAGATAGCGCTAGCTATTTAACACTTCTAGAATATTGTAATATATTGTTAATTACTAGCTAGCTAGATAATGTGTGTTTAATTTGTATTCTTGCTGTATTTAAATATCCGGTAGCCAACTGTCTGTGGCGCAAGAAAAGTATCCATTCGTCTCAAGACAAGGGTTTAATTTGTATTCTTGCTGTATTTAAATATCCGGTAGCCAACTGTCTGTGGCGCAAGAAAAGTATCCATTCGTCTCAAGACAAGGGTTTAGCTATCCTTAAGTTAAGTACATTTCCAAGAAGAAATCCTGAATAATTATTTTCAAGAATCCCATTTCTTAACTTTGCTCTTAGGAAGAAACTTAGGAAAAACCTTAACATTTCCAATAACTTTATTGAGGAATAGCAACTTTGCTTAACTTCTTAAGTCTAAAGTTAAGGAGAAAATGGCAGTTAAGAAGAAATGTATTCTTAAGAAGGTTTTTTGAATCCAGCCCCAGGACCTCCACATCCGGCTTCTTTACCTGCGGGAGGGTCTGAGGAGTATGTTTTTGTTTCTAATAAAGCCCCTTTGTGTGGAAAAAACGCATTCTGATTGGCTGCCCCCCCCCCCCCCCCCCCACACCCACGGTTGCTCCCCTGCCCAGTCATTTGAAATCCATAGATTAGGGTCTAATGAATTTATTTAAATTGACTGATTTCCTTCTATGAACTGTAACTCATTAAAATGATTGAAAATGTTGCGTTTGTATTGTTGTTCAGTATAAATGAAGGTATTGTGACTTTTCTGGCTAGGGGTGGAAACAAAGCTTGTAGTTTACTGGTTAATGCCTGGCTACTGTAGCTAACGTTACTCTCAAAAGAAAAGTTGCTGATGGTAGTTGCGGTGTCAGTCAGAGATAACAGACACACAAACAGCAAGGTACGTTGTAAATTGGCTAACATAACGCTAGCTATATTATTTAGCTAAAACAATTATCGATTTATGTGAACTCCAACTATTTTGTGTTATCACACAATTCAAATAGAAAGGCATTCTGCACTACATTAAGTCATCTCCAACCAACAAATTAGCGTTAGTTAGCTAACTAGTGTTCTAATTACCTAGTAGCTAGCTAACGTTAGCTAGCCATGCAGCTTCAGTCAAGATGAGTGATTTAGCTAGCTAAAAGTTGGTTGTTTTTCGCCCTTGCGCGCCTAAAGAAAGGTGTTTCACATAGCAAATGGAGTTTAAAATCGAAGTGAATGAGAGCATATTTTACTAAAACATGTTGCTAGCAAACGCTAATTTAGCTAACAGTCTATGCTAGTGGTTGCTATCCTAGCTACACAGCTAGTTGCCAAACGTCAACTCAGTTGGACTGGGTAGCCTGTTGCCACGTCGTCACTCAGTAATCCATAACGTAGATAACGCGAACAATTTTAAATTGAACATCTTTTGTATGTTTATCATGGGCACAGCTATTTTAACTAGCTAGCTAACGTTAGTACTACAAGTTTGATATTTAGTTAATATAACTAAATTAACTCCAGCTCCACACCTTCAACTTCAAGAACCATATCAATTGATTTTCCACAAATTGGGTCTATTGAATCTAGATTAATGACCGCATGGCTATCTAACGTTATATGCCTACTGGGTGGCCATATAAACTGTTTTCAATTGTCGCTTACTGAATACAATTGACAATCAAACCTTTTTATTGTGAAATGAATGTACTTTAGCCAGCACGTATGTATGTGTTGGTCCATTTCTAATTTCCATTCTAGTACTTTGCCTAAGGATAGGCTAATGAAAGCTTTTACACAATGATGTATCTGTGAGTGTGCAATGCGGGGACATGGAGAGTAAAGTTTGCTTGTAGACTAGCATAGTTTACTGTAGTGTTAGCCAGAAGATTCAACCCACTTGCTTACAGCTAAACAAGCACTAGGGTAGGACAGCCTTCCTGTGTAGATTAAAGGTGTGTTTGTTAATCAACCATTTTACTCGCCTTAGCGGAGCTGGTTAGGCTGTTTTCATGTTATCCGGCCATATTCAACGGGTGTTGAGGGTTTGTAAATTCGTCAGTTATTCTGCACTCTGGTACACTCAGACAAGAGTGCTCTGAAATTGGAGAAGCCAGGGTGAATTTACGAAAGCACCCCAAGACAACGCGGAGCCGGCACGAGATATGCCTCGGAAAGCGTACCAAAATCCACGGATGACGTTTTCCTAGCCACGTCTCACACCTGCTCCGCATTGTTTTATTAATCTACACAGGAAGGCTGTCTGACCATAGTGCAGCTGTAGGCAAGCTGGTCGGATCTGCTGGCTACTGTAGTGTGAAGTTCAGTTTGATGCCATTTTTACTGCCACATGCACGTAGCTGGGCTGTTGAGCAGCACATGCATTTCAACATTGTAATTAGGCTTATGAGAATGTTCATAGGCCCTCAGCAAGCATTTAATGGTCATGACTGTTCAAGGCTTTTCTACTAAGAATAAAGGCTGACATTTTAGTAATTTACATTTTAGTAATTTCGCAGATGCTCTTATCCAGAGCGACTTACAGTAGTGAATGCATACATTTCATTTCATGCATTTTTTGTTGTTGTACTGGCCCCCTGTGGGAATCGAACCCACAACCCTGGCGTTGCAAACACCATGCTCTACCAACTGTAGCCTAAGGTGCATGTTTTACAAAAACTTTTCCTAAACTACGCTATGAATGTTACATTGCCGCGGCAAGTCATAACTGATGCAGTTATGACTTGCTGCTCTGGTCTGTCAGATAAAGGCAAAAAAACAGCAGTGCTTGAGTGAAATCAATTTATTTAAATGTTCTTTAATTGTTTTTATCTTGTTGACTTGAACATGGCTGAGACAGCCAGGGGGAAAACGGATGATTAGGCTGTCTCAATCAGGCCCAGTATTCCTTCACTGAGTCTTCTACCTCTGCTTATCCTGTGCTTCAACAGTAAACAGGGACTGCATTGTTTGGTGGTGTTAGAAGCAGGCAGCACACCCATGAAGTCAGACTGAGGAATGGTTACTCCTATGAGCAATCATTCTCCATCTTGTTTTTCAAGAACTAGCCATTTTAACTGCCAGAGGGAAACATTTTCTCTACAGTCCTTCAGAGATTGGTGCCTCATTTGGGAATATTGAGGAATTGGTTGACTTGACCTGTTTTCTCTCCTGCCTAGAGGGACGATGAGTCAACGTGAGCAGCAGGATATAGTCCCAGCATACCTCAAAGATGAGCCTCCAGCAGGTCAGTTCAGTCTCCTTAGTGGCCACTCACATGCTGATGGACATTGATAAAAAAAAATGTACACTGACACTCAGTAATGTAAAGGGAATACTTAGTCAGTTGCACAACTGAATGCATTCAACCAAAATGTGTCTTCTGCATTTACCCCAACCCCTCTGAATCAGAGAGGTGCGGGGGGCTGCCTTAATCGACGTCCACGTCATCGGCGTCAGATTTTAATTTCCTCACAAATTGGAAGCCGTAAGGATCTCTTCTCTGTCTGAAGCGTTTGTGTTTGTGTACCACTAGGTGGCATTACCGTTCCATCTTCTACACTGTTAGTGGTTCTACAGTTTCTGTCTAGCCCACCACACACTGATTATTTTGTCATTCAAAGCAATGAGGGCTATTGAGGGCCGTCATTACTATTTTTTAGTTTTAACTTTCTACTGGGGTTACCACTGTATAATGTGGTCATAATGGCCACATCATGGTTTGACACAAACTTTCATGTAGTAGCCTATTCATCATTCTGTGCAGTATGGAACGGAGAACATTTTCCATAAGCTGGGGAAGTTACTTTGTGTTCTTCTGCTTAACTTCTCTCAACACTAAAACCCTATCGTCTCTCATCAGACAGCAACAAGGATCACCCCATGCCCCAGCCAGGCATGTTCTCCAGAGTGACCGGCGGCCTCTTCAGTGTCACTAAAGGTGCCGTGGGAGCCACTGTGGGTGGGGTGGCCTGGATAGGAGGGAAGAGCTTCGACCTGACCAAGACCGCTGTCTCCTCGGTGGCCGCTGTACCCAGCATCGGGGTGGGGCTGGTGAAAGGAGGGGTGTGTGCTGTAGCAGGAGGCGTGTCCGCAGTAGGCTCAGCGGTAGCCAGTAAAGTTCCTATTGGAGGGGGCAAGAAAAAGGACAAGTCTGATTGAGGAGGGGCGGAAGACGGTGCCATTTTGGGTATCGTGCATGTCGTGTCTGATCCGCCTAGTCTGGAGGGCTACGGAGGAATCCAACAATGTCGTGTGTATTCACTTTCCATGGAGGGCTCGACACTCTGATCCGCGAGTGTCTATAGACCACTCCCATATTATGTGGCCTGGCCACTGAGGGCGAGATTAAATAAGGGGTTTTCTGTTCAGCAATGCAGGGGCCACCCCACCCATCTTTGTCTGTGATATAAACCAGTGCCTCAAACTGTTGAAATATGAAATGACTGACTGAATGTTGTATTTACTGTAGATGTATTTACTGTAGATAGAAGGCAACCAAGAAAACATTAGGCCAATTTTATTGCGTAATATTTGTTCAATCTCTCGGCCACTGTTGAAGAAACATGCCGTGAACATTTTCACCATGTTTAGGCGCTGTTCATGTTCATTGCTGTGTTTGTTGAAAACTTGAACGTCACCTGGCAGTCAGACAATCCGTGATCAATGACTAGCCCGGCACCTCTGACAGAAAATAAAGAGGATCTCATGGGGGGGGGGGGGGGTTGGTACTGGGCCTGCACAGGGGGTTTACCACCGTGATCCCCGTTGTGGCGGGGTTCAGATTGAAGAAGCCAGCACTGGGCTGTTCCAACAACCGAGGCAGCGCCTTGTTGCAAAAAGCGTCGGTAATGGCGGGGAGTTGATGGCTCCACTCCATCTCTCTGATTGATTCTGTTTCTGAGATTACTGACTCTGCCTCTGGGGCCCAGCAGCCCAGCTTTGGTGCCCTCTCCCACAACAACACTCATCACTCTCCCTCTGCTCCCTGAGAATTACCGTGGCACTCTGGGATTTTAATGCTGCCTGCCAGGGCTATGGGGGACTAAACACTCTGCTCAGGAAGTCAATGTTCCTGGCTAGATGTTTATGCTTGTGGAAATTGTTTTCATTTTTTCCCTTCTGTTAAGTATATGATTTGAATCTCAAACTCCCCGTTCCTGATGTGATGGGGATTGTTTTTTCATTCCAGAGGGATTGTTTTTTTTCATCCACCAGGGAAATTCTCTAAAGGGGACATTTTCCATTAAAATGTTTCTTCTGAGGGTTCTCTCTGGCGCGAGTAATGTACTCATGTTTTCCAATGACAGTGGTAGTTTTACGATGCGTTTACCCTTTAATGGTATGGAATGAATGTTTTCACTGATGCTGCGCTGAATCACAGAGCTCTGTCACTGCCCTTTCTCTCGCTTTCTTTTGTTCTTTCACTTTACAATGTGCCTTATTCCAACACGATAGCCTGAACTACAGTAACATATTCCTTTAGTCCACATACACTGCGTGTACAATACATTAAGGACACCTGCTCTTTCCTTGACTTAGCTTTCACCTGGTCAGTCTATGATCCCTTATTGATGTCACCTGTTAAATCCACTTCAATGTAGATGAAGGGGAGGAGACGGGTTAAAGAAGTATTTTTTTTTTAAGCCTTGAGACAATTGAGACTTGGATAGTGTATGTGTGCCACCCAGAGGGTGAATGGGCAAGACAAGATTTAAGTGCCTTTGAACAGGGTATGGTTGTAGGTGCAAGGTGTACCGGTTTGTCAAGAAATGCAAAGGACATCCAGCCAACTTGACACACCTGTGGAAAGCATTAGTCAACATGGGCCTGCATCCTTGTAGAGCACTTTCGACACCTTGTAGTGTCCATGCCCCTACGAGGTTGTTTTTAGGGCAAAGGGGGGTGCGCAACTCAATATTAGGAAGGTGTCCTTAATGTTTTGTCTACACAGTGTATTGTCCTACTGTCAAAAAACAAACTAGGTTATTTTAGCGTTATACATTTAACACGTTGCCTTATGTTATAGGTATTTGAAATACAATGTATTCATATTTTTAATATAGTGCTCTATCAAAGGATTTCACTATTAATCAGTGGATTCTTTAAAAGTGGAGTGCACTGTGCCACAAAACATTGGTGTGTAGGCTACACCTTTAACATCACATGGATATTTATTTTGTTCAGGATTTGTCTCCTTCATACATCGCCTTTCCAGTTTTCACCTCAATATTTCATGAACCTTTCATTCATTCCACGCGTTGACTGCTGGATACAGGAGTTAAGGCTGAGGGATTTCAGGCTGATCCTTCTACAATTTTAAGGGATTTCCTCTTGGGTTTCCTGTCAATGTGCTGAAGGTGGAATTGAACTCGTATTTCAATATCATTTTATAATAAATAAATCAGCCTTTTTCATCAGATCTATTGTTTTGCTCATTTGTCATTAAAAGTTTGACGACGTGAATAAGAACTAGGCTACTCAATTGTGATTCCTATTTGTTTGGCTAGTCAGCACTGCAGAGATGAATTTCAGTAGCCTCCTCTAGCTCTTACCCCTCCATTCACTAATCTAAAAGGTGTGTTTAGCCAATACAGCAGTGGGCCCACCTAGCCTGCAAATAAGATCATGACTAAATTGGTAGTAGGACCACCTTTCCCTGATACAGCTATCCAATCCTTTCAAGCAGGCTACAAATGACAGGGGAGGGGGTGTTGGGTGCTCAACTTCCTTGACACATTAGCTCTCCTACATGCAACAAAAGTAGCGTTTTGGGTGGGGCCTCCTACATAATGCTAATTGAACCATTCTTTGTTTAAAATGCAGTGGTACATATGTTTTATAGTGGTAAATATGAAAATAATGGTTTAAACAGTTTATTACTATGTGGCTGCACAAAGTCTCGCTGTCCATGAATGGTACTGTAGAATTCTATAGCAGCACTGTCCACTCAGTGCTGAATTTCGGCCTCAGCCGAGCTTTTAAACGCATAGATTTTCCTTTGTACTTCCTCATTTTTACAATTTGTTGGCCTTGCATCTTGATAAAAAGATTGCCTAATATTCCAATGCATTAGATTTATCCGTTGACAAAAGCAAACAATGATAAATCAATCAGCTGTTTAGAGTGCTCATTGTTTTTCAGGTGTATTGGTGTTCTCCGTGCCGTCCGCGGCCAGAAGGAGTTTATTTTCTTTCTTTTCTCCTCCTGGATCAGCTGATGGTCGACTATCACTAGCCTACAGCTAGTCACCAATGCCCATCCAATCGATACAAGTATACATTAATAACAGTAAGCATATAGTTCATTCTCGGTTAGAATTTGTTTTTGCAATGGCATAGGCCAACGTTATTTTGCATTTGTGTGCCCATGAGAACAGTTTTCACGGCGATGTAGTGGGCAGTAATTTGACATGAGTGTATATATATATATATATATATTAATAAGACTAAGCAATTAGTGTATTAAAATGTTTCTGATTCCAAAAGAAATAGCAATATGCTGGAGACTATAGTTGCATTACAGTAATAGGCAATGATGAAATATCTGACAATGTAATTCCAAATACAAGTGTAATTAATTAATTTGTTAAATGTATGGATTCACATACAAGGCATAAAGTTTAAGTTACAAGGCAATACTAACATTAACAGAGCATTATTCTTTAACTAGGCAAGTCAGTTAAGAATAAATTCTTATTTACAATGATGGCCAAACCCAGACAACGCTGGGCCAATTGTGCGCCGCCCTATGGGACTACCAATCACGGCCAGATCACGGCCAGCCAATCACGGCCAGCCTCTTGCACTGAGATGCAGTGCCTTACACCGCTGCGCCACTCAGAGAGAGAGAGAAAGAGATATCATAGCCTGAAAGGCCATGCCCCAGATGTCCATGTGGTGGAGAGAGAGAATCTCACCACAGCAGTTCAGGAACAAAGAGAAAAAGAACAATGCATCTAAGACACTTATAAGCATCTGAGTTGTTTGGATTCAAAATCTGAGTTGTTGACCAATAGTATTGCTATAAAGTTAACCTCCAATCAGATATCAGACCTATATGATGCAACCACAACAGAACCTCTGCTTCTCAGAGATGTGACAATGTGGTTTGGCAAAATAATGAAGCATTCCGAAGACAACACAAAGGAATACTTGCATACAGTTGATAAGAATAGTCCTTTTGGGGGCTGTGTTGACCTCTACAGCGAAACATAATGAATACATAGGCATAGTTACACTTACCGTGCACTTCCTGAGATATCCAGGGTTTAAGTTCAATGTTCAAATTCAATTAAACGCTTTATAATGACATAGCACTGTCATACATGTTATTAATGTAAGGAAAGAAAGGTAGTGTTTTATGTCACATGATCTGTGAAGACTCCAAGTATTTAACTCATGAATCATGGACAACTCATGAACTAGGGTGTAAACGTGTCTTGATTAAACTCATGTAGGCCTATTATACTGAATGTAGGCTACCTGTTTGTTTTTTTTACCACCACATCACTGCCTATTGGAAGTTCATGGTAATACACATTGTAGCTTAGCCTAGTAAATTGACTGTGTGTTAGGCTGACCATCCCGTTTTACCCACGACAGTTTCAGACCCATTTCACATGTCCGGCTTTTCATGCTGCAAAAAAAAGGTAAATTTGTCAGACAAGATGCATCAATTCATGTAGGCCTAATCAATGGCAATCACTGAAACAGGCACAATGTTTGGTGTTTTGTAAACAGATGTCTATTTCCATTCATCAAATGGCACGAGTATACTGTTTGGATGCTGGAATTATTTTGGAGTGGACTAATATGCACAGGTAGCCTACTTTTTAAAAGTAATTTGTATGAAAATCAGATAAATATCATGACTGTTTGTGTTTATGCCACATTAAAAGGTACTTAATTGTTACCGTTACATGACATATTTATTATTAGGCCAATAAAAGTTTTTTGTGCAAGTGCATGCACCCAATAGAGAACCCCCCCCCCCCCCCACGCTTTCAGGTCGACACAAATGCCTAGGGGGTTGGGGAAAGGGTCGATTTGGAATAGTTTAAGTTTTATGCTAATTTCAGTGTTTACAACACTGGTTGCCATTACAAAAAAAGATTGCCGTTTTAAAAGTGTAGTAACTGCATTTGACTATGGTATTTTGGATGCAGTATTTGCAGCATACTGCAGCTATACTGCACTCTGAATGCAATCTTTTTCGTAAGAGTGAAATGAGATAAACAGTACTGATTGATACATTTTATCAAAACTAAATGTGTTTTCCGCATCACAATAGGCGAACCACCCTCCACCGTATCTATCACTTACTTTGTATCTGGTGAGATTCTAGTCTTCTCTGATCTGTAAACACCTAATAGGTATGGGCTAAGTGAATCAACGTTGTTTCAACGTAATTTGTCAACTTATTGTGATGTGGAATCAACGTGGAAAACACATTTGAATTTGCAAAGATATATCAATCAGTACTGTTTTTATCTCATTTCCACCAGTGTTGTAAACATTGAAATGAGTGTAAAACTTCAACTTAAATACAATGACTTAACCTAACAGGTTTTTACATCAAATGAGATGAAAACGCTACTGGGCCTGCTTTCCCAAAAGGATCTTTGTAGGAGCATCGTTAAATCTCTGAGCTGTTTCCCAAAACCATATTTATTAAGGTTGCACTTGAAAATGCTCTTAATCTAACGCCTGCCTCAGATCACTCGTATAACAGCTAAGTGCGTCGTTAGATGCTCTTTTGCCCTCCCGTGGCCCTCTCTGTGACTGGCTATAACTTCAGAACAAAGTAGACTACAAATACAAATTCTTTGCAATTGATACAAAAGGGTGACGTATAAAAAATGGGTAACACTTCATTTTAAGGGGTCCTTATTACAGTGTAATTACATTGTAAAGTATTAAGAGTTAATTGTAATAACTCATTTACACTAATAACATAACTGGTGGTAATTGCAGTCTAATTGCAGAGGTGTAACAACAAATGCTTGTTACCATGCTTGTTGCAAATGGGAAAGTCTCCACTGAAATGACCAATTTAGTGTTTAGTTTCTTTTCAGCTACATCCGATTTAAGTAATAACTGTCACAAAAGGCGGTAATCTCTTGTGGACAGATGCGCTGGGTGTCCAAGATTAGAAAGGTTGAAGGCTCAATAGGCTCTAAGTACCTACCTGTGAATGTGCATTCTTCAAAATCTTCACTCAATGTTGTTGCTAGCACTTACCTCCCCCAAAGGTGTACCATCTGGCTTAACTTGGTTGAGTTTACAAAAACAGATCAGATATAAGTCAACCTCACTGACTGGGGTCTACCATACCGGTGTCATCAAATCAAATTTGATTTGTCACATGCCCGAATACAATCGGTATTCAATACAGTTAAGAAAAATAACTAGAAAATAAGAAATAAAAGTAACAAATAATTAAGAGTAAAATAACAATAGTGAGGATATATACAGGGGGTACCGGTACAGAGTCAATGTGCGGGGGCACCAGTTAATCGAGGTAATATGTACAACGATGAGACGGCTTATAGGGAGGATGTCAGAGAACTGGCAGTGTAGTGCCAGGACAACAACCTCTCCCTCAATGTGAGCAAGACAAAGGAGCTGATCGTGGACTACAGGAAAAGGCAGGCCGAACAGGCCCCCATTAACACCGACGGGGCTGTAGTGGAGCAGGTCGAGAGTTTCAAGTTCCTTGGTGTACACATCACCAACAAACTATTATGGTCCAAACATACCAAGACAGTCGTGAAGAGGGCACGACAAAACTTTTCTCCCCCTCAGGAGACTGAAAAGATTTGTCATGAGCCCCCAGATCCTCAAAGGGTTCTACAGCTGCACCATCGAGAGCATCCTCACCGGTTGCATCACGGCCTGGTATGGCAACTGCTCGGCATCTGACCGTAAGGCGCTACAGAGGGTAGTGCGAATAGCCCAGTACATCACTGTGGCCAAGCTTCCTGCCATCCAGGACCGATATAACGGGCGGTGTCAGAGGAATGCCCATAAAATTGTCAGACTCCAGTCACCCAAGTTATAGACTGTTTTCTCTGCTACCGCATCGGACAATTTACATTGACACCCCCTCCCCTCTTGTACACTGCTGCTACTCGCTGTTTGTTTGTTATCTATGCATAGTCACTTCGCCCCCACTTACATGTACAGATTACCTCAACTGGCCTGTACCCCTGCACACTGACTCGGTACCCCCTGTATATAGCCTCGTTATTCTTATTGTGTTACTTTTTATTTTAGCCTACTTGGTAAATACACTGCTCAAAAAACTAAAGGGAACACTTAAACAACACAATGTAACTCCAAGTCAATCACACTTCTGTGAAATCAAACTGTCCACTTAGGAAGCAACACTGATTGACAATACATTTCACATGCTGTTGTGCAAATGGAATAGACAACAGGTGGAAATTATAGGCAATTAGCAAGACACCCCCAATAAAGGAGTGGTTCTGCAGGTGGGGACCACAGACCACTTCTCAGTTCCTATGCTTCCTGGCTGATGTTTTGGTCACTTTTGAATGCTGGCGGTGCTTTCACTAGTGGTAGCATGAGACGGAGTCTACAACCCACACAAGTGGCTCAGGTAGTGCAGCTCATCCAGGATGGCACATCAATGCGAGCTGTGGCAAGAAGGTTTGCTGTGTCTGTCAGCGTAGTGTCCAGAGCATGGAGGCACTACCAGGAGACAGGCAAGTACATCAGGAGACATGGAGGAGGCCGTAGGAGGGCAACAACACCACAAATGTGCATGTGTCTGCTCAAACGGTCAGAAACAGACTCCATGAGGGTGGTATGAGGGCCCGACGTCCACAGGTGGGGGTTGTGCTTACAGCCCAACACCGTACAGGACGTTTGGCATTTGCCAGAGAACACCAAGATTGGCAAATTCGCCACCGGCGCCCTGTGCTCTTCACAGTTGAAAGCAGGTTCACACTGAGCACATGTGACAGACGTGACAGAGTCTGGAGATGCCGTGGAGAACGTTCTGCTGCCTGCAACATCCTCCAGCATGACCGGTTTGGCGGTGGGTCAGTCATGGTGTGGGGTGACATTTCTTTGGCCTGACTGCCATTAGGTACCGAGATGAGATCCTCAGACCCCTTGTGAGACCATATGCTGGTGCAGTTGGCCCTGGGTTCCTCCTATTGCAAGACAATGCTAGATCTCATGTGGCTGGAGTGTGTCAGCAGTTCCTGCAAGAGGAAGACATTGATGCTATGGACTGGCCCGCCCGTTCCCCAGACCTGAATCCAATTGAGCACATCTGGGACATCATGTCTCGCTCCATCCACCAACGCCACGTTGCACCACAGACTGTCCAGGAGTTGGCGGATGCTTTAGTCCAGGTCTGGGAGGAGATCCCTCAGGAGACCATCCGCCACCTCATCAGGAGCATGCCCAGGCGTTGTAGGGAGGTCATACAGGCACGTGGATGCCACACACACTACTGAGCCTCATTTTGACTTGTTTTAAGGACATTACATCAAAGTTGGATCAGCCTGTAGTGTGGTTTTCCACTTTAATTTTGAGTGTGACCTCCATGGGTTGATAAATTGGCTTTCCATTGATTATTTTTGTGTGATTTTGTTGTCAGCACATTCAACTATGTAAAGAAAAAAGTATTTAATAAGATTATTTCTTTCATTCAGATCTAGGATGTGTTGTTTAAGTGTTCCCTTTATTTTTTTGAGCAGTATATTTTCTTTTTCTGCACTGTTGGTTAAGGGCTTGTAAGTAAGCATTTCACAGTAAAGTCTACACTTGTATTAAGCGCATGTGGCAAATAAAGTTTGATTTGATGTAGGTAGAGTTATTAAAGTAACTATGCATAGATAATAACAGAGAGTAGCAGCAGTGTAAAAGAGGGGGAGGTGGGGGGGCAATGCAAATAGTCTGGGTAGCCATTTGATTAGCTGTTCAGGAGTCTCATGGCTTGGGGTAGAAGCTGTTTAGAAGCTTCTTGGACCTAGACTTGGCGCTCCGGTACTGTTTGCCGTGTTGTATCAGAGAGAACAGTCTATGACTAGGGTGGCTGGAGTCTTTGACAATTTTTAGGACCTTCCTCTGACACTGCCTGGTATTATCACGTTTAAGACCCAAACCTCTCCTTCGGGCCATAACCCTCCCAGTCAACCAGGTACTGGAATCCCCTGCCCCCAGGTCGAACCTTCTGGGAAAAAGGAGACAAAGAACTGTAAGACAGGTCAAGCCAGCGCATCTGGATACCGGTCAGTGCTGCAGAAGCGAAGTGGCTTGGCCTTACTGAACCCCTCCCGGAGGTCCTGGTACTCCGCGGGGCTGGCGGAAAGGTCCGGGGCAATTTCCAAGCCCCCAGGAAGACATCCCGGGGCAGGCAAAGCTGATTTCAGGCAATGAGTGTGGCAGGATGGGCTCCAGCCCACAATGGCACCAGTAGCACAGTCAATAGAGGGATTGTGTCGCTGGAGCCAAGAAAATCACTTTTTACTTTCTCTACGGCAGCCCCGTCGATGTGGATGGGGTCGTGCTCCCTCTTTCGTCTCCTGAAGTCCACGATCAGCTCCTTCATTTTGTTGACGTTGAGGGAGTTTAAGTCCGTAAACACTCCAGCCAGCTGGTCTGCGCATGCTTTGAGGATGTGGCTAAGGATGCCGTCTGGGCCGGCAGCCTAGCGAGCGTTAACACGCTTAAATGTTTTACATTGGCCACAGAGAATGTGAGCCCACAGTTCTCGGGAGCGGCCTGCGTCGGTGGAATTGTTATCTTCTAAACGGGAGAAGGTGTTTAGCTTGTCCGGTGGCAAGACGTCGGTGTCCTCAATGTGACGGCTTTTCCCTTTGTAATCCGTGATTGTCTGGAGTCCTTGCCCCATACGGCTCGTGTCTGAGCCATTGAAATGCGACTCCAATCCCCAGTAGAAGCAATCCTTCATAGGAATTAATGGTATTCTACAGTATTTCAGTTAAATGTTTCAAGTACAAAATGACATGTATTTAAGTATGTATTTGTTGTAGTGGGGACAGTAACATTATTCATTTCCCAAAATGGTACATAAAAACAATATGTATTTTTTTATGTTTTATTTTTTTGTCTAGCTCACATAATATAATTGTAAAGTATTTATTAAGGTGACTGTAATAGAATAACGCTAACTACCTATGCCAAATCGTCCAGCAGAATTAATGAGAGAGTGCGCGAGGTGGGACATCAGATGAGGTTTTCATAGACCAGTATACTCTACACTGGTTGGTTGGTGACAGCTCACATGGGCCGTGTTGTCTGGCGCAACCACCTGTCAATCACGACGTACATTACCAGGTTACCACTTGCGCGATGTCCACCTGTTAGTTGTCATGGCGGGTAAGTTTAAATGTCTTTCTTTTATGGCTAGTTGGCAAGCTTTTTTCTTTGTTGTAATAAGTTTTTGGAAGCTATTGTCCAAGTCATTGTTATTAAGAGTTTGTAACTATAATGTTTTAGTCTGATGCTAGCTCCGAAAATCGATTAGGTAAAGTGTTTTTTCATACAGTCGGTATAGAGCCATAGCTAGCTAACGCACTTTTGTACATCGCGCTGTAACATACAATTTACCTTATTTTAGCTCCCAAAAAAACGTAATACTTCTAGGTCAACTGTAATATGATAACCATTGTAAAGCACAATTTCTCTCCTTTCCAGAAAAGTCAGTGATGAGACCTTCTTGCTGCCTGTCTCTGCATGGTTGAAGAAGGCAATAAGCTCCGTAGGGTCTTTTTAAAAATGGCGGGTGGGGAAGCGAAACCTACTGTGATAGGGAAAGGGGGAGACAAGCAGTGGTTATAAACAGCAGGTTATAAACTGCCTTGCTCAGGGGCAGAATGACAGACTTTTATTTTGTCAGTATGTAAAATATGCTGGGATGCAACACAGTCATCTATCCTCAGCCATGGAGAACCTGAAGAATATATTTTCAAGGAATGTTCAGCTGCACCCATTACATGCCACTTGGTTGGGAACTATTATTGTTGGCTTGCATTGCATTTGACGTGAGACTGTACTGTTACATTGTATTAGTGTATTGTCCCCCCTCAACTGGGTCCTCAATTAATACTTACAAAAGTAAGTCTGTACTGCCCTCTCTGTGACTCATGTATGGGCCCTGTGTTTTGGTTAACAGTTTCGCTAAGCAGTTACCCTCAAACAACTTGTTTGAGGGTGAAATCACAGTAGGAGAAAACCTGAAACCTTAGATTTTAGTTACAGCAGCACACTGATATTATAAAAGGCAAGGGGTTGAATGGGCCAACATGAAGGGTGACTACCTCATGAAGCTGGTTGAGAGAATGCCAAGAATGTGCAAAGCTGTCAAGGCAAAGGGTGGCTACTTGGAAGAATTACAAATATAAAATATTTTGATTTGTTTAACACTTTATTTTGGCTACTTCATGATTCCATATGTGTTATTTCATAGTTTTGATGTCTTCACTATTATTCTACAATGTAGAAAATAGTCAAAATAAAGAAAACCCCATGAATGAGTAGGTGTGTCCAAACTGGTACTCTAACTCCAAATAAAACATTTGAACCCATTATGTTTTTGTTGTCATATAAGTCTTTGTATTGCTTGTACCAACTGAGCCACATGTGTAGAACGGTCTGTCTTTGCATACATAGTCCAGATAGCATAGTAGCCCACACATGCTTAGTCCTTTTACTCCTAATTGTATCGTCACGGTCTAAGTCTCATTACAAACTTCTTAAGGCTAGGGTTCACATCCGGATGAAAAGTGTGCCAAAAGTAAACTGCCTGCTACTCAGGCCCAGAAGCTAGAATATGCATATAATTGGTAGATTTGGATAGAAAACACTCTAAAGGTTCTAAAACGGTTAAAATTCTGTATGTGAGTATAATATAACTTATTTGGCAGGCAAAACCCCGAGGACAAACCATCCAGGAATTTTATTTTTTGAGGCGACTTTTCAATTGATTTTCTATGGGAACCTAGATTTCTGTGGCACTTGGTAGCAGTTCCTATTGCTTCCACTAGATGTCAACAGTCTTTAGAAATAGGTTGATGTTTTTCTTTAGAGAAATTAAGAAGTACGGCTATTCAGAATGAGGGTCCAGCCTAGTGCTCTCTAATGTTTTAATGTGCGCTCCAGGTCACGCGCTTCACGTTGTTTTTATCTGGTATTGAACACAGTTTATCCCGTCTTAAATTTTATCGATTATTTAAGTTTTAGGAAAGTTGTTTGAAATGTTAGGACAGCGTTTATAGGTAACTTATTAGATATTTTGTAGTCATGTTGCGCGAGTTGGAACCAATGTATGTTCTGAATCAAACGCGCCAAATAAATGGACATTTTGGGGATATAACGACAGAATTTATTGAACAAAAGGACCATTTGTGATGTTTAATGGACATATTTGAGTGCCAACAGAAGAAGATCTTCAAAAGTAAGGCATGAATTATATCGTTATTTCTGACTTTTGTGTCACGCCTGGCGGGTTGAAATGTGATTTTCATGCGTTGGTATGCTGGGCGCTGTCCTCAGATAATCGCATGGTTTGCTTTCGCCATAAAGCCTTTTTGAAATCTGACACTGGCTGGATTAACAAGAAGTTCATCTTTAAACCGATGTGTAACACTTGTATGATTTATTAATTATTATTATGAGTATTTCTGTTTTTGAATTTGGCGCGCTGCTATTTACGGGATTGGCGCAGGAAGGGATCACTAAGAAGTTAAAGGGCTGTGAAAACAATGCACACAATATTGAGATGCAAACCAGGTGCATCAATCAAATGTATTTATAAAGCCCTTTTTACATCAGCAGATGTCACAAAGTGCTATACAGAAACCCGGCTTAAAACCCCAAACAGCAAGCGAAGTAGAAGAACGGTGGCTAGGAAAAACTCCCTAGAAAGGCAGGAACCTAGGAAGAAATCTAGAGGAACCAAGCTCTGAGGGGTGGTCAGTCCTCTTCTGGCTGCCAGGTAGAGATTATAAGAGTACATGGCCATTAAGGCCTGAATGTTCTTCAAGATGTTCAAACGTTCATAGATGACCAGCAGGGTCAAATAATAATCACTGGTTGTAGACGGTGCAACAGGTCAGGACCGAGGGAGCAAATGTCAGTTGGCTTTTCATAGCCGAGCATTCAGAGGTCGAGGGAGAGGATTGAAAACTGCAGGTCCGGGACAAGGTAGCACGTCCAGTGAACAGGTCAGGGTTCCATAGCCACAGGCAGAACAGTTGAAACTGGAGCAGCAGCACGACAAGATAGCACGTCTGGTGAACAGTTCAGGGTTCCATAGCCACAGGCAAAACAGCAGGAACTTGATCAACAGCACGACCAGGTGGAATGGGGACGGGGACAGCCAGGAGTCATCAGGCCAGGTAGTCCTGAGGCCTGGTCCTAGGACTCAACTCCTCCGGGACCTGATGTAGGATCATCAGGTCCCAGATGTAGGATCTTCTGGGCCTTTCCCAGTCATGCAGGACAACATTTGCAGCCGTGCACCTCAGTGAAGACTACTACTGAGTTGGGTGTAGGATATGGTGGTAGTACTTCAGGGGAGTTGGTGGTACAAAGGGCCTAGTAGAACAGAATGCAGCCCTTCTCTCTCAGTAGCCTTCTGGAGACAGGAACAAAGCTAGGCCCCTCTTGGTTCTCACTGGCAAAGACTGTGTCCTGCACCCTGATGGTAGGAAGGTGCACTGTTCTAACATTATGTTACAAAAACCCATAGACAAATGGCTTGAAACAAGCAATTACACAGAGCTCAGGTTAGGATTAGTGTTTAGATTTCATGTTAGACTCACCAATTCCAATCTTCACCCAAAGATTGTAAATTAACCAATTTTAAGCTTATTATAATGACAGCACACCTAACGTGACTGGAACGAACTGCAAAAGTCACTAAAGCTGGAGACTCTTACCTCCCTCACTAGCTTTAAGCACCAGCTGTCAGAGCAGCTCACAGATCACTGCACCTGTAAATAGCCCATCCAATCTACCTCATCCCCATACTGTATTTATTTATTTATCTTGCTCCTTTGCACCCCAGTATCTCTACTTGCACATTCATCTTCTGCACATTCTACTTATCCTGTGTTTAATTGCTATATTGTAATTACTTCTCCACCATGGCCTATTTATTGCCTTACCTCTCTTATCCTACCTCATTTGCACATGCTGTATATAGATTTTCTTCTACTGTATTATTGATTGTATGTTTGTTTATTCCATGTGTAACTCTATGTTGTTGTGTCAAACTGCTTTGCTTTATCTTGGCCAGGTCGCAGTTGCAAATGAGAACTTGTTCTCAACTAGCCTACCTGGTTAAATAAAGGTGAAATATAAAAAATAAGTGAATGGGTCAGAATGGTCAAATTCTCATGGTATACAGCAGGTGTCAATGAAGATTAGTTACAAGTGAATGATGGAACACATCACTGAGTAACTGAGTAACTTACAATCAAGCATGGTAAGCTGCATCATGGTAAGGGTATGCTTGACATCAGCAAAGACTTGGGAGTTTTTCAGGATGAAAATATACAGGATGGAGCTAAGCACAGGCAAAATCCTAGAGGAAAATCTGCTTCAGTCTGCTTTACACCAGGCACTAAGAGAGGAATTCACGTTTCAGCAGGACAATAATCTACAACACAAAGCCAAATCTACACTGGAGTTGCTTACCAAGAAAACAGTGAATGTTCCTGAGTGGCCAAGTTTCAATTTTGACTTACTGTAAATCTGCTTGAAAATCTATGCCAAGACTTGAAAATTGCTGTCTAGCCATGATCCCCAACACCTTGATAGAGCTTGAATAATTTTGAAAAGAATGGGCAAGTGTTGCACAATACAGGTGTGCAAAGCTCTTATGAGACTTACCCAAGAAGACTCACAGCTGTAATCACTGCCAAAGGTGTTTCTCAGGGGGATACTTATCTAATCAAGTTATTAGGGATAGATCAAAATGTACAGTATGGTTACCTGGAGGAAAATATGGGGGGGGGGGGGGGTCATGCTTTTTCAATTTCCAAGGGAGGGCCATGTAATTGATGACATTTCAATATTTCTCAGTGTTTTCGAATTAGTTTCTTATTAGATTATATATCGATGTGTGCCCGATACCTTCCCTCATCTGATTGGTCCGTGATGCTTTATGCTAGAAACAAGCTGTAAAATACCCGGTAAAGACATGACTCTGATGCATATGGGGATATCATTGTTTACTTTCTTTGACATTCAGAGGCTGAGCTACAACCTTCTATAGCCGAGGACACAAAACATGTAATCTAATTCTGTCAATATCAATTGATTAAGCTTTTCAATTTCTGTACAATAGAAGGTGTTTAAACCCAGACAGCTTTTAGGGAAACACTTGTGGCCACTGCAGAAGAGTAGCCAGCAGTTAAAGCTTACATTTTTCTGCGTGGATAGGCCTACTATCTGGGGTAGAAAAATAGGACACATTTTTGAAAGTACCATGCTCAGATTCCTAATGACGTCTCAGATTTAATTATTTGCAAAAAGGGACAGTTTCTTTGCAAACAAGACACACTGATTTGGCATTGGAGAAATATGATAAGATGAACACAGGCATATCTTTCTATCCATTCTTAGCCTGTAATTTCAGTAATTGTTGTGGTATTAAAGAATATTCCACTAATATGTCAAATGAAGTAGAATTGCATGAAATATTTATAAAACACCATTTTTTTCTCGGACCTGCAAATACGATGATGCAGTCGGTTCATTCAATGCTTTTACTATAAAGGAGATCTTTCCACCCCTACTCTTGTCCACAGTGGTCTGTGAACCGACAACCTTTTGGCCTGCAGCCCTGTGCGCTATCAAAATGTTAAATGTATGCATTGCCATGTAATGATTACAGAACGAAGATTAATTTCTAAAACGGCATATCTAAAGCTTTGGTCTGTCCAAGAAGTTAGAGTAAATGATAAGGATGTTCTCTGCTATCCACTTTATGTTTTATTATTATTTTGGGTACAGGGGAGGGTCACTTCTTTTTTTTCAACTGTTCAGGGAGGGTTTATGTAAAATATATAATGCTGAAGGGGGGGCATCCATTTTCATTTCAGAGAGGTCTGATTCTCTCCATGTAAGCCTTGTTATGAATAACATTTATTCCCTTAGTGTTTTATTTTCCATTAAACCTTTAGTACCCATAGCGGCCGTCGACGGCCTTTCTTTAAATTACTATATTGGCCGCGAACGGCCTTGTTTTTCTAACAATAATATCTGTGTCAATATCGCAAAATGAACTCACTAACAACCTGTTTTTGCTTCATTACTAAAAATGACAGAGCCAAAACGGACATGACTTTTCACTGTGAAAGAGGCTGTATCTACGTATTCAGCGACGTCCTTGCACTTTGAAAAAGCGACGACGTCGAGGTGAGTGAAATAAGTAAACAGCAGATATATACTACCGTTCCAAAGTTTGGGGTCACTTAGAAATGTCCTTGTTTTTGAAAGAAAAGCACATTTTTTGTTCATTAAAATAACATCAAATTGATCATAAATACAGTGTAGACATTGTTAATGTTGTAAGTAACTATTGTAGCTGGAAACTGCTAATTTAAAAAAAAAATTAATATCTATATAGGTGTACAGAGGCCCATTATCAGCAACCATCACTCCTGTGTTCCAATGGCACGTTGTGTTAGCTAATCCAAGTTTATCATTTTAAAAGGCTAATTGATCATTAGAAAACCCTTTTGCAATTATGTTAGCACAGCTGAAAACTGTTGTTCTGATTAAAGATGCAATTAAACTGGCCTTCTTTAGACTAGTTGAGTATCTGGAGCATCAGCATTTGTGGGTTTGATTACGGGCTCAAAATGGCCAGAAGCATAGAACTTTCTTCTGAAACCCGGCAGTCTATTCTTGTTCTGAGAAATTAAGGCTATTCCATGCGAGAAATTACCAAGAAACTGAAGATCTCGTACAACACTGTGTACTACTCCCTTCACAGAACAGCTCAAACTGGCTCTAACCAAAATAGAAAGAGGTGTGGGAGGCCCCAGTGCACAACTGAGCAAGAGGACAAGTACAATAGAGTGTCTAGTTTGAGAAACAGACGCCTCACAAGTCCTCAACTGGCAGCTTCAGTGAATAGTACCCGCAAAACACCAGTCTCAACGTCAACAGTGAAGAGGCAACTCCGGGATGCTGGCCTTCTCGTGTCTATGTTCTTTTGCTCGTCTTAATCTTTTATTTTTATTGGCCAGTCTGAGACATGGCTTTTTCTTTACAACTCTGCCTAGAAGGCCAGCATCCCGGAGTCGCCTCTTCACTGTTGATGTTGAGACTGGTGCTTTGCGGGTACTATTTAATAAAGCTGTGTGAGAGAGAGATTATGTACCTGACCACAATTGTATCCTCTCCCTCTGTTACTCTGTTCCTCTAGGTCAGTGAAAGTGAGGGAAGTGATGTGGAGAATCAGGGCTCAGCAACAAAAGGCAGGGAGTAAGAGGAGTTACAGATGATTGGAGGGATAGAGATGTGGAGCAAGGAGGGAGGAGTGGAGCAAGAGTAGAGTGGAGGGAGAGAGGAAGAGGAGAGTGAAGAGGAGAGTTAAGAGGAGGGAGTGGAGAGTGTCCTTTGTTTGAGCCATGCATGTTTGAAATGTGTGAGAAAATGAGCTTTAACTTGAAAATTCTCAGTAATCTACAGCAGCATTCTAGAATTCTATTGGGGTCTAAAGAGTTAACAACCAACTAGTTAGCTGACTATATACAGACAAACACTGCAACTATTTCCATGAGACAGAAAGCAATCATTTGAGCTCAACTGCGGATGTGCTCGCCTGTACCAACCCAGTTATCATGACATGACAGAGTTTGCTAATCTGTGAGCCATTTCACAGCATCAAACATCTACAACACCAAACATATATCTGCGGTTTACTTATTTCCCTCACCTTGACATCATTACTTTTCAAAGTGCAAGGACGTGTGCAAATCCATATCACCAGCCAACATAGATACAGCCTCTTTCACAGTGAAAAGTAATGTCTGCTTAAAAGCTGTCATTTTGAGTAACGAAGGAAAGAAAAAATGTTCAGAAGTCAAATGACAGCATACCCTGTTTCTGGTTGATGACAGCCACGCAAATACAACAACAAGTTGTTAGCAAGTTAATTTTGCATTGACACAGATATTATTGTTTGGGAAAAAAGGCTGATCGCTATAGTAATTTAAAGAAAGGCCGTCGACGGCCTCCATGGGTTCTGAAGGGTTCTAATAAAAAAAAAATAGATCCAATTTTTCTTCCACTGACACTAGAGTATTTTGTGAAGATCGTTGACAAGAAATGGCAGGTCCATTTGAATCCCACTTTGTAACAAGCAAAGTGGGATTCAAATGGACCTGCCAGTAGACTTTCTAAAGGCACTGTATGTATTCAAATTACAGCACCGAGTTTCCTGAAGAGGAAGCGCTCCCTCTTTCCTCTCGTTTGTGTTTTTCAAAGAAATACTTTTCTACATCACAGCTTTGATGCACTCAACCAACTATCTGCGATGGGCCTTGCTGGTCATCTCCTAAACACATTAGCTAAATACAAGATACAACAAATGACTGTCACACAATATCCAGAAAGACTTAATCCAGTAGAAACGGGCAGCTATCTTCAAATCAAATTTTATTGATCACATACACATGGTTAGCAGATGTTATTGTGAGTGTAGCGAAATGCTTGTGCTTCTAGTTCCGACAGTGCAGTAACATCAAACAAGTAATCTAACACTTCCACAGCAACTACCTATTACACACAAATCTAAGTAAACGGATGGAATAAGAATATATAAATATATGGATGATCGAGTGGCATAGGCAAGATGCAATAGATGGTATAAAATACAGTATATACATATGAGATGAGTAATGCAACATATGTAAACATTATTAAAGTGGCATTATTAAAGTGACTAGTGATCCATTTATTAAAGTGGCCAATGATTTCAAGTCTGTATGTAGGCAGCAGCCTCTCTGTGTTAGTGATGGCTGTTTAACAGTCTGATGGACTTGAGATAGAAGCTTAAAACTTTCCACCTTATCAACTGCTGTCCCATCGATGTGGATAGGGGTGTGCTCCCTCTGCTGTTTCCTGAAGTCCACGATCATCTCCTTTGTTTTGTTGACGTTGAGTGAGAGGTTGTTTTCCTGACACCACACTCCGAGTGCCCTCACCTCCTCCCTGTAGGCTGTCTCGTCGTTGTTGGTAATGAAGCCCACTACTGTTGTGTTGTCTGCAAACTTCATGATTGAGTTGGAGGCGTGCATGTCCACGCAGTCATGGGTGAACAGGGAGAACAGGAGGGGGCTGAGCACGCACCTTTGTGGGGCGCCAGTGTTGAGGATCAGTGAAGACGTTAGTTTGAGTTCATCTATTTTAAATAGACCTTCAGGACCTGCTCTTTGAAGGTCTCGTCGATCTGGGCACCCACACACATCCGATGTGAGGAGAGAGAGGACAAACCAGATGTCAGCTTCTCTCTCCTGACAGTATGTGGACTTCAGGAAACAGCAGAGGGAGCACCCTGCTATCCACATCAACGGGACAGCAGTGGAGAAGGTGGAAAGTGTTAAGTTCCTCGGTGTACATATCACCAACAAACTGAAATGGTCCACGCACACAGACAGTGTGGTGAAGAAGGCGCAACAGCTCCTCTTCAACCTCAGGATGCTGAAAAAATGTGGCTTGTCACCAAAAACCCTCACTAACTTTTACAGGTGCACAATTGAGAGCATCTTGTCGGGCTGTATCACCACCTGGTATGGCAACTGCACCACCCACAACTGCAGGGCTCTCCAGAGGGTGGTGCGTTCTGCACAACGCATCACCAGGGGCAAACTACCTGCCCTCCAGGACACCTACAAAACCTAAGTCACAGGAAGGCAAAAAAGATAATCAAGGACAATAACCACACGAGCCACTGCCTGTTCACCCTGCTTCCATCCAGAAGGCGAGGTCAGTACAGGTGCATCAAAGCTGGGACAGAAAGATTGAAAAACAGCTTCTATCTCAAGGCCATCAAAAATGAAAGAAATTCAGGCTGATGCGACAAACAGGGATACGGTATATCTATATCAGGGATGGGCAACTGGCGGCCACCCTTTTGAAGGCCCTCGGAACAATGTAATTGTTTTAGCAAAACTCATTCAGGGTCTTGACTTACTGTAGCAAGTTAGAATAGTAGAATGCGCAAGGTGCAATTTCAAAACGTAGTTGTGCATCATCAGTTTTTCCTCTTATGTCAGTCACTGATAGTCACTCAATTAGCCCATGTTAGCTAAAAAAAATTTGATTGGTGAATTAGTCTAGCGGCCAGCGATCTAAACTTAGTAATCATAGTCAATTTACCTGCCGGGGGCCCCCAATGATTTTGTTAGTCAGTCTCACTCAGATATCAAACTGCAAACATTTCTCTCCACCCTGTGACAAAATGTGTAGAATTGCAGGAAATTAGCTGTAAAACAGCAAATGTTCCTCTCCGTCCCATGGCAGAATGTATACAATTCCAGCAAACTTGCTTTAAAACTTCAACATTTTCTCTACACCCCATGGCAAAATGTGTAGAATTGCACGAAAATTTGCTCTAAAATGTTGTTTTTTTAATCTCCGCTGTCAAGATGGGGGCTGCACATATGTTTTCCTCGCAAGGTGGTGGGGGGTACGCACGTGTGTACGCAGACCCACAAGCAACTGCGGCCCCTCATGATGGCCCCGCCCCCAACAGTTGCCCATCCCTGATCTATATGATACCAGGAAGACTATGGCTGTGACGGTGGTCTGGTGGTACCCATCTTAATCAGCCTGTCTCCTTATCTTCCTGTCCGTTAGTCTTGTCCGTCTGCAGAGCCTTGTGCAGCCAGCCTGTGATGTTGGACTGTGGAAGGGTGAGCGAGTGTAAGCTGATCTTTCTGCACAACTCAAACTTGTTTGTCTTTAATAACTATAATAATAGCTCTGGATGACCCTGCATCTCTACACTGGAACACATAATCAGTCAGACATATAAATGAGAGAACCATGTATGTGCTGTGCTGTACTGTGGACATCCGTGGCTGTCGGTTCCGTTTAAGATTATTTCTATTACAGCATATTGCATGACTGTCATTCATATTCCATTCACCCAGTTCAATGTAACATAGATAGGTTTAGGCTACTACATGATACTACAACCATTCTATGTATGAAACTTTACAACGTAGGTGCACACAGGTTGAGAGAAAAATTGAGGTGACAGACAGTGACATATGGACAGATAGTGACACATTCAATACCGCCTTACACACTCTTGTCTGCATCTAGCTGATCTAGGGTGTAATCATTAGTCCAACAGTTCCAAGCAAGAGTTTCTATCAGGTATGTTTATCCCCGTTTCGTTCCATATGTTCCATTTAAGAAATGTTTTTCAACAGCATCGGCAGAATGAATACACGCCTGACCAAGCGTAAACACAATTCACTTTCATAGCAGCCATGTTGTATTCCTTCTCACATCTATGCGCTTTTCTCCTCTCACCTTTTCCCTTCGCTTGTGGACATAAATGCACAAAACATCAGCTGTAGGAGACCAGGTGAAAAAACCTTTCCAAGCCAAACCATATAACAGCTACACACAGCCTACATCGTTGTCACTATATTAGCTAAAGTAACGTCATAGTCAATATAGCTAATAGAACTAACGCGTTAGTAGACCCGCTACAATCATGCAGTAATGTTACAGTGTACAGTCAGTCAGTAAGCAGTTTAGCAGTTACTCCGCCGTCAGCAATAAATTAATAAAGCTTACCTTGACTTGGAAGAGTTCCAGTGTTGTGTTGGATAGTCATAGCCAGCTAGCTAACATGGCATCCCTCGGTTGAGTAGGGTGTTTGAGTAGGCTAAACTATCTAGCTGCATTTGCTAGCTAAGTGAGTGAAACTGAAAGTGAAATAAAATGAAGAAATCTCTCTCTCTGCTTCTCCTTCATTTTGAATAAATTAATTTGTTCAAAACTCTTCAACTATTGGCCTCCCGAGTGGCGCAGCAATCTAAGGACTTTATAACAGTGCGATAGGCATCACTACAGACCCGGGTTTGATTCCAGGCTGTGTTGCAGCCGGCCGCAACTGGCAGACCCATGAGGTGGCACACAATTGGCCCAGTGTTGTCGGGTTAGGGGAGGGTTTGGCCTGCCAGGATTTCCTTGTCCCATTGCGCTCTTGCGACTCCTTGTGTCGGGCTGGGTGCATGCACGTGGTCACCAGATGATATGTTGTTTCCTCCGACACATTGGTTCGGCTGGCTTCCGGGTTAAGCGAGCATTGTGCCAAGAAGCAGTGCGGCTTGGCAGGGTCGTGTTTCAGAGGACACATGGCTCTTGACCTTCGCCTCTACCGAGTCCGTACGGGAGTTGCAGCGATGGGGCAAGACTGTAACTACCAATTGGATATCATGAAAAAGGGGTAAAAAATAAAAAAATATATAAAATGCTCAGCTATTGTTTTTCTCTCTGAGTGAACTACTCACCACATTTTTGTTCAAAACTGTTCAACTATTGGCCTCCCAAGTGGCACAGTGGTCTAAGATACTGCATCTCAGTGCTAGAGGTGTCACTACAGACAACCTGGTTTGAATCCAGGCTGTATCACAACCGGCCGTGATTGGTTGTCCCATAGGGCGGTGCACAAGTAGCCCAGTGTCGTCCGAGTTTGGCCGGTGTAGGCAGTCATTGTAATTGTTCTTAACTGACTTGTCTAGTTAAATGAAGGTTAATAAAAATAAATATATGCACTAGTTTGCTGTATCTTAGGCTTTCAGTGCTAGATTAATTAGCTTTGATTGGGTGGACAACATGTCAGTTCATGCTGCAATGGGTTGTAGGACGTCCTCCTGAAGTGGTCATAATTACTGTGTAAATCTATGGAAGGGGGTGAAAACCATGCGCCTCCTAGGTTTCATATTGATGTCAATGTACCCAGAGGAGGACGAAAGCTAGCTGTCCTCCGGCTACACCATAGTGCTACCCTACAGACTGCTGTTGAGGCTACTGTAGACCTTCATTGCAAAAGTGTGTTTAATCAATTATTTGGTGATGTTAATATATTTAGTTTAGTTTTACCAAAACAAATTATAACTTTTTAATGTTTTAAAATATATTCATTATGTTTATGTATATTTTTATGAAATTCACTGGGGTGGATGGTCTTCCCCTTCCTCCTCTGAGGAGCCTCCACTGGTGGACATTCACACACACAGCAATGCAAGGACACACACACAACAATGCCTGAATCTACATTTTACACACAAATAAACTCACAAACCGTCACGAGCGAAGACACGTGTTCAATCAGTGACTTCACCCGCTCTGAAACTTAGAAGTAGTAGTTTTCAGTGTTGCAGAGCGATGGGTAATTATGCTTCGTGGGTGACAATTTTCAATATGTTCTGAGGGTCCCTGGTTCCAGCCCAAGTTGGGACAAGGAGAGGGACGGAAGCAATACTGTTACAGTACATACAATGCCAAGAGTGTGCAAAGCTGTCATCAAGGCGAATGGTGGCTATTTGAAGAATCTCAAATATAAAATATATTTTGATTTGCTTAACACTTTTTTGGTTACTACCTGATTCCATATGTGTTATTTCATCGTTTTGATGTCTTCATTATTATTCTACAATGTAGAAAATATAAAAAATTAACAAAACCCCTTGAATGAGTAGGTGTTCTAAAACTTTTGACCGGTAGATAGTATAAATTCCATGTGACAAATGACTTTGAAACAACATTGATTCAACCAGTGTCTGCCCAGTGGGTAGGGTCCGAAATGGAATTGGTTCTATGATGATAACAATGACCGATAGTAGTATTTGGTACTTTCAGAGACAAACTGGTGAGGCTTTTCATCTTGAGGTGTTTCAGCAACAGAGTAGTAAATGAGTGTGTTGACTCCTTAACTTGCAGCACAGTTCCTGAGGGCAGCTGTAATATCAGTCTACTGTCTGATAGAGTCTACTGTCAGGAAGAGGCAAAGCCAGTGTCTCAGGCTGTCACACTCTGGAATTAACTAATTTGTCACCCCGCTACATAGACATAGGAAAACAGTTGTGGTAATAAAGACCTTTCGCACCTTTCCAAAGCAGTTGTATTTGCTGTAGTATTTGATATACTGTATCATATGCAGGGTTGGGTAAGTTACTTTCTAAATGTAATCTGTTACAGTTACTAGTTACCTGTCCAAAATTGTAATCAGTCATGTACCTTTTGGATCACCTTAACTCAGTAACGTAATCTGATTACATTCTGTTACTTTTAGATTACTTTCCACTTAAAACTTCTTATGGATCCCTTCACTCGCCAATCCCTTTAGCGGGATCGATTTGACAACACCCAGTGAAATTGCAGCGCACCAAATTCAAAAACAGAAATACTCCTAATAAGAATTCATAAAACATACAGGTGTTATACATCGGTTTAAAGATTAACTTCTTGTTAATCCAGCCGCAGTGTCAGATTTCAAAAAGGCTTTACGGTGAAAGGAGACCATGCGATTATCTGAGGACAGTGCCCAGCATACCAACACATGAAAACCAGATTTCAACCAGGCAGGCGCTACACAAAAGTCAGAAATAACAATATAATTCATGCCTTACCTTTGAAGATCTTCTTCTGTTGGCACTCCAAAATGTCACATAAACATCACAAAGGGTCTTTCTGTTCGATAAATTGCTTCTTTATATCCTCAAAATGTCAATTTATTTGGCGGGTTTGATTCAGAAAAACACCGGTTCCAACTCGCCCAACATGCCTACAAAGTATCTAATAAGTTACCTGTAAACTTGGTCCAAACATTTCAAACAACATTCCTTATCCAAATTTCTGTATCCTAAAATGTAAATAATCGATAAAATTTAAGACGGGAAATACTGTGCTCAGTACCAGACGAAAACAAAGTGAAGCACGTTCCAGGTTGCGCGCACCAAAACATTAGAGTGCACATGGAAATAACAGGGTTACTTCTTCATTTCTCAAAGGAAAAACATCAACCAATTTCTAAAGACTGTTGACATCTAGTGGAAGCCATAGGAACTGCAAGCATATTTCTATAAAAAAGGGATTGCCATAGAATCTTATGGAAAACAGATTGAGCTCAAAAAGTTTTTTCCCTGGATGGATTGTGCTCTGGGTTTTGCCTGCCAAATCAGTTCTGTTATACTCACAGACATTATTCAAACAGTTTTATAAACTTCAGAGTGTTTTCTATCCAAATCTACTAATAATATGCATATCCTAGCTTCTGGGCCTGAGTAGCAAGCAGTTTACTTTGGGCATGCTTTTCATCCAGATGTGAAAATACTGCCCCCTAAATTGAAATTGTAATCAGTCATGTAACTTTTGGATTACCTTAACTCAGTAACGTAATCTCATTACATTCTATTACTTTTAGATTACTTTCCCCTTAAGAGGCATTAGAAGAAGACAAAAATATATGTTACCAATTGAACGACACCTATTGCAGGATAAATATGCGATGACCTCCTACATATGCGATGACATCACCTGGTTTAAACGTCTCTAGAGACTATATCTCTCTCATCATTACTCAATGCCTAGGTTTACCTCCAATGTACTCTCATCCTACCTTACCTTTGTCTGTACACTATGCCTTGAATCTATGCTATCGTGCCCAGAAACCTGCTCCTTTTACTCTCTGTTCCGAATGTGCTAGACGGCCAGTTCTTATAGCCTTTAGCCGTACCCTTATCCTACTTCTCCTCTGCTCCTCTGGTGATGTGGAGGTTAATCCAGGTCCTGCAGTGCCTAGCTCCACTCCCACTCCCCAGGTGCTCTCATTTGTTGACTTCTGTAACCGTAAAAGCCTTGGTTTCATGCATGTTAACATTATAAGCCTGTTTAACCTGAGAATGACCCCAAAACTAAGGAGTTATTAGCCAGCCCTACTCTGTTGTTTATGATTTTGTTGTCATGGAGGACTGATTGGGCTTTTTGATTGGAGTTGAAAAAGAAATGTTCTCATGGAATGGCATGCATTGAGCACTACTGAGAAGTTCTATTTACATGTGAAAAATGAATGCCATATGCTGCATTTGTTTACCTTTTTGTTGGTGACACTTTGATATATTGATAATATGCAGCTGTTTAAAGGGCAAATCGACAGATGAAACAATAACAAAACGGTCGCCCTGCCGGTTTTGGTAAAAAGCTGAGGGATGGGCCTGGAGAAATGTAACCACTCTCAGATTAATAGACAGAGCTACGGATGCAAGGACTGACCATCCATGATATACAAATTATTGTTTTAACCATGTTGTCATGAGGTTATACAATGTTTGTTTACATTTTCAATGTTTACAAACATTGTAGTAAAACAAGTTTATATTTTGGGTTCTCATGGAGTGTGACAATTCAACTAAACTCATGAGACATTTATAAGTTGTCACGTCCTGGCCAGTATATAAAGTTAATTGTTTTGTAGTTTGGTCAGGGCGTGGCAGAGGGTATTTGTTTTATGTGGTTCGGGGTGGTGTGTTTGTTAAAAGGGTGTTTGGTTTAGTATTTCCGGGTTTTGGTTTATGTCTAGGTAGTTCTATGTGGAGTCTAGTGAGTGTATGTCTATGTTTGGTTAATTGGGGTTGGGACTCTCAGT
Organism: Salmo salar; assembly: GCF_965601325.2. NCBI lineage: Eukaryota > Metazoa > Chordata > Actinopteri > Salmoniformes > Salmonidae > Salmo > Salmo salar. The sequence continues at coordinate 18,201,680 of NC_138306.1, read as the reverse complement.
TGAAGGCAGGTGTTGTCTATCTGCCTTTGATTGAGAGTCCCATATATTAGGGTGTGTTTGTGATTTGTGAGTGATTGTTCTGTGTTGAGCCTATGCTAGCCAGACTGTTTGTAGTTGTTCGTTCTTTTTGTTTTGTGATTTTGTACGTTCATTTTTTGAAGTTAATAAATTCTCAAGATGAGCATACACGTACCTGCTGCGTATTGGTCCACATTTTCCAACGATGATTTCGTTATATCATCAGAGGACGAAGACAACCGTGACAGAATCACCCACCACCAAAGGACCAAGCAGCAGAGGAAGGAGCAGACGGAGTTCGAGTTGGACTGGCGGGAGAAGTGGACTTGGGAGGAAGTTCTGGACGGGGCCGGACCCTGGCATCAGGCTGGGGATTATCGCCGCCCGCAGTGGGAAATTGAGGCAGCCAAGGCAGAGAGGCGGTGGTACGAGGCCAGAGTGGACGCGCTGATGGAGAAGCACGAGAGGCACCCCCAAGAAAATTTGGGGGGGGGGCACACGGGTAGTTTGGCTAGGCGTAAGAAGAGCCGGAAGCCAGCTACCCGTGGTTATATGGAGGAGCGTATGGGGTGGAGAGCGCTATGTTTCGCTGAGGAGCGCACTATCTCACCCATACGCACGCACAGTCCGGTGCGCGTTATTCCAGCCCCTCGCAGGTGCCGTGCTAGGGCGGGCATCCAGCCTGGTAGGAGGATGCCTGTGCAGCACATCTGGTCGCCGGTACGCCTCCGAGGACCAGGCTACCCAACTCCCGCTCTACGCACGGCTACCATCAGGCCCCTGCACAGCCCAGTCTGCCCTGTACGAGCACCCCGCTCGTACAGGGCTACTAGTTCCATCCAGCCAAGGCGGGTTGTGCAGGAGGTAAGATCTAGACCGGCTGTGCGCCTCCATAGCCCTGGGTTTCCAGCTCCTGCCTCTCGTGCAGACCCGGAAGTGCGTCCACCCAGTCCGACTCGTCCTGTTCCCGCTCCCCGCACTAAACTGCAAGTGCGTAAACCCAGCCTCGCCAGTCAACAGTCATCATCAGAGCTGCCCGCCAGTCAACAGTCATCATCAGAGCTGCCCGCCAGTCAACAGTCATCATCAGAGCTGCCCGCCAGTCAACAGTCGTCGGAGCTGCCCGCCAGTCAACAGTCGTCGGAGCTGCCCGCCAGTCAACAGTCGTCGGAGCTGCCCGTCAGTCAACAGTCGTCGGAGCTGCCCGTCAGTCAACAGTCGTCGGAGCTGCCCGTCAGTCAACAGTCGTCGGAGCTGCCCGTCAGTCAACAGTCGTCGGAGCTGCCCGTCAGTCAACAGTCGTCGGAGCTGCCCGTCAGTCAACAGTCGTCGGAGCTGCCCGTCAGTCAACAGTCGTCGGAGCTGCCCGTCAGTCAACAGTCGTCGGAGCTGCCCGTCAGTGAACAGTCGTCGGAGCTGCCCGTCAGTGAACAGTCGCCGGAGTGGTCAGACTGCGCTGAACTGCCGGAGTGGTCAGACTGCGCTGAACTGCCGGAGTGGCCAGACTGCGCTGAACTGCCGGAGTGGCCAGACTGCGCTGAACTTCCGGAGTGGCCAGACTGCGCTGAACTGCCGGAGTGGCCAGACTGCGCTGAACTGCCGGAGTGGCCAGACTGCGCTGAACTGCCGGAGTGGCCAGACTGCGCTGAACTGCCGGAGTGGCCAGACTGCGCTGAACTGCCGGAGTGGCCAGACTGCGCTGAACTGCCGGAGTGGCCTGCGCTGAACTGCCGGAGTGGCCAGACTGCGCTGAACTGCCGGAGTGGCCAGACTGCGCTGAACTGCCGGAGTGGCCAGACTGCCCAGACGGTCCCGAGTGGCCAGACTGCCCAGACGGTCCCGAGTTGCCAGACTGCCCAGACGGTCCCGAGTTGCCAGACTGCCCAGACGGTCCCGAGTTGCCAGACTGCCCAGACGGTCCCGAGCTGCCAGACTGCCCAGACTGTCCCGAGCTGCCAGACTGCCCAGACTGTCCCGAGCTGCCAGACTGCCCAGACTGTCCCGAGCTGCCAGACTGCCCAGACTGTCCCGAGCTGCCAGACTGCCCGAGCCGGAGCCACCTCCAAAAAATAGGTGGGTTGGGGAGGGGGGGTGTAGCACAGTGCCGTCGTTGACGGCAGCCACCCTCCCTTCCCTCCCTTTAGTAAGGGGGAATTTTTCTTTTGGGTATTGTTTGGGGTTATTTTTTTTGTTAAGGTGCTTCTGGGGTAGCACCTTTTAAGGGGGGGGTACTGTCACGTCCTGGCCAGTATATAAAGTTAATTGTTTTGTAGTTTGGTCAGGGCGTGGCAGAGGGTATTTGTTTTATGTGGTTCGGGGTGGTGTGTTTGTTAAAAGGGTGTTTGGTTTAGTATTTCCGGGTTTTGGTTTATGTCTAGGTAGTTCTATGTGGAGTCTAGTGAGTGTATGTCTATGTTTGGTTAATTGGGGTTGGGACTCTCAGTTGAAGGCAGGTGTTGTCTATCTGCCTTTGATTGAGAGTCCCATATATTAGGGTGTGTTTGTGTTTGTGATTTGTGGGTGATTGTTCTGTGTTGAGCCTATGCTAGCCAGACTGTTTGTAGTTGTTCGTTCGTTCTTTTTGTTTTGTGATTTTGTACGTTCATTTTTTGAAGTTAATAAATTCTCAAGATGAGCATACACGTACCTGCTGCGTATTGGTCCACATTTTCCGACGATGATTTCGTTATATCATCAGAGGACGAAGACAACCGTGACATAAGTTATATTCTTCAAGAATCGATGGATATATATAATTCATACTGTAAGTCCAAAAATGGATGTAGCAACTACAGATTGCTCCTTTAAGTCGATCAAAAGTGTACAAGTTTGAGCATGTGTCAGCATGAATTAGATTGAGCAATAAAAGCCCCACTTTTATTCCATAGGCTAGGATCTGCACTGTGCAGCTGTTGCAAGAGCGCATTTTTCGCTGGCTGTCCACTGGTTTCAAAAACAATGATTAAGCTTAAACTTCCTGAATTCAACCATGATTGGGTTCAAATACACATTTAGATTTGTGAACAGCCATCCACAATAACCACAATCTGTAAGGCGCATATAGCTAAATGAGAGAGCAGCAGTGTGATTCACATCAATGCGCTATGTAGATATCAATAATACATGATATCCGTATCGCCGTAGACTACACCACTGCTGTGATCCTTACTTCCACGCGTTTATTAAAATTGGATAATCTTTGGATGCTGACAGCAGTCGCATAGCCTACAAAAGCCTATTCCTGCTCTTTTCCCACGAACAATCAAACACATTTGGTGTGTCATCATAGTGATCTCTGACTTGTGGTCAGACTCGCTCAGGTGGAACAAAGTTAAATTTGTGCCTTTTTTCAATGCTGATTTTAATGTCTTTGAGAAAACAGAGAAGTGTCAAATATATTTTTTTCACAAACATCCTTTCTGAATTAAATGTAATTTTCGAAGTAATCATCTAGTTTTTCAAAAGTATCTGTAATCTGATTACAATATTTTAGCTGGTAATGTAACGGATTACAGTTACCAGGTTTTTGTAATCTCCTACATGTAATTACATGTATTCCGTTACTCCCTAAACCTGATCATATGGCATTCAAAGAAAAACAAATGACACCTGGAGAATGAACAGTCAAAAGACTTTGTTCAGGTTGAGCTGTTTTTTTAATTGACGAAACATGTATTATGGTAGGAAAGTACAACTGTGAAATATCACTAGATTTCTCATAGAATCTCCAAATTAATGTTCTCAATCTCAAACCTTTAATGTCTTAAAAATGATTGTCTCTGTTTCTCACTTATTATAAGTGATTATAAAGAGGTCGTGGAAACTCAGAGTTGATCTCCCTCTAGACAGTCTAGAATTCACCCACCTAGATCAATGTGTAACTGGGGGCTGTTCTTCTTATAGATGGCCTGTGTGTCTACTACCTATCAGTGCCTGGAAGGAATTGACGTGTGGCGGCTTCACACAGGGAGTGTAACCTTTCACACTCGGCAGATAAAGGGGATGAAATGCCCCAGCCTTTTCCTCAGCTGCTAACAAGGTTGTGATTCAGGCAACCTTTTGGAGGAATCAATAATGAGGCCCATTGGTGCCAAGTCCAGGAGCCGGAGATTTTGCACTTCAAAGACCCAATTTAAGTAGTGGGCAGCCTGGCTGTTGAGAGCAAGGCTGAGGTGACTGTACCCAGAGATTGGAGCAGAAATAAATCACTTGGTCTTTTTACTTCACTGCTCAGCTTGACACGGTCAACAGGTATTAGCGATACCAATCATAGAAACCGAATCTAAGTAGGCCTATATGGATCACTGTAACTAGTGGTTGATTATTTATGTGTGATTAAGATATGCTCTGAGTCCAAGACAATGCCGTATTCTTTTTAATTGACCAGACTTGGAAGCTTGTTTCGGCCCAAGAATAATAGATGATGAAGTGGCCTTTTTTAATTGTATTTTATTTTTTAGTTGTCTTTTGCCACAGATACTAATGCATGAATATAATTCAGTAAAGAACTAGCTAGAGAATAGGGGAGATCTATGCCACAAGGCTATTCAATTCCCTAGACACAGATGTGGTTCAAGGAATAACACTTCTCCAAAGTGGTTGTTCAGTAAAGCCAGAATTAAATGGTCGGTGACAGAGGATCCTGCACTTGTATTTGACATTCCATGTCATAAGTATTTCACAGAGCCAAGTCAACCCACTACTTACAAATGAGTCTGAAGCTTCAGTGAAACCTGGGCCTGTATCCACATAGCATCTCAGAGTATGAGTCCTGTTCTAGGATCTGCCCATATGATCTTATTCATTATGGTCTAAAAGGCTAAACTGATCCTAGATCAGCACTCGTACTCCTGAACATACAGGTGAAGAGCCAAGTGCCTCTCCATCTCTGGGATTAACTAACAGGCCTGTGATAATGAGATCACCTCAAATAGCATCAGACTCTCACTCTGTGTCCTGCTGCCGCTCAGCCGTGAGTTACTCATTCTAATTGCTCTGGCAGACTTCACAGAGACATGACAAACTCATTGCATTCCAGGCTGAGACAGAGAGCATCATACTGACATTGAGATGACTTTGGAGAACAGGTAGACCTAGTGCAGTAGAGAAGACAACAGGCCTACCTACATCCTCACAATGTAGGATCAATGTCATGGCACATAGCTGTGGTATGACACAGTGTGGGTTTGATTAAACTCCATCACTTGAAATGATAGAGGAACCCAGTGAAGAAAGTCACTTGATGAAGCTATAATAATGTTGATGAAAAACGTTTGAAACGCTTAAAGTAAGAAGGCATAAAATGAAAAAAAAAAATACCCCTGAATATACAATGGCATATTCCCCCTCTGGGTTCCAGATCAGAGATTTTAGTTTGCATCTGAACATGTTTGGTTTCATAAGACAAATCACACAGCGGGGAGGAATACTTGCCAGGAAATTGGGGGGGGGGGGGGCATAATTTATTTAGAGAGTGTGCATACACTTTGATTAATGCACTCCAAAACAATGAGCTGCACTGAATTGATTTTCTTCCTTTTTAATTATTGCTATATTCGATAGAGGGAACTGTAAAACAATCAAAGGATGCACGTGGCTTTGATCTTGGAAAGGGCATATAATGATTTTTGCCAAAGGATCACTCTGAGAGTGATACACTTCGTTGCCCACAGGAAATTGATAACAAATCATCAATTGTGTCCCTGGTTACTCTGTATCACTAACATTGAGTTGAGCATCAGTGTTATTGTATCGGCTCTATGCAAATATGCCAATTAAAACATACTTCTAAGGAACAAAGTACTGCACAATGGTAAACTCCAAAACATCCCCTGAAGATACACTCCTCCTTCTGTCTTTATCAAAGAGAGAGTGAGAACTAGGCAAAGAGATGCTCATAATAAGGTTGAAAAAGCAATAGAGGAAACAGATATAAATACTTCTTGATGTCCAATCATGTCCTTTTGTCTTCCTGTTGGACTGACATGCTGCATTTGTTTTTAAGGGCAAGAGTAAATTTCACTGAGCTATAATAAGAATTAGAGACAGCCTCCAAGATGGCCGACCGTTGTTTTCAATGTAATCTTCTCATGGTCGCATACGGCGATTTGTGGGGCGACATTTTTTGTGTATGTTTATTTATTTATTTATACTGCTCAAAAAAATAAAGGGAACACTTAAACAACACATCCTAGATCTGAATGAAATAAATAATCTTATTAAATACTTTTTTCTTTACATAGTTGAATGTGCTGAAAACAAAATCCCCCAAAAATAATCAATGGAAATCCAATTTATCAACCCATGGAGGTCTGGATTTGGAGTCACACTCAAAATTAAAGTGGAAAACCACACTACAGGCTGATCCAACTTTGATGTAATGTCCTTAAAACAAGTCAAAATGAGGCTCAGTAGTGTGTGTGGCCTCCACGTGCCTGTATGACTTCCCTACAATGCCTGGGCATGCTCCTGATGAGGTGGTGGATGGTCTCCTGAGGGATCTCCTCCCAGACCTGGACTAAAGCATCCGCCAACTCCTGGACAGTCTGTGGTGCAACATGGCGTTGGTGGATGGAGCGAGACATGATGTCCCAGATGTGCTCAATTGGATTCAGGTCTGGGGAACGGGCGGGCCAGTCCATAGCATCAATGCCTTCCTCTTGCAGGAACTGCTGACACACTCCAGCCACATGAGGTCTAGCATTGTCTTGCATTAGGAGGAACCCAGGGCCAACCACACCAGCATATGGTCTCACAAGGGGTCTGAGGATCTCATCTCGGTACCTAATGGCAGTCAGGCTACCTCTGGCGAGCACATGGAGGGCTGTGTGGCCCCCCAAAGAAATGCCACCCCACACCATGACTGACCCACCGCCAAACCGGTCATGCTGGAAGATGTTGCAGGCAGCAGAACCTTCTCCACGGCGTTTCCAGACTCTGTCACGTCTGTCATGTGCTCAGTGTGAACCTGCTTTCATCTGTGAAGAGCACAGGGCGCCAGTGGTGAATTTGCCAATCTTGGTGTTCTCTGGCAAATGCCAAACGTCCTGCACGGTGTTGGGCTGTAAGCACAACCCCCACCTGTGGACGTCGGGCCCGCATACCACCCTCATGGAGTCTGTTTCTGACCGTTTGAGCAGACACATGCACATTTGTGGCCTGCTGGAGGTCATTTTGCAGGGCTCTGGCAGTGCTCCTCCTGCTCCTCCTTGCACAAAGGCGGAGGTAGCAGTCCTGATGCTGGGTTGTTGCCCTCCAACGGCCTCCTCTACGTCTCCTGATGTACTGGCCTGTCTCCTGGTAGCGCCTCCATGCTCTGGACACTACGCTGACAGACACAGCAAACCTTCTTGCCACAGCTCGCATTGATGTGCCATCCTGGTTGAGCTGCACTACCTGAGCCACTTGTGTGGGTTGTAGACTCCGTCTCATGCTACCACTAGAGTGAAAGCACCGCCAGCATTCAAAAGTAACCAAAACATCAGCCAGGAAGCATAGGAACTGAGAAGTGGTCTGTGGTCCCCACCTGCAGAACCACTCCTTTATTGGGGGTGTCTTGATAATTGCCTATAATTTCCACCTGTTGTCTATTCCATTTGAACAACAGCATGTGAAATGTATTGTCAATCAGTGTTGTTTCCTAAGTGGACAGTTTGATTTCACAGAAGTGTGATTGACTTGGAGTTACATTGTGTTGTTTAAGTGTTCCCTTTATTTTTTTGAGCAGTGTATTTAAAAGATGATTGAATTGCTCCTAAACTGTAATGTTGTTAATGCATTATGCTTTTTGAAGAAATTATTATTCAATGTATAAGTGAATAGTTTGTTTTACTTTGAAGTTCAAGTTTTGACCAATAAGGTGGCTTGTTAAGTTGTGGCCAATGGGAGTTGACCTGGTTAACGGGAGGCCTGGGGAAAAAGAGAGGGAAAAAGACGTTGATAAAAGGATGGACGTTTTACCTTAGGACGGTTGGTGAAGAAAAATTAGTTAAAAAAGACGACAGAACTAGAACAAAACCCATACTTACTAAGACATGAAGGGAAATACATATTTTATTTTATAAAAGAGTTGCTATAGTTTTGTTAAAACTTAGTAGATACTGAAGCTACCGTCTCGTCGTGGAGGTATTTGCCAGCCTTGAGGTTAGCCTAGCATCGTGTGTCACCGGGAGATAATTGTTTGGGAAGCTTAACGAGTTTGTGTTCCCATGGGATATCAGTTACGGCTAAGGAGTACTGTCTGCATGGGTAGCTGTGCTTGCCTTGGACTTTGTGAGGAAACCTGCATGGAACTGCCATACTTCGCTGAGGGAATATCTACCAAGTAGTGAGTAACCACAACGGGAGGTGCATCTGGATATTTTTGGGTGTCGTCAATTTTTTTGGAGCTCTAACGCGCGCCAACGGTTTATTTAAGCAAACTTGAAGTAATTTGGACACGGGTTGTGCGCGACTCATTGGGGTTTATCATTTTTTAAATTTCTTTTGATGTTGCGTCTGAAAATGTATTTGTGTTTGAAAATGTTTTAATACACATATGGAACGTTATGTATGTTGCCTTGGTGGAGTCATTGATTGTTTCAATTTAATTTAATGCATGGGATGGTTTATCCTGATTCAATAACAGAAACCTATAATAATTTCATCTGAAGTTAATACCCTATTGTCATTAACCCTAGATAGTTTACAAAAGGAATTCTTATTGGAGATGTCCTTCTCACCCAATATCCCATTCTGTTGAGGCACTCTACATAAGTTAATATTGTGAGAGTCATATTCGAGCCTGGTGAGAGGGTTACATGTGTATGCAAGTTAAGTTATTCGAGACTAAGGGGACTGTGATCTAGCTTGCGCTATATGTACAACTCAGAAGACAGTTGTATGATATTTTCTGTTTAACACAACGCAATCACAACAATCATGTCTTGATGGAGACATAGCTTGGTAACATCAGGTGTACTCTGGGAACTGTAATCCTCTTAATTCAGCAAATCACAAAGGTGTTCATCAGACTTTGGTGTAGGCTACAGTACATTCTGACTCGGGTCTCTTTCCCAGTGGCTTAGGTTTGTTTTTAGGTTATATTACATTCCCATAAATTGAAACTAAAGCATGTAGAAAATGTGTAGTGCAAGAGTTTAATGATGCTGAATCTGGTGTGTGCTCACCATCCTGACCTGTCCCCACTGAGATGACCCTGCCTCTTAAGGCCATTGAAGTCCCAGTATGTCAGTAGATACATGTACATGGAGGAAATGTTGCTTTTCATTTCAAGTCAAAATGTCATGATGTTTATTCTACCTTCCAAAAGCTCTCAAAGACGATTTTGTCTTTCTGCTATTTTATATGAGGGGAAAATAAGATAAACACACATAATTGTGTTATTAAAATGCTGTCACATTCCAATCCTGGCAACAAAGTTCTACAAACATTAGCATTACTTGTTCAGTCAGAAGAGCATGAGCATAATTTCATTTATAACTTTATTCTTCCAAATGTGTGCGTTAATCACTTCAGAGCCAAAGCAAAGTAGAAATTTACTGGAATTCTCACTAGAGGATAAAGTGATTAACAGATATTAAGCATTGGAAACATAGAAGACATAACTGTAATTGCCGCTGATACACCCTGATCTGTTTCACCTGTCTTTGTGCTTGTCTCCATCCCCCTCCAGGTGTCGCCAATCTTCCCCATTATCCCCAGTGTATGTATACCTGTGTTGTCTGTTTTGTTTTAGTGAAACCTACCAGCGTTTTCCCCCTTGCTCCTGTCTGTTCTAGTTCCTGTTTTCTAGTTTTTCCCCAGTTTTGACCATTCTGCCTGCCTTGAGCCTGCCTGCCATTCTGTACCTTGCCACACCACACTGGATTATTGGCCCCTGCCTGCTCTGACCCTGAGACTGCCTGCCATTCTATACCTTTTGCACCCTATCTGGATTACTGACCTCTGCCTGCCCTCGACCTGTCATTTTGCCTGCCCCTGTATTAGTAATAAACTTTTTTTACTTCGACACTGTCTGCCTCTGGGTCTTATCTGAAACATGATAGTACGAACTGGCCATGACTGACCCAGCAGACTTGGACCAGCTATGCAACACCGTCTCCTCCCAAGGAGCCACCATTGGAAGGCACAAGGAGTTGATTCATGGTCTTATGGAAGGGTTCCAGACCTTGGCCGAACGCCATGACCAAGCATTGAACACATTGCTGGAGCAATTCCGCGGGTTGTCTGTTAGGCAGACTACCATGACGGTAACCTCCCAGCCCCTCAGCAACCCAGCTGTTAGCAGCGCCGCCTCCCCGGACACCCCGATTTCCCGGGAACCCCACTTACCTTGAGAGTCTCCGAAGACTGCAGATTCACCTCTTCCCGAGCCTATGCAACTAGGCATAGCTAGGCTGTCTCCAGCTGAATGGATATACAGGCTTCACCCTAAGAGTTGCCTGTATTGTGAGACTACTTGTCATTTCGTTGCCACCTGTCCATTAAATGACCAGGCTCACCGGTAGGAGCAAGTACTCTGGTGGGCCATACTGAGAACTTTTCCTCTCCCCTTAATCGCATCCCTTTTCATGCCATTTTGCTGTGGGGGAACTAGTCAAAATCTCTCCGGGTACTCATCGACTCTGGGACCGATAAGAGCTTTATGGACGCTACCCTGGCTTCCGAGCTGGACATCCCCACTCAGCCCCTCTCCATTCCCATGGATGTTGGAGTACTGGACGGGTGCTCTATAGGCCGGGTCACCCACAATAGTACCCCCATCAACCTACGTGTGTCAGGGAACCACAGTGAGACGATCCAATTCCTGCTCATTAAGTCTCCTCAGGTTCCCGTGGTATTGGGATTCTCCTGGCTCCAGCGACACAATCCCCTCATTGACTGGTCTGCCGGTGCAATCATGGGCTGCAGCCAGTTTTGCCACGCCCATTGCCTGAAGTCAGCACAGCCTGCCCCGGGCCGTCTTTCTGGGGGCTCCGAAGTTGCCCCGGACCTCTCCTCCATTCAAGTGGAGTACTTGGACCTCCGGGAGGTGTTCAGTAAGTCCCAGGCCACTTTGCTTCCGCTGCACCGACCATATGACTGCAGGATTGACCTTTTTCCAGGCATCACTCCGCCCCGGGGACGACTGTACTTTCTGTCGGGTCCGGAGACCAAGGCTATGGAGACCTACATTGAGGAATCCCTAGCTGCAGGGTTCATCCGTCCTTCTGCCTCCCCCTCCAGTGCAGGGTTCTTCTTTGTGGAGAAGAAGGACATCGACTACTGGGGTCTCAAAGACATCAAGGTGAAGAACAGCTAAGAACCCCTACACGCTTTCTCAATCTAACCTCTGTTCCTTATTCCTCTGACCCTAATTCAAAGAAATCCACTAATGCAGCACAGCAGCAAAACAACAGCTCCACTTTGATTCTCAGGTCTAAAGACAAAGACAGGTCTTGCATGGTGAAATACCCATTAGAGAAACTGTGGGGTAGAGTCTAGGAAATCAAGTAAACAGTTCTCTGAAGGACTGACTTGGTCATTTCCTTTATGGAGTGGAGTCATAGTAACTGCACGGATGTGCCTTTGGGAAATACAACCCAGCCAAAGAGGGTTGGGTAACCTTGTTAGTGCAGGTGCGTGTGTTTGTGCGTGTGCGTGCATGCGTGTGTGTGTGTGTGCAAAATACACTGAACAAAAATATAAACACAACATGTTAAGTGTTGGTCCCATGTTTCATGAGCTGAAATAAAATATCCTCAAAATGTTTCCTATGCACAAAAAGCTTATTTCTCTCAATGTTGTGCACAAATGTGTTTACATCCCTGTCAGTGAGCATTTCTCCTTTGCCAAGATAATCCATCCACCTGACATGTGGCATATCAAGAAGCTGATTAAAGAGCATGATCATTACACAGGTGCACCTTGTGCTGGGGACAATAAAAGGCCAATCTAAAATGTGCAGTTTTGTCACACAACGCAATCCCACAGATGTCTCAAGTTTTGAGGGAGCGTGCAATTGTCATGCTGACTGCAGGAAGTTTCAAGTTTCAAAAACCCAATAATGCAATAATTAATAACAATGTTTCACTAGAAAAAAACACGAGAAATAAGAATAGGAAATATGAAATACACAATAAAGTAAGCAAGCAAGCATACTATATTCAAGAAATATTTAAAAATTCAGTTCCGATACCATTTACATGTGCATGGATACTGGATTGATGGAGGTAGATATGTATAGGGGTAAGGTGACGAGGCAACAGGATAAGATCAACAGAGTAGCAGCAGCTTGTATGTGAGTGGGTGTAGAGTCAGTATAAATGTATGTGCATATTATTTGTGAGAGAGCAAAAGATGGAGTGAGTGTTGGTGTGTGTGTTGGAGTGACTGTGTGTGTGTGCAGGGCCCAGTGAGTGTGCATAGAGACAGTGCAAACATTGAAATAAAAGGTCAATAAGGATACAAGGTTAACTCAGATACTCCATGTAGCTATTCTGTTAGCTATTTATCAGTCGTTTTGCTTGGGGATAGTCCACCAGAGCTGTTGCCAGAGAATTGAACGTTCATTTCTCTACCTTAAGCTGCCTCCAACATTGTTTTAGAAAATTTGGCAGTATGTCCAATCAGCTTCACAACCGCAGACCACGTGTATGGTGGCATGTGGGCATGCGGTTTGCTGATGTCAACGTTGTGAACAGAGTACCCCATGATGTGTTAACCCTCGCAAGGCTGCCGACACAGACAGCATCCTTAGCCGCGTCCTCATGCAGGCGCAGACCAGCTGGCTGGTGTGTTTACGGACATATTCAATCTGCTGTCCCCACATGCTTCAAGATGGCCACCATTGTTCCTGTACCCAAGAAGGCAAAGGTAACTGAACTAAATGACTATCACCCTGTAGCACTCACTTCTGTCATCATGAAGTGCTTTGAGAGTAGTGCTTTGAGGGCCCCACAAGGCTGCGTGCTCAGTCCCGTCCTGCATTCCCTGTTCACCCATGATTGCGTGGCCATGCACGCCTCCAACTCCATCATCAAGTTTGCAGATGACACAATAGTAGGCTTGATTACCAACAATGACGAGATCGTGGACTTCAGGAAACAGCAGAGGGAGAACCCCCCTATCCACATCGACGGGACAGCTGTGGAGAAGGTGGAAGGTGGACGGTTTTAAGTTCCTTGGCGTACACATCACGGACAAACTGAAATGGTCCACCCACACAGACAGTGTGGTGAAGAAGGCACAACAGCGTCTCTTCAACCTCAGAAGTCTGAAGAAATGTGGCTTTTTGCTGCATGGGGCAAGTGGTGGTCACACCAGATCCACGCCCCTCCCTTTTTGTTAAGGTACTGTGACCAACAGATGCTTATCTAAATTCCCAGTCATGTGAAATCCATAGAGTAAGTCCTAGTTAACCTGTTGGGTCTAGGGGGCAGCATTTGCACGTCTGGATAAAAAAAATGTACCCGATTTAATCTGGTTACTAATCCTACCCAGTAACTAGAATATGCATATACTTATTATATATGGATAGAAAACACTCTAAAGTTTCCAAAACTGTTTGAATGGTGTCTGTGAGTATAACAGAACTCATTTGGCAGGCAAAACCCTGAGACATTTTCTGACAGGAAGTGGATACCTGATGTGTTGTATTGACTTTAAACCTATCCCATTGAAAAACACAGGGGTTTAGGAATATTTTGGCACTTCCTATTGCTTCCACTAGATGTCACCAGCCTTTACAAAGTGTTTTGAGTCTTCTGGAGGGAGATCTGACCGAACAAGAGCCATGGAAAGATGATGTCCCATTAGACACCTGGCGCGCGAGTTCATGTTGGGTACCCTCGTTCCAATACGTTATAAAAGAGTATGCATTCGTCCACCTTGAATATTATTCATGTTCTGGTTAAAAAAGGCCCTAATGATTTATGCTATACAACGTTTGACATGTTTGAACGAACGGAAATATATTTTTTCCCCTCGTTCATGACGAGAAGTCCGGCTGGCTTACATCATGTGCTAACGAGACGGAGATTTTTGGACATAAATGATGAGCTTTTTTGAACAAAACTACATTCGTTATGGACCTGTGATACCTGGAAGTGACATCTGATGAAGAGAATCAAAGGTAATGGATTATTTACATAGTATTTTCGATTTTAGATCTCCCCAACATGACGTCTAGTCTGTATCGCAACGCGTATTTTTCTGGGCGCAGTGCTCAGATTATTGCAAAGTGTGATTTCCCAGTAAGGTTATTTTTAAATCTGGCAAGTTGATTGCGTTCAAGAGATGTAAATCTATAATTCTTTAAATGACAATATAATATTTTACCAATGTTTTCTAATTTTAATTATTTAATTTGTTACGCTGACTTGACTGCCGGTTATTGGAGGGAAACGATTTCCTCAACATCAATGCCATAGTAAAACGCTGTTTTTGGATATAAATATGAACTTGATAGAACTAAAAATGCATGCATTGTCTAACATAATGTCCTAGGAGTGTCATCTGATGGAGATTGTAAAAGGTTAGTGCATCATTTTAGCTGGTTTTATGGTTTTGGTGACCCTGTCTTTGACTTGACAAAACATTACACACAACTCTTGTAAATGTACTGTCCTAACATACTCTAAATTTATGCTTTCGCCGTAAAACCTTTTTGAAATCGTAAAACGTGGTTAGATTAAGGAGATGTTTATCTTTCAAATGGTGTAAAATAGTTGTATATTTGAAAAATTTGAATTTTGACATTTATTTGGATTCAAATTTGCCGCTCTTGAAATGCACCTGCTGTTGATGGAGTGCACCACGGGTGGCACGCTAGCGTCCCACCTAGCCCCAACAGGTTAACTTATTTAAATTGACAAATTTCCTTATATGAACTCAGTATAACGCAACTATGTTGCGTTTATATTTTAGTTAACTAAAACTGTAAATATCAGTTTTTCCCCCTTGTTCGTTGCTAAAATAGGTTCACTTTTGAATACATTTTCTTCTCAACCTGATTTCAGAGTGTAATACGCTCTGGGCAGGGGGACGCTGAATGATGTTGGTCTCATTGTTTGGGTCGGTGCCAGGCCGTCAGCAACCAGGTGCTGTGCATTATACACAGTCATTAAAGTCTCATTAAATAAAACACAACAACATGCATTAATTGACACTAGGGTAGCTGGACTAGACATTCCAACGGGAATGGGTTGTTTATGGTTGTCCCACTCTTTTCCATCCGTGGTGGTGTACTGTACAGACCAATAGTTCATTGGTCAACTCAATAGTTCAACTCAGATCATTATTGATCCTACACCATGATCTCTTTCTGGTAAATTCTGTGATTGGTTGGGTTGGTTGGCTTATGGTAATTCAATCTCCCTGTTAACTATTTTTCAGGTCCATTCCTCCAGGACAGGTCAACAAGAAGGTCAGAGCCAGAGTTCCATTATTCATATTGTCTTAATGGCATCTTCATGGTTGAATGAGGTGTTAAATAGATTGTGGACTCACTTAAACATTCACACAGACAGTGATTAGTCCGAGATTTCTCACCACAGCTATCAGGAGACAACAGCACAGTCCCATCACAGCAGGTCATAGTCTGCACTTTGTTATGCAAGGTGATCAGATCTCAGGGAGAGGGAGAGAGAGAGAAAGAGAGTGAAAAAGAGAGTCCAGGACAAAAACACAACCCCTCTATTGGAAGGTTTTGGCTCAACACACCCAAGAGCTTAAGCTGCTGTCCCCTGGAGACTTTCTAAATCATAAAAATGTCACCACAACAATATAATGAAATAGGCTGTTTCCCCATCAAATGACTCCTGTTCTAAAGGCAGTGGTGAGACAAACGGCAGGAGCCATCAGGCTCTCTAGTGGATAGCACCAACAGAGGGTACGAGGGAAGATGGAGTGTACAAGCAGCAGCAGACTTGCCTGCCTCCCTAAATATTCCCCATGTCAATTTCCACCCCACCAGTCGACTGCTTTGAGTCCCGCAGCAGCAGGGAGACTGTGTTCACTGTCTCTGGGGAAGATTTGTGAGAGTGAGCTGCTGTATGGTGCACTGCTTGATTTGAAGGGACTGTTTGTATTGGAAGGGAAAGAGATGGAAACTGCTTAGGTTCCTGCTGGCAGGTTAAACTCTTAGCACAGAATGATGGTGATGCATGATAAGACTGAGACTGTGGTCACATTATTTTCATTCTAAAAAATGGTCCCATAGTGATACAAAATTGGGATCATTAATGGAATGATAATCAAAATTCATAGTGGTCGGTCGACCAATTGTATCAGTGAATTCAGAACAAAATGTGGAAATGTTTTCCTGTCTGTTATGATATTAATTAAAATAATTGCCGGGGGGCTTTAATAGCTATTATTACTGTACTATCAGGAACAGCTACCACATCTTATCCAACCTTTCAGTTCCACCACCCACACATGCGATGACATCACCTGGTTTCAATGATGTTTCTAGAGACAATATCTCTCTCATCATCACTCAATGCCTAGGTTTACCTCCACTGTATTCACATCCTACCATACCTTTGTCTGTATATATTATACCTTGAAGCTATTTTATCACCCCCAGAAACCTGCTCCTTTTACTCTTTGTTCTGGACGTCCTAGACGACCAATTCTCATAGCTTTAAGCCGTACTCTTATCCTAGTCCTCCTCTGTTCCTCTGGCAATGTAGAGGTGAATCCAGGCCCTCCTATTCTCCAGGCGCTCTCTTTTGATGACTTCTGTAAGCGTAAAAGCCTTGTTTTCATGCATGTTAACATTAGAAGCCTCCTCCCTAAGTTTGTTTTATTCACTGCCACCAAAAACTCTGAAATCTCCATCCCTAACTACAACATTTTCAGACAAGATAGAACGGCCAAAGGGGGCGGAGTTGCAATCTACTGCAGAGAGAGCCTGCAGAGTTCTGTCCTACTGTCCAGGTCTGTACCCAAACAATTTGAACTTCTACTTTTAAAAATCCACCTCTCTAAAAACAAGTCTCTCACCGGTGCCGCCTGCTATAGACCACCCTCTGACCCCAGCTGTGCTCTGGACACCATATGTGAACTGATTGCCCCCCATCTACCTTCAGAACTCGTGCTGCTAGGTGACTAAACTGGGAGATGCGTAACACCCCAGCCATCCTACAATCTAAGCTTGATGCCCTCAATCTCACACAAATGATCAATGAACCTACCAGGTACCACCCCAAAGCCGTAAACACGGGCACCCTCATAGATATCATCCTAACCAACTTGCCCTCTAAATACACCTCTCCTGTTTTCAATCAAGATCTCAGCGATCACTGCCTCATTGCCTGCATCCGTAATGGGTCAGTGGTCAAATGACCTCCACTCATTACTGAAACACTTCAGCGAGCAAGCCTTTCTAATCGACCTGGCTCGGGTATCCTGGAAGGATATTTACCTCATCCCGCCAGTAGAGGATGCCTGGTTATTTTTTTTAAATGCCTTCCTCACCATCTTAAATAAGCATAACCCATTAAAGAAATTTAGAACCAGGAACTGATATAGCCCTTGGTTCTCTCCAGACCTGACTGCCCTTAACCAACACAAAAACATCCTGTGGCGTTCTGCATTAGCATCGAACAGCCCCCGTGATATGCAACTTTTCAGGGAAGTTAGAAACCAATATACACAGACAGTTAGAAAAGCCAAGGCTAGCTTTTTCAAGCAGAAATTTGCTTCCTGCAACACAAACTCAAAACAGTTCTGGGACACTGTAAAGTCCATGGAGAATAAGAGCACCTCCTCCCAGCTGCCCACTGCACTAAGGATCGGAAACTCTGTCACCAATGATAAATCCACTATAATTGAGAATTTCAATAAGCATTTTTCTATGGCTGGCCATGCTTTCCACCTGGCTACCCCTACCCCGGTCAACAGCACTGCACCCCCCACAGCAACTCGCCCAAGCCTTCCCCATTTCTCCTTCTCCCAAATCCAGTCAGCTGATGTTCTGAAAGCTGCAAAATCTGGACCCCTACAAATCAGCCAGGCTAGACAATCTGGACCCTTTCTTTCTAAAATTATCTGCCGAAATTGTTGCAACCCTTATTACTAGCCTGTTCAACCTCTTTCGTGTCGTCTGAGATTCGCAAAAATTGGAAAGCAGCTGCGGTCATCCCCCTCTTCAAAGGGGGGGGACACTCTTGACCCAAACTGCTACAGATCTATATCTATCCTACCCTGCCTTTCTAAGGTCTTCGAAAGCCAAGTCAACAAACAGATTACCGACTATTTCGAATCCCATCGCACCTTCTCCGCTATGCAATCTGGTTTCAGAGCTGGTCATGGGTGCACCTCAGCCACGCTCAAGGTCCTAAACGATATCTTATCCGCCATCGATAAGAAACAATACTGTGCAGCTGTATTCATTGACCTGGCCAAGGCTTTCGACTCTGTCAATCACCACATCCTCATCGGCAGACTCAATAGTCTTGGTTTCTCAAATGATTGCCTCGCCTGGTTCACCAACTACTTCTCTGATAGAGTTCAGTGTGTCAAATCGGAGGGCCTGTTGTCTGAACCTCTGGCAGTCTCTATGGGGGTGCCACAGGGTTCAATTCTTGAGCCGACTCTCTTCTCTGTATACATCAATGATGTCGCTCTTGCTGCTGCTGAGTCTCTCATCCACCTTAACGCAGACGACACCATTCTGTATACTTCTGGCCCTTCTTTGGACACTGTTAACAACCCTCCAGAACAGCTTCAATGCCATACAACTCTCCTTCCGTGGCCTCCAACTGCTCTTAAACGCAAGTAAAACTAAATGCATGCTCTTCAACTGATCGCTGCCTGCATCTGCCCGCCCGTCCAGCATCACTACTCTGGACGGTTCTGACTTAGAATATGTGGACAACTACAAATACCTAGGTGTCTGGTTAGACTGTAAACTCTCCTTCCAGGCTCACATCAAACATCTCCAATCCAAAGTTAAATCTAGAATTGGCTTCCTATTTCGCAACAAAGCATCCTTCACTCATGCTGCCAAACATACCCTCGTAAAACGGACCATCCTACCGATCCTCAACTTCGGCGATGTCGTTTACAAAATTGCCTCCAATACCCTACTCAATAAATTGGATGCAGTCTATCTGTCACACCTTGACTGTGGAGATCCTTATTATTCTCTGTTTGGTTAGGTCAGGGTGTGACTCGGGTGGGGAAGTCTATGTTTTCTGTTTCTTTGTTTTTGGGCCGAGTGTGGTTCCCAATCAGAGGCAGCTGTCTATTGTTGTCTCTGATTGGGAATCATACTTAGGCAGCCTGTTTTCCACCTGTGTTTGTGGGAGGTTATTTTCTGTTTAGCATTCTGAGCCTGACAGAACTTGAAATAAAGTATCATGAACACTTACCACGCTACGCCTTGGTCCACTTCTACTACCAACGACGAGCCTTACACTATCACAGTGCCATCCGTTTTGTCACCAAAGCCCCATATACTACCCACCACTGCGACCTGTACGCTCTTGTTGGCTGGCCCTCGCTTCATACTCGTCGCCAAACCCACTGGCTCCATGTCATCTACAAGACCCTGCTAGGTAAAGTCCCCCCTTATCTCAGCTTGCTGGTCACCATAGCAGCGCCCACCTGTAGCATGCGCTCCAGCAGGTATATCTCACTGGTCACCCCCAAAGCCAATTCCTCCTTCAGCCGCCTCTCCTTCCAGTTCTCTGCTGCCAATGATTGGAATGAACTACAAAAATCTCTGAAACTGGAAACACTTATCTCCCTCACTAGCTTTAAGCACCAGCTGTCAGAGCAGCTCACAGATTATTGCACCTGTACATAGCCCATCTATAATTTAGCCCAAACAACTACACCTTCCCCTACTGTATTTATTTATTTTGCTCCTTTGCACCCCATTATTTCTATTTCTACTTTGCATTTTTTTCCACTGCAAATCTACCATTCCAGTGTTTTACTTGCTATATTGTATGTACTTCGCCACCATGGTCTTTTTTTGCCTTTACCTCCCTTATCTCACCTCATTTGCTCACATTGTATAAAGACTTATTTTTCTACTGTATTATTGACTGCATGTTTGTTTTACTCCATGTGTAACTCTGTGTTGTTGTATGTGTCAAACTGCTTTGCTTTATCTTGGCCAGGTCGCAATTGTAAATGAGAACTTGTTCTCAACTTACCTACCTGGTTAAATAAAGGTGAAATAAAATAAATAAATAAATAAAAATCTTGATACCCTGAACTACTAATATACAGTATCTGCTTATTTCACCTGGACAGTTGTTTTTACAAAGCACAAATTGCAAATCAATCTAGTGAATGAATGTCCTCACAAACCATGTTCCCATCCACAGTTTTTAACCGAGTAGAGTCATGGTGTATAAAAAAAAAAGTGTGTGGGTGATGGAAACAGGAAGTGTAGGTACAATTTATAAATGTCGACAATTTGTTTGTTCGACATGGCAGATCTTTTTGTGTTGATAAGAATAATTATGCGACGGATTGTGGTGGAAACGATTTCTTCGCAATTGTTGATAGAATAATCATGTCGAGGTACATGTCGAAGTACAGTCACGCAATGCTATGTGTGGCCCTCCGACTGCAACTTGGATAAGCATGCACAGTTTAGGCTTGGGTGGTGAAAGTGCAAGGTTGATGCTCCTTTCCAGTAAATATTAAGGGTCTTAATTTGTATACTAGTGACATAATGATCGGTGCTTAGCTGCCAATTAACAAATAAAAATGATCCTGCTGTTATCCATCTCATATAACCTTACCTGTCCAGCGTCCACTTTATCCGCAAACTGTTGTCTAGGGAGCATGCTTGGAAACCAGATTGGGCAAGTTTGCCATTTATCATAGTAGTATGTGTGACAAACCTAGCAGTGAAATGGAAAATGCAATGTAAACACATTAAACTCATGTATTTTATTTAGTACATGAAAACTTAAATGCAAAAGTGCTTTTTATTTGCACTATGTCATCACGCACAGCCTTTTATCCGCAACTTAGTCAGTCTGATGGCAACACACCATTGGTGGGGAAATGCCTTTTTTTTTTAAATGCACATTTGATCATATTCACATAAAAATCTGTAAAAGAATTTGATGGAAACCTAGCTAATGTGTACAACGGCTTCCAAGCAAAGACAGGTGGAGATGGTATCCAATACAGATTCAGAAATAGTATTATAACAGTTTACATAATATCTTTGAGACATTAGGACTTGTAACCAGTGGAAATCAAACCTGGGTATCTTGCTTGCTAACCCAGTCTTAACCATTTCACTAAAAGGACATCCTTCAGGTCTAAGAATTGCATTTCAGCTTACATCTTTCTTCGGCTATACACAAACATTAGTCAATTTATAAAGGTAACTTTTAGCACCTATTTACCAAGTAAGTAAAAATATTGGCTTCTGTATCCTTAACTTTAGCCTTACTCTGTCTATTTTACGAGATATCATAGTCCCCAATGGGACAAGGTCATTGATGTTGGATTGTGTAACTCACAACCCTTTAGTATCCCTGGGGGGAATGGTGTTTGTTTGTCAGACTTCAATCACATTAACTCTGGAACAGAATGAGTCAGGAGCCCTCTGAAAGATCAAAATGGACCTGGGGCCCCATCCTCTCGTCATTATGCTCGTTTCAGGGGTTAACCTCGTTAGAGGGACACATTACAGCTGGATGACGCATTTATGTCAAAGAGGACCGCGACAAAGTATCACTGTCATTAAAACCAACAGTTACAGAGATCCCACCCTGCCACCATATGAGTGCATTTACTGTGTCTTCTGTCTGGCTATCGTGACACAGTATTCTAAAATGTATCTCCAATGTCTCTACCCTCTTTGATAGATCTACATCCACCTTCATGTTGTTAATGTGTGTAAAATACTAATCAAACTGAATATACTGCTCAAAAAAATAAAGGGAACACTTAAACAACACAATGTAACTCCAAGTCAATCACACTTCTGTGAAATCAAACTGTCCACTTAGGAAGCAACACTGATTGACAATAAATCTCACATGCTGTTGTGCAAATGGAATAGACAACAGGTGGAAAGTATAGGCAATAAGCAAGACACCCCCAATAAAGGAGTGGTTCTGCAGGTGGAGACCACAGACCACTTCTCAGTTCCTATGCTTCCTGGCTGATGTTTTGGTCACTTTTGAATACTGGCGGTGCTTTCGCTCTAGTGGTAGCATGAGACGGAGTCTACAACCCACACAAGTGGCTCAGGTAATGCAGCTCATCCAGGATGGCACATCAATGCGAGCTGTGGCAAGA
This sequence comes from Salmo salar, assembly GCF_965601325.2. Lineage (NCBI taxonomy): Eukaryota > Metazoa > Chordata > Actinopteri > Salmoniformes > Salmonidae > Salmo > Salmo salar. Next base: position 18,179,393 of record NC_138306.1, on the reverse strand, counting down.
AGGTTTGCTGTGTCTGTCAGCGTAGTGTCCAGAGCATGGAGGCGCTACCAGAAGACAGGCCAGTACATCAGGAGACGTGGAGGAGGCCGTAGGAGGGCAACAACCCAGCAGCAGGACCGCTACCTCCGCCTTTGTGCAAGGAGGAGCAGGAGGAGCACTGCCAGAGCCCTGCAAAATGACCTCCAGCAGGCCACAAATGTGCATGTGTCTGCTCAAACGGTCAGAAACAGACTCCATGAGGGTGGTATGAGGGCCCGACGTCCACAGGTGGGGGTTGTGCGTACAGCCCAACACCGTGCAGGACGTTTGGCATTTGCCAGAGAAAACCAAGATTGGCAAATTCGCCACTGGCGCCCTGTGCTCTTCACAGATGAAAGCAGGTTCACACTGAGCACGTGACAGACGTGACAGAGTCTGGAGACGCCGTGGAGAACGTTCTGCTGCCTGCAACATCCTCCAGCATGACCGGTTTGTTGGTGGGTCAGTCATGGTGTGGGGTGGCATTTCTATGGGGGGCCGCACAGCCCTACATGTGCTCGCCAGAGGTAGCCTGACTGCCATTAGGTACTGAGATGAGATCCTCAGACCCCTTGTGAGACCATATGCTGGTGCGGTTGGCCCTGGGTTCCTCCTAATGCAAGACAATGCTAGACCTCATGTGGCTGGAGTGTGTCAGCAGTTCCTGCAAGAGGAAGGCACTGATGCTATGGACTGGCCCGCCCGTTCCCCAGACCTGATTCCAATTGAGCACATCTGGGACATCATGTCTCGCTCCATCCACCAACGCCACGTTGCACCACAGACTGTCCAGGAGTTGGCGGATGCTTTAGTCCAGGTCTGGGAGGAGATCCCTCAGGAGACCATCCGCCACCTTATCAGGACCATGCCCAGGCGTTGTAGGGAGGTCATACAGGCACGTGGAGGCCACACACACTACTGAGCCTCATTTTGACTTGTTTTAAGGACATTACGTCAAAGTTGGATCAGCCTGTAGTGTGGTTTTCCACTTTAATTTTGAGTGTGACTCCAAATCCAGACTTCCATGGGTTGATAAATTGGATTTCCATCGATTATTTTTGTGTGATTTTGTTGTCAGCACATTCAACTATGTAAAGAAAAAAGTATTTAATAAGATTATTTATTTCATTCAGATCTAGGATGTGTTGTTTAAGTGTTCCCTTTATTTTTTTGAGCAGTGTATAATATGAGAATTGTTAAATATCTGGATGTTAGACAATGAAATGAACTGAAGATGTTGACTCAGGTGTCCTGACTCCACCCCTTTGTAGACTCCACACAGCATTCCATTTCCTTAGCACCCACTCTCTGACAGCCTTTCAGATAACATTTCAAGATTGTGATGCTCCCAGAGGCCTTTTAGCTTTCTGATTGCTTGAGATACACAAAACCTGATTTCCACAACAGCTAAGAAGTCATCATAAAAGTTTGGTTCTTGAATTATGTTCTGAAAGGTTAATTTGTTGTTGTTATGTTGATGTATTCATGGTCCTTCCCTGCTGTATGCAGTCCAGCTCTCAGGATATTGATACGATCTTACTGTTTCTGTTAGCCTGCTTGACAAGCCCAGCAAATAAGGAATGCAATAAACAATATTAATCTGGAGAGAAAGAGAGTACAATACAGCTACCATAGCAATAGATTACACTGATTTGAGTTTCTTTCACTCATGGACTCATTTACTCATGTTATCAATAATGATCTAATAACTAGCCTAATTCAACCTGCTGCTCAAATGTTTCATTGAATAATCTGTCAAATGTACAATTTGCGCTCTGTGTGGTTTTAGATTCCCTTGGAAAAAACAATAGAGCAGAGCTGACAGTTTATGTTGTGCAGACATCCCTGGAGACCGTATTTGTTCCAGCCTTTACTTTAGCACACACAGCACACATAATAGTAATGGAGAACCAACCCTCAGTCAGTGTTACAGGGAGACTTGTTATGCATAAGGACGTGTTCCTTCAATCTCGTCTTCTCCCTTGTCTCGTCTTCAACATTTAATGAACTGTATGAGTGGGAGGCTGCGGAAAACACGCTTCAAGTCCCTTTTCTCTCCAGAGCAGCGGGTGTCTGGGCTGGCTCGGTGGCCTAATTGGGGGAGAGCAGCAGGCTTCTCCTCCAGCAAAGTCACGGTTGCCCTCCCGACTCGTGTTGCCAATGGTGTGGGTCGTGCTCCAGCAGCATGGTCATTATGCTGAATAAAGTCCTGAGCAGGATGGAACAACCAACAGCCTTTGTCACTGCTCAACACAGTTTGTACAGATATAGAATCTTAATTTAAACCAATTTGGAAAATAATCCTGCAATCTTGGAAATGTGGATTATAATTAATGGGGGTTGATACATACATTGTAATACATTTTTGAAGGGGTTGATAATTTTTTTAACGAAAAATTAAGGAAAAAAAGTGAAGATTACAAACTTCAGAACCATTTTTAAATGTCAAATACACTACAAGTTTAAAATGTCCTGCATTCTCCTGCAACAGGATGATCAAATTAAGATCCGACATCTGTGTGGAAAGCCCAGAGGCTGTGTGTATGTGTGTGGCATTTGGGTATGGCAAGATATAAATGATGTCCCTCTGTGTGGAAGGAGGAGCGGTTCAGAGATAAGCTATTTGCAGGGGGATATCAGAGTCACAGTATGGGGTCTTTGCTAAAGAGAATATAAGATAATTCAAGTATGGACTATAGATGTTAAAGGCAGGTTTGCGGAAGAGAAGGGCAAGGAGAGAGCTTTTGCCCAACATTGATGTGTTTCTTTGAAATGCATATGCCAAGGGAAAGTACTGGGACTCGAAGAAGATCCCATTCATAAAATATATCCCTGTGCCTATTACTTCTCTGAGGAATTCCTTAACCATGGTGCCCTGTCTGAAGTCAGTACTTAGGTTTAAGTCCTGTTTCTAATTGTATAAATGATTATGAATGTGCACTTGATGACATCAAAGATGCAAGCTAAAACATAATAGGTGGATAGGCTACAGTTTTTCTCCCCCCTCCAACTCTATCCTCTCTTCCTCATATTAGCCCTGCGTATGGTAGAGTATTCGTCCATTCAAATGTTTTTATCTTAAGTTTTTCCTTTTTCGAGTTCTGATCTTCGAGACCCTCATTATCTCTAAGATAATGAGGGTCTTCACACTTACTAGACTTTTTGCAAAAATTCCCCCGGCTACACATTTTACTGCAATGTAAACTGGTGAACGTGTCATGTCTTGACCACTACGTCCGGAGGTAGCACACGACACTCGCCCAACAGTTACCCCCCCTCTGAGCAGGGTAGTTTAAACAGAATCGTCTCATTGAGCCAACACTCTTACAGTAAAAATTGTAATTGCAGAGCAATGTTTTTGAAACAGCTATAATTAACAGACATTCTCCTTATTTTTGAGACTTGTTTTATTTAGTTTTTACTTGAAATTGTACTAACAGCCTGTTACATTCTGAAATTGTCGCCGTACCTTTAAATCTCAACGTGTTTAAATCTCATGTCTAGACAAGAAGCAACTCCCCAGGGAATTATCAACATTTCAGTCCCAATTTGCTTTGACCTCATAGATGCCTAATGACTTCCATGATACTGATCAAATGAAGCCTAGTTTATTCTAAGGTAACTTTAATATGACAGTTTAAGCCTAATAGCTCCTATCTACACTGAACAAAAACATCAACACAACATGCAACAATGTCATAGATTTTACTGCGTTACAGTTCATATAAGGAAATCAGTCAATTGAAATAAATTCATTAGGCCCTAAACTATGGATTTCACATGACTGGGAATACAGATATATATCTGTTGGTCACAAATACCTTAAAAAAAAGGTAGGTGCATGGATCAGTCAGTATCTGGTGTGACCATCATTTGCCTCATGCAGCGTGACAGATCTCCTTCGCATAGAGTTGATCAGGGTGTTGATTATGGCCTGTGGAATGTTGTCCTACTCCTCTTCTATGGCTGTGCAAAGTTGCTGGATATTGGCAGGAACTGGAACACACTGTCATACACGTCAATCCAGAGCATCCCAAACATGCTCAATGTGTGACATGGTGAGTATGCAGGCCTGAGACATTTTCAGCTTCCAATAATTGTGTACAGATCCTTGCGACATGGGGCCGTGCAATATCATGCTGAAACATGAGGTGATGGAGGCGGATGAATTGCACGACAATGGGCATTGGGATATCTCTGTGCATTCAATCTTGCCATCGATAAAATGCAGTTGTCTTCTTTGTCAGTAGCTTATGCCTGCCCATACCATAACCCGACCGCCACCACAGGGCACTCTCTTCACAACGTTGACATCAGCAAACCGCTCACCGACAAGACGCCATACATGCATTCTGCCATCTGTCCGATACAGTTAAAACTGGGATTCATCCATGAAGAGCACACTTCTCCAGTGTGGCAGTGGCTATTGAAGGTGAGGATTTGCCCACTGAAGTCTGTTATGACGCCAAACTGCAGTCAGGTCAAGACCCTGGTGAGGACAATGAGCACGCAGATGAGCTTCCCTGAGACGGTTTCTGACAGTTTGTGCAGAAATTCTTCAGTTGTGCAAACCACAGTTTTATCAGATGTCTGGGTGGCTCGTCTCAGACCAGGTGAAGAAGCCGGGTGTGGTGGTCCTGGGCTGGCATGGTTACATGTGGTCTGCGATTGTGAGGCCGATTGGACGAACTACCAAATTCTCTAAAATGACGTTGAAGGCGGCTTATGGTAGAGAAATTAACATTATATTATCTGGCAACAGCTCTGGTGATCGTTCCTTCACTCAGCATGCCAATTGCATGCTCCCTCAACTTGAGACATCTGTGGCATTGTGTTGTGTGACAAAACTGCACATTTTAGTAGCCTTTTATTGTCCCTAGCACAAGGTGCACCTGTGTAATACTGTTTAATCAGATTCTTGATATGCCACACTTGTCAGGTGGAAGAATTATCTTGGCAAAGGAGAAATGCTCACTAACAGAGATGTAAACACTTTTGTGCACAAAATTTGAAATAAATACGCTTTTTGTGCGAATAGAACATTTTTGATAACTTTTATTTCAGCTCATGAAACATGGGACCAGCACATTACATGTTTGTATTTTTGTTTATTTTAGCTGTGGTTCAGCTAAGAGTCAGCATTCAGCAGCAGCCAGCATGTTGATGTGAGAAGGATGCAGAAATTATTTTGTTTAGCTAGCTAGCTTTTACATTACCTAACTGTGAAGCCAAGCTATATTATAATATGAATGGCACTGTATGATAATGCTACTGTACTTTTATATTTGTATGGGAGGGGTAATATTTTATATTCGCTAGCAGGAGTTAGCTGTGTATTGTCAGCTAATGTAATGTGTACGGACAAGAAAATAAACCCTGTAATTGTCTGCACATGCTTGCGAATTGTTGCATTATTCAAGAGTGTAGTTGGTCTATTTACGTCGAGGGAGGAGCAGATTTTTTTGTATATGACAATTAAATATTCTTATGATTACTTTAAAAAAATGTCAGCTTCAATTCTTGCACATTTTCAAAGAAAAAGTATATTTCAACACTGTTTGCTAAGGCACATTTGCAAACTGCTGAACTTGGAACCAATCAGAACTCCCCTCGTACATATGCTGTCCGTGTGTTAAGAGGAACTAATGTTAGCTCCCAAAGACAAGATAAATATCTGCTTTCGAGTGCACTTGAAATATGTAGAATGCAATATGACTGGTCTTGATCATATGAGGAGGTAACTCCGTTGACCATTTAGCCAATGTATGAAAGCTAGCTAATGTTACAGTTGACTATCCCAGCCAGCTAATACTGTAAACATTAATGTGCCTTCTCAGGAAGCTAGTGTTTCATTAGCTATTTCTGTCAGTGGATACAATTTTGTATCATGTTTTGACATGATTGTCTCATTTCAAGTAACTAGCTGCAGACTTAAAGAAACATTCAATTATGTTAAAGAAGCATAATTTGCATGGGAACCCAAATAAAAGCATGTAGATAGAATGATGTATTGTCATGTAAGTTGGGATAGAGGTTTAAAGTCGATCTGACAGCATTTTAACTACTTTGCACATATGAAACAGACAATCATAATATCTGTCAAAAATATCAAATTCCCAATTTATGCTACAAAACCAACTTTATAAGAGGCTTTAAAAATTGGTTATATTTTATTCAGCATTGCATGACATACATTATACAACTGGTGGGTCAAATCCTGAATGCTGATTGGTTAAAACCACATTCCAGCCAGTGTCTATTCCACAAGTTACCACCGGCTAAATCTATGACGTTAAAATGCCTATTTACTCTGTTCCATCTGACTGTGCAAATCACTGTCTCATCAGCCCAGCCAAGCAATTTATAAACTTGATCTCCACTATAAAAATCATCTATACATTATCTCACATTTCTTTTAGACTAACAGTTAGTTTTCAACAGCGGAGATTTGCAACATTGTTTCAATATTCAAATTTGACCTCCAACTGTCCTATAGTAATGAACTGTCGGGATGAGACGGACAGACAGGCAGAGTCTCTCAGCCAGTCGAAATCAACAATCAGCTGGCATCATTTTTATGGATATATAGAAATATATATAAATTGTGTCAATATCAATTAATAGCTGTGTTGTTGGCTAGCTTCTCTGAACAACAGTGTCATGATGAGTGAGCACATTTTCTATGCCAGGCAAAATCGCGCCTCATTAGCTCATTGTTTTGGTTGCATCCAAATAAATTTCACAAGAAAACAGCTTCAACAAATGCAAATGCAGCTACTTTGCTGTTATTCTGGCACTTTTTGATGTGACTGTAAGTTAGCCGTAGTTGGCTAGCTAGCGATCAAGGGATAAGAACATTGCCAGCCAGTATGGCAATGGAACATTTAGAACGAACCTCTGGGTTGGGACTATATCTTGTGGAAGGATTAAATAGTATAAAATAAATTCATAAAAATAACGTTTTTAATGAAAATATGTCAGTCATTATTTGAATTGTTGTTGTTAACCTTTATTTAACTAGGCAAGTCAGTTAAGAACAAATTATTATTTAGAATGACGGCCTACACCGGCCAAACCCGGACGACGCTGGGCCAATTGTGTGCCGCCCTATGGGACTCCCAATCACTATTGTTGTATAATTTTTTACATATAAAAAAATATATATATATTTACCTTTATTTAACCAGGTAGGCCAGTTGAGAACAAGTTCTCATTTACAACTGCGACCTGGCCAAGATAAAGCAAAGCAGTGCAACAAAAACAACAACACAGAGTTACACATAAACAAACGTATAGTCAATAACACAAAAGAAAAGAAAAAATTGAAAAATCTATGTACAGTGTGTGGAAATGTAGAAGAGTAGGGAGGTAGGCAATAAATAGGCCCTAGAGGTGAAAATAATTACAATTTAGCATTAATACTGGAGTGATAGATGTGCAGATGATGATGTGCACGTAGAGATACTGGGGTGCAAAAGAGCAAGAGGGTAAGTAATAATATGGGGATGAGGTAGTTGGGTGTACTATTTACAGATTGGCTGTGTACAGGTACAGTGATCGGTAAGCTGCTCAGACAGCTGATGCTTAATGTTAGAGAGGGAGATATAAGACTCCAGCTTCAGAGATTTTTGCAATTCATTCCGGTCACTGGCAGCAGAGAACTGGAAGGAAAGGCAGCCAAAGGATGTGTTGGCTTTGGGGATGACCAGTGCAATATACCTGCTGGAGCGTGTGCTACGGGTGGGTGTTGCTATGGTGACCAGTGAGCTGAGATAAGGTGGGGATTTACCTAGCAAAGACTTATAGATGACCTGGAGCCAGTGGGTTTTGCGATGGATATGTAGTGAGGGCCAGCCAACGAGGGCATACAGGTTGCAGTGGTGGGTAGTATATGGGGTTTGGTGATAAAATGGATGGCACTGGGATAGACTGCATCCAGTTTTCTGAGTAGAGTGTTGGGGGCTATTTTGTAAATGACGTCGCCGAAGTCGAGGATCGGTAGGATAGTCAATTTTACGAGGGTATGTTTGGCGGCATGAGTGAAGGAGGCTTTGTTGCGAAATTGGGAGCCGATTCTAGATTTAACTTTGGATTGGAGATGCTTAATGTGAGTCTGGAAGGAGAGTTTACAGTCTAACCAGACACCTAGGTATTTGTAGTTGTCCACATATTCTAGGTCAGACCCATCCAGAGTAGGGATGCTAGTCGGGCGGGAGGGTGCGGGCAACAATCGGTTGAAGAGCATGCACTTAGTTTTACTAGCATTTAAAAGCAGTTGGAGGCCACGGAAGGAGTGTTGTATGGTGTTGAAGCTCGTTTAGAGGTTTGTTAGCACAGTGTCCTAAGAAGGGCCAGATGTATACAGAATGGTGTCATCTGCGTAGAGGTGGATCAGAGAATCACCAGCAGCAAGAGCAACATCATTGATATATACAGAGAAAAGAGTCGGCCCAAGAATTTAATCCTGTGGCACCCCCATAGAGATGGCCAGAGGTCTGGACAACAGGCCCTCCGATTTGACACATTTGAATCAGGCGAGACAGTCATTTGAGAAGCCAAGGCTATTGAGTCTGCCGATAAGAATGCGGTGATTGACAGAGTTGGCCAGGTCCATGAAGACGGATGCACAGTACTGTCTTTTATCGATGGCGGATATGATATTGTTTAGGACCTTGAGCATGGCTGAGGTGCACCCATGACCAGCTCGGAAACCAGATTGCATAGTGAAGAAGGTACGGTGGGATTTGAAATGGTCGGTGATCTGTTTATTAACTTGGCTTTCGAAGATTTTAGAAAGGCAGGGCAGGATGGATATAGGTCTATAACAGTTTGGGTCTAGAGTGTCTCCCCCTTTGAAGAGTGGGATGACCACAGCTGCTTTCCAATCTTTGGGGTTCTCAGACGATACAAAAGAGAGGTTGAATAGGCTAGTAATAGGGGTTGCAACAATTTCTGCGGATAATTTTATTAAGAGGGATCCAGATTTTGCAGCTCTTTCAGAACATCAGCTGTCTGGATTTGGGTGAAAGAAAGCGGGGGTTGGGCAAGTTTCCGCAGGGGGTGCTGAGCTATTGGCCAGGGTAGGGGTAGCCAGGTGGAAAGCATGGCCAGCCGTAGAAAAATGCTTGTTGAAATTATCGATCATCGTACATTTGTCGGTGGTAACAGTGTTTCCTATCCTCAGTGCAGTGGGCAGCTGGGAGGAGGTGCTCTTATTCTCCATGGACTTTACAATGTCCCAAAACCTTTTGGAATTAATGCTACAGGAAGCAAATTTCTATTTCAAAAAGCTAGCCTTAGCTTTCCTAAATGACTGAGTATATTGGTTCCTGACTTCCCTGTAAAGTTGCATATCGCGGAGGCTATTCGATGCTAATGCAGAACGCGACAGGATGTTTTTGTGCTGGTCAAGGGCAGTCAAGTCTGGGGTGAACCAAGAACTATATCTGTTCTTTGTTCTACATTTTTTGAATGGGTTATGCTTATTTAAGATGGAGAGGAAAGCACTTTTGAAGAACAACGAGGCATCCTCTACTGACGGGATGAGGTCAATATCCTTCCAGGATACCCAGGCGAGGTCAATTAGAAAGGCCTGCTCGCTGAAGTATTTTAGGGAAAAGTTGGCGGGCCAAAATCCAAGAGATGTTACCCCACTCTTCCACCAAGGCACCTGCAAGTTCCCGGACATTTCTGGGGGGGATGGCCCTAGCTATCACCCTCCGATCCAACAGGTCCCAGACGTGCTCAATGGGATTGAGATCCGGGCTCTTCGCTGGCCATGGCAGAACACTGATATTCCTGTCTTGCAGGAAATCACACACAGAACGAGCAGTATGGCTGGCGACATTGTCATGCTGGAGGGTCGTGTCAGGATCATGTCTCACAGTACGGACATTGCAATTTATTGCCCTGGCCACATCTGCAGTCCTCATGCCTCCTTGCAGCATGCCTAAGGCACATTCACGCAGATGAGCAGGGACCCTGGGCATCTTCCTTTTTGGTGTTTTTCAGTCAGTAGAAAGGCCTCTTTAGTGTCCTAAGTTTTCATAACTGTGACCTTAATTGCCCACCGTCTGTAAGCTGGTAGTGTCTTAATGACCATTCCACAGGAGCATGTTCATTAATTGTATATGGTTTATTGAAGAAGCATGGGAAACAGTGTTTAAAACCTTTACAATGAAGATCTGTAAAGTTATTTGGATTTTTATTAATTAGGGTCCTGAAAAAGGGACATTTCTTTTTTTGCTGAGTTTATTTGAAGTATCTAAATATACTGCTCAAAAAAATAAAGGGAACACTTAAACAACACATCCTAGATCTGAATGAAAGAAATAATCTTATTAAATACTTTTTTCTTTACATAGTTGAATGTGCTGACAACAAAATCACACAAAAATAATCAATGGAAATCCAATTTATCAACCCATGGAGGTCTGGATTTGGAGTCACACTCAAAATTAAAGTGGAAAACCACACTACAGGCTGATCCAACTTTGATGTAATGTCCTTAAAACAAGTCAAAATGAGGCTCAGTAGTGTGTGTGGCCTCCACGTGCCTGTATGACCTCCCTACAACGCCTGGGCATGCTCCTGATGAGGTGGCGGATGGTCTCCTGAGGGATCTCCTCCCAGACCTGGACTAAAGCATCCGCCAACTCCTGGACAGTCTGTGGTGCAACGTGGCGTTGGTGGATGGAGCGAGACATGATGTCCCAGATGTGCTCAATTGGATTCAGGTCTGGGGAACAGGCGGGCCAGTCCATAGCATCAATGCCTTCCTCTTGCAGGAACTGCTGACACACTCCAGCCACATGAGGTCTAGCATTGTCTTGCATTAGGAGGAACCCAGGGCCAACCGCACCAGCATATGGTCTCACAAGGGGTCTGAGGATCTCATCTCGGTACCTAATGGCAGTCAGGCTACCTCTGGCGAGCACATGGAGGGCTGTGCGGCCCCCCAAAGAAATGCCACCCCACACCATGACTGACAGACCGCCAAACCGGTCATGCTGGAGGATGTTGTAGGCAGCAGAACGTTCTCCACGCCATCTCCAGACTCTGTCACGTCTATCACGTGCTCATTGTGAACCTGCTTTCATCTGTGAAGAGCACAGGGCGCCAGTGGCGAATTTGCCAATCTTGGTGTTCTCTGGCAAATGCCAAACGTCCTGCACGGTGTTGGGCTGTAAGCACAACCCCCACCTGTGGACGTCGGGCCCTCATACCACCCTCATGGAGTCTGTTTCTGACCGTTTGAGCAGACACATGCACATTTGTGGCCTGCTGGAGGTCATTTTGCAGGGCTCTGGCAGTGCTTCTCCTGATCCTCCTTGCACAAAGGTGGAGGTAGCGGTCATGCTGCTGGGTTGTTGCCCTCCTACGGCCTCCTCCACGTCTCCTGATGTACTGGCCTGTCTCCTGGTAGCGCCTCCATGCTCTGGACACTACGCTGACAGACACAGCAAACCTTCTTGCCACAGCTCGCATTGATGTGCCTTCCTGGATGAGCTGCACTACCTGAGCCACTTGTGTGTGTTGTAGACTCCGTCTCATGCTACCACTAGAGTGAAAGCACCGCCAGCATTCAAAAGTGACCAAAACATCAGCCAGGAAGCATAGGAACTGAGAAGTGGTCTGTGGTCCCCACCTGCAGAACCACTCCTTTATTGGGGGTGTCTTGCTAATTGCCTATAATATCCACCTGTTGTCTATTCCATTTGCACAACAGCATGTGAGATTTATTGTCAATCAGTGTTGCTTCCTAAGTGGACAGTTTGATTTCACAGAAGTGTGATTGACTTGGAGTTACATTGTGTTGTTTAAGTGTTCCCTTTATTTTTTTGAGCAGTGTAGTATAAACTACCAATCAAGTGCAGTGGAGGGCACAATCTTACAATGTTGCAGTCCAGAAATAAGATCTTTGCCAAAGGCCTGGGCCTCTGATGGAAACTGTAGAAATATAATCAACGCATGCTACAGTATTACACCTTCTCTCTAGCAGCATTTGTGTGCCCATCGAAAGGATCCCTTCCTGGTCACCAACCATAGATGGTAGAGTGCTCGTCTCTGCACCACACAAGCTTAAGACCATACAAGCATTCTGCTAAGGCACTTTACTCTCTCTACCTTGGTCAGCTGCAAAAGCCTGGGCACTTGACGGGGACAACAAAATTCTCACCACTGCATGTTATAATAGTGAAATAATCTGTTTGTCATGTGTTTAACTTGATTCTGCATTGAATTTAGTCTTCAAGATGCTCAAACAAGCACTTGTATCTGTAATTGGTGTTCTTCAACTCTAAAACTCGCTAGACTGTGTAAGACAAAACCCACAAAGAAAAGACAAAAGGCAAATACATATGTGGTCTCAATGTCTAAATAGTGATGGCATCATGGGAGACAAACGTGAGAGACAATCATGAATAAAGATGCTCAAACGAGCACACGTATCTGAAGTGGTTGTTCGTCAACTCTAAAATGCACTAGACTGTGTAAGATCACATCCACAAAGAAAAGACAACAGGCAAATGCATATGCGGTCCCAATGTTTAAATGGTGATGGCAGGGCAAGTTAAAACTGCAGCAGGATGGTTCTCCTCACAGGTGAGTGAACCAGCTCATGCTTGGTGAATAGCACTTGGTTGATCTCTGGGAGAAGGACACAGGAGAGTTAAAAATATCATGTGAGACAAAAGTGAGAGACAAGAATGAATCAAATAAATCATCACAGCAAAGGAATGTAGTTTGTGAGCTAGAAAATAAACAACCTGACAGTCTTACACCAGTCTTACAGGGGCTCTGCAATCATCTTACTTCAACTATTGACAGGGAATAATGTGGCATTTCTGTTTTGTCAGTGTGAATTCAATTAGTGAGTCCTGCCTTGATGACTGTATTAGCTCTACACTACTTGCCCTATAGATATTTGTAGTCTTAAAATATCACTTGGAATAAACTGATGTCTAAAACGCTCCAGGAAAGACATGCTAGCTAGTGATTAAAACTATCTGCTCCTGATAGCTAGCAACAGATCTTCTTGTTGTAACTAGCTAGCTAACTAGCAAGCTAGCTACATTACTAAGGTTTCTGCGTTCTAAATTGGGTGTCATCTTACAGCTTGCATTCATGGTATCTTGTTTCTATAACTAAATAGATTACAAATAAATAAAAAAGACTTCACCTGATTAGTCGGATGGAGATCTCATTTGAGCTGTCACCAGCTATGTTTAGTACATTCGATACTGAAAACTTAATTGGCAGATGTGATCAGTAGAGATCATACCTGGATAGTACACGAGTTTTGGTTGGTTTACAGTTTAGTACTTGGCGGTGTTTGCCTGTCCAGCTAGTGGACATCGAAGTAAGTATTTAGAAAAAAATTGCAAGAATTGACATTGCTTGCAAACGGAAATGTGTTCAGGAGAAATAAATATACACAATATGTAAAAACCAGCTCCTCCCTCGACAGAGATCGATCACCTCAAAAACTGAAGCAGATAGCTTGCTATGGCCCACCACAACAAAAGGTAATTTTACTTAACCAGGCAAGAACTAATTCTTATTTACAATGTCCCTATGGGACACCCAATCACAGCCAGTTGTGATACAGCCTGGAATTGAACCAGGGTCTGTAGTGACACCTCTAGCACTGGAGACGCAGTGCCTTAGACCGCTGCGCCACTCGGGAGCTCAATAAGGCAAGGATGTAATGTGAATTGAAAAGTAGAAATCTCTTTCAGCACTCTGCTCCTTAGACTCTCCTTCATCTCTCGTAGTGGGAATAGGGCCAATGTTGTATGAGATTTCACACTTATCATCATATGACTTAAAGGCCTTTTCAAAACAGTGAAAGTGTAGTTTTCAGAGCAATCCATTTCCTGTAGCTCTCTGTGTTCATCAGAATAAAGGGGGCCCTTTCATGTTCTGCATGCTTGACATAGCCTGTATTCATCTTTGGGAGCTGCAGAATGAGAGCCTTTTTATAGCTATATTCATCTCTATACAACTCTGACTGCAAAATATATTTATCTCTCCTGAAACTGGAGATCTGAACCAGTAGCCACACTACTAAGGAAATGGTTGGATGCAATCTGAGCCTAACCACGGTGCATGTCTGGTGTCTAGAGTTTCTGGCTTTAGTCGAAAAGTTTTCGTTATTGATCAATAAAGTCAGCCACTTTAACTGTTAGAAATACGTTTTTTTCCCAGGCTCTTATGTCAATAAAATAAACTACTTTGGACTGCCTCTAGAGAAGTGCAATACTTGTCTCAAATCAACTACTTTGTGTAATTTGTACATTTAGTGATTTTTGTATTTAACTAGGCAAGTCAGTTAAGAACAAATTCCTATTTACAATGCTGGCCTAGGAACAGTGGGTTAACTGCCGTGTTTATTTTTTACCTTGTCTGCTCAGTGATTTGATTTAACAACCTTTTGGTTACTGGCCTAATGCTCTAACCACTAGGCTATCTGCCACCCTAGGTAGGTAGAAGTAAAATGTTAGATGAATATAAGGAAATGTACATGAACATTTTCAGACAATGATCTCAAACCCAGTATGAAAACCCATTTACTTCTGTCTACAAATAGAATGTGGCACAATACCTGTGGGAATGATACTCATACAGTCTCTTCAGAATGTATTTACACCCTTTGACTTTTTCCGCATTTTGTTGTGTTACTGCCTGAATTTAAAATGGATTACATTGAGATGTTAAGTCACTGATCTACACACAATAACCCATAGTTTGAAAGTGGACTTGTGTTTTTAGAAATATATTTTTTTTAATTAAAAATGATAAGCTGAGATGTCTTGAGTCAATAAGTATTCAACCCTTTTGTTATGGCAAGCCCAAATAATTTCAGGAGTAAAAATGTGCTTAACAAGTTCCATAAGTTGCATGGACTCACTCTGTGTGCAATAATAGTGTAAACCTGTTGGTAGTCAAAAAAAGAAAAGCAGACATTGAATATCCCTTTGAGCATGTAATAATTACTTATTCAATTAATTAATCATTTGGATTGTTGGATTGTGCATCAATACACCAAGTCACTAGAAAGATACAGTCACCCTTCCTAACTCAGTTGCCGGAGAGGAAGGAAACCACTCAGGGATTTCACCATGAGGCCAATGGTGATTTTAAAACAGTGACCGAGTTTAATGGCTGTGATAGGAGATAACTGAGGATGGATCAATAACATTGTAGTTACTTCACAATACTAACCTAAATGACAGAATGAAAAAAAGGAAGCCTGTACATAATAATGATATTCCAAAACATGCATCCTGTTTGCAACAAGGTACTAAAGTAAAACTGAAAAACATTTTGACAAAGAAATGGACTTTATGTCCTGAATACAAAGTGGTATGTTTGTGGCAAATCCAACACAGCACATCACTGTGTACCACTCTTCAAATTTTCAAGCATGGTGGTGGCTGCATCATGTTATAGGTATGCTTGTCATCGGCAAGGACTAGGGAGTTTTTTTAGGATAAAAATAAACAGAATGGAGCTAAGCACAGGCAAAATCCTAAAGGAAAACTTGGTTCAGGCTACTTTCCAACAGACACCTGGAAACAAATTCACCTTTCAGCAAGACAATTACCTAAAACACAAGGCCAAATATACACTGGAGTTCCTCACCAAGACGACATTGAATGTTCCTGAGTGGCCTAATTACAGTTTTGACTTAAACAGGGCTCTGTCTGTATTGTTGTCAAGGAGGGCACCAGCTCTAGTGGTTTACGGCACTCCCCAATCCAGGATCCACAAGAGCAGAGGGGCCACATGATCTTCCACCTCCTGGGGAAGGAGTGAGTATTACATTTTCATCACTTTCTGCTAAGATCTCTTTGGTGTCCATCACACTAGTTGACTGTCCATCACAAACTGTGTCTACAGCGTTAGTTGATTCCGGTGCTGTGGGGAACTTTATTGACCAGACCCTTGCCTCCTCTCTTAACATCATCTCATACCCGCTCTTCTCTCCTTTCCCAGTTCAAGCCCTCGATAGTCGGCCGTTAGGATCCGGAACCACACACATCACCCAACCACTCACCCTCACCGTGGAGTCCATTCATCAGGAGAACATCCTCTTCTTAATCACCAGTGCACCAGTTCACAAGATCATCCTCGGACTCCCTTGGCTTCAACGCCATAACCCCACCATCTCATGGTCAAGGATGAGAATCACAGACTGGTCACTCAAATGCCGGAGGACCTTCCTCCCCATCCCCTGTGGTTCCACGTTGGTTGAGAGTCCTGTGGTTGCCCTTCAGCCTAACATCCCGGAGGTATACCAGGACCTGCGGGAGGTATTCTCCAAGACCCGCACCACCTGTCCTCCTCCTCATTGCCCCTGGGACTGTGCCATCAACCTGCTGGTGTGGTCTGCGCCTCCCCCTAGACACATCTACCCTCTGTCGGTGGCTGAGACCCAGGCCATGGAGGATTACATCCAAGAGGTGCTCAAACAAGGTTTCATCTGCACGTCCACTTCTCCTGCGTCGGCTGGTTTCTTCTTCGTGGCCAAGAAGGATGGAGGAATACGTCCATGTATAGATTACAGAGGACTCAATGAAATCACCACAATGTACCGTTACCCTCTCCTGTTGGTGCTGGCAGCCCACGCCTCCTGGCTAACCATCTGTTCGTCAAGGCTGAGAAGTGCTAATTTCATCAGAAGGCTGTCTCCTTCTTAGACAACCAAATCAGCCCACAGGGAGGGAGGATGGACGACAAGAAGGTAGATGAGGTCAGGTCATAGCCTGTCCCAACCACCATAAAAGGGTTACAACAGTTTTTGGGGTTTGCCAACTTCTTCCACCGTTTCATTAGGAACTTCAGCTCTGTCGCCGACCATCTCACCTCTCTCCTCAAGGGTGGTCCCCGTAGGTTGGTGTGGAGCCCAGCAGCCGACGGGGCCTTCCGTCTAGTCAAGGGATGTTTCACCTCCGCCCCATTGCTCAAATACCCAGATCCCACAATATTATTTTTGGTGAAGGTGGACGCTTCAGAGCTGGGTGTGGGGGCAGTTCTGTCTCAACGACAGGGTAATTCACAGAACTTGTATCCGTGTGCATATTACTCTAAGAAGCTGTCCCCTGCAGAGAGGAATTACGACATTGGTGATCGAGAGCTCCTGGCGGTGAAGCATTAGAGGAGTGGAAACACTGGCTGGAGGGCGCCTAGGAACTATTCGAGATACAATCCCACTAAAGGGATTGGTTGGACAACAACCAGTGAGATAGCACGGCCCAAAATTAAAAAAATAATAATCTCAAAATTAAAATTCAAGTATTATACGACATTTTAAAGAGACTCTACTCGTTAATCAAATCACATTGTCCGATTTCAAAAAGGCTTTACGGTGAAAGCAAAACATTAGATTATTTTAGGATAGCAGATTAGCAACAATAGTCGTCACAAAACCAGATATACAGCTAAAATGAAGCACTAACCTATGACAATCTTCATCAGATGACACTCCTAGGAAATCATGTTAGACAATACATGCATTTTTGGTTTTATTTATATCCAAAAACCCAATTTCTACATTGGCACGTAACGTTCAGAAAATGTTTTCTCCCCATAACCTTCGGTGAATAGGCACATTTAATTTACAGAAGAACTCATAAACGTTGACAAAATGTAGAACAATTATTTAAAGAATTAGAGATAATCTACTCCTTTATGCAACCACTTTGTCAGATTTGAAAATAACTTTACGGAAAAAGCACATTGTTCAATATTCTGAGTACAAAACTTAGCCTTCAATGCTAAGCTATACAGTTAGCCTACAACCACGGCGTCGACAAATCTCTAAAAATATGTTCAAAATATTTTCTTACCTTTGCTGATCTTCGGCGGAATGCACTCGGAAGGGCAACCACTTCCACAAGAAATGTTAATTTGTTCTGCAAAGTCCATCATTTATGTCCAAATACGTCCGTTTTGTTGACCCATCCAGAACACTTTACAATGCCATGTGGCATGGACGCAAATCCATAGACGAAATGGTCAAAAGTTCCATTACCGTTTGTAGAAACACGTCAAACGATGTTTACAATCAATCCTTTAGGGTATTTTTCTATGTAAAATTGCGATAATTTTACAACCGGGCAATAGGTATTCATCCCAGAAGAAAAATAAAAAACAACAAAGTCATGTGCACGCGCGTCATAAGACACCTGTCCTCAGACTGGCCAGTGATTGACTGAGCCACAATTTTCTGCCCGGTAACAGGTGACGGTTGAAACCAGTTCCTAAAGATTGTTGACAGCCAATGGAAGAGTTAGGAGGTGCAACGTAAATCCTATGGCACTGTAGTTTTTCAAGGTATTCAAAAGAAAAACTACATTTCAAATTTCTCCCACTTCCTGATTAAATTTTTTCAGGTTTTTTGCCTGCCATATGAGTTCTGTTATACTCACAGACACCATTCAAACAGTTTTAGAAACTTCAGAGTGTTTTCTATCCAAATCTACTAATAATATGCATATTCTATTTTCTGGGCCAGAGTAGTAACCTGTTTAAATTGGGTATGTTTTTCATCCGGCCATGAAAATACTTCCCCCTAGCACCAACAGGTTTTAAGAGGGGTGTTTTTCTATGGGATTTTGTGGGTAGTTGTTCCTTGTATAGCTGTAAGCCTTACAGGACTGTTTATCGTTGTTGTTTTTGTATACGTGTGTTTTGTTTTGGTTTTCCTTCTTTCTGCCTAATAAAAAGAAGATGAGTATACACACTCCCGCTACATTTTGGTCCAATCCTTACGACGCCCGTGACAAAGCTATAAGTCTAGCTTTATTAAAAATGTGATTTTCCTGTGTTTTATACATATTTCCAGTTTTTTGTTGTTGAAACAATCACAGTAAGGAAATTATTTGATATTGAGATAAAAACGTCTGTGTTGGCCATTAAATAGGCAGCCTACTATAGTCTCTACAGTATGCTACTACATTACATAGTCAAGTAAGTCTACTGCTGTAAATATTATTTAATTTAATTTCAACATTCAAGTCTGCTTGCAACTGGCAAGAAAAGAAAAACACACACAGCTATGACTTGCCAGCAGACACAAGGTTCAATCATTTTAATCAGATTTTAAAAGAGCATGAGCATGAGCCAACGCTTCTCTATATTCTCTTTAATATACAGTATTTGGCCATTGGCACGGGAGGATATACACAATCACAATTTGAGACAAGAACAAGACCATTTAAAAAAAAATCTGACTACTGACAAGAACTCAGATTCTAAAAGCTTGCTTAAAAACCTGCTTTGTGTCCCAGTAAGCAAATAAATTATCTTTCATCAGTTTAATGTTCAAATCCATTAGAGCAGTGGTTCCCAAACTTTTTATAGTCCCGTACCCCTTCAAACATTCAACCTCCAGCTGCGTACCCCCTCTAGCACCAGGGTCAGCGCACTCTCAAATGTTGTTTTTTGCCATTATTGTTAGCCTGCCACACACACACTATACGATACATTTATTAAACATAAGAATGATTGTGAGTTTTGTCACAACCCGGCTCGTGGGAAGTGACAAAGAGCTCTTATAGAACCAGGGCACAAATAATAATATAATAATAATCAATAATTTTGCTCTTTATTTAGCCGTCTTACATATAAAACCTTATTTGTTCATCGAAAATTGTGAATAACTCACCATAGGTTAATGAGAAGGGTGTGCTTGAAAGGATGCACATAACTCTGCAATGTTGGGTTGTATTGGGGAGAGTCTCAGTCTTAAATCATTTTCCACACACAGTCTGTGCCTGTATTTAGTTTTCATCCTAGTGAAGGCCGAGAATCCACTCTCACATAGGTATGTGGTTGCAAAGGTCATCAGTGTCTTAACAGCACGATTTTCCAAGACAGCATTCTCCGAGCGCAGCCCAATCCACAAATCTGGCAATGGATTCTGATTAAATTACATTTTCACAGAACCGCTTGCAATTTTGCTGAGGCTCTCTTGTTCAGATATCCGTAAGTGGACTGGAGGCAGGGCATGAAAGGGATAAAGAATTCAGTTGTTTGTGTCATCCGTTTTGGGGAAAGTACCTGCATACTTGCTCACCAAACTCACTCAGGTGCTTCGCTATATCACATTTGACATTGTCCGTAAGCTTGAGTTCATTTGCACACAAAAAATGATACAATGATGGAAAGACCTGTGTGTTGTCCTTGTTAATACAGACAGAGAAGAGCTCCAACTTCTTAATCATAGCCTCAATTTTATCCCGCATAGTTGCGGAGAGTCCCTGTAATCCTAGATTCAGATCATTCAGGCGAGCGAAAACATCACCCAGATAGGCCAGTTGTGTGAGAAACTTATCATCACGCAAGCGGTCAGACAAGTGAAAATTATGGTCAGTAAAGAAATCTTTAAGCTCGTCTCTCAATTCAAAAAAACATGTCAATAATTTGCCACTTGATAACCAACACACTTCTGTATGTTGTAAAAGCGTTACATGGTCGCTGCCCATATCATTCCATAGTGCAGAAAATACAATAGAGTTCAAGGGCCTTGCTTTAACAAAGTTAAGCATTTTTACTGTGTCCAACACGTCTTTCAAGCTGTCAGGCATTCCCTTGGCAGCAAGAGCCTCTCGGTGGATGCTGCAGTGTACTCAAGTGGCGTCGGGAGCAACTGATTGCACACGTGTTATCACTCCACTATGTCTCCCTGTCATGACTTTTGCGCCATCTGTACAAATACCAACATGAGCAACAGCTACGTTTGACTACATACGAACCGTTCGTGGAATTCCCACGAGAGAGTAACGGTTAATGTGATTGGATGTTAATTATTTGACTAGGCTACCTGTATTTGACATTGTGTTGTTATTTCGCTGAACACTAGATGGTTTAATTGTATTTTTGGCAGTGAAACTAGGCTACTCAGGTGAGAAAAAAACCTCACCCAAATGTATAGCCCCGTTGGAAAATATAAATGGACTGTTTGAAAATGTGAAGATTCTTATTTTTTTTTTTTTACATTTATTCACATTTTTTTGTATTTTTGTATTTTTTTCAAATGTGAATCACATTTTTATTTGGCGTACCACCGTCCGCATTGTATCCCAGTTTGGGAATACCTGCATTGGAGGTACCACTCTCTTTAGAAGAATGACCAGAAATGCTTATAAAAATACTACTTAAGTAATGTAAAAAAACAGACACAATAGTCCTGGGGTCAGAAAGGTATCTGGGATGTAACATGTTGCTTCACAGATATCATTTTCATACAAAGCAGATTCTGTAAATGTGTTTTTCCAAACTTTGGGGACAGGCTGGGTCATTCTTGATCACATGTTTCCTTTAGGGGAAATGTGGATAGATAAGTGTGTGCATGTGTTTATGCATGCACATGGCATGTGTGTGCACTTATTTGTGCTTGTGTGTGTGTGTCTGTGTCTTTGGATGTGTGTCTGCGCGTGTGTATATGCGCTTGTGCGAGATACCAAGGCTCAGGTGGCCAGGAAGCATGATAATAAATTCAGCAAGGTGAACTCAACAATGTTAATTGGGCTGGAAATGCCCATGTATCCCACACCTAGAGGCCGCTCTGCAAGGAATGGGCTCCACCAGGTCTAACACATCTATAGGGAGGGTGATGAGATGGTTTACACTAATTAAACATGCCATATGTTGCCACTCTCCCCAAGCACAGCAGATGCTCTGACAAATTATAAATTGTTTTGGAAATTAAACATATCAGGAGGACAGCAGAGACCTTCAACACGCACTGGTGACTGCTCAAATCTAGACTGTCCTGGCATATATGTTAGCTAAGCGCCATCACTGAATACTATGGTTTCTTGGTAACAGCACTTCATTTTAAGGGGTCCTTAATACAGTGTAGTTACATGTGTAATTACACTAACAAGTATTGTAGTTAAATATAATAACTAATAGTTACACTGTAATAACAACATATAATTGGTGGTAATTGCTGTAATGCTCGTCGTAGAAAGTAGACCAAGGTGCAGCGTGTTGAGTGCTCATGATGAATATTTATTTTAACTCAGAACACTAGACAAAACAATAAACAAAGGAAAAACGAACGTCACGTTCTGCAGGCTTTACAGAGCTATGCAAAAACAAGATCCCACAAACCCAGGTGGAAAAAAACCCTACTTAAGTATGATCTCCAATTAGAGACAATGAGGACCAGCTGCCTCTAATTGGAGATCATCCCAAAAAACAACAACATAGAAATAGAAAACTAGAACCTAAACATAGAAATTCACAACATAGAAAAAAAAAACCCTGTCACGCCTTGACCACTCTACCATAGAAAATTACAGCTTACCATGGTCAGGACGTGACAATTGCAGTCTGTAATTTCAGAGGTTTAACAATGAATGCTTGTTACCATGCTTGTGACAAATGGGCAAGTTTCCACTAAATTCACACATTTTGGGCTTTGTTTCTTCTCAGCTGCATCCAATTCAGTAACAAATGTCACAAATTTGTAAAGATTGGAGGCTGAATCGTACACCACAGAGTACGTGTAGTGTTGGCATAAGTACAATGTCATTACTAGATGTTACAGACGATTTAGCTAGTTGAAGTGAAGTGTATCTTGAGGGGTATTTAATTTTAATTAATGTTAATTATGTAGTACATTTTCCATCCTAACAGCCTGGCCCTAATTTTAAAGCTTCTGGAAGTGCCATCCAAGTGGGAGGATAAACAGACTAGTACACCACAGAGTATATGTAACATCTCCTTAAGGACAATGTAATTACTAGTTGCTACAGAGGATTTAGCTCATTAAAGTGAAGGGTATCTTGTGAGGTACTTACCTGTAATTATTGTGCACCTACATAGTATCTTACCCATCCTGACGATCTAATCGTCAGCTTCTGAAAGACCCATCCAAGTGGTATGGTAAACACACTAATACAGCACAGAGTGCATATTTATAGTATCAGCTTAAGTGCAATGCTATCGCTAGTTGTTACACAGGATTTAGTTATTTAAAGTGAAGTTACAATGAGCAATTACCATATAATGACTTACTCATTGCCAAGTGAAAATATCTAGCTACCAACAAAACATGAGCTTCTAATTTATTTAACTGTATTGCAACATTTAAAAAAAAATTCTCATAAAATAATGATTTTTATTGTTAGATTAATAATTGTATTAATTAGATTAAACAAACATATAGGCCTACTCAATAACATAAAATAACTATTTTAGTGGTGACTCAAATCTGTAGCCTATAGTATGGTGAGTAGAGTAGCTAGCTAATTCAGAAAAATGGGATTGTCTTTTTAACAAAAATCTATGTCTCTGTCTTCATCTGTTTCTTCCTTGTAAGCATTCTACCATGGAGTCCAAGACCTTGTGGGAATCTGTGGTAGAGAAGAAGAATGTATGACAATTTAGCATAGGCACTTGACATTACCCTACTAATACTAGCTATCATCATTATACATTTTCTATAGTTTAGGCCTATAGCCTGGCCTAGCTACATAGCTAGTTGTTGCTTGGGTATGGATACCCTGAGAACAAGGTTCAGGGAAGATAAGACCATCGAACCCAGTTAGATAGCTAGCTAGCTACTTAGCTTTCTTTTTTGTGAAGAAGAAGGATGGAGATCTGCGCCCGTGCATTGATTATCGAGGTTTAAATAAAATCACGGTGGGATACAGTTACCCACTACCTCTGATCGCCACGGCGGTTGAGTTAATGCACGGGGCTCGCTTCTTCACTAAACTGGATCTCAGGAGTGCGTACAATCTGGTGCGTATCCGAGAGGGGGACGAGTGGAAGACAGCATTTAGTACCACCTCAGGGCATTATGAGTACCTCGTCATGCCATATGGGTTGAAAAATGCTCCATCAGTCTTCCAATCTTTTGTAGACAAGATTTTCAGGGATCTGCACGGGCAGGGTGTAGTGGTTTAAATCGATGACATTCTGATATACTCCGCTACACGCGCTGAGCATGTGTCCCTGGTGCGCAGAGTACTTGGTCGCCTGTTGGAGCATGACCTGTATGTCAAGGCTGAGAAATGCCTGTTTTTTCAACAGTCCGTCTCCTTCTTAGGGTATCGCATATCTACGTCAGGAGTGGAGATGGAGAGTGATCGCATTGCAGCCGAGCGTAATTGGCCGGCTCCATCCACGGTGAAGGAGGTGCAGCGGTTTTTAGGGTTTTCCAATTAGTACCGGAGGTTTATCCGGGGTTTTGGTCAGTTAGCTGCTCCCATTACCTCACTATTGAAAGGGGGTCCGGTGCGTTTGCAGTGGTCGGCTGGGGCGGACAGGGCTTTTAGGAAACTACCTTGGTTCCTGTGTTGGCTCATCCGGATCCGTCTTTGCAATTCATAGTGGAGGTGGACGCATCTGAGGCTGGGATAGGAGCTGTGCTCTCTCAGCGCTCAGGTACGCCATCTAAGCTCCGCCACTGTGCCTTCTTTTCCAAGAAGCTCAGCCCGGCGGAGCGAAACTATGATGTGGGGGACCGGGAGCTGTTGGCTGTCGTCAAGGCTTTGAAGGTGTGGAGACATTGGCTTGAGGGGGCTAAACACCCTTTTCTCATCTGGACTGACCACAGCAATCTGGAATACATCCGGGAAGCGAGGAGACTGAATCCTCGCCAGGCAAGGTGGGCCATGTTTTTCACCCGTTTTGTGTTTACCCTCTCTTACAGACCAGGTTCCCAGAACGTTAAGGCAGACGCATTGTCCCGGCTGTATGACACAGAGGAGCGGTCCATGGATCCCACTCCCATAATTCCAGCTTCTTGCTTGGTGGCGCCGATAGTGTGGGAGCTGGACGCGGACATTGAACGGGCATCACGTGCAGAGCCCATTCCCCCTGAGTGTCCAGCTGGGCGTCGGTACGTTCCGTCTGCTGTCCGCGATCGATTGATCTACTGGGCCCACATGTCACCCTCCTCTGGTCATCCTGGGATTGATCGGATGATGCGCTGTCTTAGTGGAAGGTACTGGTGGCCCACTTTAGCTAAACATGTGAGGGTTTATGTTTCCTCCTGCTCAGTGTGTGCTCAGTGTAAGGCTCCTAGACATCTACCCAGGGGTAAGTTACAACCCTTACCCATTCCACAGCGGTCGTGGTCGCACTTGTCGGTGGATTTTATAACTGATCTTCCACCTTCAGAAGGTAACACCATGATCCTGGTTGTTGTGGATCGTTTTTCTAAGTCGTGTCGTCTCCTCCCCTTGCCCGGTCTCCCTACGGCCCTACAGACGGCGGAGGCTCTGTTTACCCACGTCCTTCGGCACTACGGGGTGCCTGAGGATATAGTGTCTGATTGGGGTCCCCAGTTCACTTCTAGGGTCTGGTGGGCGTTCATGGAACGTCTGGGGGTCTCCGTCAGTCTTACCTCGGGTTTTCACCCTGAGAATAACGGGCAGGTGGAGAGAGTTAACCAGGATGTGGATACGTTTCTGAGGTCTTATTGCCAGGACCGGCCGGGTAGGTGGGCGGAGTTTGTGCACTGGGCAGAGATGGCTCAGAACTCGCTCTGCCACTCCTCCACTAACCTCTCTCCCTTTCAGTGTGTGTTGGGGTATCAGCCGGTTCTGGCCCCTTGGCATCAGAGTCAGACCGAGGCTCCTGCGGTGGACGGCTGGCTCCAGCGCGCGGAGGAAACCTGGGACGCTGCTCATGTCCACGTTCAGCGCGCCGTGCGGCGCCAGAAAGTAGGCGCAGACCATCGCCACAGTGAGGTCCCGGTCTTCGCACCGGGGGACAGGGTCTGGCTCTCGACCAGAAACCTGCCCCTCCGCCTGCCCTGTCGGAAGCTGGGTCCGCGGTTTGTGGGGCCGTTTAAAGTCCTGAGGAGAGTGAACGAGGTATGTTATAGGTTAAAGCTCCCTTCCTATTACCGCATTAACCCCTCGTTCCATGTGTCTCTCCTCAGGCCGGTGGTGGCTGGTCCGCTCCAAGAGGCTGAAGTGCAGGAGGTTCCTCCGCCCCCTCTGGACATTGAGGGGGCCCTGTCGTACTCCGTTTGATCCATCCTGGATTCGAGACGTCGGGCAAGGGGTCTTCAGTACCTTGTGGACTGGGAGGGGTACGGTCCGGAGGAGAGATGCTGGGTTCCGGTGGAGGATGTGTTAGATCCTTCCCTGCTTAGATAGTTCCATCGTCTCCATCCGGATCGCCCTGCACCTCGTCCTCCGGGTCATCCACGAGGCCGGTGTCGACGCGCTGCTGGAGCCACGCGTCGGGGGGGGGGTGGGGGGGGGACTGTCACGAAGTCAGTGCCCCTCCTTGCTCGGGTGGTGCTCGGCGATCGACGTCACCGGTCTTCTAGCCATCATCGATCAGTTTTTCATTTTCCATTGGTTTTGTCTTGTCTTCCTACACACCTGTTTCCAATCCAATTAATCATGTTGTGTATTTAACCCTCTGTTTCCCCTCATGTCCTTGTCGGTGGTTGTTTTTGATGTTATGTTACGTGGGTTTGTGTATCGGGGTGCGACGGGTAATTTTACCCATTTATTTTGTAAATTGATTTTGGAGTTGGTTTTGTTATTAAATACTCCATGTTAACCAACTTGGTTTCTCCTGCGCCTGACTTCCCTGCCACCTACATACAAGAACATGACAGCTAGTGAGTAGCGACCATAGCATAGCTATTTTCCAGCTTTATGACTAGCTAGTCAAAGTCAGAAAACTAGCTAGCTGTGTTGATGTTTTTGTCTCGTCTACAACACTTTGCTTCTTTCGCGACTATCTCTTATGTCTGGATTTTGCACACCGACCTTCTCGATCCTGATTCTTTGTGCACTGTCACATGAAAGGGGCACGTTTGACACGATGCCTTCATTCCTGAGTTAAATAAGTGCACATATCCATCCCATCCAAAAGTAAGAATGTTCTTAGACCATGAAACCCTTGCAAGGTTACATGGTGGAATTAAGGTTTATTTTATGGCCATTTTAAGTGCGTTTATAAACCATTATCAGAGATATTAGAAAAGGAGGAGATACGAATCCCAGCAGGAAATGAATGTATAAATGTATAACGCGTTCACGTTGTCCTACTGCGTCACGCAATTTGACAAGCACGGAATGACTATCTCACAGTTTAACCATAACTGTTTATTAATGTATCTAAAAATGTTTAATTGATGGTTAATAATGTAATTGACCCATTGTCAAGCTTGTCAAGATACTGTTGCTATCCAAGTCAAATTCAATGTTAAATTATTTAACAATTGAAACTGTTTTTGGATGTGAACCCACCCTCATTTGCCATAGCGCTCATAAGCTACTATGAATTTGAAAAGAAAGCTTTACTTGGGCCTAGGTGTCAGACTCCAGAGCCATTTGTTGCAGAGTTGTGTCAATGAGGTAGTCAGTTTTCAGTATGCTGTGTTCAGATGCTATGGAAAACTTGAACATTTGTAACAAGCATTCATTGTTACACCTCTGTAATTACAGACTGCAATTACACTAGACCATTTAAATGTTGTTAGTACAATGTAACTATGAATTATTAATATGAATGACAATACTTGTTACAGTGTACATTACATATATAATTACATTGCATTAAGGACCCCGGTTTCTCCTGTTTTGGAGTCATTGACAGGTGCCTATCACTGTCCAAGTACCCATTGTCCCATTCTGCTCTTTGGTAGTAATGTAATCAGGCCAAGACAACATTTTCAACTGCCTTTTATAATATAAAAAAGATATGGTGTTTCAGAATTCCTCCTTTTATTTTCTATAAGAGGAGATCTGATGTGCTTTGTTGGTGTTGCCACCTAAAGAAACAGCAAGAAAGATCAACTGTCACTGCTTACAGTAGCTAGCATCAAGAGCCTCCAGATCTCTGTCTGCTTCTGAGGACAATGTGAGGAGCAGAGAAGACTATCTCTTATCAGGATACTGACGTTCTCAAAGGACTTTTGGCTCACCTTTATCTGTGTTAATTAGAGTAGACCCTCAGTCTTTGAGAACCTACTAGAACCCGTCAATTGTATCTTTGTTTGGATTATTTGCACACCAATGGGTTTTAAATCAACAGATGGAAGCTGTAGAAGCCTAGTCAATATAGCTAGCATTCTCATGGACCAAAAGCTGGGCCTCAGGAACAATTTTAAAAACATTTTTATTTCACCTTTATTTAACCAGGTTGGCTAGTTGAGAACAAGTTCTCATTTGCAACTGCGACCTGGCCAAGATAAAGCATAGCAATTCGACACATACAACAACACAGAGTTACACAGGGAATAAACAAAATATACAGTCAATAAGACAGTAGAACAAAAGAAAACAAAAAGTCTATATACAGTGAGTGCAAATGAGGTAAGTTAAGGCAATAAATAGGCCATGGTGGCGAAGTAATTACAATATAGCAATTAAACACTGGAATGGTAGATGTGCAGAAGATGAATGTGCAAGATACTGAGGTGCAAAGGAGCAAGATAAATACAGAATGGGGATGAGGTAGATTGGATGGGCTATTTACAGGTGCAGTGATCTGTGAGCTGACAGCTGGTGCTTAAAGCTAGTGAGGGAGATATGAGTCTCCAGCTTCAGAGATTTTTGCAGTTCGTTCCAGTCATTTGCAGCAGAGAACTGGAAGGAAAGGCGGCCAAAGGAGGAATTGGCTTTGGGGGTGACCAGTGAGATATACCTGTTGGAGCGCATGCTACGAGTGGGTGCTGCTATGGTGACCAGTGAGCTGAGAGAAGGCGGGGCTTTACCTAGCAGAGACTTGTAGATAACCTGTAACCAGTGGGTTTGGCGACGAGTATGAAGCGAGGGCCAACCAACGAGAGCGTACAGGTCGCAATGGTGGGTAGTTTATGGGGCTTTGGTGACAAAAGAAATGACACTGTGATAGACTGCATCCAGTTTGTTGAGTAGAGTGTTGGAGGCTATTTTATAGATGACATCACCGAAGTCGAGGATCGGTAGGATGGTCAGTTTTACGAGGGTGTGTTTGGCAGCATGAGTGAAGGATGCTTTGTTGCGATATAGGAAGCCGATTCTAGATTTAATTTTGGATTGGAGATGCTTAATGTGAGTCTGGAAGGAGAGTTTACAGTCTAACCAGACACCCAGGTATTTGTAGTTGTCCACGTATTCTAAGTCAGAGCCGTCCAGAGTAGTGATGCTGGACGGGCGAGCATTAGTTTTACTTGCGTTTAAGAGCAGTTGGAGGCCACGGAAGGAGAGTTGTATGGCATTGAAGGTCGTCTGGAGGTTAGTTAACACAGTGTCCAAAGAGGGGCCAGAAGTATACAGAATGGTGTCGTCTGCGTAGAGGTGGATCAGAGAATCACCAGCAGCAAGAGCAACATCATTGATGTATACAGAGAAGAGAGTCAGCCCGAGAATTGAACCCTGTGGCACACCCATAGAGACTGCCAGACGTCCGGACAACAGGCCCTCCGATTTGACACACTGAACTCTATCAGAGAAGTAGTTGGTGAACCAGGCGAGGCAATCATTTGAGAAACCAAGGCTGTCGAGTCTGCCAATAAGAATGTGGCGATTGACAGAGTCAAAAGCTTTGGCCAGGTCGATGAATACGGCTGCACAGTAATGTCTCTTATCGATGGCGGATATGATGTCGTTTAGGACCTTGAGCGTGGCTGAGGTGCACCCATGACCAGCTCTGAAACCAGATTGCATAGCGGAGAAGGTACGGTGGGATTCGAAATGGTCGGTAATCTGTTTGTTAACTTGGCTTTCAAAGACCTTAGAAAGACAAGGTAGGATAGATATAGGTCTGTAGCAGTTTGGGTCTAGAGTGTCACCCTTGAAGAGGGGGATGACCGCTGCAGCTTTCCAATCTTTGGGAATCTCAGACGATACGAAAGAGAGATTGAACAGGCTAGTAATAGGGGTTGCAACAATTTCGGCAGGTAATTTTAGAAAGAGAGGATCCAGATTGTCTAGCCCGGCTGATTTGTGTGGGTCCAGATTTTGCAGCTCTTTCAGAACATCAGCTGTCTGGATTTGGGTGAAGGAGAAATGGTGGGGGCTTTGGCGGGTTGCTGTGGAGGGTGCCGGGCAGTTGACCGGGGTAGGGGTGGAAAGCATGGCCAGCCGTAGAGAAATGCTTCTTGAAATTTTCAATTATAGTGGATTTATCGGTGGTAACAGTGTTTCCTTGCCTCAGAGCAGTGAGCAGCTGGGAGGAGGTGCTCTTATTCTCCATGGACTTCACAGTGTCCCAGAACTTTTTTGAGTTAGTACCTCAGGATGCAAATTTCTGTTTGAAAAAGCTAGCCTTAGCTTTTCTAACTGCCTGTGTATATTTGTTCCTAACTTCCCTGAAATGTTGCATATCACGGGGGCTATTCGATGCTAATGCAGAACGCCACAGGATGTTTTTGTGCTGGTCAAGGGCAGACAGGTCTGGAGTGAACCAAGGACTATATCTATTCTTAGTTAAATTTTTTTGGAGTGGGGCATACAATGATGATCGTCAACAAGCATACATTTAGATGACCATTCTCAGGGTGCGTTTGAGGCCAAGGTAGGACCCGTTTACAGCTAATTAGGTTTGTTATTATTGCACATGGATGCTTTTGAAAGTGGCTCCGATTCAGCAGATCATGTTGTTTGAGACTGTAGCCTGTTCAATGACCGCCTTGTGCTGAAGATTGGACGATGGGCATAATAGCTGACTATGGTCAAATTATTAATGAGCCATGCTATTGTTTTCCAATTCACTTTCCATTCATCACTTGTGATTGTTTTAACCAACAGTAGGCACTCGTGTTGTGGTACAGTATATTTATTCACTTCATCAATGACAATTTGTCTGGTGGAGTTTTAAGCAGCACAATTCCCAGTCTCATACACAAAAACAAACCATCATGATTCTATTTAACCAATTAATCTAGCCAGGACATTGTCACTTGTTACTTCCTCCTCCCATTAGATTGGCTGACAAATGGGCTGGCTGAATTGGTTTCCTGTTCATTATTCTTGCGACACAAAATGACGTCGAGTCTGATGGATGAACATCAATAGCGTGTGTTTGCGGGCCCGTTCCCTGTTCTGGTGTTAATCTGGTTGCTGTATCTGTGATGTGTACTCTGAAAAACAGGGGACAGAGGAGAGGAGAGAGCAGCAGTATACTGGGCCCCATCATAACAGACCTTCTGATTATATTTATGAAATTCAATTACTCTGACACAGGCAGATGGAGCCGCTGTCAGGGGGGAGGCCCGTCATTTGTTAGCATCAGCCGACATGCCTGCCAGGGGTGCCGATGGGACAATTGTGGGACTGGGAACAAGAGGAGAGGAGGGGGAGTAGGGGAGAGGAAAGGAGAGGGGGAGCAGGGGGAGGGGAGGAGAGGAGAGGAGAGAAAAGGAGTGAGGAGAGAAGAGAGGAGGTCTGCAATATGAGCAGTTGGTCTTTCAGGTTCAAGGCAGATATTCCACTGGTTGCTGAGAGTCCAGGATTAGACTATATGGCATCTTTCTCAACAAAATGTACTCGCAGGTCCATTGAAACTGTACTCTTACTACTTCCACTGAGTTTGGATCAGCTGCATAAAAAATATCAACAGCATTAACAACACTTATAAGACCTAATTTGAACGCAAAGAGACAGCTTCATGTCTGTGTCAACATCAGCTATTTCTTACAATATCTTGTACGGTTGGTTTTATCTCCCTCTCTTTGTCTTTTTCTATCCCTTTTGCATGTTGAAATGAGCCATACCCTGCCTCTCTAATGTACAAGCAGCCTATTGAAATGACCATACCCTGCCTCTCTAATGCACAAGCAGCCTATTGAAATGACCATACCCTGCCTCTCTAATGCACAAGCAGCCTATTGAAATGAACCATACCCTGCCTCTCTAATGCACACGCAGCCTATTGAAATGACCATACCCTGCCTCTCTAATGTACAAGCAGCCTATTGAAATGACCATACCCTGCCTCTCTAATGCACAAGCAGCCTATTGAAATGACCATACCCTGCCTCTCTAATGTACAAGCAGCCAATTGAAATGAGCCATACCCTGCCTCTCTAATGTACAATCAGCCAATTGAAATGAGCCATACCCTGCCTCTCTAATGCACAAGCAGCCTATTGAAATGACCATACCCTGCCTCTCTAATGTACAAGCAGCCTATTGAAATGAGCCATACCCTGCCTCTCTAATGTACAAGCAGCCAATTGAAATGAGCCATACCCTGCCTCTCTAATGTACAAGCAGCCAATTGAAATGAGCCATACCCTGCCTCTCTAATGCACAAGCAGCCTATTGAAATGAACCATACCCTGCCTCTCTAATGTACAAGCAGCCAATTGAAATGAGCCATACCCTGCCTCTCTAATGTACAAGCAGCCAATTGAAATGAGCCATACCCTGCCTCTCTAATGCACAAGCAGCATATTGAAATGAGCCATACCCTGCCTCTCTAATGCACACGCAGCCAATTGAAATGAGATATACCCTGCCTCTCTAATGTACAAGCAGCCTATTGAAATGAGCCATACCCTGCCTCTCTAATGTACAAGCAGCCAATTGAAATGAGCCATACCCTGCCTCTCTAATGTACAAGCAGCCAATTGAAATGAGCCATACCCTGCCTCTCTAATGTACAAGCAGCCAATTGAAATGAACCATACCCTGCCTCTCTAATGTACAAGCAGCCAATTGAAATGAGCCATACCCTGCCTCTCTAATGCACAAGCAGCCTATTGAAATGAGACCAAGAGGTAAAGCTAGTTGAAGAAGCATTTTACCCAGTTAGGTTCAGTTCCGTTCTGCGCCCTTCGCCTGTGAATTATGTATGAGTTTCCCTCTGAAGATGAGAGTAGTGTGGAATTCAATGAGGAACTGCTGACAGTTCTGGTGCACCTTTCTCCAGAGGGGGGAAAGACACAAAAAGAAAAGGAGTCCAATGTAAAGTGAGCCTATCCCCTTCAGCGCGTTGGAATATTAGCATAGAGGGAGAGAGGGGATAAAGTGCTGCAGCATCCCCCCCCCCTTCTGGCGTAGCATGGACGTGTTATAAGGGGCATTGAGTTCCTGGTTACATGGCAGAGATACAGTTGAAGTCGGAAGTTTACCTACACTTGGTTGGAGTCGTTAAAACTCGTTTTTCAACCACTCCACAAATGTCTTGTTAACAAACTATCGTTTTGGCAAGTCGGTTAGCACATCTACTTTGTGCATGACACAAGTCATTTTTCCAACAATTGTTTACAGACAGATTATTTCACTTATAATTCACTGTATCACAATTCCACTGGGTCAGAAGTTTACATACACTAAGTTGACTGTGCCTTTAAACAGCTTGGAAAATTCCCGAAAATTATGTCATGGCTTTGAAAGCTTCTGATAGGCTAACTGACATAATTTGAGTCAATCGGAGGTGTACCTGTAGATGTATTTCAAGGCCTACCTTCAAACTCAGTACCTCTTTGCTTGACATCATGGGAAAATCAAAAGAAATCAGCCAAGACCTCAGAAAAAAATTGGAGACCTCCACAAGTCTGGTTCATCCTTGGGAGCAATTTCCAAATGCCTGAAGGTACCACGTTCATCTATACAAACAATAGTACGCAAGTACAAACACTATGGGTGTCACGTCCTGACCCTTGTAAGAGGTAATCTTCTATAGTAGAGTGGTTAGGGCGTGACAGGGGGTGTTTTGGGTGGTTTTCTTGTTCTCTGTTTCTATGTGGGTTTTCTAGATTTCTATTTCTATTTTGGGGTTATTGGGATGATGTCAAATTAGAGGCAGCCGGTTCTCGTTGTCTCTAATTGGAGATCATATTTATGTAGGGGGTTTTTCCTTTTGGTTTTGTGGGTTGTTCGTTTTTGAGTAGTGTGTTTTCCTCTCTGCGTCACGGTTTGTTGTTTTGTTATTTTCAAGTGTTTGGTGTATTGCATTTAGTTTCACGGTTAATAAAGATGTGGAACTACGAACACGCTGCGCTTTGGTCCGATCACTTGAACAGCCCGTGACAATGGGACCACGCAGCCGTCATACTGCTCAGGAAGGAGAAGCATTCTGTCTCCTAGAGAGGAACGTACTTTGGTGTGAAAAGTGCAAATCAATCCCAGAACAACAGCAAAGGAACTTGTGAAGATGCTGGAGGACACTGGTACAAAAGTACCTATATCCACAGTAAAGTCCTATATCAACATAACCTGAAAGGCCGCTCAGCAAGGAAGAAGCCACTACTGCTTCTTCCTTACCTAGCTAGCTGTAAAAAGTGTTAATGTTGTTAGCCCTAGCCTATTTAGCTAACTCGAACCAGGTAATTTGCCACAATGGATATCAGAAATTGGCTTCGCCAAAGTACCCAAACAAAGGGGAAGGAGAGTGATGAGCAGCAGCATCAAACCACCGAGGCCACTCGCCAAGCTCTGCAGCGATGATGTGCAGAGCCTACACACCCTTCCAAAAATGTTGCTAGGATAACGGCTCCACAGCTGCCTCCATCTCCGTCTGTTCCTGATGATCTTGAAACAGAGGAGCCAGCCCAGGTTAGCCTAGAATCCTACCCTAGAAGCAGGTTTTCTGTCCAAAAACTTTAATTTAACAGCAACTGGTAAATTGAATGACAGTGGCTGGAATACTCGATTACTGCAGATGCTGCATTTTGTTTCCCACGTCAAAAGTTCTGTGTTGGTTTCAATGCTAACGCAGACGATGCCTTCACCCAAGCTGGGTATTCTAACTAGAAGAATGCTATGGTACCAAAGGACTTCACGCACCGCATTTGGCGAGACAGCTGTGCATGGCTGCATCTCAGTGTAGTAGGCTATGTTTTGGTTATTTGGATCTCCATTCGGCTTTTGTTTACTGCGTTTGTTTTTTGTTAATATAACTAGCCTAAATATAGAATGTGTCATGCCTTTATCGATCTGATATTTTGTTTATTAGACATACTACTGCTATTTTGCTCTGTTTGTATTTGTTCACATTCGCAGTTGTGTTGGTATTCTAAGCCAAACTGCTATTCGGTATTTTTGTTAGCATGCATGAATAACTAGGCTACTACTTTCAGCATTTAGTTTGCATTATTTTAGTAAGACAGCTGTGTGTATGGCTGCATTCACATTAGAGGTTGACCGATTATGCTTTTTCAACGCCGATAACGATGCCGATTATTGGAGGGCCAAAAACACCCGATACCGATTAATCGGCCAATTTTTCCTATATATATATATATATATTTGTAATAATGACAATTACAACAATACTGAATGAACACTTATTTTAACTTAATACATAAGTAAAATCAATTTAGTCTCAAATAAATAATGAAACATGTTCAATTTGGTTTAAATAATGCAAAAACACAATGTTGGAGAAGAAATTAAAAGTGCAATATGTGCCATGTAAAAAAGCTAATGTTTAAGTTCCTTGCTCAGAACATGAGAATATATGAAAGCTGGTGGTTCCTTTTAACATGAGTCTTCAATATTTCCAGTTAAGAAGTTTTAGGTTGTAGTTATTATAGGACTATTCCTCTCTATACCATTTGTATTTCATATACCTTTGACTATTGGACGTTCTTATAGGCACTATAGTATTGCCAGCCTAATTTCGGGAGTTGATAGGCTTGAAGTTATAAACAGCGTTGTGCTTCAAGTATTGTGAAGAGCTGCTGGCAAACGCAGGAAAGTGCTGTTTGAATGAATGCTTGCGAGCCTGCTTCTGCCTACCACCACTCAGTCAGACTGCTCTATCAAATGTCAAATCGTAGACTTAATTATAATATAATAAACACACAGAAATATGAGCCTTAGGTCATTAATATGGTAAAATCTGGAAACTATAATTTAGAAAACAAAACGTTTATTCTTTCAGTGAAATACGGAACCGTTCCGTATTTTATCGAACGGGTGGCAACCCTAAGTCTAAATATTGTTGTTATATTGCACAACTTTCAATGTTATGTCATAATTATATAAAATTCTGGCTAATTAATTATGGTCTTTGATAAGAAGGAATGGTCTACTCACAATTCGTAACGAGCCAGTCGGCCCAAATTGCTGCATATACCCTGACTCTGCTTGCACTAAACGCAAGAGAAGTGACCCAATATCCCTAGTCAATATTGCCTGCTAACATGGATTTCTTATAACTAAATATGCAGGTTGAAAAAAATATACTTCTCTATTGATTTTAAGAAAGGCATTGATATTTATGGTTAGGTTCATTGGTGCAACGATTGTGCTTTTTTCGCGAATGCGCTTTTGTTAAATCATCACCCGTTTGGCAAAGTAGGCTGTGATTCGATGATAAATTAACAGGCACCACATTGATTATATGCAACGCAGGACAAGCTAGTTAAACTAGTAATATCATCAACCATTTGTAGTTAACTAGTGATTATTTTAACATTGATTGTTTTTTATAAGGTTAACGCTAGCTAGCAACTTACCTTGGCTCCTTGCTGCACTCGCGTAACAGGTGATCAGCCTGCCACGCAGTCTCCTCGTGGAGTGCAATGTAATCGGCCATAATCGGCATCCAAAAAGGCTGATTACCGAGTGCTATGAAAAGGTGAAATCGGTCCTGCCGATTAATCGGTGGATCTCTAATTCACATAGGCCAATTCACCTATTACAAACAGCCTATCTATCTTGTAGCCTATATTCATTACCAAAATGGCCTAGCTGTAGGGCACTATCCATCAGAGATCAAAAGCACTCAATGATTTCAGAGTTTTGGCATTTTAACTTGGCAAGTCAGTTAAGAACAAATTCTTATTTACAATGACAGCCTACCAGGGAACAGTGGGTTAACTGCCTTGTTCAGGGGCAGAACAACAAATGTTTACCTTGTCAGCTCAGGGATTTGATCCAGCAACCTTTCGGTTACTGGCCCAACACTCTAACCACTAGGCTACCTGCTGCCCCATGTATGTTGGGATTATATAAGCATAATTCAATACAATTCCAATGCAAGAGCCACAAAAAATGTTGCCCCGTCCCTGATTTCAACAGCCCCCTTATTCACTTTATCCTGGCGTAGGGTCTAGGTTGGGATCGTAACACACCTTCTCACAGTATCTCAGATACAGTATGTCTGAGATTTCTAGTCTCTCAGGTGCCATACATAAGCTACCTCCTTACCTCTCCTAATGGTCAGGGCCGGTATTCATAAAGCATCTAAGAGTACGAGTGCTGATCTAGGATCAGGTCACTCCTATTATTCTTTATGATTTCAAAGGCAAAACTAATTCTAGATTAGCACTCCTACTCTGAGACACTTTGTGAATGGGGGCCCAGGACCATCACGGACCTATCAATATAACGCGTTGTCATCCCTACTGCCTCTGATCTGGTGGACTCACTCAATACAAATACTGCATTTGTAAATTATGTCTGTGTTGGGAGTGTGCCCTTGGCTGTCCATACATTTTTAAAACAAGCAAACTGTGCAGTCTGGTTGGCTTAAGGAATTTGATGTATGGCATTTACTTTTACTTTTCACTTTAACTAAAGTATGACAACTGAGTACTTTTTCCACCACTGGGTATTATTCCAAGTTCAGTGGACCAGTGTTATGTTCAATAACCACAGTATTTTAATACTCACAACATAAATCCTTGCCTGGGTGCAAGTCTGTTTCTTATCTCTAGCCATCTCCTTATGGAATTGTCAAACATGGAAGGAGAGCAGAAACAGCCTGGCAACCAGGCTACATCAATCTGTACAGGGATGTGCAATATGTGTCACTTTGTTTACCTCTTCTCTATATCACAGTCACTATATGCAATGCATTGGGAAAGTATTCAGACCCCTTCCCTTTTTTCAACATTTTGTTACATTACAGCCTTACTCTAAAATGGATTAAATAATTTGTTTTCCTCATCAATCTACACACAATACCCCATAATGACAAAAAAATGAAATATCTTATTGACATAAGTATTCAGCCCATTTGCAGTGAGACTCGAAATTGACCTCAGGTGCATCCTGTTATCATTGATCATCCTTGAGATGTTTCTAAAACTTGATTGGAGTCCACCTATAGGTAAATTCAAATGATTGGACATAATTTGGAAAGGCACACACCTGTCTATATAAGGTCCCACAGCTGACAGTGCATGTCAGAGCAAAAACCAAGCCATGAGGTCGAAAACATTTCTGCAGCATTGAAGGTCCCCAAGAACACAGTGGCCTCCATCATTCTTAAATGGAAGAAGTTTGGAAACACCAAGACTCTTCCTAGAGCATGCCGTCTGGCAAAACTGAGCAATCGGGGAGAAGGGCCTTGGTCAGGGAGGTGACCAAGAACCTGATGGTTCCTCTGTGGAGATGGGAGAACCTTCCAGAAGGACAACCATCTCAATCAGGCCTTTATGGTAGAGTGGCCAGACAAGTCACTCCTCAGTAAAAGGCAGATGACAGCCGGCTTTGAGTTTGCCAAAAGGCACCTAAAGGACTCTCTCTGGTCTGATGAAACCAACATAAACTCTTTGGCCTGAATGCCAAGTGTCACGTTTGGAGGAAACCTGGCATTATCCCTACGGTGAAGCATGGTGGTGGCAGCATCATGCTGTGGGAATGTTTTTCAGCAGCAGGGACTGGAAGACTAGTCAGGATCGAAGGAAAGATGAACGGAGCAAAGTATAGTGAGATCCTTGATGAAAACGTGCTCCAGAGCGACCAGGACCTCAGACTAGGGTGAAGGTTCACCTTCCAACAAGACGACAACCCTAAGCACACAGCCAAGACAACGCAGGAGTGGCTTCAGGACAAGTCTCTGAGTATCCTTGAGAAGCCCAGCCAGAGCCCGGACTTGAACCCGATCTAACATCTCTGGAGAGACCTGAAAATAGCTGTGCAGCGACGTTCCACATCCAACCTGACAGAGCTTGAAAAGATCTGCAGAGAAGAATGGGAGAAACTCCCCAAATACAGGTGTGCAAGCTTGTAGCGTCATATCCAAGAAGACTCGAGGCTGTAATCGCTGCCAAAGGTGCTTCAACAAAGTACTGCGTAAAGGGTCTGAATACTTATGTAAATGTAATATTTCAGTTTAAAAAAAATAAAACATTTGCAAAATGTTCTAAAAACCTTTTTACTTTGTCATTATAGAGTATTGTGTGTAGATTGATGAGGGGGAAAAAACGATTTAATACATTTTAGAATAAGGTTGTAACGTAACTAAATGTGGAAAAAGTCAAGGGGTCTGAATTATTTTCGAAAGCACTGTAAGTCCTTATCATCACTCCTGTTTGCTTTGTAATGTATGAATTCCTCATAGCACATATAAAATACTTAAAATAGCTTTATGAAGCCTATTACCTAAAATTGTAATATGCCAAATTATGCTTCGCATTATCACAGCAATTTAGCAATCACCATATGCCCTTATTGTGCAGCGAGTGTTCCACTCAATGGGACACTAAGGGATGGGACCAATTGGCCCTTTAATTATTGTAACGATGTGGACCTATGATTTAACTCTTGCTGACAGTTTAGAGAGGGCCACAGCACTCGTAAGATGGGTTTGTAGTATTTATATGGGTTGCTGTGGTTGACCTATATGTATAAAGAAAGCTTTTAATACATCCAGTGGTATAGAGTGTTGCGAGTGTTTGAGTACATTGTTAAGATATCGTGCTGCCTTTGTGAGATTTGTAGGGTGTATTATCGCTGACAGTGCTAAATTTGACATTGCTGGCTCGCGTTAAGCTTGAGGAGTTGTATTCAATACGCTGCTCTGTTAACTACACTGCTTACTATGAAAAGCCTGGCTTGTGTGAGTCAACGCAAAGAAGATACAACAACTGCCAGTGATGGAACATAGACCAGAGTACAAGACAATTGAATAATACAAATGAAACTTTAGAAACTATTATCTGATAGTGAGGTCTTTCAGTGCCTATGGTGCATGTTGGTGTGTGTGTGAGTGAGTGTGACGTGTGTGTGTGCCTTCTCAGTGTGTGAATCTTCCCATTAACTTCCCATTAAATCCATCATGAGGATTTCACTCAGTGCAGTAGGTGAGGAATGAAGTAGAGTCAGGGTGTAGGAGTATGAGTGGGCTAAGAAGAGGTTAGGAGGCAGAGGCAGGCTCAGGACTATGGGTGCATCTCTGAGCAGGGGAAAATAACAGGGTGTGAGTGATGGGGAAGACAGAAGCTGATGTCTGCTCAGGGCCTGTGTGGCTCCTGTAATAAAGATACCGAGCCACAGAGTGGCTTCATTCTGTGTGAAATCACTCTCTTAACTGCTCCTTAATCCCTCAGTAAATGACATGCTCGAATCCCATAGAGGCCATTGGACCAATGCGGTCCCACTTTAAATGAAGTGCAGCCCTTCACAAACACTATATAAATGTGTTACAAATCATCTATAACTGTATGTCCTGCTTTATAAAGGGTTCATAAATGTGGCATAACTATGTGACATAACCACCAATGTCAAATGTGACATAACCCACTATGTAAAATATTATATAAACCTGTGCTTTATAAAGGGTGGTATAAGCACCGATTTAATAAAGACCTTATAAATCATATTAAATTGAAGTTTCACAAAGCATTTATAACCCTGTCATGCATCATGGTAGAGCATTGCAATGCCAGGATAGTGGGCTCGATTCCCAGGACCACCCATATGTAAAAATGTATTCATGCATGACTGTAAGTCGCTATGTATATATTAAACTATATTACTCTAAAACATTTATAGGGTCGGTCAACCTCTTTCCCTCTTGGGTGCCTAGTCTATATTGGACCTGACCTCAACCTTCCCCAAAGTGCTGTGCTGTGCTGCAGGATGACACACACTCTAAAGTGCAGTCATGTACAGTAAAAAACGTTAGTAGGTTCTTTTAAAGTACATTTTTATTTTTTGCCTACTTTTTTTCCCCAAATTCCATTTCTCAGTTGAGTTTTTCCAGGTTTGGGATTTCCCCAATTTTTTCAGGTTTTCTCGTTTTTCCCCCAAAAAATTGGAATAGAAAAACAACAACATTGGGGCAACTGTACTCACAACAATACTTAAACCACATCAGGGGATGACTTTTGAGATCTGGGAAAAATCTAAGAAACGTACATTTTTGAGCGTAGTTGCCCATCAATTCAGTGAGCATGTCCTGCACTGTTGTTTGGTTAGCGGGTTTTCTGTAGCCAGTAAGCCACGTGATGATTATGTATTCCATATACAGTGATTTGCATTTTGGCTGCAAATGGAATGGGTGGAGTAAAAGGCCAGCAACACTCCGTATTATTCGGAGCCCCATGAAATGACATCATATATACATTATACAGACCTTACTGGGTATTCCCTACGTACTTTAACTGCGAAACCCAGAATAGTTCTTGCTCTTCATCGGACAGATGTTGCTCTCTGGTTTTGTGATGAAACAAACGTATGTGTAGTTGAATTTATTCCGCCTCTGTGTGACTATTTTCTTTTTGGTGTCGCAGCCTTATTGTATATCACGGTGGCATATGAATGAATGGGTTATCAAATCAAATCAAGCTTTATTTATATAGCACATTTCAGACATGGAATGTAACGCAATGTGCTTTACAGGAAAAAAAACGAATAAAAAACAATGAAAATTAAAGCTGAAATATTTACTACACAGCAAACACAAGATAAAAAAACAAAAGAATGACACAAACTGAACAACTTAAAAGCACCCTAAAGAACAGCAAAGATATTTTTTTGTTTTAAGATCTCTTTTAAATATGTCCACAGTTTCGGCCCCCCTCAGGGTCTCTCCCAGGTTATTCCAGAGGCTGGGGGTTATAATAACTAAAGGCTGCCTTTCCATGCCTCTTGGTCATAGGCTTTGGGATAGTTAAAAGGCCAGTGTCAGAAGACCTGATGGACCTACTGGATACATAACCTAAATGTATTGGGGTGCACAATTGTGGATTGATTTAAAAACCAATAGAATAATCTTTAAATTAATTCTAAAACTCAAAGGCAGCCATTATAAAGCAAACAACGCAAATATCACAAAATCCATGGTTATATGGCTTTTTTACTGGCTTGGCTTGTCTTCCCCAGGAATTTTGCCCACACACCGCTACTGGCTCTAAGCCAATATGTATTCCATAGACATTGATTCGCATTGGGGGCATTTATGTGTCCTTGGAACGTGTTTTAAAACCAACATTTAATGTCACTTAAATATCAACAAATATGAATCATTGTTAATGTTTAGACATTTATTTTTCATATATGATGAATAAATACAGGTTATTGACATTTTTTTATGTTGCTGATGAGACGCTGATCATGTGATGAGTTCGCAAATCAAATGCCCACTTGTGGTACCACTGGACAGCGAAAACCAAGTAACTTAACCTTTATTTATTGTAGCTTAAATTAGTTTGTAGTAGTTGAGTTAGATTACATACTGCAGCTACATCAATCATTATTTCAAGTAATTTCGTGACTTCACAGCAATTGCTAGCTAGCTGAAATTTTGCTCACTAGCAAGCTCAGCTAAATAAATATCCCCCTAGATATAGCCATGTCTCACAGTCACATCATGAGATTTGTAAATGAAAGAGGAATATAATAATACAATCGAATAGAGTTTCCCATCTCACCATTTAGAGTTTCTGGCGCAGCACAAAATTGCCTTATCCAGATGGTGTGACAAAGGCATTTCCTAACAGACCCGCTAACTTTCTATGTTGTTACTTTTAAGGTTGGAATCAACATGCAGTATCCCCAGCAGGCAAAGAGGCAAGAACCATTCATCCGCCAGCTCAGGGTCAAGCTACACTATTCACAGGCCTGTGTAATGTTCAATGTAATTGCATTGATGGACTTTTTGAAACTGAATGTATTTGTATGTTTTAAACATGTACAAATAATAGGAAATGTATGGTTTAAACATGTCTTTAATGTTTATTTGTTTTAGCTGTTAGTGATAATTCCCTAAGCGTTAATACATTTGTGTTTGCATCATTAAGCCTTTATGTATGTGTTATGAAAGACCAAAAGTGTCTGA
The DNA here is from genome assembly GCF_965601325.2 of Salmo salar. NCBI lineage: Eukaryota > Metazoa > Chordata > Actinopteri > Salmoniformes > Salmonidae > Salmo > Salmo salar. Next base: position 18,136,433 of record NC_138306.1, on the reverse strand, counting down.
CTTTGTAGTAAGTACAGTGTCACATGAAGTAAGGCATTTATGTATGTGTTATAATGACCAAAGTGTTCGACTTTAAATGAAGTACAGCGTCATGCGTCTTTATGGATGTGTCATGAATGACCGAAGGTGTCTCATTTCAAACTAAGGACACTACATAAAGTATCTATAAATAGATGATTAACATTCTGCTGATTTAAGAAGGTTCTCTCATGATCCACATGTTACTGTAGGGTGTGAGAGGTATTTAAATGGGTTAATGGACCTGCAAAACTTGCACGCTCGTGTGTGTGTGTGTGTGTGTGTGTGTGTGTTTGTGTGTGTGTGTTTGTGTGTGTTTGTGTGTGTGTGTGTGTGTGTGTGTGTGTGTGTGTGTGTGTGTGTGTGTGTGTGTGTGTGTGTGTGTGTGTGTGTGTGTGTGTGTGTGTGTGTGAGTGAGAGAGAACCAAGATGATTTGGAGTAGTCCATCCTGAGACTACCGCACCATGTATTTCTCTTCTGTTCCCATGCCTGGAGACCAGGGTTTGATTACAACCTGTTTCAATGGTGCCAACATTCTGTGGGTGAATGTCTCAGCCTAAGTGTTCTAGTTTTTGTTGTTTGTGTACTGAGGAAAATGTAACTTGGTTGCAGAAGAAAGACTCTTTCAATTTCTTTAAACAAACATACAATCAATAATACAGTAGAAAAAGTCTATATACATGTAACGTCGTCTCCAGGCTATTGCACACACAGAACATATAAGTCTGGGATATCAACCATTCAAAGTTGGCCTTACTGGGAGTGACCATATAATTCTATAGGAGGGACCTAAGTAAAGTATTTGTCATTGTTCCTATTTCTAACCCAAACTAATAATGAAGGCCATGTTTGATGAGTTGGTCCACCAGACCTTCCACACACTTGGGCAGAAGTGTCTGGGAATGAGATTAGGTGTAATGTGACTAACAAGCATATGCCATCCTTCAGCACAACATGTCACACATGTTTATAACATATTCGACATAGTGGGTTATGTCACATTTGACAGTGGTGATTATGTCACACAGTTATGCCACATTTATGATCCCTTTAAACAGATTGAACATGTATGCTTTGTAACACATTTATGTAGTGCTTATGAAGGCATTTTGAAGGCTTTATGAAGTCTTTATAAGCTGAACGTCATTTAAAGCGGGACCAAAAAATGCGAACAATTTGTCCTCTCAGCAACTGTTGGGACGTTGATTGCATCTGGAAAACAGTTTGCGTACTGTATACTATCAAGGAGAGATCTTTTTTTTGTTTGGCTTTATGTCTAAAATAAATAAGACCCTTAAGGAAGTCTAAGAACAAAGCGTAGCCTAATGCTAGAAATATCAAAGCAATGAGAATGTATAATTTTTTCTATGGGCCGATCTTTGCAAAGTACTCATTTCTGTTTCCTGGTAGCATTTCACCATTGGTCTCCCCAGCTGTTGTAACTGGAAAGTCAATATGCTTTCTTCTTTCACCATCGTGTGAACTTTGTTTGATCAATGTTTCTCGAGGAGGTAATTCGTGTCCTTCTCTGAAGAGCAGAGATTGTTCTGTGTGTGTGCACACGTGTGCACAGACACACAGACACACACACACACACACACAGACTCACACTGCACTCACACTTTACAATGTCAGCACTGCATCTGATGACAGCCATTTCTGGTGGCCAGCCTCATTAGCTCCAAATTTGTCGGCGGGGTTAAGGCAAGGTGCAAGGGTTCTGGTCTAGAAACAGTTTCGACTGCTCCTACAGTTTTGCTTTAGTACTGCAGTTTAAAGGATGCGCAGCCCAGAAACACAATTTGTTTTGGGGTGCACAAATCATCCGTTGAATTACTCAAATAAGAGGTAGCCTAGTGGTTAGAGCGTTGGACTTGTAACTGAAAAGGTTGTAAGATCAAATACCTGAGCTGACAAGGTAAAAATCAAATCAAATTTTATTTGTCACATACACATTGGTAGCCTTCCCTGTAGCTCAGTTGGAAGAGCATGGTGTTTGCAACGCATGGTGTTTGCAACGTCAGGGTTGTGGGTTCGATTCCCACGGGGGGCCAGCACAGAAAGAAATGTATGAAATGAAATGTATGCATTCACTACTGTAAGTCGTTCTGGATAAGAGTGTCTGCTAAATGACTAAAATGTAAAGTAAATGTTAGCAGATGTTAATGTGAGTGTAGCGAAATGCTTGTGCTTTACACACAAGTGTAAAGGAATGAATATATGAATGAGAATATATAAAAATTTATGAATGAGTGATGGCAAGATGTAGTAGATGGTATAGAGTACAGTATATACATATGAGATGAGTAATGTAGGGTGTGTAAACATTATATAAAGTGGCATTGTTTAAAGTGGCAAGTGATACATTTATTACATCAATTTTTCCATTATTAAAGTGGCTAGAGTTGAGTCAGTATGTTGGCAGCAGCCCCTCAATGTTAGTGATGGCTATTTAACAGTCTGATGGCCTTGAGATAGAAGCTGTTTTTCAGTCTCTTGGTCCCCGCTTTGATGCACCTGTACTGACCTCGCCTTCTGGATGATAGCGGGGTGAACAGGCAGTGGATCGGGTGGTGTAGGTGTCCTGGAGGGCAGGTAGTTCTCTCCCGGTAATGCGTTGTGCAGACCTCACTACCCTCTGTTGTTCTGCCCCTGAACAAGGCAGTCCCTAGGCCGTCATTGAAAATAAGAATTTGTTCTTAACTGACTTGCCTAGTTAAATAAAGGTTAAAAAAAAAAGAAATGTCTTCATTGTTTTCGGATGACTTGATGATGTCGTTGCAGCTTGCGCTGCTGCTCCCTGTGCAAGTACACATGGGATGTTGGTCCGTATATACCGGACGCAACCCAGATATAGACGGTCCATGAATTGGCTTATGCAAACATGAGTAGATTACCTTGAAAACAACGGTCGGCCATCTTAGACGCAGACTCCAGTGGGTGAGAGAGCGAGAGAGAGTAGTGTTGAGTATGAGGAGATGGGCGATTAGCTGGCGGGCTGAGTAAGGCCACTTGCAGCTTTGTGTGTCAGAGTAGGATGGAAAATCCAATGAAACACTTCTCTTAGCGTATCATAAACCCTGCTTTATGGCCGGTTTGTGTAGCCTTGCAGATTAAGTTCAAAGAAAGACGACTCCTCTCTTTCTCGCCACGCATCTTAAATCCTGTTTCTATTCAGTTTCCTCTGTAGATAAATTCTCAGGATGCCTGTGAAATATCCCTGGAGTCAGCAGCTATGGAACAGCTACGGGGTCGGCCTGAAGATACATTACCACAGGGCTAATCTCGTCCACCAGCCAGCTCTCTCTCTGTCCTACCATCTGGTTTCACAGCACCTCAGAAAGAGACTATGGCAGTATTTGGGGGATTTTAATCACCATCTAGTGCAACCCTTAAAACCTCCCGCCTACATTTTGGATTTCAAGACGTGAGCAGCGCAAGTGATTTAAACAAGAAAATTGGAAAGAATGTATCTTATAAATAGTTTTCACATATAATATATGATATGCCCGAACTCAGAATCAATTGGGCTTCCCAAAAATAATATGGTCAATGTGATTGGAACATTTATTTTGATTAGCGATTAGCGTCCCATCTAATACATCAGTCTTGCGCCCTCTCCCACCTTGATTTTAAGCTGCGGCCCTTTCAAGTCCCACTTTGTTGCACAGTGTTACCAGGCTCTATATGCGGTAGCAATTGAACCTGGGGACGAGGATACCACAAGACCTCTCGTTTTGCCATTTATAGCAACTGAGGCAGCTAAGAATAGGGAAAGCTGCAATGTGTGCACTTCAAATGGTAGGAAATCACAAGCCAATCAATAGTATGAGCTACAATGATTATTGAGTTTCAACAGTGTACAAGTACAGTGAAATGCCTTTCTTACAAACCCTTTCTCAACAACGCAGTAATCAATATCCGTAGTACTATAAAGTAGAACAAAAACACACGAGAAATAGAAATAAGAAGAACACGAGAAAGCAAGTAAGCTGTATACAGGGTCAGTGCCAAGACCATATTTACAATGTGCAGGGATACTGGAGTGGTAGGGGTAGATACTGTATGTATAGGGGTAAGGGGACTAGGCATCAGGATATCTGATAAACGGCATAGCAGCAGCATATATGATGATTGTGTGTTTGAGTGTGCATGTGTGTAGAGTCAGTATGAATGTGTGTGCGTGTTGTGTGAGCCAATAAAATATGTGTGTGTGTGTGTGTGTGTGTGTGTGTGTGTGTGTGTGTGTGTGTGTGTGTGTGTGTGTGTGTGTGTGTGTGTGTGTGTGTGTGTGTGTGTGTGTGTGTGTGTGTGGGAGAGTGAATGTGTGTAGAGTCTTGTGAGTGTCCATAGTCAGTGAAAAAATATTATTAAAATAGAAGAGTCAATGCAGATAGTCCGTGTAGCCATTTTGTTAGCTATTTAGCAGTCTTATGGCTTGGGGATGGAAAATGTTTAGGAGTCTGTTGGTATCAGACTTGTTGCTCCAGTACCACTTGCCGTACGGAAGCAGAGAGAACAATTTATGGCTTGGGTGGCTGGGGTCTTTAACAATTTTCCGGCCCTTCTTTTCACACCGCCTGATATAGAGGTCCTGAATGTCAGGGAGCTCGGCCCAAGTGATGTACAGGGCTGTCTGCACCATCCTCTGTAGCGCAATGCGATCGAGGGTGGTGAAGCTGCAATACCAAGCAGTGATGCAGCCAATCAAGATGCTCTCAATAATGCAGCTGTATAACCTTTTGAGGATGAGGTCCCATGCCAAATCTTCACAGCTCTGTTATACCTTCTTCATGATTGTGTGCATGTGTGTGGACCATTTTAAGTTATTAGTGATTTGGACTGACCTTCTCCACTACAGCCCCGTAGATGTGGATGGGGGCGTGCTTGCCCCTTGTTTCCTGTAGTCCACAATCAGCTCCTTGGTCTTACTGACGTTGACGTTCCTTCAGAAACTACTCGCAGAATTAATCTCAAGGAGTAGAGAAGAGGAGAGTGTCTCTCCAGTGAAATAAATGGGCTGGTGTCTGAAGATGGCACGTTCCCTCTCACTGTTTTGGGCACTTAGGCCAATTACTAATGGGATGACTGGCAGGACCCACAGCTGTCTTCTCTCCTGCCTGTGAGATGCAGCCTGCCATAGAGAGGCTGTTAGATAAACTAATTGGATCATAGGCTGTATTGTTATCAACATTTTAGCACTGCACATCAATTCTGTACATTTGGATTCTCTCAGATTCAATACTGTTGATTGTTTCTTTTCCCACATCAGCAATGATAAGATTCAGGTTTGGTTTTAAGACAATCCATGACTGATAGGAGCGGAAATAAAGTGATAGAAGTTGGATTAGCACCAGGCTCAGATAGAAATTATTCTACCGCAATGTCCTTGTCTGTAGTTTTAATTTATTTATATATACTACCGTTCCAAAAGTTTGGGGTCACTTAGAAATATCCTTGTTTTTGAAAGAAATGCACATTTTTTGTCCTAATGGACAAAAAATGTGCATCAAATTAACATCAAATTGATCAGAAATACAGTGCAGACATAGTTAATGTTGAAAATGACTATTGTAGCTGGAAGCGGCTGATTTTTAATGGAATATCTATATAGGCGTACAGAGGCCCATTATCAGCAACCATCACTCCTGTGTTCCAATGGCATGTTGTGTTAGCTAATCCAAGTGGATCATTTTAAAAGGCTAATTGATCATTAGAAAACCCTTTTGCAATTATGTTAGCACAGCTGAAAACTGTTGTTCTGATTCAAAAAGCAATAAAACTGGCCTTCTTTAGACTAGTTGAGTATCTGGAGCATCAGCATTTGTGGGTTTGATTACAAGCTCAAAATGGCCAGAAACAAATAACTTTCTTCTGAAACTCGTCTGTCTATTCTTGTTCTGAGAAATGAAGGCTATTCCATGCGAGAAATTGCCAAGAAACTGAAGATCTCGTACAACTCCGTGTACTACTCCTTTCACAGATCAGCGCAAACTGGCTCTAACTAGAAAAGAAAGAGGAGTGGGAGGCCCCGGTGCACAACTGAGCAAGAGGACAAGTACATTAGAGTGTCTAGTTTGAGAAACAGATGCCTCACAAGTCCTCAACTGGCAGCTTCATTAAATACTACCCGCAAAAAGATCTTCAGTTTCTTGGCAATTTCTTGCATGGAATAGCCTCCATTTTTCAGAACAAGAATAGACTGACGAGTTTCAGAAGAAATGTATTTGTTTGGAGTGATGGTTACTGATAATGGGCCTCTGTACGCTTATGTAAATATTCCATAACAAATCTGCCGTTTCCAGCTACAATAGTCATTTACAACGTTAACAATTTCTACATTGTATTTCTGATCAATTTGATGTTATTTTAATGGACAAAAAATTTGCTTTTCTTTCAAAAACAAGGACATTTCTAAATGACCCCAAACTTTTGAACGGTAGTGTGTATATATATTTTAAAATTTTTATTGAAAGACTATTGTTTGACTGACTTCAGCCCAATCAGCCTAACTTGATCAAATAAACACAACTTGTTTATGTTAAATCAATTTATTTAGAAAATATTAAATATATAAACAGCACGTTATGATTTTGGACAAAACTGATTTAACGTTTACAAATTTAAGACAAAGCACTGATACCTTTTCTTTAAATAACCTATTTCAACACTTATAGTATATACACTACAATAGTATATATCAACCACAACGGCCTCTGTCTGAAGTGTTCTAACTCACAATAGAAATTAGGTTGCAATACAAAGTAGGCTAGAGGCTCTGATCTTCATGGTGTGGTTACCTGTGACATTTTAAAATAACTGTCCAGTGTTTCCAGATTTCTATGAAATGTGACCTATAATTAATTACAATAGGGGTGAAATGGTTTTCCTTCCATTTTTTTTATTAAGTATGTTAAAAAGCAACTTTTCTGTGTTGGAATGGTGTGGGTGTACTCAGCAACAGAATGGTGTGGGCATATATGACTCGTTTCAGGAAGCTAAGCGTATGTCGCAGGTCACTACTTCTCAGGAGCATCATTTGAACGTAAAAATGTATTTTTTTATCAAAATGCGTTTTTTTGGCAGAAATGCCATCTGGAACATGTGAACTTTCATGTGCCTTATTAACAAACTTGTATTCCATCCATAAACATGAATAAAATCGTTAAATTACGAGCCTAGTTGATTTAGCCATGGAAAAGGTCAGGAACCTTCCCGCTAGCCATGATTGGCTGAGATAATGTATGGGCTGGACATGCCGGGAGATGAGTTTGGATTGGTCTGCAATGTAGCATACTTCTGTCTATAATGTGAGCTGTTCAGTATGTGTTGACAGTCCTTTCTACCTCGCCATTTTTTTAAGATATAACGTTAGCCATCGAGAACTACAAAAGTTTTGGTACTTTTTTCAACAACATTGATGCCCTGAATTTAGCAGGCGCTATTGACAGATCTGTAGGAAAAAGTGATGGGCTACTTTCTGCACATGCCGTGGTCAGTGTGAACTGGAGTGACTTGACACAACGCTGGCCAAACGGAGTTAATGGTTCCAGTCCTCCGTGAAGCATTCAACCATGTATACGGTTAAGAGTCTAGCTACATTTTCCAGATATATGTTTCTAATTTGGTCAGAAAGTTATTTTTATTGCAAGCTAAAGCATACTGTTAGTTAGCTAGCAAACATTAGCTTGCTGCCTCGGTAGCTGACGTCATGTGTATGATCTGTGTAATAATATTATTTGAATCAGAAACAAATTCGCATGGCCAGTTATGTTAGCTAGTTAACAATGAACCTAGTTTGTTAGCTTTAGCTATCTGCAGATTCATACTACAGCTATGACAATGTTTGTATTGGTAGTAGTATGAGTTGGGGCTAAGCTGGTTCATTGTTTAGCTAGCTAGCTCCATGTCTAAACAAAAGACTCCACTTCAGCCTGATTATTACATGCCCATCAAATTAGCAGGTGTGTCTGGGGGTGATTACAGCCATCTATTGTATTTCATGAACATGAACATGTCTAGACAATAGTGACCCATCCACTTAGCCTGATGTGGGTGAGGGGTGATTATACTGTACCATTATCTTCACATGACCCATCAACTTAGACAAGTGTGTCGGGTAAGCATCATCTAATAACGATAAAATATTTATAAAATATTTGTATCTGGACACTTTCTGTTTTTTGATATTGCTACTATGCAAGTATGCAAGTATTATCACTGTACCTTTTACACCTTCTGTATCATGTGCATGTGACAAATAAACTTTGATTTTATTCGACATAGCGTGTGTTTACCACATGACCTCACATGTGAATCCTTAAAGAGATGGGTGGAGCTAAGGCTTAAGAGGGTGTTAACGATGCTGAATGGGTGTAGACAAAGAAAAGCTCTCCAGTAGGTGTACCAAAACATTCAAGGGCCATTTTTTCAAAAGTGGGGCTACAAGTCCTCAACTGCAGTGTATGATATACCCTTTTCTAGCTCTGTGTCTCTACTTTTATCCAATGTAAAAAACATAATATCAAATTTTGCTACATAAGACCGAATCAAGGCGTTCGGTCAAATACTGTATAGCAGTCATTAAAAATATTCATGCAAGTAGATCGCTGATTGGCCAGCTCATCCTCCTCAATGATGATGATTTTAAACAATCTGTTTGAGATACTTTATTTAACTAGGCAAGTCAGTTAAGAACAAATTCTTATTTACAATGACGGCCTGCACCAGCCAAACCCAGACGGCACTGGGCGCCACCCTATGGGACTCCCAATCACAGCCAGGTTGTGAACCAGGGTGTCTGTAGTGATGCCTATAACACTGAGATGCAGTGCCCCAGTTTGAGGTGGGGTTTTTGAAGTGTTTTTTTTCCCTATGTATGCTTTGGCCACAAATACGAGTATATCTTGGTATGAGTTAACAGAATATGCATTTTTAAAAGGTTGATTTTCACTGGACAGTTACTTTAAGAATTTTCCAGGCAGCATTCAGAGCATTTCCAAAGATGCTTCATCAGGCAAGCACTATAATTTTAAATTCACAAATAATCCCCTCCATCCCTTTAGGTGAGCGTAAATGGATGACCTGCATCTAGGCAACAGCACCATTCTCAGAAAACGTAACACCATTAGTCTGACTTGAGGCTAGATTTACTAAGCGCTGGCACCAGGGCAACATCAGCAGTTATTTTCTAGGAAATAAAACATGGATACAAAATGGTGGGCAAAGACGCATTGAATTTCCAGGAAAAATAACATAAAAACAATATTTACAGGAATAAAAACATAACATTCTAAGGTAAAGTAGAAATCTGTCCTTGAGTATGCATACTGAACAACAATATAAATGAAAAATGTAAAGTGTTTCATAAGCTGAAATAAAATATCCTAGAAATGTTCCATACGCACAAAAAGATTCTCTAAAATTTTGTGCACAAATTTGTTTACATCACTGTTATTGAGCTTTAAGATAATTCACCTAACAGGTGTGGCACATCAAGAAGCTGATTAAACAGCATGATCATTACACAGGTGCAAATTGTGCTGGGTACAATAAAAGGCCATTCTAAAATGTGCAGTTTGGTCACACAACACAATGCCACAGATGTCTCAAGTTTTGAGGGAACGTGCAATTGGCATGCTGACTGCAGGAATGTCCACCTGAGCTGTTGCCCGAGAATTAAATTACATTTCTCTACCATAAGCCGTATCCAACATAATTTTTTGAGAATTTAACAGGACTTCCAACCAGCCTCGCAACCGCAGACCACGTGTAACCACGCCAGCCCAGGACCTCCACATCTGGCTTCTTCACCTGCTGGATCGTCTGAGACCAGCCACCCCGACAGCTAATGAAACAGAGGAGTATTTATGTCTGTAATAAAGCCCTTTTGTGGGGAAAAACTCATTCTGATTGGTTGGGACTGGCTCCCCAACAAGTTGGCCTATGCCATCCCAGGCCCACCCATGGCTGCACCCCTGCCCAGTCATGTGAAATCCATAGATTAGGGCCTAATGAATTTAAATTGACGGATTTCCTCATATGAACTGTAACTCAATAAAATCAATGAAATTGCTGCATGTTTATATTTTTGTTCAGTATATGTAGCTTCCCCGGGTCATTGCTGTAAAAGCCAATATGTTCACAGTCAACTTACCTGATACAATAAGGGTCAATAAATAAGGGTAAATAAATAAGAGCAGAGCCAGGATCTTTGAATGAAGCGCTTAAACATACTGTACATTAAGCAGCTTTATCTAAGACCACTCAAAAACCTGAGATTCTCCTCTGTACTGTCATGTAAGATACTGGCCTGGCAGTTGAGTTCTGTCAGTTTTTGGAGTGCAATTTTCAAACCACATGCAAACTGTAAAGGAAATACATTTCAATTTCACTGAAACATTTTCTGAAATATCTTAAACAACTGGGCATAAACAAAACATGCTTGGAGATATTAAATGCGATTACGTCAAAGAGGCTGCGTTTACACAGGCAAAGATGATCTATTATATTTACAAGATAGTCAAGTGACCGCTCTAACAATGGAAATACATGTCCTCAAAGATGGAAGGCAGGTGGGAGGAGGCGAGATCAGCAAGTGGGACCATTCTAGCCAATGAGAGGGCAGTGTTGAATTTGGTCAACAAAAACTGCTGATTTTCTTCATGAGGCTTATTTGATCTAATAAAAGTTTTGTAATGGTTAGGTTGTTTCAAATGCACTGATATAAGTGGACGCACGTGCCACTTGAAAAAACAACAACTTTGTATTGGAGTTGTGTATGTTGTTAGCACGCGTATCTGGACTCTCATTGGCTAGAATGGTTCTACCTGATCTCGTCTCCTCCCGCCTGCCTTCCATCTTTGAGAACATCTATTTCCATTGTTAGAGCGGTCACCCGACTGTCTTGTCAATATAATAGATCATCTTTGGTGATGTACAACTTTGTATCACTGGCTAGGTCTACACAGACAGTCCAATTCTGATCTTTTACCCAATTATAGGAAAAAAAGCTGATCTGATTGGTCAAAATGTATTTATTTTTATTTAACCCTTATGTTACCAAGTAAGTTGACTGAGAACACATTGTCATTTACAAGCAATGACCTGGGGAATAGTTACAGGGGAGAGGATTTGTAAAGACCAATTAGTGGAAAAAGATCCAAATTGGACTGCCTGTGTGAAAACACAGACAACATATCAGTTACGCTATGGAGCTTTTGTAGCATTACATCCAACCACCTGCATGGTCACAGTTATAGGAGAGTCTGAAATGTCCTGGGCTCCACCAAACTATTCGACATGTTTCTGAGATCAGCCACAGAGTGGACCGCCCTGTAGCCTAGAAGAGAGAGTGTATCATTGCAGAGAGTCTGCAAAGTCCTCACTATATCAAACCCTAGTCTTAGCCTCCAGCTCTCCGCTGTGGCTTTGGAGTCTCTGGTGGTGGAGTACTTATAGTTCCACTCGGACGTAGAAGGCACGCTGTTGTTGGTGTTCTGTGCGATCCATGAGCGCACGTTCTCATCCATCTCCAGTCCCACAAACTTGTATAGCTCCCGGGCCTTCTCCGCTGGGTTGAGGGCCAGGTCCTCGTAACGGACGAGGAGGTAGCGTCCACGCAGCCACGCCGGCCTCTGCAGCCCTGTCTCTGCCGACTCCGCCATGTCCCTACAGGTGCTGGTGATCTGCGATAGGTCCACGTAGCGTGGCTTCCTGCCTGTAGCATTCCAGATCTTCCAGGCGTGAAACTGCTCAGAGAAGGCCATCATCCGTGAGGCCAGGATGGCTCTGGGGTCGCGCACCAAGTGGACGATCCTGAGGTCCAGCCGTGGGTCCTCGGTCAGGGTACGCAGGTCCCCCACCTCCGGAACACGAACTGTTTTGATGGCCACGTGACCCCGCGACAGACATGCCATGGAGGCCAGGGTGAGGTTCAGCGCACCACACTTCTTGGGACACCAGGTCTCATCAGGCTGACCCCCAGAGGCCCCCTCCCCACCCTCGGGGCACACAGGGGGGGAGCAGAGTGCTCGGCTGGAGCTACGGCGAAAGAAGGACCCAGTGATGTGTTCCTGGGGCTCGGGGCGGATGTAGTTTTCCAGGAAGCGCAGGTCGCAGGTGTAGAGGTTGAGGAGGAGGTCCCGGTAGGCCCCCAGCAGGGCCCGGCGGTCCAGGGCCCGACGCAGCCTGCTGCTGGAGTTGGTGAAGGCCTGTTGGACGTGGTAAAGGGGTTCGAACACATAGAAGATTCCAGGGTGCTGGTTGAAGAGCTGGCCAGTGAAGGAGGAGCCGCTGCGCGTGGTGGTGAACAGGAGGATGTGGCGCCGGGAGGCCGCAGCCGACATCTCCATGGGCAACATGCTGTCGTCACACAGAGCTCTCCACCTGGAGTCTAGATGTACAAAGGGACAAGGAGAGGATCTGTACCCCATGTAATACACATAGAATCCTAATGTACTGTGAAGAATTTCATAAACTACAGTAGCGGCATTTGTTTCTAGAAAACAGTTGATTAAGTATTAAAGTATTAATAGTAGAATAAAAAATGTTAGTCAACCAAGACCCATAATATTGTACAGCGCATTCGGAACGTATTCAGACCCTTTCACTTTTTCCACATTTTGTTACGTTACAGCCTTATTCTAAAATGTATTACATTTTTCTCATCAATCTACACACAATGCCCCATAACGACAAAGCAAAACAGGTTTTTAATTGTTTATGCAAAATGTATAAAAAAAAAAACAGAAATATCACATTTACATAACTATTCAAACACCTATGGCAGCGATTACAGCCTTGAGTCTTTTTGGGTATGACGCTACAAGCTTGGCACACCTGTATTTGGGGAGTTTCTCCCATTCTTCTCTGCAGATCCTCTCAAGCTCTGTCAGGTTGGATGGGGAGTGTCGCTGCACAGCTATTTTCAGGTCTCTCCAGAGATCTTCGATCGGGTTCAAATCCTGGCTCTGGCACTCCACTGAAGGACATTAAGAGACTTGTCCCGATTGTGTGCTTAGGGTCGTAGTCCTGTTGGAAGGTGAACCTTCACCCCAGTCTGAGGTCCTGAGCATTCTGGAGCACGTTTTCATCAAGGATCTCTCTGTACTTCTCTCCATTCATCTTTCCCTCGATCCTGACTAGTCTCCCAGTCCCTGCCACTGAAAAACATCTCCCACAGCATGTTGCTGCCACCACCATGCTTCACTGTAAAGATGGTGCCTTGTTTCCTCCAGACGTGAAGCTTGCATTCAGGCCAAAGAGTTCAATCTTGGTTTAATCAGACCAGAGAATCTTGTTTGTCATGGCCTGAGAGTCCTTTAAGTGCCTTTTGGCAAACTCCAAGCGAGCTGTCATGTGCCTTTTACTGAGGAATGGCTTCCGTCTGGCTACTATACCATAAAAGCCTAATCGGTGGAGCGCTGCAGACATGGTTGTCTATCTGGAATGTTCCCCCATTTCCACAGAGGAACTCTGGAGCTCTGTCAGAGTGACCATCGGGTTCTTGGTCACCTCCCTGACCAAGGCCCTTCTCCCCCAAATGCTCAGTTTGGCCGGGCGGCCAGCTTGAGGAAGAGTCTTGGTGGTTCCAAACTTCTTCCATTTAAGAATGATGGAGGCCACTGTGTTCTTTGGGACCTTCAATGCTGCAGACATTTTTTGGTACCCTTCCCCAGATCTGTGCCTCGACACAATTCTGTCTCTGAGCTCTACGGACAATTCCTTCGACTTGTCCTGGTTTTTGGTTTTTGCTCTGACATGCACTGTCAACTGTGGGACTTTATATAGACAGGTTTGTGCCTTTCCAAATCATGTCCAATCAATTGAATTTACCACAGGTGGACTCCAATCATGTTGTAGAAACATCTCAAGGATGATCAATGGAAACAGGATGCACCTGAGCTCAATTTCGAGTCTGAATACTTATGTAAGTAAGGTATTTCGGTTTTTTATTTGTAATACATTTGCAAACATTTCTAAAAACCTGCTTCGTCATTATGGGGTATTGTGTGTAGATTGATTAGGGAAAAAAACATTTAATACATTTTAGAATAAGGCTGTAACGTAACAAAATGTGGAAATAGTCAAGGGGTCTGAATACCTTTCCCGAATGCACTGTACAATATTAATGGTCTTGGTTGACTATTATTCTTTATTCCACTACTTTATGAATACAACTTTGAATATTAGTTGGTTGACTAATCCACTCAAAAACTATATTTTGTTATTTTTGAGTAACTTGCCACATCCTATTTGCTTCTCGAACATCCTAAATCTTGAAAACTTGACTGCTGACATGCAAAACATTGTGGGACTGTATCAAGAGTGGATTAATAAAAAACATACCAAAAGATAGTTTTGGTATTTTTCCTTTAAAGAGATTATTCATTAAATTATTCATTTAGGGAGAACACTTTCAGACAAAGATGTTCTGCAATCAAACCTAAGTTCTTAACACATAGACACATGGAAAGAAAGAAGCTTGTAAACTGAAATAGAATCCGGTTTCATCATCATAACAGAGGACTGAGAAAAACCAAGTGAAGATTCTATCAAGCCAATTTCCTTAATAATTCAGAAGGTAAACATGCATGAGTAAGATGCTTGTCTGCCGATGTCTACCCAGGGACTAGAGAAATGGTTCCCCTAAATATAGAGCAGATTGCTACAACGTGTAATTACTGCTGATGAGGAGTTGATTGCAAACGGGACGTTACTTTTATGCGGAGACGAGCTTGACGAAAGGTACATACAGCCACCGCACGAAAGCTGATTAATTAAGATAAATTGGAAGATAATTGTCAAATGAATCAAAATGAATCACAGATATTACATCTCTCTCATCCTCTCCTCCATGAAAAGGGGAATTCCCTTGGTGAAGGATTAGCCTACCATTTTCTCTCTCGAGTGTCACTGACTACTGCCCCCACACAAACAAACTAAGGCTTTTATGTGGGAAAAACATTGACAAAATCAAACTTGTGAACCTTAAATGTACAGTACCAGTCAAAAGTTTGGGTTTTTCCTTTGTTTTGACTATTTTCAACATTGTAGAATAATAGTGAAGACATCAAAATTATGAAATAACACATATGGAATCATGCAGTAACCAAAAAAGTGTTAAACAAATCAAAATAGATTCTTCAAAGTAGCCACCCATTGCCTTGATGACAGCTTTGCACACTCTTGGCATTCTCTCAACCAGCTTCACCTGGAATGCTTTTCCAACAGTCTTGAAGGAGTTCCCACATATGCTGAGCTTTTCCTTCACTCTGCAGTCCAACTCATCCCAAACCATCTCAATTGGGTTGCGGTCGTGTGATTGTGGAGGCCAGGTCATCTGATGCAGCACTCCATCACTCTCCTTCTTGGTCAAATAGCCCTTACACAGCCTGGAGGTGTGTTGGGTCATTGTCCTATTAAAAAACAAATGATAGTCCCACTAAGCGCAAACCAGATCGGATGGCATATCGCTGCAGAATGCTGTGGTAGCCATGCTGGTTAAGTGTGCCTTGAATTCTAAATAAATCACTGACAGTGTCACCAGCAAAGCACCCCCACACCATCACACTTCCTCCATGCGTTCACCTATTCTGCATCTCACAAAGACACGGTGGTTGGAACCAAAAATCTCAAATTTGGACTCATCAGACCAAAGGACAGATTTCCACCGGTCTAATGTCAATTGATCGTGTTTCTTGGCCCAAGCAAATCTCTTCTTCTTATTGGTGTCCTTTAGTAGTGTTTTTTTGCAGCAATTCAACCATGAAGGCCTGATTCACACAGTCTCCTCTGAACAGTTGATGTTGAGATGTGTCTGTTACTTGAACTCTGTGAAGCATTTATTTGGGCTGCAATTTCTGAGGCTGGTAACTCTAATGAACTTATCCTCTGTAGCAGAGGTAATTCTGGGTCTTCCTTTCCTGGGGCGCTCCTCATGACAGCCACTTTCATCATTGCGCTGAATGGTTTTTGTGACTGCACTTGAAGAAACTTTCAAAATTCTTGACATTTTCTGGATTGACTGACCTTCATGTCGTTTCTCTTTGTTTATTTGAGCTGTTCTTGCAATAATATGGACTTGTTTTTTACCAAATAGGGCTATCTTCTGTATACCACCCCTACCTGGTCACAACACAACTGATTGGCTCAAACTCATTAAGAAGGAAAGAAATTCCACAAATTGACTTTTAACAAGGCACACCTGTTACTTGAAATGTATTCCAGGTGACTACCTCATGATGCTGGTTGACAGAATGGTTACTACATGATTCCATATGTGTTATTTCATAGTTTTGATGTCTTCACTATTATTCTACAATGTAGAAAATAGTCAAAACAAAGAAAAACCTTTGAATGAGTAAGTGTGTCCAAACTTTTAACTGGTACTGTCTATACTCAATAATGAGTTATATGAAATATATTATCAATCAATTATAAAATAGAAAGATCTATGTATGCCCTCTACTGGTCACATTTAGAGTGACTGCTGGCCATCAGTTGAAATTGTCACGTAAAGAAGAACACAAGTTAGAATGTCTAGCTACATAATAGTAATATTCAGCTACTTCAGTACAGTAGAACATATAGCTCCAGTTTTTCTGTACAGTAGAACATATAGCTACTTCTGTACAGTAGTACAGATAGCTACTTCTGCACAGTAGAACATATAGCTACTTCTGAACAGTAGAACAGATAGCTACTTCTGAACAGTAGAACATATAGCTTCTTCTGTACAGTAGAACATATAGCTACTTCTGAACAGTAGAACATATAGCTTCTTCTGTACAGTAGAACATATAGCTACTTCTGTACAGTAGAACATATAGCTTATTCTGTACAGTAGAACATATCGCTACTTCTGTACAGTAGAACAGATAGCTACTTCTGTACAGTACAACATATAGCTTATTCTGTACAGTAGAACATATAGCTACAGTACTTCTGTACAGTAGAACAGATAGCTACTTCTGTACAGTAGAACATATAGCTACTTCTGTACATTAGAACATATAGCTACTTCTGTACAGTAGAACAGATAGCAAGTTATGTACAGTAGAACATATAGCTACTTCTGTACAGTAGAACAGATAGCTACTTCTGTACAGTAGAACATATAGCTTCTTCTGTACAGTAGAACATATAGCTTCTTCTGTACAGCAGAACAGATAGCAAGTTATGTACAGTAGAACATATAGCTACTTCTGTACAGTAGAACAGATAGCTACAGTACTTATGTACAGTAGAACAGATAGCTACTTCTGTACAGTAGAACAGATAGCTACAGTACTTATGTACAGTAGAACAGATAGCTACTTCTGTACAGTAGAACAGATAGCTACAGTTCTTCTGTACAGTAGAAAAGTAGAACAGATAGCCACAGTACTTCTGAACAGTAGAACAGATAGCTACTTCTGTACAGTAGAACATATAGCCACAGTACTTCTGTACAGTAGAACAGATAGCTACTTCTGTACAGTAGAACAGATAGCTACTTCTGTACAGTAGAACAGATAGCTACAGTACTTCTGCACAGTAGAACATATAGCTACAGTACTTCTGTACAGTAGAACAGATAGCAAGTCATGTACAGTAGAAAAGATAGCTACTTCTGTACAGTAGAACATATAGCTACAGTACGTCTGTACAGTAGAACAGATAGCTACTTCTGTACAGTAGAACAGATAGCTACTTCTGTACAGTACAACATATAGCTTATTCTGTACAGTAGAACATATAGCCACAGTACTTCTGTACAGTAGAACATATAGCTACTTCTGTACAGTACAACATATAGCTTATTCTGTACAGTAGAACATATAGCCACAGTACTTCTGTACAGTAGAACATATCGCTACTTCTGTACAGTAGAACAGATAGCTACTTCTGTACAGTACAACATATAGCTTATTCTGTACAGTAGAACATATAGCCACAGTACTTCTGTACAGTAGAACAGATAGCTACTTCTGTACAGTAGAACAGATAGCTACTTCTGTACAGTAGAATATATAGCTACTTCTGTACAGTAGAACATATAGCCACAGTACTTCTGTACAGTAGAACAGATAGCTACTTCTGTACAGTAGAACAGATAGCTACTTCTGTACAGTAGAACATATAGCTAATTCTGTACAGTAGAACAGATAGCTTATTCTGTACAGTAGAACATATAGCTACAGTACTTCAGTACATTAGAACATATAGCTACTTCTGTACAGTAGAACAGATAGCAAGTCATGTACAGTAGGACATATAGCTACTTCTGTACAGTAGAACATATAGCTACAGTACTTCTGTACAGTACAACATATAGGTTATTCTGTACAGTAGAACATATAGCTACTTCTGTACAGTACAACATATAGCTTCTTCTGTACAGTAGAACAGATAGCTACAGTACTTCTGTACAGTAGAACAGATAGCTACTTCTGTACAGTAGAACAGATAGCTACTTCTGTACAGTAGGACAGATAGCTACATTACTTCTGTACAGTAGAACAGATAGCTACTTCTGTACAGAAGAACAGATAGCTACAGTACTTCTGTACAGTACAACATATATCTACTTCTGTACAGTAGAAGAGAGAGCTTATTCTGGACAATAGAACATGTTGCTACTTCTATACAGTAGAACAGATAGCTACTTCTGTACAGTAGAACATATAGCTCCAGTTCTTCTGTACAGTAGAACATTTAGCTCCAGTTCTTCTGTACAGTAGAACATATAGCTTATTCCGTACAGTAGAACATATAGCTCCAGTTCTTCTGTACAGTAGAACATATAGCTTATTCTGTACAGTAGAACATATAGCTTCTTCTGTACAGTAGAACATATAGCTACTTCTGTACAGTAGAACAGATAGCTACAGTACTTCTGTACAGTAGAACAGATAGCTACTTCTGTACAGTCGTGGCCAGAAGTTTTGAGAATGACACAAATATTCATTTTCACAAAGTCTGCTGCCTCAGTTTGTATGATGGCAATTTGCATATACTCCAGAATGTTATGAAGAGTGATCAGATGAATTAATTGCAAAGTCCCTCTTTTGCTATGCAAATGAACTGAATCCCCCAAAATCATTTCCACTGCATTTCAGCCCTAAAGCCACAAAAGTACCAGCTGACATCATGTCAGTGATTCTCTCGTTAACACAGGTGTGAGTGTTGACGAGGAGAAGGCTGGAGATCACTCTGTCATGCTGATTGAGTTCGAATAACAGACTGGAAGCTTCAAAAGGAGGGTGGTGCTTGGAATCATTGTTATTCCTCTGTCAACCATGGTTACCTGCAAGGAAACACGTGCCGTCATCATTGCTTTGCACAAAAAGGGCTTCACAGGCAAGGATATTGCTTCCAGTAAGATTGCCTCTAAATCAACCATTTATCAGATCATCAACAACTTCAAGGAGAGCGGTTCAATTGTTGTGAAGAAGGCTTCAGGGCGCCCAAGAAAGTCCAGCAAGCGCCAGGACCGTCTCCTAAAGTTGATTCAGCTGCGGAATCGGGGCACCACCAGTACAGAGCTTGCTTAGGAATGGCAGCAGGTAGGTGTGAGTGCATCTGCACGCACAGTGAGGCAAAGACTTTTGGAGGATGGCCTGGTGTCAAGAAGCCACTTCTCTCCAGGAAAAACATCAGGGACAGACTAATATTCTGCAAAAGGTACAGGGATTGGACTGCTGAGGACTTGGGGTAAAGTAATTTTCTCTGATGAATCCCCTTTCTGACTGTTTGGGGCATCCGGAAAAAAACTTGTCCGGAGAAGACAAGGTGAGCGCTACCATCAGTCCTGTGTCATGCCAACAGTAAAGCATCCTGAGACCATTCATGTGTGGGGTTGCTTCTCAGCCAAGGGAGTGGGCTCACTCACAATTTTGCCTAAGAACACAACCATGAATAAAAAATGGTACCAACACATCCTCCGAAAGCAACTTCTCCCAACCATTCAGGAACAGTTTGGTGACGAACAATGCCTTTTCCAGCATGATGGAGCACCTTGCCATAAGGCAAAAGTGATAACTAAGTGGCTCAGGGGAACAAAACACCGATATTTTGGGTCCATGGCCAGGAAACTCCCCAGACCTTGATCCCATTGAGAACTTGTGGTCAATCCTCAAGAGGCAGGTGGACAAACAAAAACCCACAAATTATGACAAACTCCAAGCACTGATTATGCAAGAATGGGCTGACATCAGTCAGGATGTGGCCCAGAAGTTAATTGACAGCATGCCAGGGCGGATTGCAAAGGTCTTGAAAAAAAAGAAGGGTCAATACTGCAAACATTGACTCTTTGCATCAACTTCAGCTAACTGTCAATAAAAGCCTTTGACACTTATGAAATGCTTGTAATTATACTTCTGTATTCCATAGTAACATCTGACAAAAATATCTAAAGACAGTGAAGCAGCAAACTTTGTGGAAATTAATATTTGTGTCATTCTCAAAACTTTTGGCCACGACTGTACAGTAGAACATATAGCCACAGTACTTCTGTACAGTAGAACAGATAGCTACAGTACTTCTGTACAGTAGAACAGATAGCTACTTCTGTACAGTAGAACAGATAGCTACAGTACTTCTGTACAGTAGAACAGATAGCTACTTCTGTACAATAGAACAGATAGCTACAGTTCTTCTGTACAGTAGAACATATAGCTACTTCTGTACAGTAGAACAGATAGCTACAGTACTTCTGTACAGTAGAACATATAGCTACTTCTGTACAGTAGAACAGATAGCTACAGTACTTCTGTACAGTAGAACATATAGCTACTTCTGTACAGTAGAACAGATAGCTACAGTTCTTCTGTACAGTAGAACATATAGCTACTTCTGTACAGTAGAACAGATAGCTACAGTACTTCTGTACAGTAGAACAGATAGCTACTTCTGTACAGTAGAACAGATAGCTACAGTTCTTCTGTACAGTAGAACATATAGCTACTTCTGTACAGTAGAACAGATAGCTACAGTTCTTCTGTACAGTAGAACATATAGCTACTTATGTACAGTAGAACAGATAGCTACAGTTCTTCTGTACAGTAGAACATGTAGCTACTTCTGTTTGTTGCTCTGTGTTGTTATGTGTTTGCTATGTGTTGTTATGTGCTATATATACGGTCCAGCCACTTTGTTCTGTATTAGTGGTTACATGCTTGGCAGAGTCATGCCTATACCTTTGGACAGCAGGCTCCGGCTGTGGTAGACACACACAAAGTAGGCTACAACATACAGTAGAACATGTGCTTCCAAAGCCATATAAAGCACAGCCACTTTGTGCTTGTTTTTCTGCGTGTGTGCTTGGCATAGTTTTGACACTACCTTTGGGCTGTGGGCTCTGGAAATAGTGGACTACTTAGTAGACACACAAAGTAGAAACAGTGGAATGTGTGCTCCCTAAGCCATTTACAGTACAGACACTTGTGCTTTTTGTTGTGCATTAGTGGCTACATGCTGGAGTTTTGTCCTACCTTTGGGCTGTCGACTCTGGCAGTGGTAGACGCCACCGTGGCAGGGCCCAGACAGGGAGTCCCTCAGGGTGCGGATGGCTGTGTACTGGACCCCCAGAGAGGCACAAACCAGCAACAGCACTGTCTTCCAGGAGCACTCCATCCTGCCTCCTCCTCCGCCCCTACATCCTACATGCTGCAGCCACCAGGGGAAACACAGAGAGGTCACACTCTCCTCAGGTAAACAAGAGTGGTGCAGAAGAGTAGGCCTTTGGGATTTTACATTTTGACTTTCATCTTTCTGCAGACAATCTGGCCAGAGCAGATTTGTACCATAGCTTATTATCAGTACATACAAACAAGGGAGCTACAATTGCATATAACCATTTAAACACATATCACCAGAATAACTCAACCTTAATATTTCAACAGTACAGTATATAGCATATGTACACTGATAACTGATGGCTGTCTTCATCTAAACCCGAAGTCTCTGCAGTGAAATCATAGTTTGTTTACCATTGGGAAAGAGAGACCTGGGTTAAAATAC
Organism: Salmo salar; assembly: GCF_965601325.2. NCBI lineage: Eukaryota > Metazoa > Chordata > Actinopteri > Salmoniformes > Salmonidae > Salmo > Salmo salar. The sequence goes on along the minus strand of NC_138306.1, from coordinate 18,114,409 downwards.
CGGAGCTATAAAAGGCATTAGAGCAAAAAGCCTCTATTTTCCCACCTTCAGGTTAATGGTAGGTAATAGCACCTGCCGATCCAGATTATTAAAACCCCTTCCAGCTATGCTTCCACAAACACTCCAAATTGCTCTCTTAGCACTTAGTGAAATAGATCCAAATAGCTCCACACATGAGCCAATATCATCAAAGCCATACCTTGATAGTACTAAATGTATAAATAGAAGGAGAAATTGGAAATGCCTCCTCTTTCTTTCTTTCTCTCTCTCTCACCTCCCTCTCTCTCTCCATCCCTCAACCATCCCTTCTCCCTTTTAATTCCTCATGTTCATTGATGATGTTTATGTTTTTGTGGCAGGTTAATGTCCCCAGGAACATATCTTACAGCCCAGAGATAAGCTTTTGACGTTCCATTTATCACAAACAGGCAGCATCCCTCCCTGCCATAGACTGTAAACAATGGGATCAAAAATTGCCCACATCATAGTAGACATAATCTAGCACAAGAGCAGTAAACTAGCACAATAAAATATTATTTATTTTATTATTTTAACTCTAGCAAAATAAAAGGTAGTGATTTGTGAGACTGATCTGTCTGCTGAAATGTCTATGATTTCCATGAAAAATTGAAATCTGAGCATGAATGATTGAATGAGATCAAATAACGAGTAACTTTGACCAGGCTACTTAATACCATTGATTCTCAGGGAAAGAAAAGAAAAGGAAATCAGCCGTTATGACAGTACATGTACAGCCCGTACAGCCTGTCTGCCTATTGGAGATCATGTGAATCCTCAGTGACTAGTTTGGTTTTCATTGCCATTCATAATCAGAGCTCACAGACCCTCCGCTCCTTGTCCTCCCGAGACAACAGAAGCAGATGCCAAGTTTACGGATTAAAGCAATTTGATTTGTAAGGGACTTGTCTTCCCTCTCAAGATCTGGCATTTTGCCGCTATGGGATTCCTCCCAAATATTCCATCAACAGCTAGAAAACGGACTTTGTGTTTTGAATTGTCTGTTGGCCTCATCTATTTTTCATAGCATAACAGCATTACAGAGGATAAATGCCTCGGGGGATGATAGGTTTTAGAATACACAGTGTATCTCATGCTGGGTGTTGTTTTTGAAGAAATACAGAGGGACCTGAGCAGGTGTTTTTCTAGTCTAAATAAAAGGAACAACAGGAGATAATGGCTTTTGTGCTTTAAAGTCCAGAGATGGGGAGGTGGTCATTGAAGTGAGGGATAGGGGGAAAGAGAGGCTTTAGGGAAGCAGGTGAAAGCGGTGACAATGGACAATGCTGACAACTAAAAGTCTGAATTAATTGAATTATTGGTTACGTACACAGTTTAGCAGATGTCATAGTGGGTGCAGCAAAATGCTTATGTTACTAGCTCCTAACAGTGTAGTAAAATGTCAAACAAGTACACAAATAATAATAAATTAAAGCTAGAAACAAGAAATGAAGAATGAAGAATGTCAGAACGAATCCAATAAACAACCAAAATTACACTGTATCAGTAATTCAAATGCAATATATGCATATATACACCAAAATATATAGTCAGTATATCTGTACAGTATGATATGTACAGCAGTAGATATATTACAGTGAGCTATGTTGAGAATCCAGTGTAGTGCTGTCGGAGCGTGGAGGAGCGACGCTCCCTCACTTCTTTCAATTTGAGAATACATGGAGCTGGTAAAACTATTTCTGGAAAATTAATTCTGAGAAATTCAAAATAAATTATATTTAATTACCACAAAAATTCCATGAAAAACGATAGCATGAGAAACCAAATAAATGTGTATACGTAGCAGCCTAGAGGTAGGTAAATAGTGTTTTCTTTCTCGTCTTCTCTCTGGCGGTGGAGAGAATGATGAACTATTAGGTTACGTGTTTGCACTGAGGAGGACCGTCGGAGGCTTGACCACATTGGCCAATCAGAATGTTGAAAAAAAATCTAAATTCACTGTGTGTCTGCCTTGATGTTCATAAAACTCCACGGACCACGCTTGCAAAGTGGAACCCAGAATGATATGTGACCACTTGGTGATGGCGACACCCAAGCCAGAGTGCCCACCGCAAAACCCAAGGAGCCTGACCCTCTCTGGAAGTTGCTGTAGCCCTTCCTCGGGATATTTAGCCTACATTGGCTATTGGTTGAGACGCAGGGCCCTAGCTTGGTATGTCAGGGTGGGTAATTGGAAATGTGAATTGGGCCAAGTTGGAGGTAATAATGCACTGTAGGTTACAGTTTATTGAGATGAATGAATACACCACAACAAAGGCTTGATTTTATGGCTGTTTTAAAAAACGATTTCCTGCAATTCTACATAGTAATGATTTATGTTCACTACTTGTATCAAGGCACAAGGTGAGACCCAGATGCAGACACAGGAGGCAGATGGTTGGAGTCTTACAATTAATCCAAAGGGGTAGGCAAGAGAATGGTCGTGTACAGGCAAAAAGGTCAAAACCAGATCAGAGTCCAGGAGGTACAGAGTGGCAGACAGGCTCGTGGTCAAGGCAGGCAGAATGGTCAGGTGGGTACAAAGTCCAGAAACAGGCAAGGATCAAAACCGGGAGGACTAGAAAAAGGAGAATGCAATAGGCAGGAGAACAGGGAAAACCGCTGGTTGACTTGGAAACATACAAGACGAACTGGCACAGAGAGACAGGAAACACAGGGATAAATACACTGGGGAAAATCAGCAACACCTGGAGGGGGTGGAGACAATCACAAGGACAGGTGAAACAAATCAGGGCGTGACAACTTGGTCAATTGATTTGACAACATGTATAAAATATGGAAATAAATTCTATGAATTGATAGTTCTGTAATAGGGTATATTGTAACTACGTGTTCAAAGTTTATTTATGAAATAGTGTGTAAACTATGCAATAAAATAAAATGCCTACTCTCAAATAAAGTACTTCTCGCAAACAGTGCAATGATGTTAAGCTATATATATATATTTGTATTTACATTAGGCTATAGCCTACAAATAGCTATAACATGTAGTCGTAGGCCTACTGCAAATTATTGTTGTTTGTTTCTGAACTGGCCGAATGGCATCTCCATCCTTATTATTCTTTATTGAGGGAAAACCCATTGAAAACATGGTCTCATTCCCAAGGCTGCCCTAATCACAACAACCAATACAATGTAAAACAAAACAGCAATCAATACAAAACACAACAGCTACTAGGTCCTCAATTAACACCCTCAACTGCCCGAGCAGCACCAGAACATGTAATTATAACGAGTTCTGCCAATTGTTCCAGCAGCGAGGCGCATTAAAACTGAAGGCGGATTTACCTAATTTGGTGGAGACCCGAGGAACCTTAAGAGTTAACCAACCCTGTGAACGGGTTTGATAACTCATGTTTTTATACTTCAACAACAAAGTTAAGTAAGTCGGAGTAGAGCTTTGTAAACAAAAAGGGAAAAGTTAAGTGATCTACGGGACATTAATGAGGAGCAGCCAACCTTTTAATACAGGATGTAGTGATGAGTATTAAAACTGTCACGGTCAGGTGCAGAGAAGAGACAAGACGAGGAATCAGTGGTTAAGGATAAACACAATACATTACTGAGAAACGGTAGCCTCAGGATAACAGTACACTTAAAAAAAAAAAAACATCAAACACTAAGTCTCGAAAAGTCACTCAGGAAATGACCGCACACGGTAAACAATTCAAGCTTCTGCAAAGGACAACAGAAAACACACCTCTTTTAACAGGGAAATCAAAATGAATAAATTGGACACACCTGACTCTACACACAATACGCCATAATGACAAAGCAAAAACAGGTTTTTAGAAAATGTGCACATGTATTAAAATATAAAAATGAAATATTACATTTACAAAAGTATTCAGACCTTTTACTCAGTACTTTGTTGAAGCAACTTTGGCAGCGAGTACAGCTCTGAGTCTTCTTGGGTATGACAAGCTTGGCACACCGGCTCTGTCAGGTTGGATGGGGAGCGTTGCTGCACAGATATTTTCAGCTCTGATGCTATAAGCTTGGCACACGTATATTTGGGAGTTTCTCCCATTCTTCTCTGCAGATCCTCTCAAGCTCTGTCAGGTTGGATGGGGAGCATCGCTGCACAGCTATTTTCAGGTCTCTCCAGAGATGTTCGATCGGGTTGAAGTCCGGGCTCTGGCTGGGCCACTTAAGGACATTCAGAGACTTGTCCCGAAGCCACTCCTGCGTTGCCGTGGCTGTGTGCTTAGGGTCATTTTCCTGTTGGAAGGTGAACCTTCACCCCAGTCCGCGGTCCTGAGCACTCTGGAGCACGTTTCATCAAAGATCTCTCTGTACTTTGCTCCGTTCATCTTTCCCTCGATCCGGTCTAGTCTCCCAGTCCCTGCAGCTGAAAAACATCCCCACAGTATGCTGCTGCCACCACCATGCATCACCGTCGAGATGGTGCCAGGTTTCCTCCAGACGTGATGCTTGGTATTCAGGCCAAAGAGTTCAATCTTGGTTTCATCAGACCATAGAATCTTGTTTCTCATGGTCTGAGAGTCTTTAGGTGGCTTTTGGCAAACTCCAAGCGGGCTGTCATGTGCCTTTTACTGAGGAGTGGCTTCCGTCTGGCCACTCTACCATAAAGTCCTGATTGGTGGAGTGCTGCAGAGATGGTTGTCCTTCTGGAAGGTTCTCCCATCTCCACCGAGGAACTCTGAAGCTCTGTCAAAGTGACCATCAGGTTCTGGTCACCTCCCTGACCAAGGCCCTTCTCCGCCGATTGCTCAGTTTGGCCGGACGGCCAGCTCTAGGAAGAGTCTTGGTGGTTCCAAACTTCTTCCATTTAAGAACGATGTAGGCCACTGTGTTCTTTGGGCCCCTCAATGCTACATACATGTTTTGGTATCCTTCCCCAGATCTGTGCCTCAACACAATCCTGTCTCGGAGCGCAATAGACAAATCCTTCGACCTCATGGCTTGGTTTTTGCTCTGACATGCACTGTCAACTGTGGGATTTTATATAGACAGGTGTGTGCCTTTCCAAATCATGTCCAATCAATTGAATATACCACAGGTGGACTCCAATCAAGTTGTAGAAACATCTCAAGGATGATCAATGGAAACAGGATGCACCTGAGCTCAATTTCGAGTCTCATAGCAAAGGGTTTGAATATGTATGTAAATAAGGTATATATATATTTTTTTATATATTTGCAAAAATGTCTAAAAACCTGCTTTCGCTTTGTCATTACGGGGTATTGTATGTAGATTGATAAGGGAAAACATTTTTTTAATCCATTTTAGAATAAGGCTGTAACGTAGCTAAATGTGGAAAAAGTCAAAGGTTCTGAATATACACTGCTCAAACACTTAAACACTTAAACACTTAAACAACACAATGTAACTCCAAGTCAATCACACTTCTGTGAAATCAAACTGTCCACTTAGGAAGCAACACTGATTGACAATAAATTTCACATGCTGTTGTGCAAATGGAATAGACAACAGGTGGAAATTATAGGCAATTAGCAAGACACCCCCAATAAAGGAGTGGTTCTGCAGGTGGGGACCACAGACCACTTCTCAGGTCCTATGCTTCCTGGCTGATGTTTTGGTCACTTTTGAATGCTGGCGGTGCTTTCACTCTAGTGGTAGCATGAGACAGAGTCTACAACCCACACAAGTGGCTCAGGTAGTGCAGCTCATCCAGGATGGAACATCAATGCGAGCTGTGGCAAGAAGGTTTGCTGTGTCTGTCAGCGTAGTGTCCAGAGCATGTAGGCGCTACCAGGAGACAGGCCAGTACATCAGGAGACGTGGAGGAGGCCGTAGGAGGGTAACAACCCAGCAGCAGGACCGCTACCTCCTCCTTTGTGCAAGGAGGAGCAGGAGGAGCACTGCCAGAGCCCTGCAAAAGGACCTCCAGCAGGCCACAAATGTGCATGTGTCTGCTCAAACGGTCAGAAACAGACTCCATGAGAGTGGTATGAGGGCCCGACGTCCACAGGTGGGGGTTGTGCTTACACCCCAACACCGTGCAGGACGTTTAGCATTTGCCAGAGAACACCAAGATTGGCAAATTCGCCACTGGCGCCCTGTGCTCTTCACAGATGACAGCAGGTTCACACTGAGCACGTGACAGACCTGACAGAGTCTGGAGACGCCGTGGAGAACGTTCTGCTGCCTGCAACATCCTCCAGCATGACCGGTTTGGCGGTGGGTCAGTCATGGTGTGGGGTGGCATTTCTTTGGGGGGCCGCACAGCCCTCCATGTGCTCACCAGAGGTAGCCTGACTGCCATTAGGTACCGAGATGAGATCCTCAGACCCCTTGTGAGACCATATGCTGGTGCGGTTGGCCCTGGGTTCCTCCTAATGCAAGACAATGCTAGACCTCATGTGGCTGGAGTGTGTCAGCAGTTCCTGCAAGAGGAAGGCATTGATGCTATGGACTGGCCCGCCCGTTCCCCAGACCTGAATCCAATTGAGCACATCTGGGACATCATGTCTCGCTCCATCCACCAACGCCACGTTGCACCACAGACTGTCCAGGAGTTGGCGGATGCTTTAGTCCAGGTCTGGGAGGAGATCCCTCAGGAGACCATCCGCCACCTCATCAGGAGCATGCCCAGGCGTTGTAGGGAGGTCATACAGGCACGTGGAGGCCACACACACTACTGAGCCTCATTTTGACTTGTTTTAAGGACATTACATCAAAGTTGGATCAGCCTGTAGTGTGGTTGTCCACTTTAATTTTGAGTGTGACTCCAAATCCAGACCTCCATGTGTTGATAAATTGGATTTCCATAGATTATTTTTGTGTGATTTTGTTGTCAGCACATTCAACTATGTAAAGAAAAAAGTATTTAATAAGATTATTTCATTCATTCAGATCTAGGATGTGTTATTTTAGTGTTCCCTTTATTTTTTTGAGCAGTATATATAGTCTTGCCCACATTAAGTACAAGTTCAAAACTAACCAGAGCATTTTGTAAAGCAACAAATTCAGTGTGCCGCTCTAACAACACCTGGTCTACATTTGGGCAATGGCATACATAACAGTATTGTCTGCATAAAGAGGAATATTACGAATTTTAACAGATAGACCAATATCATTTATATAAATAGTAAATAGAACAGGTCCCAATACCGACCCCTGTGGTACACCTTTGGTAATATCCCGGAACATAGACTTAACACCATCAGAAATCACACATTGTGTCCCATCTGATACATCATTCTCAAACCACTTGCAAGAAGCCTGATCCAGGCCCATTTCAGTCAACATTTGAATGAGAGTGTGATGGTCAACAGTGTCAAAGGCCTTGGAAAGGTCTATCAATAAGGAAGCACAATCATTTTTACAATCTAAGCAATTTAACACATCATGTAAAACAAGCGTAGCAGCTGAAACGGTGTTATGTCCAGGTCTAAAACCGGATTTGGTGCCATCCGTTAGCACCACAAGTTGGTTCAACTTCTTTAACATCATTGTGTCATCCTGGCGCTGTCCTTTCGGCACCACAAAGGGAGCTTCAATCGCTTAAAACGACATTTCATCTAGATCAGTTGCCTACGCCTTATAGTCCTACTCATCACGTATTAATATTATTACAAATAGAAGATGATCACTTCTCACAATGGCACTCGTTTTGTAAAGTCAGAACAAAGCTGAATCCATGTCTCACAAGATCACATAATGATTCATTTGCCTTTTAAATAACAGAACGGAATATAATACCATAGCGTAGTAGACCTATAACGTTACTGCTATACCAAAAACACCCCCTCATTTCTAATGACATTTTAGGATGGTTAGTCCCAAAAAAATGTATCATGCGCCAAACCTCAACAGAGCGTGCCACTAGGCAGGCTATACACTTTGATTGAAACAGAATACAGGAAGTCTAATAGTTTGTTAAGACCATCTGCTCTAATTCACTCACAAAACAGTTATTCAAGAAGATCTGAATGCATATTCCCATGAAACTGATTGAGATCAATCAAATGATTGTCATGGACCAGTAAAATGTAAAGAATTATCATTCACGATTGACAGCGATGATGGCTTATTTTGAAATTAGGTAACCTATGCCTAACTTGGTGTTTGAGGGTATTAAAAATATAACATTTTCTTTTGACAATATGTGTGGGCATAGTGGAATTGAAGGATGCATTATATGTATATTCTATAATGATAGGCTATTCGATTGGCTGTCGGTACAAACTTTGATTGACAAAATTATGATGTCATTTAAAGATTTTGCCGCTCCCTCTTCTAAAAACAAAATAACACTACACCACTGATGGGCGTATGCATGTGTGAGTGTACAGTACCAGTCAAAAGTTTGGACACACCTACTCATTCAAATGTTTTTCTTTATTTTTACTATTTTCTACATTGTTGAATAATAGTGAAGACATCAAAACTATGAAATAACATATATGGAATCTTGTAGTAACCAAAAAGTGTTAAACAAATCTAACATATATTTTATATTTGAGATTCTTCAAAGTAGCCTCCCTTTGCCTTGATGACAGCTTTGCACACTCTTGGCATTCTCTCAACCATCTTCATGAGGTAGTCACCTGGAATGCATTTCAATTAACAGGTGTGCCTTGTTAAAAGCTAATATGTGGAATTTCCTTCCTTCTTAATGCATTTGAGCCAATCAGTTGTGTTGTGACAAGGTAGGGATGGTATACAGAAGATAGCCCTATTTAGTAAAATACCAAGTCCATATTATGGCAAGAACAGCTCAAATAAGCAATGAGAAATGACAGTCCATCATTACTTTAAGACATGAAGGCCAGTCTATCCGGAACATTTCTAGTTTCTTCAAGTGCAGTCGCAAAAAACATCAAGCGCTATGATGAAACTGGCTCTCAAGAGGACCGCCACAAGAAAGGAAGATCCAGAGCTACCTCTGCTGCAAAGGATAAATTCATTAGAGTTACCAGCCTCAGACATCGCAGCCCAAATAAATAAAGTAACAGACACATCTCAACATCAACCTTTCAGAGGAGACTGCGTGAGTCAGGCCTTCATGGTCGAATTGCTGCAAAGAAACAACTACTAAAGGACACCAATAAGAAGAAGAGACTTGCTTGGGCCAAGAAACACGAGCAATGGACATTAGACCGTTGGAAATCTGTCCTTTGGTTTGCGCTTAGTGGGAGTATCATTTGTATTTCAAAAAGACAATGACCCAACACACCTCCAGGCTGTGTAAGGGCTATTTGACCAAGAAGGAGCGTGATGGAGTGCTGCATCAGATGACCTGGCCTCCACAATCACCCGACATCAACCCATTTCAGATGGTTTTGGATGAGTTGGACCGCAGAGTGGAGGAAAAGCAGCCAACAAGTGCTTAGCATATGTGGGAACTGTTGGAAAAGCATTCCATGTGAAGCTGGTTGTGAGAATGCCAAAAGTGTGCAAAACTGTCATCAAGGCAAAGGGTTGCTACTTTGAAGAATATAAAATATATTTTGATTTGTTTAACACGTTTTTGGTTACTACATGATTCCATATGCGTTATTTCATAGTTTTGATGTCTTCACTACTATTCTACAATGCACAAAATAGTAAAAATAAAGAAAATCCCTTGAATGAGTAGGTGTGTCCAAACTTTTGACTGGTACTGTATATGTGAGTACAGGAGTCCGCTAGTGTATGAGGTGTGTGTGTGTGTGACCTGGTGTGTGTGTGTTTTGTGTGAGTGAGTCTATCTTTGCCTCGTACTACAGGAGGTGGTGGGCTCGATGGCTGTTCAACAGTCTGGAGATAGAAGCTGTTTTTCAGTCTTAAGGTCCTGGCTTTGATGCACCTGTACTGTCTCTGTCTGCTAGATGGTAGCAGAGTGAACAGACTGTGACTCGGGTGGCTGAGGTCCTTATGATCTTCTTGGCCTTCCTTTGACACAGAGTGCTGTGAATGTCCTAGAGGGCAGGCAGCGTACATGCAACACACCAAGGTTTGGACACCACATTCATCATCATACGAATATTTCACAACACATTCTCACACATATTCCTGTCCAGTCACACTTGAAACAGCCTCTCTCTCTCTCTCTCCCTAACACAGGGAGCATGCCATGTACCATCTGGAACAGCGTAAACTTGCACAGCACGGCACAGCACAGCCACAGGCAAAGCAGCTAGGAGAGAAGAGAGCACTCTCAGAGAGAGGGGAGCTCCACTAACCAGAGGCTACAGATGAACCCCGCAATATGAGAGAAGATGAATCTAGTCCTACATGCCTCCTCCAGCTCAAAGGGAAAATAAGTGCACACTGGCACTTTTAGATGTGGAGAGGTCAACTGTGGATCTTCTCTTGTGTGTGCTGACTTACAGCGCCTGTATTTACACTGACTGCATAGACATGATTATGATTCAACAGGATATGAATGCATCATGCAACATGCAAAAAGAGGCAGGTGTGTGCATGAACACATACACAACATTCACATAGCCTACATTCACCCCAGTGCACAATCAATTGGTTAGACAATAGATAGGCTACAAAGTAAAAAAAAAAAAAACATGACATTATAAAAGGTGCATTTTAAACAAAAAAGTGATGTCTAAATGCAGTGTTATTCAAATAAAAACGTTATATCTGTCTTCCCTATCAGAGCAACAGGGTGGAAAGCGTTGTGCACCTGCGTTCCAAATAAAGTGCCCAGTAAATAAATATACAATGTTATGACATGTTGTCTATATAGGCCTACTACTTCTTCAAGATATAAGAAATCATATAATTATGTAAACTATCAGTGGCGCGGACTCGGAGCCAACATCCTCCAACATAACCGTAGGGAGTCTACGGTGCACGGTTCGGTACCTGTGTAGTCCAGGTAAGAGTGAATTCAAGCAAAGTCCATCGTTATTTATCACCGGTCCGGCAGATATCTATATCGATATCTGACAGTATAGATAATACTAGCTCACACTTCAAAGTCACACACATACTGCCGTATGAAACAAGACGAATAGCGAGCAAAATACAAAACAACAATAAAATAAACCTCCGCTTCATCTTACCATATAAACTCTCTGCCAAATCAGCTCGGTAACGTCAAATGCATTGGTGGCACCCTTGTTACAGAAGCTTCTTCTTGTTCTCGACTGTGTGTCCAGCAGCGGAGTGTGGGATGAGCAGAATGGGAACTGAGCGTCAGAGCAGGCAGCGAGCGGCTTGTGGAAAGGCGCGAAGGGATGGAGCAAGAGAGAGCGAGTAGGAAAAAGCAGTTGGCAAGCCACCCCAGTGTCATTTTATGCCCAAGGCAGACTCCAAAGTAAATTTCTTTCGATGTATTTATATAATAGGCTTATAACAGGCTTTGAATCATCACCCATTTTATAATAACTGAAAATCTATACTAGATTTGTGGAAACAGGTGCATATGGTAAGCAAATCAACCTGATGGGCTTTTGATAACTATTGGAACTATTCTGTAATTAGTGCCTGTGTCCATTTTGTTTAGCGTTATGTGGATGTATACAGTATATTGTAATTCTGCAGTGTGCAGAATATCTCCAACATCTATTTTCATCAATGCAGCCAGGAGGGATGCCTCCGCACATCCAGATCATCAGAGACAGTTTACAATACATCACTGTCATGCTCTCCACAGGGATTTACCCTGGACCCACTAGCCTACTTACCCCTCAAATGGAGCGGCGATGGCAGGCATTTCTGTTCATGTCAGCACACACACAGCCTCCCCACGATATTACAGTGACACTATGACCCCTATTTTTCTTCATTTTCTGTGGATGATGCATGCTATCATAACCTATGTTGCCCTGATAGCAGTCTAGCAGGCTTGCTCAGTTAACTCTGCGCCTGTGGGGGAAAGGGTCCTCTAGCTCCTCTTGCCCCGAGGGGATATTTTGGGGTTCGAGCTCACCTTTGGCAGCTCAATTACTCCCAGGTGGTCGATTTTGTTAATCATGGTTATTTCCTATTTATATTGCCGTACAGGATTCGTTTTTGGAGCTGCCCTTTCATCTTAGAAATGTTTGTCCCTCTGACAGTGCTCTTTATGACCACCAGAGTTTGTGTGCCCTTTTCTGACCTTTGTTTTAACCTTTAAACGTCTCCAGAAAACAGAGCAAAACAAAGCAAAACAAAAGTGATCCCAGGCTTTAGGGCCCTGCTACAACATCACAAACACAAAGATAGGCCAAGGACGATTCCCAGCCAAAGCTATATTGTACAGTACAAGGCAAGCACACAGAAAGGAGTTTTAGCTGCCAAGAACACTGAGAGGGAGCCTAGCACTCAACTGTATCTCTCTGGTCCTCCATTCCTGCATACCTGCTATCGTACCATCCATCCTCAACTCTAAACAGCATAACGCCCACACCTCTTAGACAACTAATCTTTCATTATAGTGGGGGTTCAGACCATCAATAAGAGAAGAGGGATTCTTTTTCTGTGTATGATGTAAGACTCCCCTGGGTCACCCTGTTGCCTCATGCCCACTCTCGAGCTTGCACCCCCACAATGCTTGTGCCAGCTCACTACACACATGCACAAACACATAACTATCAGGATCTTTCAAATTTCCCCACCAATCACCAATTGATTGCTCTCAGGTCTGGATAACCTTTCTCATGAGATCTGGGCTCAGTAACTATCTGCAATGTTTTTTGTCAATCAGATAAGCTGTCAGTCAGAATGTGACAGGGGAAAGTACAGCTCTCCGACATTTTCTGAGGAGAGATTTGATCTGTGAAGGAAAGTTAACTTTCCTGAGTTCCCTCTATGCTTTGTCTGAGTTGAGTGAGTAAAAAGCACCCCTCAGAGCAGGCTCTGCTGCCACATAATAAGCAGGTGAAAGGAAATCTCATTTCAACCTACCAGTATGCCAACAGAGGAAGCAAAATTTGATTGAGCAAACAACCACAAGGGCACACAGGCAGACTTTTCCTCTAATGTAATGTGCTCCTAAACTGTTCTAGGAACCTATTAGAAAACCTGAGCAATGTTATTGGTGCTTGGATTCCAGCATTATTGTTACGTTCGTCGTAAAGATTGGACCAAGGTGCAGCGTGGTAGGCGAACATTTTTCTTTTATTTAAAATGAAAACCAACAAAATACAAAATGAACGTAAAGTTCTGCAGGCTACACAGCAACTATACAAAAACAAGATCCCACAAACTAAGGTGGAAAAAAGGCTGCCTAAGTATGATCCCCAATCAGAGACAACGATAGACAGCTGCCTCTGATTGGGAACCATGTCTTTGTTGGCAACAAAGAAATAGAAAACATAGATTGCCCACCCTAGTCACACCCTGACCTAACCAAAAGAGAATAAAAGGGATCTCTAAGGTCAGGGCATGACAATTATACAGTACTATTGTCGTAAAATAGAATCGAATATAGTTTATAGCCTACAAATATATTTAATAGTTTGAAATATATATTGTTTATTAATATAGTTCAACTTTATATAATGTGACATTCATTTAATTGGCCAGTCTCTTAGTCTCAGCTTATTATCTAAGTTCTAAGTGTCTTCAAAGTTTGTGTAGAAATTGTGTACTGTTTGTTACAGTATGTCAAATTTCAGGTCACAGATGGGGGTCATGATTCTATGGAATAATGCTTACCTCAATCAGAATCCTAATCACAGCCTGTTTCATATCTGGCCCTGTGCTGTCCTCTGGTGTCCGCAGAGACCCTGACCCCACCCATCTCATTGTCTCCCTCCTGGCCTCTCCACTGTCAACTGAGGGAGGATCTGCGTTCCAAATGGCACCATATTCCCTTTATAGCGCGCTAGTTTTGACCAGGGCCTATAGGGCATTATGTAGGGAATACAGTTCCATTTGGGACGCACGCATAAACAAATCTGACCCCTAGGCTGTTCCATACACTGGCTTCTATCTGTGAAAATCCCAAATAATAAGTGACGACTGCATTAGCCAATCATCTGACTGATACACAGTGGCATGCATTTGCTCCCAGCTCTCTGTCATTTTTGGATGTCTCGTCTATTAATTTGAGCTTGGCTGGGCTGGGTGCAATTTAGGTGATGATGATGGTGTGTGTGCATACGTGCATTCATGTGTCTGTGTGCATTAAATGCCTCTCTTCTGGCATGTGCTTATTTATGTGTGATGCATTTAAACATGACTAAAATAGTTTTTTGAATAGGAGCTCACTTGAATATAGATGATCCAATTTTAACTCTCTTTGTGTTCAGGAGCATTAGCTACTCGTCAGCCGGATAAAACACAAGGCATAGATTGACCATAATGGAATGTGGGTTGTTTGCATGATACTTCATATCCTTGAATGATTTTATCTTTCAAGTCTACATTTGAATACTGTTGAATACCAAACGCAGACCTTTTCTTTAGAAATGCAAGCCTGCAGCTTGAGAGTAAAGAATAGCAATTACAGTGAATCCACTGTATGTGGGTAACTTTATGTCAATGCGTGGGATCAGAAATGTTCTAGCAATGAAATTTCCTCTTGGCACCCACCGTGACAGTTAAAGAAGATGCTAGTACTTCTGACATGTCAAAAGAGACAATTACCTGACTAAGACGTTCCCTGTCTAACCGGTCCATGCGTCTCTCGTCGCTCGGCTGGGGATTCTCGTGCGAGTGTTTCATAATGACACATCAAATCAAACAAAAAAAAGTTTCTGGCACAGAGGCAGCAACATTTCTGGTACAGAGGCAGCCTGAGCCATACCCCATGAACATCAAGACAATGATAACAATCAGGCCATGGGTTATAAACCAAATTATTACTTGCGACTTGCTTTTCCTTTTCTAATAGTTGTGTCGACTGAGGTACGGTTTATTTCTGATGTCTGATGATGAGAATGAATATAAGCTTTTCTAACCATTTCCCCCATTTATAGTTGATATACTGTATACTAAAAAACAAAGCTATAGTGAAGCCAATTTAAAGTGATTGTGAGTCTACTGTATTTAGAGGCTCTGGGGTAGGCTTGGTCTCATAGAAATACAAACATAAATCTCTGTCTCCCCGGGACAGACTAGTCACCTGACGGGAGAGACCAGAACAGTAATAGAAATGGTTAGCGTGTGCATGTGTTCAGATCCCAGTCTGGCTCATATTGTTTGGGCAATTTCCTCCCGTCGGTCCCTCACCCCCTCCCTCGCTCTCTCTGTCCCCATGGACCCATCAGCGCTGGCTTCTGGTGCATAATTGGGGCCATTAACACAGCACATCGCTCTCCAGACACCAACAGCCCAGCCAAACTATTCTCCTCTCTCTCACCAACTATTTCACACTCACAGGGCTCGCAGCCATTACATTCACAGGCAGGAGTAATGGACCTGGCAAATTACAACTGAGCGCAGCTAGCAGCACCACAAGCTCAGCCAGCAAGTCAGCCGCCAGGGACTCACCAGGGACACCAAGCAGCACGGACACCTTTATCTGTTGTTGATTGTGATGGCGAGAGATGTAGGGGAGAAAATCGTTGGATTAAGTTTCGCAAATGTTTTCTGGAGAGGAAGTACAGGCCCAAGTAAAACAAAATAAGGGTTTGGGTTAACAGTTGGGCTAGCTTAATTTCTCTGCATCATTTCATTGACGAGTTTGTGGAGTATTTAGTTATGTACAGTTGATGTCGGAAGTTTACATACACCTTAGCCAACTACATTTCCACTCAGTTTTTATCAATCCCTGACATTTAATCCTAGTAAATATTCCCTGTCTTAGGTCAGTTAGGATCACCACTTTATTTTAAGAATGTGAAATGTCAGAATAATAGTAGAGCAAATTATTTATTTCAGCTTTTATTTCTTTCATCACAATTTTCTACTGGATTGAGGTCAGGGCTTTGTGATGGCCACTCCAATATCTTGACTTTGTTGGCCTTAAGCCATTTTTCCACAACTTTGGAAGTATGCTTGGGGTCATTGTCCATTTGGAAGACCCATTTACAACCAAGCTTCAACTTCCTGACTGATGTCTTGAGATGTTGCTTCCATACATCCACATAATTTTCCATCCTCATGATGTCATCTATTTTGTGAAGTGCACCAGTCCCTCTGCAGCAAAGCAACCCCACAACATGATGCTGCCACCCCCGTGCTTCACGGTTGGGATGGTGTTCTTTGGCTTGCAAGCCTCCCCCTTTTTCCTCCAAACATAACGATGGTCATTATGGCCAAACAGTTCTATTTATGTTTCATCAGACCAGAGGACATTTCTCCAAAAAGTACGATCTTTGTCCCCATGTGCAGTTTCAAACTGTAGTCTGGCTTTTTTATGGCGGTTTTGGAGCAGTGGCTTCTTCCTTGCTGAGCGTCCTTTCAGGTTATGTTGATATAGGACTCATTTTACTGTGGATAGAGATACTTTTATACCTGTTTCCTCCAGCATCTTCACAAGGTCCTTTGCTGTTGTTCTGGGATTGATTTGAACTTTTCGCACCAAAGTACGTTCATCTCTAGGAGACAGAACACGTCTCTTTCCTGAGCGGTATGACGGCTGCGTGGTCCCATGGTGTTTATACTTGCGTACTATTGTTTGTACAGATGAACGTGGTACCTTCAGGTGTTTGGAAAATGCTCCCCTGGATGAACCAGACTTGTGGAGGTCTACAATTTTTTTCTGAGGTCTTGGCTGATTTGTTTTGATTTTCCCATGATGTCAAGCAAAGTGGCACTGAATTTGAAGGTAGGCCAGGTACTCCTCCAATTGATTCAAATTATGTCAATTAGCCTATCAGAAGTTTCTAAAGCCATGACATAATTTTCTGGAATTTTCCAAGCTGTTTAAAGGCACAGTCAACTTAGTGTATGTAAACTTCTGACCCACTGGAATTGTGATACTGTGAATTATAAGTGAAATAATCTGCCTGTAAATAATTGTTGGAAAATGTACTTGTGTCATGTACAAAGTAGATGACCTAACCTACTTGCCAAAACTATAGTTTGTTAACAAGAAATTTGTAGAGTGGTTGAAAAACAAGTTTTAATGACTCCAACCTAAATGTATGGAAACTTTCGACTTCAATTGTAAATGATTGCTCTTTTTATCATTCTCTTAGTCTGTTCCATGTGTTGTTTTAATATTGCCCTCTGTTAAGATCCCCGTTGTTGCATACTGTATACACACATGCGCACAGACAAACACACAGACAGACAGACAGACAGACAGACAGACAGACAGACAGACAGACAGACAGACAGACAGACAGACAGACAGACAGACAGACAGACAGACAGACAGACAGACAGACAGACAGACAGATGCACGCACGCACGCACGCACACACACAAACACACATAAAAACACACATTGCAATGGCAACACATCAGAGGGCACATGAAGCGTTTCTTTCCCGTTATACACCCAAATCGTCACAGGGAGGCCTGCATAGAACGTGGATCGATAACTGCAGAGATGTTAGAGACCAGCAGCTTCTTCTGGTTCTCATGCCTAATTAATCATGGACTCACTCATACACACGTCGGCCCCTGAGAGACCAACACACAACAGTGATGGCAGAACAACAGATAAAACTGCTAAATGGATCCGCCTGACTGTGTGTTAAAAACTCAATTACACATTTGTTCCTCTGTATTAGTGTTTTCTCTCCAACCACATATTCATTTTATGCACTAGGGAAAGGGTCAGTTGTATATCTGAATGCATTCAACCAAAATGTGGGTTCCACATTTAACCTCTGAATCAGAGAGGTGCAGGGGGGCTGCCTTAGTCCACGTCCACATCATCGGTGCCCGGGGAACAGTGGGTTAACTTCCTTGCTCAGGGGCAGAACAACAGATTTTTACCTTGTCAGCTCGGGGATTTGATCCTGCAACCTTTTGGTTACTGGCCCAACGCTCCTACCCGCCAGGCTATTTGCCGCCCCGCTAGTACAGTGATATAGAATCTCTCTCTCTTTCTCTCTCTCTTGCTCCCACTTTCTTTCTTTCTTTCTCTCTCTCTCTCTCTCTCTCTCCCTCCCTCACTGTCTCTCTCTTGCTGTCTCCCTCCCTCCCTCTCTCTCTCTCTCGCTCTCTCTCTCTCTCTCTCTCTCTCTCTCTCTCTCTCTCTCTCTCTCTCTCTCTCTCGCACGCTTATACAATTTGGCTGAAAAATAAGAATTCCCCTTGCGTAACCTCAAAACCATTATCAACATAATTCTGAAACCTTGTAACTCATACAGTGTGAATGTCCTAACGTCATAGTCCAACCAGTGTATCTTGCAGTGAATTATACTCCTGATTATGCACTGCGACTGCCCTTTGTTCTAGTGAAGGTGAGTTGTACCGCTTGTCCCCTGAGTATTTATGACTGGTAGTTTTTTAATGTCATAATGTAATGTATTATAGTATCCTTTATGAAACCTGAGGGTCACCTTGCAAAAAAATAGGACTAAATATATATCCTGATAAAAACGATACATGTATCACTTCAGCAGAAATCTTTTTCAGTTGATGAGGTTCTTTTTCATTCCAGATATGTGGCAAAACTGTAAAGTTGTTTAAGTCAGTAATGCTACGCATATTTGTATGAACATAGAATTTTGATAATGAGTGTATCAATATCAACCCACTGTAAAATGAAATACTCATATCAGATACAAGACTAAAACCTATCCCCACCCATTTAATTCCTCTTTTCTAAAACATACAGAAACAACAAAGACTTCAAAATGAATTTAGTAAAATAAAATATATCCCTTATCAACCACAATGGTGTTCATGCATACCGCTATCTTAACACTTAATGGCAAATTGAACCTAAAGGACTGTATAGTAGGTAACAAAAATACCTCTCAACCACCATGGAAAGTTTTTCAAGGTCTGTTTATTTTTCGCATACCGATGCCATTATGCACATACTGTACTTGACAGGAGAGCAACCCGACTGGTTTAGTCATCACTTCGTGTCATAAATGGCCCAAAGCGTTTTCATATTACAGTCATGCCTTATTTCAGTTATGTATCTATGCCAAAGATATATTTTCCTGGCCGTAAAAAAAATATGTTCAAATTCTTTAGATTAGATTTGAACATAGCGTTGTTATTGCTTATCTGTTTTGAATATTTACAGTTATTGCCATGTTGTCTCTCATTAAAATACAGATCTTTTTGTATGGAGTGTGTGTAGCTCTCCTACTGTAAATCACTTGTTACAGTAAAATACTGCATTCCATAAAAACACATTTGTGATTTGGAAATAAGCAGCAAGACGGCGAGTTACAGACTAGTAGGAAACAGTGTCTGTTTGAACCCACATACTTTCAGGTCATATGCTCCTGACAAAACTCTTTTGATTAGTAAGTGAAGCTTTTCAATGAAAACAGAATCATAACACAGGATCAACCTTTGATCCACCTGTCAGTCAAATCAGTAAATCATTTTTTGAACTAAGCATTAAGGCACTGCTTTATGCAATTGATCCCCAGGAAAAAGCTTGAGTACATGAGGCACTCTCCACTGGTTCAGAATAGAGGAATGATGAGACGGACTGTTATGGACCTTGTCCATCTGGGTCCAGTTTCTCTTCTTCACTCAGCCCAGTGCCCATCATTTTCAGTCCAGACCCCATGGCTGCACCTCTCTCTGTATTGGCGACTCTTCTCCGACGTACAACCACCACAGCTGCTATCACTGCCACGATTAGAAGCCCAGCCAGCGCTCCACACACAGCAATAACAATGGTGTTGTCTGCCTCTTGTTCCACAGGTGTGTCAGTGTCTGGGACCCTTTTCTTTGGTGGAGTAAAGTCAGTGTTTATGCCTCTATCTTTATCCTCTGGTTTCTCTTTTGGAGTCAGAGACGTCACCTGTTTAGATATGCATGTTTCCATGTAGTTATTGTAGTCTTGCCAGATGCTGTCCTTGTTGCCATCGTCATCATTGCCATCAGGGTATTCATCATCATCATCATCATCATCATCGTCACTGTCAATGTAGTTGTCATCGTCAATATAGTCTGGGCTCCCCAGAACCACGCACCAGTACTCCCCCCTGTCCCCCTCGATAAGGTCAGACAGTTGGAGAGAGGAATCCTGCTCAGAGAAAACCACCCGGCCCCTCAGGTCCGCAGGAATGACGATAGTTTTATTCTTTGAGTCCAGAATCAGGTGTTCTTCTTCCAGAGGTTTTCTGCGATACCACTCCACCATTGCACCCCTGTGAGACTCCTCTCTGCCTTGGGCACATTCTAGAACAACATCCTCTCCATCCGAAAACTGTCTCTCAGTGGGCTCTCCACTGGGGCAAAGAACCAAGGCGTACTCAGCAACAAGTAGTGAGGCAGAGAAACATTTGTATTCACCAGAGTAGTTGGCAGAAAGTACATGAACGATCAATGAGAAGTTCTCACCATCATCATCATCATCATCATGATCATCATCATCATCATCCTTATCATCACTGACCAAGATGGCCGACTTTACTGACTTTGAGTTAACATTGCCCATTGGTGCCTCCCATCTCTGATCATGGTGCTTCTCCTCAGAAGGACAGGTGAGAACCACTTTCTCTCCCACAGACGTGAAGACAGTCTTGGGGTCGATCTCATCATTGTTGGGGTTGTAGATTTTCTGGAAGCTGAGGCATCTCTGTCCATCCATGACCAGGCAGTAGAAGTGATGGCTGTCCTTCAGCATGCTACCAGAAACATTGAGTGAGATGCCTCCTTTCTTCACTGCAATGACCTCCCGTAGCTTCTCCTGTAGGGGTACCGAAGACACACTGGTGTCCAGGAAGCAGGTAGCCTTATAGTTGGGGAACACCTCATGGTACCATCGAATGGTCTTCCACTCCAGACTTGTGGCAGTGATGTTACACTTCAGTTCAGCCCCTCCGTCGGGCCGCACAGAGATGTCCACAGAACTGATTTCCTCGTCGCACACAGACAGCTTGTGTTCATGTTTGTTGACCAGTGCCTTGTCCTTCCAGCATTCCCTCCTGTACACGCCCGAGTCAGACTGTCTGAGCTGACTGATCTGGAGGCCCAGGAGCTGGAGCTGGTTGGTGAGTCTGACGCGGCCCTCGAAGTCTGCAGGAGGCGAAGGGGATGCCACTTCGTCCGAGGAATTACCAATCAGCTGTTCTCCCTCTGGAGCTGATCTTAAAACAGTGATATAGTCGACTCCAAAGCAGTAGCCCATTTCTATTTCACCTCCCTCTAGTCTGAAGATGGACTCTGGTACCTCTGGCGCCTCAGAGTAGGCTGTGCCAACTAGAACGAACAGCAGAAATCCTATTTCCCTAAAATTGTTCATTCTATGCCGTATTGTACTCCTTGTCCATGTGTTTGTCACACACTGGGGAGGTGCTTTTCAACTGTGCCAGCTCAGAGTAACCTGTTCTGGGTTGTCACTGAGATCCTCCCCATTAGCTCATATCTCAGCTGCCCCCCCCCCACACACACACACATACACACCCACATGCACGTGTGCGCACACACACACAAGCAAACACACACGAACACCCACGCGTGCTCACACATACACACACACACACACACACTTTTTCTTTCATTATCTTGCTAGGGTGGACCTGAGCATGGGAAAAGTGTCAGGTGTAGGTGGAAAGTCATCAAAAGTGTGAGTGAGAAGGGCATTAAGAAGACAAAACAATAAGTGTGAGGAAAGAAAAGATGTTCCCTGCTGTCACTTTCTAGTGCTGATGGTTGGACTGGTTTGACTCAGTCATTGGGAGCAGTTTATCACCATGCCAAGGGCCTCTGATGGCAGTTGTAAGAGAGACGTGTATGTGTATGTGTGTGTGCGTGCGTGTTTGTTTGTCTTCTTGCATGAGTGCATGTACGCAAGTGCATACATGCATGGTTATGTTCCTCCCGTTGTTCAAAGTGTTGGAGGTTATAACTTGTTCTGTATCTAGTTCGAGCTGATCACTTTTGTTGTTTAGTACAAGCAGCACGCGCTGCAGCAGGTATATCTCACTGGTCACCCCCAAAGCCAATTCCTCCTTTGGTCGTCTTTCCTTCCAGTTCTCTGCTGCCAATGACTGGAACGAACTGCAAAAATCTCTGAAGCTGGAGACTCATATCTCCCTCACTAGCTTTAAGCACCAGCTGTCAGAGCAGCTCACAGATCACTGCACCTGTACATAGCCCATCTGAAAACAGCCCATCTATCTACCTACCTCATCCCCATACTGTATTTATTTATTTATCTTGCTCCTTTGCACCCCAGTATCTCTACTTGCACATTCATCTTCTGCACATCTACCATTCCAGTGTTTAATTGCTATATTTTAATTACTTTGCCACCATGGCCTGTTTATTGCCTTAACTTACCTCATTTGCACTCACTGTATATAGACTTTTTGTTTTCTTTTGTTCTACTGTATTATTGACTGTATGTTTTGTTTATTCCATTTGTATGTCTGTGTTGTTGTATGTGTCGAATTGCTATGCTTTATCTTGGCCAGGTCGCAGTTGCAAATGAGAACTTGTTCTCAACTAGCCTACCTGGTAAAATAAAGGTGAAATAAAAAAACAATAAAAAAAACAAGCAAGGACATTTTATAGACTGATAACATTGAGTTCAAGCATCAATCTGTAATACAATAGAAACAAAATTGCGCAATCAAAGAGCTAATTGAAGTGATTTTTATCCCCAAAAATGGTCCAGCCACCATCTTCATCCCTGACCTCACTACAAAAACCATGATTACATGAGGTAAATACAATATACAATAGGTACTGCTGATTTGATAGATCTAAATTATATTCTATAGTACCTGCCTGGCTGCCTGTATATAAGCCATTTTCCTCAGGTGCCTTTTATGTTGATGCAGACTTACAATAATGATTCCCAATTTCCTCTCAGTCACTAGTTTGGGAATCTGCAGACATTTCCTGAGCTGGGCTAGAACAGCTTGTGGAGCTGGTGATCAAGCGGTGTGATTAAGCCCCAACTGTGAGAAACTCTGCCTCTCTCGGTTCACTCCAATTCAGCTCTGTGCTGATTACAGTGATCAGTGTCTGTTCTGTTTTCTGCTGCTTCTGAGATGCATCGACTGCTATTTGATTTGAAATGTACATTTGCCAAAACACCCTAATTACTGGAAGTGTATGGTGGAAGACTGAAGCTCTGAGGGAGAACATTATATTTTCCTTCTTCATTATTTTAGTATGCATTTTCAGCTTGAATCATTTTCGTCTGCTTTTTAGTTTTAGTCCATTAAGAGATGAGTTTAGCTGTTTGCAGTAGCTCTCTTCAACTGTGCATTACCGTTCGTGTACACTTGGTTGCGCTGTGGTGCAGTTGCAGATAGTACCATACAGCCAGTCCACCAAAGAAGCAAAGTTCAGTTTCATAACAAAACGTCACATCCACTGGCTAAGATATTTATAATTATAAGCAGGGTGGTTCGTACCCTGAAAGCTGATTGACACAGCAGAGAACCAGGTGACCGTGGAAGCCCTCTATGACCTCTCAGTGGACATCCAGAAGATCCACCAGCTCAAGTCTATGCTAGGTAAAGCTCCACCTTATCTCAGTTCACTGGTCACGATAACACCCACCCGTAGCACACGTTCCAGCAGGTATATCTCACTGATCAGCCCCAAAGCCAACACCTAATTTGGCCACCTTTCCTTCCAGTTCTCTGCTGCCAGTGACTGGAACGAATTGCAAAAATCGCTGAAGTTGGAGACTTTTATTTCCCTCACTAACTTTAAACATCAGCTCTCTGAGCAGCTAACCGATCGCTGCAGCTGTACATAGTCCATCTGTAAATTGCCCACCCAATCTACCTACCTCATCCCCATACTGTTTTTATTTTATTTACTTTTCTGCTCTTTTGCACACCAGTATTTCTACTTGCACATCATCATATGCTCATTTATCACTCCAGTGTTAATCTGCTAAATTGTAATTATTCGCTCCTATGGCCTATTTATTGCCTACCTCCTCATGCCTTTCGCACACACTGTATATAGACTTTCTTTTTTTCTACTGTGTCATTGACTTGTTTATTGTGTTATTGGCTTGTTTATTGTTTACTCCATGTGTAACTCTGTGTTGTTGTCTGTGTCACACTGCTTTGCTTTATCTTGGCCAGGTCGCAGTTGTAAATGAGAACTTGTTCTCAACTTGCCTACCTGGTTAAATAAAGGTGAAATAAAAATAAAATAAATAAATAAATAAATAAAAAGAGCCCTGCCTACGTGAGTGAGATGGCCAGCCTGCTGCGAGACATTGGGGCAGAGGGCCTCGTGATCGCCTGGGTCCTTGAGCTGTACCCCGAGGCAGTCCTCTGCAGCCCGGAGCAGCAGCAGTCCTCTGCAGCCCGGAGCAGCAGCAGACCTAGAGAGATCTGTGGAGATCCATCTGACCCATCTGACTGGCATCATCGAGAAGATCCTTGCCTCCTTCACCTGCTCCAGCCATCACGCCAACCAGAGGGCCGACATCGACTACTTCCAGTTTGCACCTGAACAAGCGCATCGTCACAAAGCTGATGGCCAGCACCCCCAGAGTTTCAGAACAAGGAAATGGTCCACCTGGAGCTGAGGGGAAATGCAACCAACAGGAAGATCTGGCTGCAGAAGCTGCTCAGTCAGAACCCCTTCGTGCTCCTCAAGCCCTCAGAGGTCCTGAGCAACAACCTGCTATTCCTCGAGACAAGGGGCTTCACCACCGCTGAACTGCTCCGCCTCCTCTCCAAGCTCAGGGGCTTTGTCACCAAGCTCAACCGGGACAGCATGCGTCTCAACTTGGCCTACTCGAAGGAGACTCTGGGCTGCTCAGAAGCCAAGCTCCGGGACACGGTGCTCAACTGCCCAGCCTTGCTCTACTACCCTGAGGCCATCCTGGCTGAACGCTTTGAAGGCCTCATCAGAGCTGGCTCAGATTATAGAGACTCCAACCGTTCTGGAGCTGACCACACAAATATAGTTATTGTATGCAAGTTCTCATATTTGGGAACCCAATTAGATTGTTTTTATTCAATTCAGTCTGGTATGAGAACGGGAGCCCCTATCAGCAAAAGTAGTATGTCTGCGGAAAGCTGAGTATTTTGGCTATTGATCGGTGTCTTCAAATCTTTGGTATGACTTACTAACATATGTGGGCATACACATTTATAAGGGAAGGCCGAGCCGATGACCTAATTTCTAGATGGCTGCTAACTACATTCCGGTTAGCGTTGTGAAGCATAAACAAAATAAACATGCAATATGTCGATACACACCGAAAGCAGGGACTCCACAGATCACGAGGATATCTTATTTCTCTGCCTGTGACCTACCATTATTGACCACCAGGCCCGAGTGTCAAAATGTTTATTTTTCACCAAACGGCAAACATCTTACAAGGTAAGCTTCGATTTGGTCTGTGTTTGAGCTATAGCTACATGGGGATATCACATTCATTCTTAGGTTGTTATGAACAAATCTTGCCTATTGCCAATGTTATCTGATGATGTATGACTTAATGGCAACATCCAATGTCCACCGAGTGACTATATCTTTGTGCATTAAAAATATAATGTTGCCCGCTTACGCACAGTAGGCATCCATATCCAATGTATGTCCCCCGACACCACCACAATGTTTGAGAGAGGTTGGTGTTGTAGAAATGTCGTTTTTATACTGAACAATAACTTCTGGGCACATCCAGTGTGCAAAAACTGTGCAGTTACCACTTTCTGACACTTTAGAGAGGTTGAAAGGACACTGAATACCCCAAAACACCACCACAATGTTTGAGTGAGGTTGATATGGTAGAAATTTTGTTTTTATACTGAACAAATAGTATTTAGGAATTGCAAATATGTAATAGCACTGTAATTATCTAACCACACCTTATCTGACCACACCTGACATCACTTACTAAAACATCTGCCCATTTCTAGTTGTTAGGTCTATCAATCCCATATTGTTTTCTGATATTAATCACGTGGAAGCCATGTGATGTGTTTCCAGCTCTGGGCATCAATAATTCACTTATAGCTTGTCAATGAAAGATGACTTTCAAAATCTATATATTTTTGTTAACGGTTATTTTGTGGGTGCTTGATCTTGTGTATTCTGAACTATGTAACTCCTATCTATCTGATCATTTCCTCATATTTGCCCAGATGTCTTCTTTCCAAATATGCCACGTTTCTGCATGTCAGAATCATGTAATTACACATGAATAGCAGTTCTTTTTTGGGTATGTCTTTTTAGGCGGAAATCTACTTTTTGCCATTACATTTAAGAGGTTATGATGTACGGACAGGCACTAAGAAGGACTTTGAGATTAGTTCTGGTAAACTGCAGTTGTGGAGGAGGAGAGACCACTATTCAACCCTGTTGCCCTGTTAAATGGGGGTTGATTGACCTTGATTTCATGGTCTAAAACGCAGATCCATGTGATGATGTCATGGTGAACATTCTCATATCACAAGAGGAAGGAGACTTGAATCAGAGTTTGGCTTTATGCTGAATGGTATTATTAAGGTCAGGAGAAAAGCTTGCCTTGAAAGTAGTCTCATGCAGCAGACATCTCCTCCCCAAGTGCATTTAGCCTGGGGATGAGGTTACCTTGAAAGAGGCAACACTTGAGCTTATCTCTGTATTTAAATACTATTTTGATAATAATTATATTTTGATATTATATGATGCAACGTTGAATACAATGCAATGTCAATTGAATGTGTGTGGGGAATTGCCTAGGTATTAAAATCAGCCAGTATCACTGTGGATAACATGATCTATGATAGTCTGGGTAGTTATTGGTTTTAACTATCTGCATTGACTAACTATTTAACTAACTATTTAACTATCTGCATTGACCCTTTTTGCACAAACTCTTTTGACTAATCACACACTCCTGTTGCCTAGTCACTTTATCCCTACCTACAGTGCATTCGGAAAGTATTCAGACCCCTTGACTTTTTCCACATTTTGTTACGTTACAGCCTTATTCTAAAATGGATTATTAAAAAAGAAATCCTCATCAATCTACACACAATACCCCATAATGACAAAGCAAACACAGGTTTTTAGAAATATTTGCAAATGTATTAACAATAAAAACAGAAATACCTTATTTACAGAAGTATTCAGACCCTTTGCTATGAGACTCGAAATTGAGCTCAGGTGCATCCTGTTTCCAATGATCATCCTTGAGATGTTTCTACAACTTGATTGGAGTCCACCTGTGGTAAATTCAATTGATTGGACATGATTTGGAAAGGCACACACCTGTCTATATAAGGTCCCACAGTTGACAGTGCATGTCAGAGCAAAAACCAAGCCATGAGGTCGAAGGAATTGTTCGTAGAGCTCCGAGACAGGATTATGTCGAGGCACAGATCTAGGAAAAGATACCAAAACCTTTCTGCAGCATTGAAGGTCACCAAGAACACAGTGGCCTCCATCATTCTTAAATGAAAGAAGTTTGGAACCACCAAGAATCTTCCTAGAGCTTGCCGCCGGGCCAAACTGAGCAATCGAGGGAGATGGGCCTTGGTCAGGGAGGTGACCAAGAACTCGTTGGTCACTCTGACAGAGCTCCTCTGTCAGAGTTCCTCTGTGGAGATGGGAGAACCTTCCAGATGGACAACCATCTCTGCAGCACTCCACCAATCAGGCTTATGGTAGAGTGACCAGACGGAAGCCACTCCTCAGTAAAAGGCACCGAAAGACTCCCAGACCATGAGAAACAAGATTCTATGGTCTGATGAAACCACGATTGAACTTTTTGGCCTGAATGCCAAGCATCATGTCTGAAGGAAACCTGGCACCATCCCTATAGTGACACATGATGGTGGCAGCATCATACTGTGGGGTTGTTTTTCAGTAGCATAAACTGGGATCGAGGTAAAGATGAACGGAGCAAAGTACAGAGCGATCCCTTGATGAAAATTTGCTCCAGTAAGCTCAGGACCGCACACTGGGGCGACGGTTCACCTTCCAACCGGACAAAGACCCTAAGTGCACAGCCAAGACAAGGCAGGAGTGGCTTTGGGACAAGTCTCTGAATGTCTTTGAGTAGCCCAGCCAGAGCCCGACTTGAACCCGATCGAACATCTCTGGAGATACCTGAAAATAGCTGTGCAGCGACGCTCCCCATCCAACCTGACAGAGCTTGAAAGGAGAACAATGGGAGAAACTACCCAAATACAGGTGTGCCAAGCTTGTAGCGTCATACCTAAGAAGAGTAAGGGGTCTGAATACGTATGTAAGTGTGATATTTATTTTAATACATTTGCAAACATTTCTAAAAACATGTTTTTGCTTTGTCATTATGCTGTTTTGTGTGTAGATTGATGAGGATAATTTTTTAAAATCCATTTTAGAACAAGGATGTTACAGTGGGGGGGAAAAGTATTTCATCCCCTGCTGATTTTGTACGTTTGCCCACTTACAAAGAAATGATCAGTCTATAATTTTAATGGTAGGTTTATTTGAACAGTGAGAGACAGAATAACAACAACAAAAAATCCAGAAAAACGCATGTAAAAAAAATTATAAAATGATTTGCATTTTAATGAGGGAAATAAGTATTTGACCCCTCTGCAAAACATGATTTAGTACTTGGTGGCAAAACCCTTGTTGGCAATCAGAGGTCAGACGTTTCTTGTATTTGGCCACCAGGTCTGCACACATCTCAGGAGGGATTTTGTCCCACTCCTCTTTGCAGATCTTCTCCAAGTCATTAAGGTTTCGAGGCTGATGTTAGGCAACTCGAACCTTCAGCTCCCTCCACAGGTTTTCTATGGGATTAAGGTCTGGAGACTGGCTAGGCCACTCCAGGACCTTAATGTGCTTCTTCTTGAGCCACTCCTTTGTTACCTTGGCCGTGTGTTTCGGGTCATTGTCATGCTGGAATACCCATCCACAACCCATTTTCAATGCCCTGGCTGAGGGAAGGAGGTTCTCACCCAAGATTTGACAGTACATGGCACCGTCAAATGATGCGGTGAAGTTGTCCTGTCCCCTTAGCAGAAAAACACCCCCAAAGCATAATGTTTCCACCTCCATGTTTGATGGTGGAGATGGTGTTCTTGGGGTCATAGGCAGCATTCCTCCTCCTCCAAACACGGCGAGTTGAGTTGATGCCAAAGAGCTCCATTTTGGTCTCATCTGACCACAACACTTTCACCAGTTGTCCTCTGAATCATTCAGATGTTCATTGGCAAACTTCAGACGGGCATGTATATGTATTCTTGAGCAGGGGGACCTTGCGGGCGCTGCAGGATTTCAGTCCTTCACGGCGTAGTGTGTTACCAATTGTTTTCTTGGTGACTATGGTCCCAGCTGACTTGAGATGATTGACAAGATCCTCCCGTGTAGTTCTGGGCTGATTCCTCACCGTTCTCATGATCATTGCAACCCCACAAGGTGAGATCTTGCATGGAGCCCCATGCCGAGGGATATTGACAGTTCTTTTGTGTTTCTTCCATTTGCGAATAATCACACCAAATGTTGTCACCTTCTCACCAAGCTGCTTGGCGATGGTCTTGTAGCCCATTCCAGCCTTGTGTAGGTCTACAATCTTGCCCCTGACATCCTTGGAGAGCTCTTTGATCTTGGCCATGGTGCAGAGTTTGGAATCTGATTGATTGATTGCTTCTGTGGACAGGTGTCTTTTTTACAGGTAACAAGCTGCGGTTAGGAGCACTCCCTTTAAGAGTGTGCTCCTAATCTCAGCTCGTTACCTGTATAAAAGACACCTGGGAGCCAGAAATCTTTCTGATTGAGAGGGGGTCAAATACTTATTTCCCTCATTAAAATGCAAATCAATTTATAACATTTTTTACATGTGTTTTTCTCGATATTTTTGTTGTTATTCTGTCTCTCACTGTTCAAATAAACCTACCATTAAAATTATAGACTGATCCTTTCTTTATCAGTGGGCAAACGTACAAAATCAGCAGGGGATCAAATACTTTTCCCCCCCACTGTACGTAACAAAATGTGGAAAAAGTCAAGGGGTCTGAATTCTTTCCAAATGCACTATATATGTCACAGGAGGCTGCTGAGGGGAGAATGGCTCATAATAATGGCCGGAACGGCGCAAATGGAATGGCATCAAACACCTGGAAAGCATGTGTTTGATGTATTTGATACATATCATCACTGATTCCAGTCCAGTCGTTACCCACGAGCCCGTTCTCCCCAATTTAAGGTGCCACCAACCTCCTGTACTATATGTACATATCAATTACCTCATACCGCTGCACATTGGCTCAGTACTGGTACCCCCTGTATGTAGCCAAGTTATCATTACTCATTATTCCTTGTGTTATTATTTTTCTATTATTTCAAACATTTTCTCTCTACATTGTTCGGAAGGGCCCATAAGTAAGCTTCTCACTGTTAGTCTACACCTGTTGTTTATGAAGCATGTGACAAATACAATTTGATTTGATCTCAGTGTCTCAATGATGGCAGTATTGCGTTCGTCCCCTTAGGAGCCATGTGTTTTGTACAGAGTTTTTGTTTCTTTGCAGATAGGATTACCAGTATTTGAAGTGCTGAAATCAAGTATCAGTTCATTGGGAATGCATGTATTACCTGTGTGTGTATCGGTCTATCACACTGTCATCTTCAGTGTAATAGGCAAACACTGCAACTGCAACACCTTATGGAAGAGTTGAGCTACAATTATAAAGAATAGAAAATGTAACTGCAATCTTCTCTCATATTGAATTAGTGGAATTGCATTTATTATGTGCAGAATCAAATTTGGTCTGCTTTTCGCATGCCATACAATAAATATGAATGGTTTTATATTAGTGTGCACATGTTTATTTCAAGGCGAAAATCTATATGCAGCCTTGCTAAGCATGTACCCCAAGCCTTAGCAGCACGTACTGTACTGTAAGCTTCTTTTAAAGGCCTTTCTTAATGTGCTAAAGCCTGCCGGAGCCCTTGAAACATGCTCAGAGTGCATTTTAATGGGGAGCGAGCAGCACAGCTAATGAAGTCATGACTTTATGCCTCAAGGTCCCCAGCTCAGATAAAATGTAGATGATGGGGTCACTGCCAAACCAACAGACTGGGTTAGAGCCTGTGTTTGAAATGGCACCCTATTCCCTATAGAGTGCACTACTTTTGACCAGAGCCCTATGGGCCTTGTTTAAAAGTAGTGCACTATATAGTGAATAGGGTGCCATTTCAGATGCTGCTGTAGTCTGACCATAGGGGGAGAGATACAGTTTACTGTTTTTTTTATCACTTTGGTACTATTTTCACACGTACGAAACTCCAAACTGGTAACACTTGTAACGCAGCCAGTCTAACATTCAAAACCTTTCATTGTGCATTCATTTTGTTTGTAGACATCTTTCACCACACAACCATAGATCCAAATATAAAGGTTTACTTTCAAATATAGTGAGCACATTGGTTTAATCACCAAAACACAACAAAGTAATATATTCTCAATGTATTTATTTTAACAACCATTAATCCAATAGCAAAACATATAAGATACATGTTTCAAAATTGCCCTTTGAATGTAGTATGCTAGTTCTCACATTAGGTTATACTGTACACTAAATGTTGACTTTAGGTCAAATGTCCATAATCTCTAGGTGTGATCATTCTAGGTGTGATCATTGAAGACATCTTTCACAATGTAATCAAATAAAAGAAATGAAAGAAACGTAATGTTTAGCAGGCACTAGTTTGAATCAAGCCTGTGTTGAGCATTTGGCTATAGGTTCTCATGGAAATCGCAGTAAATATCCTCATTGTTCATGCACTTGGGAAAACCCTTTTGGCATGGCGAATCCAAGCCTGACGGATTGAAATCATTTCATACCTCATCCACGGCCCGAAGAAGAGTGGTACACTCATGGGGATGGCAGTCATACATCTTCCACCTGTATTGTAATCGTGTATTGTATTATATTGTATGTTTGCATTGTAGTGATCATGTATGTGGCTCAGTTCATAAGAGCATGGCACTAGCAACACCAGAGTTGTGGGTTTGATTCCCACTGGGGTCACATACCAAAATGTGTGGACTGATGTCACTTTGGATAAAAGTGTCTGCTATGTAAATGGCATATATTACAGTATAAGGGAACTGTATAGGCCAATGCAATTTTAGTAAAGCAGTGTTCCATAGCACATATCTGATCTTGTCAATATCAGATTTAAAAAATAAATAAAAAAATGGTGAAGTAAAAGCATAATAGTCATCATCATAGTAGTACATTTGAGTATATACCCTACTTTTTATGTTTCTACTTTACAAACATACATTTTCATGATGTAGTTCTCATAATCTGCAGCAGACAAACCAGTTTACATGTAGAGGTTTACCAAACGGTTAAATGATCATCAGTTGAGCGCATTTGGATTAAGTAATAGCACAATGTCTTTTAACAAAAGATCAAATAATCATATCAAAAGGAGTGTGAGCTTGGCATTGTAAAAGGCAATTACTTTATGTGAGCATGTATTGCAATTGTGAAACATTTGCATTTCTCTATGAAACATTGATTAAGTTTGGTGAAAAAGTGACTGTATGATTTTGTGTGTTGTACTTAGTCAATTGAAAATGCACAGAGAGTTTTCGAAGCAACTGCTTTTTTGATTATGTTTTGAGATTTGTACTGAGAGTTGTGAAAATGTACTACATACTTGTGAAAATTGCACCAAAGCGAGAAAAAAAAAATGTAACAAGACAGCTTCATCATTCCCCCATATCCTGTATCATTAACAACATGGGCCTGTAGTCATGGCAATAGCCAAATAATAAGTACATGTTAATGAATTTGGGTTTTCCAAAGGATATTTTAATTTAATTTATATTAGATGTGTCTACTTCTGAGTCATGTTCAATTTCAAAACAAGACAGCTATAAGGGTATGTTTGGAGACATTGGAATCCCAAAGGTTCACTTCATTTTCTACAGTCGGTTTCAATGTCAGTGACTTCTCCCTCATAAATTGTCACACCAAGATGCATTCAGTAATCTCCAAATTGCTGCAATCTTTTAAAACAGAGTACCATCTACTGACCTCTATTGGTACTACCTGAACTTTTCATGAAACAAAAGTAACAGAGTGGGGAATGAGGGATTGAATGGGTGAAAGAATTATAAATGTTTATTTAGAAGTGTGGCAGCTTTGTTTATGCATTTGTACAGATTTTTGAAAAAATAATTGCTTTGAATGTTTCATTTATTTTCAAATGTTAATAGTATATTTTTGACATTCTTCGTTTTTTATACAGATGTGCCTTGTTGCAACTCAAAATAAATTACCTTAGTTCCTACTTTACATTTCCTCTCATGCTTTTTGAATTTAATGCATGGAAAATATAATGTGTAACAACATTCAAGTACCCTTAGCGAAAGTAGCTAATTATCAAGGTCAATGTTTTTATTTTAAAAGTAACTAAATTGCTTTTACGCTGAGTACTTTTTAAATTAGCTATGTTTTTAAACTTTTACTTAATTTTTTGGGGCCAGTCATGTTACTTCTACTTGAGTAAAATGTAATTAAAGTAACAGTAGTTCTACTGGAGAAGGATATTTCAGTAGTCTTTCCACCCCTGACAGTATGTTCTCTGTTAAAAGATTTGCTTCCATTTGAGTGTAATGAACTAGACCCTGCTAGGTGTATAAATGCAAATGATGTCTTCACCTCTCTCCCTCTCCCGCACTCTCTCTCTCTCTGCCTCTCCCTCTCTCTGTCCTTGTTCCCTCTCAATGATGATCCCTGTATGCTGCTCTACGGTGACTATGTCAGTCTGAATTATATCCCAAAGCAGGAGAGGTTAATAAGAGTGAGTATAAATTGTTATTTTCCATTTCAAACGTGACACAGGTTATTATTAGCCCGGGTTACACATTGCTTTTATGGGGCATAACTCAGGGAAAATATGAAAATAGATGACACCTGCAATTAAAATGTATGATTACCAGCTGCGGCGACAGCATGGCAGAGTATTAAGGTGGTAAATATTCCATGTCTGGGGTCAGTGGGGCTTGGAGAATTAACGCTGTGACCACCGTTAAGAACCTTTCTCCTCAGCTGTTATAATACCAGGATCTCCCAGGCATAATGGGCTTCCCAAATGGTACCCTATTCCCTATGTAGTGCTCCACGAAGGTAGTGCACTACATAAGCTAGAGAATAGGGTGTCATTTGGGACGCAGCCATAGTTTCCCTCAGTAAAGGTTACCCTGTTTCTTATGGGAAGAAGATTTATACTGTACTCTGACAACACCTGTAGCTTTCAATCAAATGGCACGGACTAAACACTCTTGGGTCTCATATCTTGAGCAATTTCCCCATAGTCACTTTCTTTGTGTTATAAAAGGTTGTCTGATTGGATGTTAAGTACATTGATACACAATTATATAGAGGACATCAGGTCATAATCTGTTTTACAGTAATCTGTCTTTCTGTCTGACAGTAATCGTTCTACTGTTTTTGCAAAGTCAAGTTCTAAGAAACTGGTTCACACATCACATCCTACATTCGATCATGTTTTATTGTTGTAGAAAGGGAAAGAAATTGGTTTCAGGGGGCACTTTGTTCTCTATGTCTTGCCTTATGTCTCCATCTAGTGGCTCATTTACTCCAACATTGTACACTGAAAGATGGAGTTGAATGAATATTTACTGATTGACAAGTGATTCAATTAGCCATGATGACAAATACAATATCATGCCAAGTTGAAGAATTTACAATAGAAGACGCATGTTTTCCCCAAAGGAACTGTATGTAAGTATCATTACAACGTATATCACTACATTGCAGAGATTCCTCAATTGTAAACATTTGCAATAAATGTAATAACAGCTCTCCTACACTTTTCAAGAAACATAATTCAGAATAAGCAAGACATTTTTTGTTTATCTGGAATAAAAACATTTATTTCCTGGCTCATTTTAAGCACTCTTATACTCTTTTGATAGCATCATGATTATAAATGTAAAAAACACTCCAAGCTGATTTCCAGCCTTTGGGTGGCGACTTCATGCCGTAAATCGCAATATGTTATGAAATCTTCAGACATAAATATAGCCCTCTGTTACGTAGGCACTATCAGGAACAACCCCCCATCCTTAGTGCCCATGTTGTTATGAGTCACCCCAGACCACTCGTCTGACATAATCTCTGACTCAGACAGAGCCATATTGGTTTGGTCCTAGCAGAATATTTCAGATGAGGGGAGAGGATAGCAAGGAAGGATATTATATGGGACAGCAGTGGATCCATCATTTTATGCCAAATATGAAAAGCCTTCTGTATCTGACAACACATGACCAACAGTAAGACAAATCTGAATGGGATGGACACATTGACTTATCTGATTCATTAGTGTTATGGAAGTGTGCCGATTGAGTCACTGGCAGATGAGATGAAGCAGAGTGAGTGGGACATGTGTAATATACAACTGGATTATGATTACTATTAGAATTGCACTGGAGAACTGAATAGTTCAAAAAGGCACCCAACGTCTGACAAAAAATAGTCAGTGTTTGCATTCATGCAGTAAGTTACAGTTTTAAATCACCTCAGCGCTACAGATCTCCCTCTTGAAAACTTCAAACTTAAATGTAACCCCATTCTCCTCTTGAATCTCATTTGGTACTCCAGGAAACCTAGTTTGAAGTTAAGGGAAACAAAGGGACAACTTAGACAGATTGACGAAGACACAAAAAGCTTTCAAACACTTGGCCTGTCAATCAGAACAGAGAACAGATCCACTTATCAAAACAGTCCAAAGATTAAGCAAAGAGTGCTGCAGCCTAAGGCCAGGAGAGCAGAGAATAAAATATGCTTCCTTACCGCTGTTGTTTTTTAAAAATACTTCGGTCAAACTGCGGGAAGAAGACGTCACAGTCGAAGTCAGCCATGATGTCAGTGAGGAAGATGAGTTCACACCAGGGATGCACCAGAGCCTCCTGATGACAAGGGAAAGGTACTGTAATGAGCTACAGTATAGACAAATATAGTGGATGGACTGTCCTATAATAATAAATGTTTATCCACTTATTTATTCTTAACACATATATTGGATTTAAAGTCCTGGGACAATTTTAATAAAGCATCTCAGAGTAATGCTGATCTAGTATCAGGTCCCCCTTTCCATGTAATCTCATTCATTATGATCTAAAAGTCAAAACGGATCCTAGATCAGGACTCCTACTCTGAGACGTTTTATAAATACGGGCCCAGGTCAAACTGCACCACAAACTTCCCACCACCCACAGAGACACAATAGTCACCTGATAGACCTGTGGCCCACCCACAACCCAGATGGTCTCCACCAGGTCACAAAGGGGTTGCAGCAAGGCTAAGCTGATCATGCTGTCGAAATCTTGACACAGGAAGTGGGCATGCTCCGGGAGAGTACTGTG
This sequence comes from Salmo salar, assembly GCF_965601325.2. Lineage (NCBI taxonomy): Eukaryota > Metazoa > Chordata > Actinopteri > Salmoniformes > Salmonidae > Salmo > Salmo salar. Next base: position 18,078,096 of record NC_138306.1, on the reverse strand, counting down.
AGGAGTGAGTGACACCCAAAATAAGTAATCATTTCTAAAACCCAACTTTTCTATATGCACACTACCGTTCAAAGGTTTGGGGTCATTTAGAAATGTCCTTGTTTTTGAAAGAAAAGCAATTTTTTTGTCCATTAAAATAACATCAAATTGATCAAAAATAGAGTGTAGATATTGTTCATGTTGTAAATGACTATTGTAGCTGGAAACAGCTGATTTTTAATGGAATATCTACATAGACGTACAGAGGCCCATTATCAGCAACCATTACTCCTGTGTTCCAATGGCACGGTGTGTTAGCTAATCCAAGTTTATCATTTTAAAAGGCTAATTGATCATTAGAAAACCCTTTTGCAATTATGTTAACACAGCTGAAAACGGTTCTTCTGATTAAAGAAGCAATAAAACTGGCCTTCTTTAGACTAGTTGAGTATCTGGAGCATCCGCATTTGTGGGTTTCATTACAGGCTTAAAATGGACAGAAACAAAGAACTTTCTTCTGAAACTCGTCAGTCTATTCTTGTTCTGAGAAGTGAAGGCTATTCCATGTGAGGAAATGCAAAGAAACTGAAGATCTCATTCAACGCTGTGCACTACTCCCTTCACAGAACAGCGCAAACTGGCTCTAACCAGAATAGAAAGAGGAGTGGGAGGCCCCGCTGCACAACTGAGCAAGAAGACAAGTACATTAGAGTGTCTAGGTTGAGAAACAGACGCCTCACAACTTTAAATAGTACCCCCAAAACACCAGTCTCAACGTCAACAGTGAAGAGGCGACTCCGGGTTGCTGTCCTTCTAGGCAGAGTTGCAAAGAAAAAGCCATATCTCATACTGGCCAATAAAAATAAAAGATTAAGATGGGCAAAAGAACACAGACACTGGACAGAGGAACTCTGCCTAGAAGGCCAGCATCCCAGAGTTGCCTCTTCACTGTTGACATTGAGAATAGTGTTTTACGGGTACTATTTAAAGAAGCTGCCAGTTGAGGACTTGTGAGGCATCTGTTTCCCAAACTAGACACTCTAATGTCCTCTTGCTCAGTTGTGCACCGGGGCCTCCCAGTCCCCTCTTTCTATTCTGGATAGAGCCAGTTTGCGCTGTTCTGTGACGGGAGAAGTACACCGCGTTGTACGAGATCTTCAGTTTCTTGGCAATTTCTCGCATGGAATAGCCTTCATTTCTAAGAACAAGAATAGACATGAGTTTCAGAAGAAAGTTATTTGTTTCTAGCCATTTTGAGCCTGTAATCAAACCCACAAATGCTGATGCTCCAGATACTCAACTGGTCTAAAGGTCAGTTTTATTGCTTCTTTAATCAGAACAACAGTTTTCAGCTGTGCTGAGATACTTGCTAAAGGGTTTTCTAATGCTCAATAAGCCTTTTAAAATTATAAACTTGGATTAGCTAACACAACGTGCCATTGGAACACAGGAGTGATGTTTGCTGATAATAGGCCTCTGTACGCCTATGTAGATATTTCATAAATAAATTGTCTGTTTCCAGCTACAATAGACATTTACACCATTAACAATGAATACACTGTATTTCTGATCAATGTGATGTTATTTTAATGGACAAAAAAAATAGCTTTTCTTTCAAAAACAAGGACATATCTAAGTGACCCCAAACTTTGGAATGGTAGTGTAAATTGACAAAATTTGACTGTTCAAATGATAAGTCAAAATATTAACATGGCCAACTTTGAATACAAGACTCATTGAGGTACAGTTGAAGTTGGAAGTTTACATAGACTTAGGTTGGAGTCAATAAAACTTGTTTTTCAACCATTCCACAAATTTATTTTGTGGAATGGCAAGTCGGTTAGGACAACTACTTTGTGCATGACACAAGTCATTTTTCCAACAATTGTTTACAGACAGATTATTTCACTGTATCACAATTCCAGTGGGTCAGAAATGTACATACACTAAGTTGGCTGTGCCTTTAAACAGCTTGGAAAATTCCAGAAAACAATGTCATGGCTTTAGAAGCTTCTGATAGGCTAAATGACATCACTTGAGTCAATTGGAGGTGTACCTGTGGATGTATTGCAAGGCCTATCTTCAAACTCAGTGCCTCTTTGCTTGACATCATAGGAAAATCAAAAGAAATCAGCCAAGACCTCAGAAAATTGTAGACCTCCACAAGTCTGGTTCTTCTTTGGGAGAAATTTCCAAACGCCTGAAGGTACCACGTTCATCTATACAAACAATAGTACGCAAGTACAAACACTATGGGACCACGCAGCCGTCATACTGCTCAGGAAGGAGAAGCGTTCTGTCTCCTAGAGAAGAACGTACTTTGGTGCGAAAAGTGCAAATCAATCCCAGAACAACAGCAAAGGACCTTGTGAAGATGCTGAAGGAGACACAGGTACAAAAGTATCTATACCCACAGTAAAGTCCTATATCAACATAACCTGAAAGGCCGCTCAGCAAGGAAGAAGCCACTACTCCAAAACCGCCATAAAAAAGCCAGACTACGGTTTGCAACTGCACATGGGGAAAAAGATCGTACTTTTTGGAGAAATGCCTCTGGTCTGATTAAACAAAAATAGAACTGTTTGGCCATAATGACCATCGTTATGTTTGGAGGAAAGAGTGGGAGACTCGCAAGCCGAAGAACACCATCCCAACCGTGAAGCAAGGGGCTGGCAGCATCATGTTGTGGGGGGGCTTTTCTGCAGGAGGGACTGGTGCAGTTCACAAAATAGATGACATCACGAGGATGGAAAATTATGTGGATATATTGAAGCAACATCTCAAGATATCAGTCAGGAAGTTGAAGCTTGGTCGCAAATGGGTCTTCCAAATGGAGAATGACCCCAAGCATACTTCCAAAGTTGTGGCAAAATGGCTTAAGGACAATAAAGTCAAGGTATTGGAGTGGCCATCACAAAGCCCTGACCTCAATCCCATAGAAAATTTGTGGGCAGAACTGAAAAAGCGTGTGCAAGCAAGCAGGCCTACAAACCTGACTCAGTTACACCAGCTCTGTCAGGAGGAATGTGCCAAAATTCACCCAACTTATTGTGGGAAGCTTGTGGAAGACTACCCGAAATGTTTGACCCAAGTTAAACAATTCAAATGCAATGCTACCAAATACTAATTGAGTGTATGTAAACTTCTGACCAATTGGGAATGTGATGAAAGAAATAAAATCTGAAATAAATAATTCTCTATTATTCTGACATTTGACATTCATAAAATAAAGTGGTGATCCTAACTGACCTAAGACAGGGAATTTTTACTAGGATTAAATGTCATGAATTGTGAAAAACTGACTGACTTAAATGTATTTGGCTAAGGTGTATGTAAACTTCTGACTTCAACTGTATATGAAACATGTTGTTAGGTTGTGGACTGTGTGTGATTGGTAGTAGTGTGACTTTCGGTTTACCTCAGGGTGGTACTCAGGACCACATGGAGGACATTGGGCAGCATAGAGAACAGACTGTCTGCGTTGGAGAACCAGCAGCCCCTGCCCCACACCATCATGTTAAATTTTCCTGCGAAAGGGATTATCGAGTTCACCTTACATTGTAAAGACCATTTGGAAAAAGTAACTATTTCATTGCTTATAGTGAATATTGCTGTCAAACTATCAGTATCTGAATAACTCCGGTTGTAGTATCTACTATACCTTTTAGAGAAAAAGTGCAAGGTTCTATTGCATTTCAACAACAGCTTCTTTGTCTGCATTTCTCTGTGCTCTATACTTTCCCATCATTGCGTTGGAGCAAGTCAGAAAGGAAATCAATCAAAATTACCTGGTAGGGAGACATTTGTTGTAGTTTCCAAAAAGAATTTGAATTCTGTCCTGTAAACACAATATTTTTATACATTGATTACAATTGGACCAATACTATCAACTCTTACCAAATACTCCTATGTATGGACCTAAGCCAGTTCAAGAACCACGAACTAGAATTTTTTTTATTCATATTGAAATACATGTAGACGAGTGTTATTATACCTGTTATTAAATGTTATCAAGTAACTGTGTCCATCCCAAAAAGCATAATGGGATCCGACTTCACATGCCACCAATTGACAACTGGTCAAAAAGTAATTAGGGTACTAGGGAGTAACTAGCCCCCCCCCTTGTAATTCACATTAAGACCACAAGATATCACCAAATTATTGTATCAACACTTCCCTGGCTGCCAGTGTTCTTGCTCATCCAAAAATGTCCTCTTGGTCATCACAACAAAACAACTGTGGTAAGGTGATCCATTTTTTTTGTTATGATGAAAAAGTTCTAGCTATAGTCCAATGAAGTTAGATGTATAGTTTTTTTTAAATATACAAGTAGGAAAGCCTTAAGATAAATAATCAATTTGTTTAGAGAGAAAAATAGTAATATATTGGATGAGTGTTTTGGGGGCAACTCGGCCCCCCCTACTAGGGGGTAACTGGCCCCTGGGGGCTAGTTACCCCTTTATGTTATTAATGTGTTTCTGTCATTTAGCCATTTAGTTACTGCTAGTTTATGCTAACCTGCTAGCTAGCAACCTCCACTAGCAGTAAATGCTAGTTAGCAACCTTACAAGATCGTCAGAGGTAAAATACATGATTTAATTGCAGTTGTAAATGTTTGCACTAGTGGATGATAGTTTTACCGTTAGTTACTTTATAGACTTTTAGCTATTTTACACAGCATTATATGTCATATAGCTAGATATCTAGCTATGTTTTTAAGAGAGAGCTTTTAAATGGCACCTCTCCCCCTGCAGGTTAAAACTAATACTTTGAGTCAGGCGGTTTGAAAGAAACTGTCTTGTCTTAAGGTACAGAGTCCTGTGTGGTTAGGGAGGGTTTGGGGCCATCTGTTAGATTAGGGGTCAGTTCCTTATATAATTTAATGTTTCTATTTTCAGATGAGAACATACAAGAAGAAAACAGACCATGGAAGCTATAACTGAGGTTATATAGCATGCCCTGAAGGTAATAGAAATGTAATGAATACTCAGGGAGAAAAAGGTGTAGATTCACGTGCAGAGTGTGGCAGGTGTTCATTTTGCCTTTGCAGAAGGCAGGAATCGTGGTCGCAGGCAAAGGTCATACACAGGAAGGCAAACAGGCAGGTGAATCAAAACTAGGACTGAAGGCTCCAACTGGTTCTCACAAACGAGCTAGGAAAAGGCTCAGTAGAGTCAAAATGAACAATACCTCACAAAGGCACAAACAGAATGAACTGAACTAAATAAGGAACTGATGAGACCAGGTGAGTAACTAACACAGGTGAAAACAATGAACAAAAATGAAAGACAAGGCTACGTTCAAGAACACAAATAAACTGGGCTACGTTCAAGAACACAACCAAACAGAACACAAGGTTGACTAAGAAAATAAATACAGAACCTTACAAGAAAATGGCCAGACCTTAAAGGGGGCTGCCAGGGTGTTCAACATTTCACCAAGAACCCTATGGCACCACAGAGGAAAGGAGGTGAAAAACCCAGGCTTCAGGGGGTGCCAGTCTTCTCTTCCATGTATGAAAGTGACCTTGTCAACCACTTCCACAACTGGAAAGAGCCCTATTTGGCCTAACATCATGGGATGTGAGAAGACTTGCCTTTGATCTGGCAGAGAGGATGGGAATCAAACACAGTTTCAACAAAGGAAAGGGGTATGCCGGGGTGGATAGGTTCAGTGGCTTAAAATAACAGATAAAATAAAAAATAAAAATAATAATGAAGCACAACTGTCAACTGTCAGTTCGAATATCTCAAGCAACCAGTCTTGCAAGGGCTGTGGGCTTTAATAAGCTTAAGGTTGACCAGTTTTTTTACAGCCTACGAGGACATTTTAAACAGTGTCCGGGACGTCGGGCCAACAAAGATTTGGAACATGGATGAGACGGGAATACAAAACGTCCAGAAACTGTTGCCTGTGGTGGCCACCAAGGGAGAAAAAATGGTTGCGCAGAGAGGGGCTTCACAGTCACAGTAATTTGTGCTATCAGTGCAGCGAGGCAGTATGTGCCGCTACTCTTCATCTTCCCCCGGAAGAGCATGAACAAACAGCTGCTGGTTGGAGCACCTCCAGGGTCCGTTGGAAGGGTGAGTGACTCAGGCTGGGTCGACAGTACCATCTTTGTCGACTGACTCAACCACTTCGCCCACAGTGTTGTTTGCACCCCTGAGGAACCCCACATCCTCATCCTCGATGGGCACCACTCCCATAAGACCCTGGAGGCTGTTCTGCAAGCAAGAGGCCAGGGAGTGATTCTCATCACTCTGCCACCCCACGTACCGTCTTCAACGGTCTGAAGACCTTTTACAACAGGGCAGCAGATCAGTGGATGACGATGCATCCTATGAAAATGGTAAGTATATACCAAATGGCTGGCCTCTTCACAAAGGCCTATAGCAAGGTGGCCAGTTTGGAGAGAGGAGTGAAGGGCTTCCGGGCCAGTGGGCTGTGGCCTTTGGAGAAGGACATCTTCACAGAGTCGGACGTCGTGACCGCTGAGGTTATAAAGGAGCCTGAGCCCATTGGCGGTAAGAAAAAGTCATCTAAATTAACGAAAAGTAGCAGAAGCAGCATGTACTTGGTAGAAAGTGTTTACTGTACTAACACCGATGTATTGTTTTTGTCATTTATTTTCAATGCAAAGAATCCATTCAACCACAGTGCTCTACCGCCACCGCCGCCACCTCTACCGATACAGCTACCAGCTCTACCGCCACAATCACTAGCTCTACCTCCACCACCACCAGCTCTAATGCCAAAACCTCTACCTTCACCACATCTACCTCAGCCACAACCTCCACCCTGCAGCCTACCCTTGCTCCAAATGTCAGCACTCATTTTAGGGAATATATATTTGCATATAGTGATTAGAAGTGTTTATTGTACCAATACTCGTGTGTTCTTGTTGTTTGTTTTTGCTTAAACCAACAACAAACAGCTGCAGCAGTTCTATTGGAGTTGTTCCTAAGGCCGAGGCTCCAGGAGGTGAGGCCGAGGAAGAGGAAGGCAGAGTCTACGGCTGTACTGACCGCCTCACCTTACAAAAGGTGGCTGGAGGATAATGCTCGACGGAAACATCAACAAGATGAAAAGAGAGAGTAAGAAAACGAATCAGGTTCTTAAAAAAAATATTGTCTCGGGGGCAACACAACATGCTACATCAGCCACCAAAGAAGGGGATGTGGAGGCTGTGGTGTGGGGGCTGTGGTGTGGGGGCTGTGCTTTGGCAAAGTGGGTGGGGTTCATTGGATGGGGCCACAGTGTCTCCTGACCCCTCCTGTCTCAGCCTCCAGTATTTATGCTGCAGTAGTTTATGTGTCGGGGGCTAGGGTCAAGTCTGTCACATCTGGAGTATTTCTCTTGTCTTTTCCGGTGTCCTGTGTGAATTTAAATATGCTCTCTCTAATTCTCTCTTTCTCTCTTTCTTTCTCTCTCTCGGAGGACCTGAGCCCTAGGACTATGCCTCAGGACTACCTGGCTTGATGACTCCTTGCTGTCCCCAGTTCACCTGGCCGTGCTGCTGCTCCAGTTCCAACTGTTCTGCCTGCAGCTATGGAACCCTGACCTGTTCACCGGACGTGCTACCTGTCCCAGACCTGCTGTCCCAGACCTGCTGGAACCCTGACCTGTTCACCGGACGTGCTACCTGTCCCAGGCCTGCTGTTTTCAACTCTCTAGAGACAGCAGGAGCGGTAGAGATACTCTCAAAGATCGGCTATGAAAAAGCCAACTGACACTTAATCTTGTGTTACTGACTTGTTGCACCCTCGACAACTACTATGATTATTATTATTTGACCATGCTAGTAATTTATGAACATTTGAACATCTTGGCCATGTGCTGTTATAATCTCCACCCGGCACAGCCAGAAGAGGACTGGCCACCCCTCATAGCCTGGTTCCTCTCTAGGTTTCTTCCTAGGTTTTGGCCTTTCTAGGGAGTTTTTCCTAGCCACCGTGCTTCTACACCTGCATTGCTTGCTGTTTGGGGTTTTAGGCTGGGTTTCTGTACAGCACTTTGAGATATCAGCTGATGTAAGAAGGGCTATATAAATAAATTTGATTTGGATTGTCTTTTCTGTGAGGAGCTGTTTCCAGTCACAAGTAGGGACTGGATTAGGTGTGAGCAGCGCAGGAGGTGGGTTTATGAGTTGTGCTCCAATTTTACTGGGGATAGCTTCATTTGTGACCTATGTACAAATTAGAATTGTGCAATAGCAGAGCATAAGAGATGCAACATCAATGTTACACTGAATTAATTAAGCTATAATTTATTGTTATTAAATGTCATATTCCAATGTTATTAGTTATATTGCAATTAATCTATTTTTTTAACGAATGAAAAACAACTATTGGAAACCTTTTGCTCCTGAATGTCATTTTAAAGGCTGCAGGGATTTAAAATCTTGCATTATTCCAATTGTCACGTCCGTATTTAATAAATAGTATGTTGAGCACGCAACCCGCTGCGCCTTGGTCAATGAACAATGAAATAACAAATAAAATGTATATGCAGGTGAGTTATAAAGAGGAACTTTACATCAAATAGCCATTTATTTCCTTTTATAGTTTATTCGCCTAAGCATTACCTTCATCCACATACCAATTTCTTTTCAAAACATTGCTTTTTTGTGTCAGCGATAAGACATACTTACGGGGGCTTAGTACCCCACGCATTTAGGACACATTTAATTGTAGTATACGCATCAATTAATGGTCCAAGTATAGATGTTTAGAAAGATCTAGTAGCCTAAATCTATGAAAACGAAAAAAGGAATTGTTATCATTGAATATACTTCAGTCACACAAGTATGTAACGTGTATTGCTGGCTTTTAGCCCAAACTTGAAACCGTAAGGCATACATCAAATCAAAATCCATAAGGGATAAATAAATAATTTCTCTCTTACGGTAAATCCCATGGCAAGTGTCCATCTTTTCCTATTCCCATGTTGTTGCATGCAGCGGCGATGAGCCGCAACGGTTTCCTCGGTACTTTGTCCGCGCACATCGTCGATACATTAGTGGAAGGTACAATATGAACTGTCTGGTTTAACATCGAGTTTACAAGTGTCTATATAACTCCCTCAGATACGCAAGCAGGCTTAATAACGCATTGGATGAGGATAATTTCAGTGCATAACAACCACTGAACTGCTCTACCGAGTATGACCAAAGCCAAAGGCAACTGTAGACAGGAGGGCGAGGATAAGTATTTTGCTTGTTGAATCCAACGTTTTTGTGTGTGGAGAGAATGAGTTTCTGGAATTTGCGGCCACATCTGGAACTGTTCTCTCCGGTTGCTACGTGAATGTCCATGTTTACCACTGATTATGAAACAATCAGAGGCACTGGAGGTCGCACCTCCTCCCTCCCCAGATACACTAGATTACCAAAAGTATGTGAACACCTGCTTGTCGAACATCATTCCAAAATCATGGCCATGAATATGGAGTTGGTTCCCTTTTGCTGTAATAACAGCCTCCACTCTTCTGGGAAGGCTTTCCACTAGATGTTGAAACATTGCTGCGGGGATTTACATTCAGCCACAAGCGCATTAGTGAGGTCAGGCACTGATGTTGGGCGATTAGGCCTGGCTCGTACTCGGCGTTCCAATTCATCCCAAAGGTGTTAGATGGTCTTGTTCTGTGAGCTTGTGTGGCCTATCACTTCGCGGCTGAGCGGTTGTTGCTTCTAGATGTTTCCACTTCACAATAACAAGATTTACAGTTGTCTGGGGCAAGGTGGCATCCTATCACAGTGCCACGTTGAAAGTCCATTCTACTGTCAATGTTTGACTATGGAGATTGCATGGCTGTGTGTTCGATTTTATACACCTGTCAGCAACAGGTATATACTTTTGTATATAAACTCAGCAACAACAACAACAACAACAAAACGCCCTCACTGTCAACTGTGTTTATTTTCAGCAAACTTAACATGTGTAAATATTTGTATGAACATAAGATTCAACAACAAACTGAGACATAAACTGAACAAGTTCCACAGACATGTGACTAACAGAAATGGAATAATGTGTCCCTGAATCAAGGGGGGGCAAAATCAAAAGTAACAGTCAGTATCTGGTGTGGCCACCAGCTGCATTAAGTACTGCAGTGTATCTCCTCCTCATGGACTGCACCAGATTTGCCAGTTCTTGCTGTGAGATGTTACCCCACTCTTCCACCAAGGCACCTGCAAGTTCCCAGACATTTCTGGGGGGAATGGCCCTAGCCCTCACCCTCCGATCCAACAGGTCCCAGACGTGCTCAATGGGATTGAGATCCGGGCTCTTCGCTGGCCGTGGCAGAACACTGACATTCCTGTCTTGCAGGAAATCACGCACAGAACGAGCAGTATGGCTGGTGGCATTGTCATGCTGGAGGGTCATGTCAGGATGAGCCTGCAGGAAGGGTACCACATGAGGAAGGAGGATGTCTTCCCTGTAACACACAGCGTTGAGAATGCCTGCAATGACAACAAGCTCAGTCCAATGATGCTGTGACACACCGCCCCAGACCATGACGGACCCTCCACCTCCAAATCGATCCCTCTCCAGAGTACAGGCCTCGGTGTAACGCTCATTCCTTCGACGATGAACACGAATCCGACCATCACCCCTGGTGAGACAAAACCACGACTCGTCAGTGAAGAGCCCTTTTTGCCAGTCCTGTCTGGTCCAGCGACGGTGGGTTTGTGCCCATAGGCAAAGTTGTTGCGGTGATGTCTGGTGAGGACCTGCCTTACAACAGGCCTACAAGCCCTCAGTCCAGCCTCTCTCAGCCTATTGTGGACAGCCTGAGCACTGATGGAGGGATTGTGCGTTCCTGGTGTAACTCGGGCAGTTGTTGTTGCCATCCTGTACCTGTCCCGCAGGTGTGATGTTCGGATGTACCGATCCTGTGCAGGTGTTGTTACACGTGGTCTGCCACTGCGAGGACGGTCAGCTGTCCATCAGTCAGTAGAAAGGCCTCTTTAGTGTCCTAAGTAGGAAGTCACCCCCCAAAAAATCCCTTGCCCAAACCTTGCAGGGGCCCAGCAAAACTGTGGTACACCACTATTACTTTAGATTCATTGTGTTTTGCATTTACTTTGTACTATTTTTATTATTGAACTTAAATTGTAAAGTAAGTAGCCTTGTGCGAGCCGGAGCCGGGCTCCTATTTCTGTAGCGTGAGGCAGCATGATGTACATGTACAGGACGCTAGTCTTTTGCAGGGCCTTACCCCCAATTTATCTCAATGCTGAGTGCCAAGCAGTCGCATCAGGTCACATTTTTGGTATGACCTTGGCCAGGTATCGAACTCACAACTGTCCAATGTCAGGGTTGACACTAACCACAAGGCCACTGAGTTGGTCATTGAACTTAAGACAACCAATATTTGCATGTGCATGCCATAAGCAAACCATTACACTAAAATAAATATTACTTTGAGCAAGTGTTCATTTTTTTACCTTTTACTACAGATACATAAAGAACGGTCAATTTGTCAGTCTTCACACACAAATAACAATTGGGTTACAAGAAAAAGAAAACATGCTATATCAAATTATTACTGTACAAACTGAGTTGAATCACTCACACACACACTTATATACAGAAATGGTTATATAATTCCTTTAAAACATTTACAAAGGGTAATAAGGAAATTAGTTTACAAAATGTATTATGCACTTCTGCTGCCTTTAAATGCTCCTCAGAACCTTTGATTTCTGAATATCCGACAGCACTTGAAGGCAGCATTATACCCCATAGAATAACTAGGGGCATTTGACCTGACAATTCCAGGTTGGGTAATCGTTATCAGCTTGAGGCTGATGCCATTCCCAATGGCTAAGACTGTATAGTATACTGCACATAGCATGCCCTCAGGCTCAAACACAGCCACCACCCAGTGTTCTTTCAGCAAATATAACTTGTGCATCCATGTTCTTTGTATTAATTAAAGTGATGCCAACACTTCCATTCAAGACAGTTTGGTGGTGTGCATATTAAAGAGAGTCATCTTGTGTGCCACCATTACCTCCCTCTAGTAACAATAGGGACAGTGTCACTGTGGACTTGTGATTTGAGCTGTGGGTTTGAGATTCTCCACAGAGACAGAAGGTCACAGACCATTAGTTCTCTGGGCATCATGTGGTCGGATGTTCCATTTAGCCGGCTGACTTCACAGAAAGCTGGCAGAGTTTGTGGAAAGCTTGCAGCCTTCTCTCCTCCTCCATTCCTGCTGCTGCTCACATAACTGAGGTAGATGTGCTCCTGTAGAGTTGACGAGTCAGGGAAGGAGGACGCAACGTTGAGACGCTGGTCAATTCTGCTGGAGAGCAGAGTGGCTGGAATCCCCTCTTTCTTCTCCTCTTCAGGCACTAGTCGCTGGTCTGCCTCCGGGCCTTGTTGCTACAGCCCGGTGTGAGGTCCTCATTGCGACGCTTCACAACGATCTGTCCTCTGCCTGAATCAAAATCAATGATAATAGAAACTTTATATCATATACAGTTGAAGTCGGAAGTTTACATACACTTAGGTTGGAGTCATTAAAACTCATTTTTCAACCACTCCACAAATTTCTTCTTAACAAACTATACAGTGGGGGGAAAAAGTATTTGATCCCCTGCTGATTTTGTACATTTGCCCACTTACAAAGAAATGATCAGTCTATAATTTTAATAGGTTTATTTGAACAGTGAGAGACAGAATAACAACACAAATATCCAGAAAAACGCATATCAGAAATGTTATAAAATGATTTGCATTTTAATGAGGGAAATAAGTATTTGACCCCCTCTCAATCAGAAAGATTTCTGGCTCCTAGGTGTCTTTTATACAGGTAACGAGCTGAGATTAGGAGCACACTCTTACAGGGAGCAATCAATCAGATTCCACAGAAGCAATCAATCAGATTCCAAACTCTCCACCATGGCCAAGACCAAAGAGCTCTCCAAGGATGTCAGGGACAAGATTGTAGACCTACACAAGGCTAATGGGCTACAAGACCATCGCCAAGCAGCTTGGTGAGAAGGTGACAACATTTGGTGCGATTATTCGCAAATGGAAGAAACACAAAAGAACTGTCAATCTCCCTCGGCCTGGGGCTCCATGCAAGATCTCACCTCGTGGGGTTGCAATAATCATGAGAACGGTGAGGAATCAGCCCAGAACTACACGGGAGGATCTTGTCAATGATCTCAAGTCTGCATGGGTCTCATAGTCACCAAGAAAACAATTGGTAACACACTATGCCGTGAAGGACTGAAATCCTGCAGCGCCCGCAAGGTCCCCCTGCTCAAGAATACATACACATACCCGTCTGAAGTTTGCCAATGAACATCTGAATGATTCAGAGGACAACTGGTGAAAGTGTTGTGGTCAGATGAGACCAAAAGGGAGCTCTTTGGCATCAACTCAACTTGCCATGTTTGGAGGAGGAGGAATGCTGCCTATGACTCCAAGAACACCATCTCCACCGTCAAACATGGAGGTGGAAACATTATGCTTTGGGGGTGTTTTTCTGCTAAGGGGACAGGACAACTTCACCGCATCAAAGGGACGATAGACGGGGCCATGTACCGTCAAATCTTGGGTGAGAACATCCTTCCCTCAGCCAGGGCATTGGAAATGGGCCGTGGATGGGTATTCCAGCATGACAATGATCCAAAACACACAGCCAAGGCAACAAAGGAGTGGCTCAAGAAGAAGCACATTAAGGTCCTGGAGTGGCCTAGCCAGTCTCCAGACCTTAATCCCATAGAAAATCTGTGGAGGGAGCTGAAGGTTCGAGTTGCTAAACGTCAGCCTCGAAACCTTAATGACTTGGAGAAGATCTGCAAAGAGGAGTGGGACAAAATCCCTCCTGAGATGTGTGAAAACCTGGTGGCCAACTACAAGAAACGTCTGACCTCTGATTGCCAACAAGGGTTTTGCCACCAAGTACTAAGTCATGTTTTGCAGAGGGGTCAAATACTTATTTCCCCCATTTAAAATGCAAATCATTTTATAACATTTTTGACATGCGTTTTTCTGGATTTTTTGGTTGTTATTCTGCCTCTCACTGTTCAAATAAACCTACCATTAAAATTATAGACTGATCATTTCTTTGTAAATGGGCAAACGTACAAAATCAGCAGGGGATCAAATACTTTTTCTCCCCACTGTAGTTTTAGCAAGTCGGTTAGGACATCTACTTTGTGCATGACACAAGTAATTTTTCCAACGGTTGTTTATAGACAGATTATTCAGTGTATCACAATTCTAGTGGGTCAGAAGTTTACATACACTAAGTTCACTGTGCCTTTAAACAGCTTGGAAAATTCCAGGAAATGTCATGGCTTTAGAAGTTTCTGATAGGCTAATTGAGTCAATTGGAGGTGTACCTGTGGATATCTTTCAAGGCCTACCTTCAAATTCAGTGCCTCTTTGCTTGACATCATGGGAAAATCAAAAGAAATAAGCCAAGACCTCAGAAAATTGTAGACCTCCACAAGTCTGGTTCATCTTTGGGAGCAATTTCCAAACGCCTGAAGGTACCACGTTCATCTGTACAAACAATAGTACGCAAGTATAAACACCATGGGACCACGCAGCTGTCTTACCGCTCAGGAAGGAAACGCGTTCTGTCTCCTAGAGATGAGCGTACTTTGGTGCGAAAAATGCAAATCAATCCCAGAACAACAGCAAAGGACCATGTGAAGATGCTGGAGGAAACAGGTACAAAAGTATCTATATCCACAGTAAACAAGTCCTATATTGACATAACCTGAAAGGCCGCTCAGCAAGGAAGAAGCCACTGCTCCAAAACCGCCATAAAAATTGAAACAAAAATAGAACTGTTTGGCCATAATGACCATCGTTATGTTTGGAGGAAAAAGGGGGAGGCTTGCAAGCCGAAGAACACCATCCAACCATGAAGCACAGGGGTGGCAGCATCATGTTGTGGGGGTGCTTTGCTGCAGGAGGGACTGGTGCACTTCACAAAATAGATGGCATCAAGAGGATGGAAAATTATGTGTATATATTGAAGCAACATCTCAACACATCAGTCAGGAAGTGAAAGCTTGGTCGCAAATGGGTCTTCCAAATGGAGAATGACCCCAAGCATACTTCCAAAGTTGTGGCAAAATGGCTTAAGGACAACAAAGTCAAGGTATTGGAGTGGCCATCACAAAGCCCTGACCTCAATCCCATAGAAAATTTGTGGGCAGATCTGAAAAAGCGTGTGCAAGCAAGGAGGCCTACAAACCTGACTCAGTTACACCAGCTCTGTCAGGAGGAATGGGCCAAAATTCACCCAACTTATTGTGGGAAGCTTGTGGATGGCTACCTGAAACATTTGACCTAAGTTAAACAATTTAAAGGCAATGCAACCAAATACTAATTGAGGTTGTAAACTTCTGACCCACTGGGAATGTGATGAAGGAAATAAAATCACTTATTGTGACATTTCACATTCTTAAAATAAAAGTGGTGATCCTAACTGACCTAAAACAGAGACTTTACTAGGATTTAATGTCAGGAATTGTGAAAAACTGAGTTTAAAATGTATTTGGCTAAGGTGTATGTAAACTTCTGACTTCAACTGTAATCTGATTATTTCCCTATGAAATTAGTTATGGAAAAATGCAAACATTCCTGGTACGCATCTGCTTTGACTAATCCTTTCAATTTCTGATCGGTATTACTATTCTGATCTTCCCTTTGTTCAATCAGGGAGGTCAATTAAGCCTATTCCAATCTGCAACCTCTTATTATGATCATCCTTAGTAACATCATGCCTGACAAGTACTGTCACATGACACATCTTTCCCACCCATGCCCATATCAGAGATGGATGAAGTCGCAGTCAATCTCAGTGTAGATAAGATTAAGGTTAACACTGATCTTTGGAAAAATCCCAGTTTCTCTGTGGCAGTCAAGGAAGGAACTAAGGAGGATTGTTACCTGCTTGAGTGGCTCCCTCATTCTGGATTTCTTCAGGGGAAGGCCCTGGCATTGGACCCGTCATGACCCCTGCACCGTGTCCACTGTTATTAGGATTGGCAGGCACTGTTGCAAGCAGCCCTGTGAAATGGAGACAGACTTGGACAGTCAGTCTCTACCACACCACAGCCCCATAGATAATCATTGATAATGGTAACATAACAATATAAAAGAAAACAAAGTCACTGTATTCATAATGATTTTCAAAGTAGGAGTGCTGACCCCCCCCCCCCCCCCACCTTTATTCATTATATTTAAAAGGCAAAACTTCTACTCCGTGACACTTTGAATAGCTATTCATGGAAATTGTTAGTGTCTGAAAATAGCTGCTTTGAAGCGGACTTCAAAGCGATTAGCTGTACATTCAGCAGGTCATGCGCTCTGTGCTCACCCAGGCCGCGGTAGCAGGAGAGCTGTTGGTAGATCTGCTTCATCCTCTCCACGTTGAGGCGGCTGGCCTCGGCGTGGTGCACCATGGGTTTGGGGTAGTGCACACCGATCACGCACTTGGCCGCCTTCTGCACGCTCTCGGGTGCATTCCAGGGGTCGTAGATGTACTTGGCCGGGAAGCCCTTCAGTATGGGAAGATAGCGCCTGGAAAAAACAAATGGAGAAACTTCTGACTTCTGAAATGAACAATAATGAAACAAATTTCCCATGACATTTCTAGTTGCTACAGCATGGAAATGTCATTAAGGCTCTATGGAGTGTATAATGAGACATTGTGGTCTAGCAGGTCGTATACAGAATTGTTTGTCATGGTTTTCTGCATGTTCTTCATGCCTTGTCACAGGCATGGTGAAATAAAACACTAAGGTCTATTACAGTGTACCACACTGGTTAAAAGTAGCAGTGGACAACTAGGTGCAGGGAAGATCTTCTCACCGTATGTAGTCTCCGTTGGGGTCTGTCCTCCTGCCGAAGCCCACGGGACAGTAACAGTGGAAGAACTGCTGGAAGAAGGAGCTGCAGGAGAGCCACATCCAGCTGCCTGCGTTCACACTCCAGTCTGCATCCAGTAGCAGCTCCTCAAATACCTGACAGGTACATAAACACACACATGCTTAGATACAAACAGAACAACGATAAACAGTCATACATACATATCAGATTTCCCCCTGTCATCGCCTCTCTCCCCATGCCCCAGTATCTACCTTCATGCCCTCCTCCCAGCTGATCCACAGGTCTCCCCGGGTCAGGAAGCAGGCCACGGCGTGTCTGGCCAGGTGGTGGATCCAGCCCTCCTGCCTCAGCTGGGTCATGATGGCGTCGATCCAGGGGAACCCTGTCCTCCCCTCGGCCCACTTGGCCAGCGCCTCTGGGTTGCGGTCCCAGGGAATCTGCACGCACACAGGGTTGCCCTCCATCTTGTCGAAGCAGGGGTTGTTGGTGGCCGTAGTGTAGAAGAACTCACGCCACAACAGCTGGCCATAAAGTGAGAGGGGAGGAGAGCTGTTTTTCTTAACCTTCCTGTAGAGGTCAGTGAGTTTGAAGTAGAAGAGGCGACAGGAGAGGCAGCCGAAGCGGAGGTAGGGGCTGAGGCCCGTGGGGCTGGCCAGCAGGGAGTTGGCGTTCATCCGGGGACGCTCAAAGTTGGCCACCCATGCCTGGAACATAGAGGGTTAGGGTTTGAGTTAGGACCCCAGTGGAACCCGTCTATCTCACAGGCACATGACACATTAATAAGTTCAGGAAATAAAGGAATTTTTCTAGAACAGTCACATTTTCAGGAAGAAAATT
Source organism: Salmo salar (assembly GCF_965601325.2). Classification (NCBI taxonomy): domain Eukaryota; kingdom Metazoa; phylum Chordata; class Actinopteri; order Salmoniformes; family Salmonidae; genus Salmo; species Salmo salar. The sequence goes on along the minus strand of NC_138306.1, from coordinate 18,060,409 downwards.
GACTCCAACACGGGTACTGTATGTGTCCACCACACTGGTTCAGTAGTGGTGGGATATAAAGAAGGGAGTCCTTCCCACCTTTCTCTCCAGGTGCCTCTCCAGGCGAGTGAGGGCCTCCGTCTCTCCCCCCGGCCATACTGCTGTAGCCAGGCCTTCCGTCTCAAAGCCAAGCTCCTCCAGGGAGGGTACGCCAAACTTGTCGTCGTGGTCGTCACTGATGGGCGTGGCACACTTCCTCATGACCTCAGCGGTGATGGTCTCGGCGGGCATCTCCACGGCATCCATGTGACTTATGAGCACCTGGAAACGCTTGTAGGTGAGAGGGGACTGGCCTCCGTTCAGCTCGATGATCCTACAGAGACACATGGACAGAGAGAGGAATTTAGTGCACCACATAAATTAAACTATAATGTTAGTGTTATGAATATGTTGCGAATACATCATGTTTGCGTATTTGCACAACTTGATGACTTAATAACAACAAGGTAATAACATTCTCATTGCTTTGACATGGGTTGTGTTCTCACAAGATCTAATATATGTCAGCCAGGAACTACAGTAGCTAGATCTCCTTTACTGTGTGTGTGTGTGTGTGTGTGTGTACGAGTCACTCACTTGTCCAGGTCGTAGAGCGTGTGGGAGACTTTGACCGTGACTTCCACCCCGGCCTCGCTGGCCAGCTTCTGGATGGCGGCATCCCGCTCCTTGCCAAAGGGCTCAGAGTCGTACTCGTAAGATAGCCGGCTAATCTGCCATTCCTGGGAAGTCGAGAGAGAGACAAGGTCAGTCACACCACAGTCAAACACCATGGTAAATAGGGAACCTTTGGTAAAGATCAAGAATACGTAGGAAGTTCATAGAAAATACCATGGAATTCAAATAATGCTAATGCTCACATACAGATCAAGTGAAGACTGAATACAGTGGAAGCCACTCCTCAGTAAAAGGCATGACAGCCCGCTTGGAGTTTGCCAAAAGGCACCTCAAGGACTCTCAGACCATGAGAAACAAGATTATCTGGTCTGATGAAACCAAGATTGAACTCTTTGGCCTGAATGCCAAGCGTCATATCTGGAGGAAATCAGGCACCGCTCATCACCTGGCCAATACCATCCCATGCATCGCTGATGTTTTTCAGTGGCTGGGACTGGGAGACTAGTCAGGATCGAGGGAACATGAACGGAGCAAAGTACAGAGAGATCCTTGATGAAGTCCTGAGCGCTCTAGAGCAGGTTCTCAGACTGTGGTCGAGGTTCAACCTTCCAACAGGACAACGACCGTAAGCACACAACCAAGAAAACGCGGGAGTGGCTTCAGGACAAGTCTCGGAATGTCCTTGAGTGGTCCAGCCAGAGCCCGGACTTGAACCCGATCGAACATCTCTGGAGAGACCTGAAAATAGCTGTGCAGCGATGCTCCCCATCCAACCTGACAGAGCTTGAGAGGATCTGCAGAGTAGAATGGGAGAAACTCCCCAAATACAGGTGTGCCAAGCTTATAGCATCATACCCAAGACTTGAGGCTGTACTCGCTGCCAAAGGTGCTTCAACAAAGTACTGAGTAAAGGGTCTGAATACTTATCTAAATTTGATATTTCAGTTATTTTTTTATTTTTTTTGCAAAAATGTATAAAGACCTGTTTTTGCTTTGTCATTATGGGGTATTGTGTGTAGATTGATGAGTGGAAAAAACGATTTAATCAATTTTAAAATAAGGCTGTAACGTAACAAAATTCGGAAAAAGTCAAGGAATCTGACCACTTTCCGAATGCACTGTATATCAAGACATTTGAGACGATATGACACAGTGGAAGTACGGTACAGTAACTGACTAGTTTAATCACACGAGACCGTAATTCTATGGGGCATACTGTACTTTTGAGGCATACGTGTACAGTACACAGTGGCTGTGCAGTACTGTAAGTGTGATGGGTTACTACTACAGTACAAGTGTGATAGTGTTAATTGTACCTTGAACAGCCTGGGGAAGACATCAGTAGGCTGGCCCCGGATGACAAACAGACGGGAGTGGAGCTTGCGGAGGCTGGCGTCTAGGTCCTCCAGACACTGGAGTAAGAACCTGGAATCAAACAGAGAAGATGATCAATGATCTGATCATATAATCAGAGAGGAAATAGGCTACAGGTGTAACCTGTCGCCTATTTTTTATTATGTTTTATGGTATTTAGTTTAGTCATTATCCCAAGGTCACATGATGGATGTTCCAGTACGAGTGAACATATGATCCATACATCCATCACGTGAGCCGTGGCTCAAATACATGTCATAAGTAGAGTTGCACCATATCAAAGGGCTTTACGTCATTGCAACAAAGCCGTTGAAGTGAATGTAAAGTGGAGATTGAATCAAAAAGGCTAGTGGAAAGGAATTGCAATCATGGGAATGTCTGCTGCTTCTCTCAGTGCAGAGAGCATTATTCAGGGAGATTCTATTGAGAAAACATGTCCTTCACCACCAGATTATTAAAGCACTCTAAATTTGACATAGGCTACCAGCAGAGGAGTTGGCCTATCATTTAAAACACCTAGTGGAAACATTGAGTGGAGGATCTGTCTGACTGAATGGAACATACTACGCTGTGAGTAAGTCATGTAGAACAATAAGGTCTCTGTACCATCCCAGCCTTGTAGTATTACATGACAACAGGAGGGCGCTCTCGGTTTAACAAAACGATAGACAGCTCCATCAACTGGCAAAGCATGGCTAGTGGAACTACAAGCCCTCATTAGAATGTGGAGATTTTAAACTGTAATGCCTCACATTTCTGAGTAAGCGAACACGAACACAAAGCCTGTATCAACATTATAGAACATCTCTGGCAAACGCGAACAGTCATTCTGAGGTAGTGCGTACACTAGCATAAGTGATAAGCCTGGGCCAATGGGGAAGGACTGCTTGATTGATCCTCGACAAACAGCCCTACCTTAGACCTTCTCATTCTGCTGTCATATGATCCTCAAACTACATGGGAAGTGTTGACCACAAAATAATATTGACTCCTGCTGAAGCAAACATGACATGAGTCATCATTGTATCATGTAGCCAATAAATTACTCCTTTAACTAGGCCTAATTTGTTATGACAACGTGGATATCAACCAAGTCAAGAGAGGGTGACTGTCTGAACGTTGTGTTCTGTGTTGGGTGACTGGACTGTCCCTTTAAGGAGGCATCACTTCATCCAAACCCTTATCTGAGAATGGTGTCCTCGTTTTGTGTTGCGTTCCTCCATTCACACAGTGAATGCTGTACTTGGAACTCGAATGAAACAGGTTTGGTAGAGCGTTTATCACAAGCAGCAGGGTTTACAATATGATCTCTGAAAAGGTAATATAACCTATTATGCAACATATGACGACTAGCGGCCCTGCAAGCAATGTCATCATCATGAATACGCTTGAACCGCAGGGTGATGCACGGTGACCACAAAGTGAACATTGCTGGGTAGGCTAAATCCCGTCTGAGACTCAGTTGTGCCACTCACCTGGAGCAGACTACACACACTGGGAACTTTATATTGACTAGGCCTATATATATTCTAGTAGGCTGGTGCTGGTCCCAGAGAAGTGTTCTTTCTTATAGCTAGGACAGCCTATGCCATTCTGTTCTGGCTGGTAAAGCTATGTGAGCTGCCTGGCTCAATCACCGGCTAATAGGGCAGCTACTATAAGAGGAGGCTAGTTCTCAGGAGGAAGTGGGGTTGAGCGGTGGGTTGAATGTAGGTCAAAGCTGCGAGGACTGGAGAGCAGAATGTCATAACCACCCCAATGACACAGTGCCCCATTTCCAATGCCTGCCCGCACTCAGCCAGGATGGGGAGGGGGACTTACATAATCCTTACTGCTATACATGTTCTTTAACCCTGCTGAAATGTAGGCCTACTCTCCCGATGGTAATAGAAACAACTGAGAATAGCCTGCTTACAGAGATGTTTTTGACATGGGTAATGCAGTCAGGTCAGTATCCCCTTCTCTTGCTCTAAAACAGGTTATGCTTTAAATGAACATTCTAATAAGTGGCCAAACTAAAGCAGCATAGTATGTGGGCTAAATGAAAGGGAGGGAATCCAAGGTAAATCAGTAATCAACAGTCCTTGGTGCCCTGGAATGCCCTTGATTCCTGTGTGGCACACAGATGTACTTGTAATGCAATAATTGACAGTCAATATTTACTATAACTGTTTGCATAAGTGTGGTGCTAGGAAAGCCCTACTTTCCTGCCTAAGCGGTACACCACACACGCACACACACACACACACTAATGTCATTCATAACCAACTACAGCACTGGGATTCCTCCTTCTGGCGTTATGATAACCCAGATTTGGTTTTCCATAAACCTATTGACCAAATGTGCATAAGTGGCGTCTGGCGTGCCCACAAGGTCATAATCTATTGAAAAGGAAACCATCCTTGATCCATCAGAGCCCCTAGGCAAATTCACAAGCGTGGCAATGCAAAAAGCAGGGACCTGTGTGACCTACATCTGCGGTAAACACATCTGTGTTGGGTGAGTGCAATACGAGCCACTCAATTAAAACACGTCCTCTAATACAGGGGTTCCCAAACGCGTTCTATGGGGAACTGTTCACACCCCTCGTTGGTGGAGAGAATTTTGCGAGCTTAAAGCTTATTTCCTGCAATTCTATAAATGTTGTCATGGGGTGCAAATAAAATGTTGCAGTTAAACAAAAATACTAAATAAAAAAACATTAGCTAACATGGGCTAGTTGCTCTGGACATTTCTGACAAGTTATAAATAGTTCTCTAAGATATGCAATGACTAACATGACAAGAGGAACTGATGATGCACTACCCAATTTAGAAATGTCACCTTGTGCATTCTACTATTAGGACCCCTACCTCCACCTGCTGATGCCCACGTTGGAGGACCCTGCAAACCAGGGGTCTAGGATGTAAACATAGCGAAGGGTGTCCGCTCCCCGGATAGACTCCTTTAGAGAGGGGTTGTCGTGGACCCGCAGTCCCTTCCTGAACCAGTGGATCGTGTTGCCGACCATTTCACCTGCTGTCTCTTCTAGTTATGTCCACGGCTCGAGTCGTTGGTTATTGCGCTGATGTCAAAACAAAACGCGTACGAGCTAAAACAATAGCTTTTGCATGCCCAAACTAAGTTTCGGTTCTGTCGCCTAGATGGTTTTATAATGTATACACTTTTTTTTATTTTTTATTAACCTGTTAAAAACGATGTTCGACCTGATGGCTAGCCTAGCAGCTCGAAAAATGTATAATTGCGTTGTCGTATCTAGCTATTTTCCAGATAAGGAAGAAGAGCGCTAGTTCAGTAAGCGCGAGCGAGTGAACTAAAGTACAGTAGGTAGAGCGTTTTGCTGAGAAATTAAACTGTCTTCCAGTATCACTCGAATGTATTCCCATATTCAAAGAAAATGTTCCCTGTTGAAATGAACTTTCTTTGACAACGGCTCCACCCAAAGAGGTACGCGGATAAGAAAGAAGGAATCTGATTGGTCAATGTCACCAGTTATGTAACGTTTGCTCGCTCACGTTTCTGTAGTGTGCTTATTCCTATCTTGTGTTTTTTCCACAGGCATCATTTATACACGGTAAATATCCACACAACACAATATTTTATGTTTAATAAGTTATTTACAGATTACTTTAAAAACCATAGTCTGATTATCGATCTTATTTTGGATTTTGTTGACAAAAATGTGTGCGCGTCATGATTAGTTACGCAGGACCCGGATGAACACATGTACTAAAAAAATGATTACGCAAGTGTATCTGTAGGCCTAGTGGGCAACCCATCACCGTTACCGTCACACGTCCATGCATGTGATGAATGTCAAATACTCTTTGTTATTAGACTATGTACCACTATGTATTTACGTTAAAATGCTGTCATTTCAAAATGGATTCAAACCAAATAACTATTCTTGCCTGTGTATGCATGCTTACCAATGCAGAATTTCAGATGTGATCAGATTTCAATCAAAAACTTATCAGCAAAGATCATAAGGTATCCCAAACACCTTAAAAGAAGCAACCAATTGTCACACAGTATTGCATTAGTAGGGCCTACACTTTAATTACATTGTCCTGAAGCATGAGGTGGGAAAACATGTGGATGATGATTGTGTGAAACAATTACAAACTGTAGTAGTTTTTATTCATGAGACAAGGGATGGGTGGGTAGTTGGATGAGGAAACAGTTTGAATATCTAGACACTAGATTGTAATATGCAATATCAACACACCATCTTTAGTAGCATACATTAGGCTGCGTATAGTATAGTTGATAATACTTTTATGAAGGAAAAGTTCAATGACAACATGACTGTGTGAACTTTGAATATGTAAAATAATAAGGGAATTTCTTTATAGTAGCCTAAGTCTTCCTAGTATGGAAATGTATGGTGAGGCTAGATCTTTGACATAATGATTGAGGTTTACAAACTGAGCACCAGGGTTCAGTGTTGCTCCAGGGATAAGCAGCATACAACTTCAGCACAAAATGTACCAACAATACTCTCCTCAATCAAATTAAAATCAAATCAATGTAATTTGTCACATACACAGTTTACAGCAGGTGGGAAAAGTGCAGTAAAATGCTTATGTGCTAGATCTTCAACAATGCAGTACATCAGTCAATAATAACAATAAAAAGAGTCAAGTAAAAAATAACAAGTAATAGAAGCGGTAGTATGCATAGTACTAATAGACTGTAGAGAAATATAAAGTGGGTAGTAGTGTCTTGGTCGCGCAGTAGAATAAATAGTATATAATAGAACAGCAGGGTTGACTGTTGTGTGTGTGTCTGGGTGTGTGTGTGTGTGTATGTGTGTTCAATCCCACAGATGTCAACAGTGCCCCATATCAGGACCAATTAAAGTTAGATGAGAAATGGTCTGTGTCCCAATTATCTCTCTTTCCTCCCAAAGTGTGCACTTGTTTACTTCCCCTCGCTGATTTGAAAGGAAATGACTGGTATAAGAAATATGGTGGAACATTTGCCTGGCTACGCTTCCACATCGCTACGGCCAAGTCACGCTTCTCCACGATAAGTCTGGATTTGCCTCCCTCCCCGACGTTTTTTAGAATGCAAAGACATTCTGCCCGTTCTTATTGGTCCCAGAAACCAAAGACAGTACTGTATGAAGATAGGCTAAAACTGCTTCTCCAATAGAAATCCCCGATCACACTTGTAGGTGATGTCATGGCGACGTTAGCTAGCTAAGCTCATGGGTAGAAACACGTCATCGTGTCTAATGGTCGCCTCGCGTTGAACTGCGCATGTGCAGGCCATCAAATCAAATGCAGTCCTTTGATATAAAGTTATTTTTTACGAAAATGTGTCCGTTTGTCAGTCATGAGGTTGGAGTAATAACAACTTCAACTACTTAAGACATTGGCTGGAGTCTAGGTTGTGCCTTTAGATTTTGAAAACATTAACAAATAAGGAAACATTTTTCACTTCTCTCATTGACTTCTCAAACCCCGGGCTAGTCTGTTTGGTTTCGCAAGCGTTCCTGGAATTCTCACAATATTGGGCCTCTGGGTTTAGAAACTCTGTGATGATGTTATCAACTTTGACACTCTGATTGGTTAGATTTGTTAGAGATGATCCAATCGCTGATTAATTTCTTTTGTACAACGCCCCTCATTTTGAAGTCCCACAAATGGCTTCTAGGATGGCAGTTTCAGACTGAATGTATGTAGCGATCGATAGAGCAGCAGAATTAAATTCAGGGTGAGTCATCGGACAAGTGGAACATCCCACTAGCCCATGCATCAACCAATCCAATGCTTTTACATTTGTGGGAATGTACACTTCAGGAGAAAGGTGATATTAAGATGCACCCAAAGCTATCTATGGCATAGGGCTATCAATCAGCTCAGGGACATTTTCTGTTGTTACACATGTTGACATTCACAATATGTTATGTACAGGGTAACCAACCTCTCTCGCTCTCTCTCTCTTTCTCCCTCTCTCTTATTCATGCAGTTTGTGTGTGCCTGTTAAATTGTAATTTTCCGCCTGTCAAAGGCTCTATTCACACACATGCGCGTGCGCATACACACACGCACACACACAGTCAATCAAATGATGCATCTTTAGCTTTTGACGCTGTATAACGTACGACCTTGACAAAGAATGCAGATGTCTTCCTATCAATGAGCTCTAGCTATCTCCATGTAAGGGATGCAGACCACAGAGAGGGGATACATTATGCATGTCATCCATTATTAATAGTCTTGAGTCATGTTACCATCATTACTGCCAGAAAAAAAATGTGTAAGGGACTTTACTATCCATAGCATGACACATTTGCTGCACTATGTGGATAACCACATTATCCAGTTTATCCAGTCCATTAGAATCAGACCATTAGCAATGATGTTTGACCTCATGTTCAAATGACAGCAAATGAAAGGACTGTGGTGTTCCTCTGCCCAGACATTGCTGATGCATGCCAGATCTTACAACACTTGGATATGTATTTTAGGTATAAGCTACCCACGTCATATATTATAGCAATCTGTCAGTCAATGACACAACCGATGAAGTAGCACGGATCCATTGGTTGATGCAGGGGAACTTGACCTAATGAAGTTATATTTTCCAATATAAGCTAAAAAAAATTAAGAATATTACATACTAAATTATTATATAGGTACTTAATATTCACTTCTCGTATGGGCTGTACATTGAACTGAGTAGCCTAATCTAAATTAATAGATGGAGGCGGTCCTAATTCAAAAACTCCGTTTTCCCGAGAGGGTATTGGCCGTTTAAAGCGCTCTATTCTCCATAGCCCCGCCTCCATCTATCAGGCTCTTACTGCGTAAAATACAGACCACTGTAGCTGCACGAAGTGCTACGATGCAACGACTTTGAAGTTTTAGTTTGAACTGGGGAATAGCAAGTTGATGTTTTTTCAATGAAGGCAACAGGATAAAAGGTTTACTCTTCAGAATACATTGCACTAGGGCTTTAATTGCATTCATTTAATTGTATTAGGCGACGTTTTGTGCCATTAATTCCAAAGCCCTCTTTACAGTATGAGGTGCAGTTATGGCAAGGAGTAGTAATAAGTCAGTTACGAGGACCCTGGAGGATTTGACGCTTGATTCGGGTTATGGTGGAGCAGCGGACTCCTTCAGGTCTTCCAGTGCTTCGCTGTGCTGTTCCGAGGCACATATACCGTATGCGCATGGGGCGAATTTCTGGCATTTAACCGACTCCATGCACAGTCGACACAACAGCCAAGACACTGTCAACACCGTCCTGGTCGAAGACGCCGAGAACCTGGAGTGCTTCGGACAGTGCGCTAAACTACCCGAGCTAGAGGACGTGCCATGGAGCCTCGGGGAAGTAGAGAGCGCACTAAACAAGGACGAAGAGTTGAGACTGGGGGTCGTCTCACAGGAGATCCTGGCTAGGCTCTCGGTCCTCATCAGCCGTGCACTTGTGAGGGTCGCGAAGGAAGCGCAGCGCCTGAGTTTGCGCTATGCCAAATGCACCAAATATGAGATTCAAAGTGCCGTTAAGGTTGTCATGTCTTGGACTGTCTCTGTGAATTGCATCACAGCGGCACTCAGTGCATTGTCCATGTACAACATGAGCACTGAGGACAAGTTCAGCCGCGGAAAGTCGCTCCGGTGCGGACTCATTTTCAACGTGGGGAAGTTCTTCAGGTGGATGGTGGACAGCCGGGTTGCGGTGAGGATCCACGAGCACGCGGCCATCTACCTGACAGGGTGCATGGAGAGTCTTTTCCGAGAGGTGTACGCACGGGCACTGCGCAGCGCACTCGTGGAAAAAGATAACGGGATCCCTAAGTTCACAGTCGAGTCCCTTGAACAGGCCATCAACAACGACTCGGAGTTATGGGGGTTCCTGCAGCAATATCAACACCTCATTTGTGGGAAGAATGCGAGTGGTAAGTTGTGTACCTGATAAGTGCTGTGACGCATCAGCCTTGAGTGTAATTTTAACGTATTATTTGTTATTGTGCCAAAAATAGTGAAGTGATATCACCGGATGTAATATAGTCATTATCAAGTTAGCAGTTCACTCTCGCATACAACATTTGCGTTGGACAGGGATGGAGGGATAATCATGACCTCACATATGAATGATGTATTTGTTCCCGTGTCTGTCTGACGTGTCAGGATTATCCTGGGTCCTGGGTAACCTCATTGTTGAGTAACTGTATTCAAATGTCCTGTGCTGACGTACAAGCACAGAGGGGCCCCAACAGACACTGACGTTACATGCTTTCGCAATGGCTGTTTCTCAACATTAAAAAAAAAATCTAATTCCAACGTAAGCTCTTGCCTTCAGACTTCTCCATTGGTCTTCCATGCTGAAATATATTTCATCAGTTGTAATCTAATGTAATAATTACCTAATGTAATAACAGGCTTTATTACATCTGTGATATATGCATTCAAAGTGCTTCTGTGGCTCCATACTTCAACAAGGTTATGTAATACACAGCCCCAGTGTTATCATGGGTTATTCTGAGTGATGTGAATGGGACTGAGTTGAAGACAGAGGAGAGGACCCTACTGATGCTGTTTTAAAGAGAGCTAAGGGGTAGGAGAAAGAGCACAGGTCAAATGGCTCAATGTACTGCCAATGGTCCATAGCACATCATCACACCCATTGCAATTGCGACAAGCGAAGACCTCAAATGCACTGTGGCCTAACTGTGGAAGGTTATGTAGCCTACCTCACATCATTCTCATTTCCAATGTGTAATGATGTTTAACATATCTGAGTGATGGTTGACCTTTTAACCGAATGCTAACCGGAACCCTTCATATTGTTCCAGCCATTCTCTCTCTGCCTAGTAGGAGTAATTGAGGTGATTATTCCAGTATTATGGTAATGTTGGCCTCTCTCTTAGACTCAGTATGCATATCTTTATAGCATCTCTACTGCAACCAGAGCTATTTTCCTGCGCTGGTGATTTTCATAAACAGAACTCCAAATCCATTGTGGTGATTAAATCTCCCTGTTTCTTTTGCATTTAGTATGACTCCCCCTCCCCCTCCCTGTCCCTGCCCACCACTCCCCTCTTCATCCATCCCCTCCTCCCTTCTCTCTAAAGCCATAGAGTGGCCCCCTGTGCTGGCAGAGTGGGCTCCTTGGTCAGAGAGAGGGTATTTGTCCTGCAAGTTAGAGTGTATTTGTTATAGGGACCAGAGTTCTTCCTGACCATGCAATCTGATCAGGGAAAACTTGGCCTTATAGGCTAAGGTCTCAGAGGCCCTTGTCAGGTCATGTGGTCAGTAAATACTACTAGAACCTAGTTTTAGTTAACATCTTACTATTCAAATGTCCAAGATCAAGATAGCAGCATGTTATAGCAAAAGAAAACCAGCTGTCATTCATTGAAAAGAGCTATTATAAAGAGCTATTATTTTATAATCCTCTACATTTCCCACTTTCCAGTGTGAAATAAAGGCGTATTGATGAAGTGTATGTGGTAAACATTTCATGTCATGGGAGCCATTGGAACACCACAGGGACCATTACCCCTACCACCACCACCACAGGGACCATTACCCCTACCACACACTACTTCTACTTACACAAGTACTATCCTACTATCCTAACTATCCTATTCCTTCCCCCTGTTCTCACGTTTACTGAGCTACTACCCACAGGGCACAGACGACAGTTCAGAGTTAGTTTTCAACCAAAATTGTTCCCATGTAATTGGATTTAGGTTGTGTGAAAAAAAGACGAAATGCCCTCATGTTGATGACTTTCTGCAAATCCAATAGATTTTGCCCAGTGGGTAGCAGTTCTCCATTGGCACATCAGGCATATGGCAACCCTGGCCCTCCCCTCCGACCAGCCTGGTCTCATAGACTAAACATAACATAGTAAATGTAAATCCGGGACACTCAAATTAGTATGATATGTTACGTTTGGTATGGTTACATAAGACAGGTTAGTTAAGGCAAAAATGAATAGGGTGGTTGATCGGGGTGGATGGGTAGTTGTATAAAACGAACGTCTAGCAACCCGAAGGTTTTGTGTTCGAATCTCATCACGGACAACTTTTGCATTTGAGCTAATTAGAAATTTTGTAACTACTTACTTCTTTTTTCTACTTTGCAACTACTTAGCATGTTAGCTAACCCTTCCCCTTTAACTTAACTCCTAACCTTAACCCTAACCTTAACCCCTAGCCTAGCTAGCATTAGCCACTTAGTTAACGTTAGTGTTAGCTGTCTAGATAACTAGCTAACGTTAGCCACAACAAATTGTAATTCGTAACATATCATACAAACTGCAGTTCATAACATATCATACGAAATGGATGGACATCCACAAATTAATACATACCAGGCAAAGCGTAACATATCCTACTAATTGGAGTGTCCCTGACTTACATTGACAATGTTATGTCTACCCCTGAGTCCACATTGCTCCCACACACCTCAAGGGTTGATTTCAGCAGATGCTGCCTCTGTATTCTGCTTAGGTGTTGGGTTCCCCTCTCTGCCTTTGGTATCCTGTCAAATTGTTCTGAGAACTTAAGAAAGGTTCTTCTATGGGAATGTCAGTACTTTAGCATAACGTTTCCTCAGTGGTGGAAAAGTACCCAATTATCATACTTGAGTAAAAGTAAAGGTAACTTCATAAAAAAATACTAAAGTAAAAGTGAAAGTCACCCAGTAAAATACTACTTCAGTAAAAGTCTAAAAGTATTTGGTTTTATATCTACTTAAGTATCAAAAGTAAATGTAATTTCTAAAATATGCTTAAGTATCAAAAGTAAAAGTAAAAGTATAAATCATTTCAAATTCCTTATATTAAACAAACCGGCACGATTTTCTTGTTTTTTAAATTTATGGATAGCCAGGGGCACACTCCAACACTCACACATCATTTACAAACTAAGCATGTGTGTTTAGTGAGTCCGCCAGATCAGAGGCAGTAGGGATGACCAGCGATGTTCTCTTGATAAGTTCTCTAAAATGTGCAATTTTGTCAAACAACACAGTGCCACAGATGTCTCAAGTTTTGAGGGAGCGTGCAATTGGCATGCTGACTGCAGGAATGTCCACCAGAGCTGTTACCAGAAAATGAATGTTAATTTATTGACCATAAGCCGCCTACAACGTTGTTTTAGAGAATTTGTCAGTACATCCAACCAGCCTCTCAACCACAGACCACGTGTAACCACACCAGCCCAGGACCTCCACATCCATCTTTTTCACCTGTGAGATCGTCTGAGAACAGCCACCCGGACAACTGATGAAACTGGGTTTGCACAACCGAATAATTTCTGCACAAATTGTCAGAAACCATCTCAGTGAAACTCATCTGCATGCTCGACGTCCTCACCACGGTCTTGACCTGACTGCAGTTTGTCGTCGTAACCGAATTCAACCCAAAATTAACTAGCAGTATTATTAAAAGTTATTAAAACATTCATAGAAAGTTTTAAGGAAGTTATTCAAAAACCTAACCTAAAATGTCTATTCTCATATCGTTAATAAAACCTCCCAGGAAAACATTCAAGGAACCAGAGTAAAACGTTCTCAGAATCTCCCTGGTATGTATGTAGTTCTGTCCTTGAGCTCTTCTTGTCTATTGATGTTCTATATTATGTCATTCTGTATTATGTTTCATGTTTGGTGTGGACCCCAGGAAGAGTAGCTGCTGCTTTTTCAACAGCTAATGGGGATCCTAATAAAATACAAAAAAATTCCAAATACCTACAACCTAAAAATAAACTTTTCTAGAACAGGCAAAATCTGTTCTCAGAATGGTTAAAAAAACTTTCAGTTTTACCGGTCAGGAAACATATAGCTTCCTTCCCACAACCAATGTGAAATCAAAAACATACGTTCCCACAACTTCCAAAGGACCAAATGTGCTAGCTGGGATTTCTCTACAGTGCAAGTTAGACACATGAGGCGTATTTAATTTTAGACACAAGTAAATAAGATGTTTTATGTCAGTTTAGTATGCTATGTCTGGGTGTGTGTCTCTGTAGTCTATGGAGACTGCAGCTGTGAGAGAATGTGTAGGTTGAAGTTCCATTCAGGGCTGCTTTGTGCCTTATCCAGTATTTCCCTGTGAGATTGGTGCCTGTTGTCCACAGTATGACATGTGCTGTGGTAAGCATTGTGGTCCAACAGGAATGAGAGGGGTTTGCTATGGTACCAGACTGTAGCAGACCCTGTAATGTCTGGGGCTGGGATATCTGTGGCATAGAAAAACACACACATACCCACACACACACACAGTCTTGTATAACTAATCTTGTGGGGACATACAATTCAGTCGCATTCAAAATCCTATTTTCCCTAAACCCTAAACCTAACCCTAGCTCCTAACCCTAAAACTAACCCTAAATGTAATTCTAACACTAATTCTAACCTTAACCCTAAACCCCTTAGCATAGCATTTAACCTTGTAGGGACTAACAAACTGTCCCCAGTTGATCAAATGTTTGTTTGTTTGCTATTCTTGTGGGGACTTCGACACACACACACACACACACACACACACACACACACACACACACACACACACACACACACACACACACACACACACACACACACACACACACACACACACACACACACACACACACACACACACACACACACACACACACACACACACACACAAGCCCATTGCTTATGCTTAGAGAGCAGCAATGGGTTTAATAATGAGTGTAGGCAATGTTAATATTACATGGTGTGTGGTACTGTGGTTTCACAGACATTTGAGGTGAGGAGGGATTTTTGCCAACTTTATTTCAGATGATCAAGCACTAAGACGTGATCAAAACCAGCCAACCCAGAACCCAGGGTGGAGATGGATTTAGTGTCTAAGGTTTATCTTTGACATTATTCACAGGCCATGGAGGATTTCTGAAAAACATTTAGCCGTCTCCCTTTCTCATACACTGCATGATGACACATGCAGCTGGCAGACTGACACTAAGCACATCGCACTCTGTCTCAGTCAGAGTCTATGGGAGCCAGTGCAACTGCGGAGTCACTGTGCACCAGACAGATAGAAACTGAGCATCAGCACCATTGTATCCAAGAAGACCTTGGAGTGTACAAAACATGAAGAAAACCTGCTCTTTCCATGACATATACTAACCAGGTGAATCCAGGTGAAAATGCGTTTTACGTGCCTCCAACCGATTGTGTTTTTTTGTTTGTTTATTTGCGTTGTTTGTAACTTATTTTTTTACTTATTTTGTATATAATGTTGCCGCTACCGTCTCTTATGACCAAATATTATTTCTGGACATCAGGACTGCGATTACTCACCACGATTACTCACAGCAGAATCCTTTTTTTCCTTTAATGAGTCTGACGAGCCCGACGTGAACGATATACTGCTTTCTCTGGAACAGGCCCAGATCCCTGTGATTTGCATGAAGAGGAGGCGGGGAAAAATGGCAAGAGGGCAGGCTGCTTTCTGAGAATTCGTAGGCGATCGAATAAACCCCCACTTCCTTCCATTCTGCGAGCAAACGTGCAATCTTTGGACAATAAAATAGATGACCTACGTGGAAGATTAAACTACCAATGGGACATTCAAAACTGTAATATCTTATGCTTCACGGAGTCGTGGCTGAACGAGGACACTATCAACATACAGCTGGCTGGTTATACGCTGTACCGGCAGGATAGAACAGCGGCGTCTGGTAAGACAAGGGGCGGCGGACTATGTATTTTTGTAAATAACAGCTGGTGCATGATATCTAAGGAAGTCTCGAGCTATTTCTCGCCTCAGGTAGAGTATCTCATGATAAGCTGTGCACCACACTATCTACCTAGAGAGTTTTATCTGTATTTTTTTGTAGCTGTTTACATACCACCACAGTCAGAGGCTGGCACTAAGACAGCATTGAATGAGCTGTATTCCGCCATAAGCAAACAAGAAAACACTCACCCAGAGGCGGCACTCCTAGTAGCCAGGGACTTTAATGCAGGGAAACTTAAATCCGTTTTACCAAATTTCTATCAGTATGTTAAATGTGCAACCAGAAGAAAAAAAACTCTGGACCACCTTTACTCCACAAACAGAGACGCATACAAAGCTCTCCCTCGCCCTCCATTTGGCAAATCTGACCATAATTCTATCCTCCTGATTCCAGCTTACAAACAAAAATTAAAGAAGGAAGCATCAGTGACTAGATCAATAAAAAAGTGGTCAGATGAAGCAGATGCTAAGCTACAGGACTGTTTTGCTAGCACAGACTGGAATATGTTCTGGGATTCCTCCGATGGCATTGAGGAGTACACCACATCAGTCACTGGCTTCATCAATAAGTGCATCGATGATGTCGTCCCCACCGTGACCATATGTACATAGCCCAACCAGAAGCCATGGATTACAGGCAACATCTGCACTGAGCTAAAGGCTAGAGCTGCCGCTTTCAAGGAGCGGGACTCTAACCCGGAAGCTTATAATAAATCCCACTATGCTCTCCAACGAACCATCAAACAGGCAGAGCGTCAATACAGGACTAAGATCGAGTCGTACTACACCGGCTCTGACACTCGTCGGATGTGGCAGGGCTTGCAAACCATTACAGACTACAAAGGGAAGCACAGCCAAGCGCTGCCCAGTGACACGAGCCTATCAGACGAGCTAAACTACTTCTATGCTCGCTTCGAGGCAAATAACACTGAAACATGCGTGAGAGCACCAGCTGTTCCGGAAGACTGTGTGATCATGCTCTCCGCAGCCGATGTGAGTAAGACCTTTAAACAGGTCATCATTCACAAGGCCGCAGGGCCAGATGGATTACCAGGACGTGTACTGCAAGCATGCGCTGACCAACTGGCAAGTGTCTTCACTGACATTTTCAACCTCTCCTTGTCAAAGTCTGTAATACCAACATGTTTTAAGCAGACCACCATTGTGCCTGTGCCCAAGAACACTAAGGTAACCTGCCTAAATTACTACCGACCCGTAGCTTTGAAAGGCTGTTTATGGCTCACAACAGATCCACAGATTATGCAATCTCTATTGCACTTCACACTGCCCTTTCCCACCTGGACAAAGGAACACCTATGTGAGAGTGATATTCGTTGACTACAGCTCAGCGTTCAACACCATAGTGCCTTCAAAGCTCATCACTAAACTAAATACCCTGGGACTAAACACCTCCCTCTGCAACTGGATCCTTCCTGGACTTCCTGATGGGCAGCCCCCATGTGGTAAGGGTAGGTAGCAACACATCCGCCACGCTGATCCTCAACACAGGGGCCCCTGGGTGCGTGCTCAGTTCACTTGTCACAAGTGTCGATGAAGGGGGACCAAAACGCAGCGGGTATAGTGATCATCTTCTTTTATTACTTACTAAAATAAAGTGAACACTTAAATGAAAAGAATAAACAACAACCAACAGTTCTGTAAGGTACACAGACTATGCAGAAAGCAACCACCCACAAAAACACAGGAAAAAACAGGCTGCCTAAGTATGGCTTCCAATCAGAGACAACGAAAGACACCTGCCTCTGATTGGAAGCCATACCTGGTCACACATAGAAAAAGAAACATAGAAATGGAAAACTAGAACCAAAAACCCCAAAACACACAAAACAAACACCCCCCTGCCACGCCCTGACCAACTATAATGACAAATAACCCCTTTTACTGGTCAGGACGTGATATCACTCCTGTAGTCCTTGTTCACTTACAACTGCAGGGCCAGGCACGACTCCAACACCATCATTAAGTTTGCCGATGACACAACAGTGGTAGGCCTGATCACTAACAACGACGAGACAGCCTATAGGGAGGAAGTCAGAGACCTGGCCGTGTGGTGCCAGGACAACAACCTCTCCCTCAACGTGATCAAGACAAAGGAGAGATGATTGTGGACTACAGGAAAAAGAGGACCAAGCACACCCCCATTCTCATCGACGGGGCTGTAGTGGAGCAGGTTGAGAGTTTCAAGTTCCTTGGTGTCCACATCACCAACAAACTAACATGGTCCAAACACACCAAGACAGTCGTGAAGAGGGCACAACAAAACCTATTCCCCCTCAGGAGACTGAAAATATTTGGCATGGGTCCTCAGATCCTCAAAAGGTTCTACAGCTGCACTATCGAGAGCATCCTGACTGGTTGCATTACTGCCTGGTATGGCAACTGCTTGGCCTTCAACCGCAAGGCACTACAGAGGGTAGTGCGAATGACCCAGTACATCACTGGGGCCAAGCTTCTTCCATCCAGGACCTCTATATCAGGCGGTGTCAGAGAATGTCCCTAAAAATTGTCAAAGACTCCAGCCACCCTAGTCATAGATTGTTCTCTCTGCTACCGCACGGCAAGCGGTACCGGGGCACGAAGTCTATGTCCAAGAGGCTTCTAAACAGCTTCTACCCCCAAGCCATAAGACTCCTGAACACCTAATCAAATGGCTACCCAGACTATTTGCATTGACTCCCCCCCCCCCCCCCCCTTTTACACTGCTGCTACTCTCTGTTGTTATCATCTATGCATAGTCACTTTAATAACTCTACATGCATGTACATATTACCTCAACTAACCTGTACCCCCGCACATTGACTCTGTACCGGTACCCCCCTGTATGTAGTCTTGCTATTGTTATTTTACTGCTGCTCTTTAAATCGTTGTTACTTTTATTTCTTATTCTTATCCATATTTTTTTAAACTGCATTTTTGGTTAGGGGCTCTTAAGAAAGAATATCACTGTAAGGTCTACACCTGTTGTATTCAGTGCATGTGACTAATACAATTTGATTTGAACGCTATGATCCCATATTGATGTCACTTGTTAAATTCACATCAGTATAGAGGAAAGGGAGGAGACAGGTTAAGGATTTTTAAGCCTTGAGACATTTGGGACATGGATTGCGTATGTGTGCCATTCAGAAGATGAATGGGCTGGACAAAAGATTTAACTGCCTTTGAATGGGGTATGGCAGTAGGTGCCAGGAGCACTGGTTTATGTCAAGAACTGTAACGCTGCTGGGTTTTTCACGCTCAATAGTTTCCCGTGTGAATCAAGAATGGTCCATAACCTAAAAGACATCCAGTCAACTTGACACAATTGTGGAAAGCATTGGAGTCAACATGGGTCAGCATCCCTGTGGAAAGCTTTCAACACATTGTAGAGTCCATGCCCTGGCGAATTGAGGCTGTTCTAAGGGAAAAAGCGGGAGTTGCAGCTCAATATTAGGAAGGTGTTCTTAATGTTTTGTACACTCAGTGTATAATCCTATGAAAAACCTGCAGTCTGTAGTGCTATACCAGCAAGCAAGTAAATTCAATAAGGAGACCACATTAGTTATCCTCCAGGGATTTGAAACATCGGAGGGCATCCTAACTCCACTGAAGTAAAATTCTGACGTAGCCTCCCATTGATATCGCATTGATGCCCATTGCCTAATTTAGGATTCGACCCATAGTGAATGGCTCATGGTGTGTGGAAAATCTGGATTTGTTTTAGAGAGGTTTTGGCATGATGAAAGTAAACAACCGATCAGTACTTCTGAATATAGCTGGAGGGAGTCAGGGTCCACATGTGGCAATGCCGATTAGTCAGACAAAGCTGTGCTGTCACACACACTCATTCTCTATAGGCTTGCTGCTAGTGATTACTCCTGTAGCTTGGAGGCACTGTCTAGTTCCGCATGCAGACAGGTATTATGGTTGAAAATTTGTTCTGCATAAAAATAAATTACATTAACTTACTTATATTATATCTTTTAAACGGAATATAGCCAACAATATATTTTTTTATGATATCATTTTCTTTTTACTACAATGCTGCTTTAGGCTTATTGTCAGTGACAATGTGTATTTCATCTTACTGAGGCCTGTAGGAAGGAGAGGAGCACATATTCTCTCAGATATTGTGGCATGTTGGGGCAAGACTCTAGGTTTCTGCTCCTTGATTCATGATAAGTGAACCACGAACAATGGTTCTCAGTAATGTTCGTACACACACACACACACACACACACACACACACACACACACACACACACACACACACACACACACACACACACACACACACACACACACACACACACTCTCTCACTCACACTCTCACTCTCTCGTCTTTCGGGTATGTTTGTTTTCCTCAACAAACACCAGATCTAGTCAGATAAGACCTCTAATCTGGTTAAAGATCAACATCAACAGAAAGGCTTCCAGGCAGAGTTGTGGACTCGAGCAACGATCCCTCAAATTCTTCTCATCACTGTGCAAATTTTGCTGTGCGCAAACTTGAACATTGTGAAAATTGAGGCTGTACCCGCTCTAAGTTACAGTTTTAACAGTGACCATGTAGGATACTGTGGCTATTAGGTCATAATGTAGGCCTACCAGAGTGGCCTACCATAAAAAACAATGGAGAAAATGCATCCCATAACATTCTAACATGGAAATAGCTGTTCTATCATTCAGCCTACAGAAGCAGCCAGTTGTTCAATGTTTGCCTACATTCCATGAGACTTTTGAAAAAAACATGCAGGGCTTGACATTAACCTAGTGATCCACTTGTCCTTCAGACAAGACGGCGACTTGAAATGTTGTTGTGTTGTTTCATGCAAGAAACCACTTTACAAAATATAATGCATTATTATTCCCATAACATTATTACAGAGAATCAGATAAATTATGCTACCCTCTGCCTATTGGCAACTTAGCTTATTCAAGCCTTTCTCAAAATACAACACTGCCACTTTAAGACAAAAAAAGCTTTTTATCTGACCTGCTTTTCAAAGATGTCTGGAAATGTACATGTTTTGTGCTCTTGTAGGAAGTAATCACTCCCCTATTGCTGACTACAAATAATCTATAACTGGGCTAATAACTCGCACACTAACTAGCAAAGGATATGAACAAAATGTGCACACGTGGCTACATGCATCTTCCACTTTAATCTCAAAACAAGCGCATCTACTCACGACTGCTCATACTGTAAGCACAGTCCAGTTCAAAGTAAATGGCACAGATCCATATATGGCAATGGTCTATTTGCAAATAGGCCTATTTGCAGCTCTGATTGTTTATGCCGCACCGGTCTGTGTAGAGTATGGGCTGAGTAGTGCTTGTCAATGCATTATAATCCTACTTCGATGTGTTCTGCCTAAAACAAAATCTCTTGCATAGTTCGTTTTATTTCGCTATGTTGCATTGAAAGTGGCTAATATTGCGTTGTTTTGATCACAATCACAAGTAAAGGGAAACGTTAATCGTTTATCAGGGAAACGTTAATCAGCGAAATCTTTAGAAGAGTGGTCATCAACCTGTTCTGAGTCAAGATCACTTTCTGAGTCAAAATGCAAGTCGAATTTTTTTCAGCTTGACTTAAAAAAAGGTAAGCATATGCACCATTAACCAATTAAAAACAGTACTGTAACAATGAGGTTTGTACAGTAAGCTATAGGCCCAATATGTTATCACTGCATATTGGTTTTGCTTGAATTGCCCCACCAATACATTGTATTTAGGGCAATTGTTTTAAATTATATTTCAAAATTTGAGATACTGATAATATATCCGTTGTTGTATTACTTGTGAGGTACAGCTGAGTGAGCATACATTGAAATACACTGAACAAAAATATAAACACAACAGTCAAAGTGTTGGAACCATGTTTCATGAACTGAAATAAATGATCCCAGAAATGTTCCATACGTATGAAAAGCTTATTTCTCTCACATTTTGTACACACATTTCTTTACATCCCTGTTAGTGAGCAATTCTTCTTTGCCAAGATAATCCATCCACCTGACAGGTGTGGCATATAAAGAAGCTGATTAAACAGCATGATCATTACACAGGTACACCTTGTGCTGTGGACAATAAAAGGCCACTCTAAAATTCTAAATGGCAACAGTTCGCAACAGTTCGCCTACCCAGCACGCAGGGCAGGCAGCTGAATCAGGTGCACCTAACGGCCAACAGCCCGCACATGTGCAGTTTAGAGGGAACATTATCACTTTTTTTCTTCACAGAGCACCTTGATAACAGGTTGTTAAGCAAAAAATGTTTGTTTGTCCAGACCATAGAGAGCATATTAAATTAGTATTACTGTTCTAATTCCTAATCATAATGTCTAAATTCTCAAAGTAAATACTGCAAATCCTTAGTCCCCTCCCCGATTTCATCGTGGGGGACAATTATTACGGTGCACCATAGACGCAACTCTTCACTTGCGCTCTCCAAACTCCCGCCAGTGGAGAGTGCTTTGTTCTCTTGTTGAAATGTTTGCTGTTGCTTTCACACGTTTAAATGCGTATATGGTAAATCAATAATTGCTAGCGTTTCATCATTCCATCTCTGTACCGTTTATTACAACACTTAGGCTTTTCTGTTTCATGTTTGATATGAAACATTTTCATTCAGGGAGATAACTTTGGTTTTAGAAGTGGGGGATAATAGTTTTTTTTTAAATCCAGTCTGATAAACAGCCTACGCGACCCCTCGGACTCATCCACATGGGCCTAAAGCACACCGATCCTCGTTTTGTATCACATTCCAATGCTAAAACTGGGGGAGAGAAAAATTCATGTCCACCCCATCCCCAGTGAAAGTTGCGCCCTTGTTTTCATTTATTATTTCTTACCGTCTTAGTGGGTGTGATATGTAATGTGCACATGAACGTTTGAAAGACTCATGAGGTATTTGTATTTAATTCAATGTATGGTTTCCTTTGTTTGTATTTCCCGGGCTATGTCGATAGTTAGTTCATAGTTCCGCGTGTAAGTGTCCTATTTCTCTGTCATTCTGGTTGTGCTTAATAGCGCGCCATCCTTTGGAGGCAGTACGTTGAAAAATAAACAATTATTGTTCCATGTATGAATGGTGATGACATATTTAATCATCAATGTCTGATTAAGAGGAATGTAAACAATGGATGTGGAAATCGCATTTTACATTGCAATTGCCAATTAGGTAATTTTATGGTCCTGGGCGGTGCATATGTACCTGGTTGAGCTACTGTTAGACAGATTCGATTTGTTTTTTTCAAGAGGAGGCTGTGCGGTCTTTCCCTCTTAGGCTGCATCTACATAGGCAGCCCAATTCTGATATTTCTTCCACTAATTGGTCTTTTGACCAATCACATTAGATATTTTCACATCATATTTTTTTCAAACCTAATCTGATCAGTCAAAAGACCAATTAGTGGAAATAATATCAGAATTGGGTTGCCTGTGTAAACACAGCCCATCAGTGTCCGTTCAGATAGGAAAGGCTATTGCCATGTATATTTGGTAAATCTACTTGCATATTTTGTATGACCTGTGCTTTTCAATGGTGAAAGCTTGGTAGTCCTGCACTTTTATTATTGGAACACCAAGACTTGTAAATATATCCGCACTCTGAGCATGTCAACCTGCCTTGCCTTCTGCTGATTTCATGCCCTTACCACTGCTACAAGGTCCCTATTTTACAATTACATAATCAAAACGTGTTGTAGACAGAATAATGAAAAGGGCTGTTTGGTAGCCTCAAGAAATAGACAAAGATTTGTACTTGAACAAGTCGTTGCATGTATAGATACATTTTTTTACTTGACTTGAGACTTGACTTGAAAAAACTTGACTCGACTTGACTTGCTCTTAGAACGCACGACTTGGACTTGACTCGAGATTCGACTTGTTTTACTTGGGCTTGAGACTTTCTTATGACTCGAATAATAGTGACTTGGTCCCACCTCTGCTTCCAGGATACCAACAGATCGTCTTGATTACAACAAATTCACCACCCTATTTCTAACCATTGAGAGAAACAGTGAGGACCTGCGATATCAGTGAGGACCTGCGATGCCAGCCCAATACCCATTACTACATAATACACCATAGGTTCAGTTCCATACAATTAGACCCAATTAACTGTCTCCTTAGTGTCAATAGACACAATGATAATCAGAGACCCATCAAACCCATCAACAGTTATGTGATGGTTTGTGTTTGAGTGGGTAGAGAGCAGGTTATGCTTACAATCTTCAGAACATGTGCTAATCCTAAAGTGGAACATGCTGGCGTAGCAGACTCCATTCAACCCGGACCACCGCTGCACCATCCGAGGTCAATCAGTCAGAGAATCAGGGAGTGTGTGTCTGTGTGTGTGTGTGTGTGTGTGTGTGTGTGTGTGTGTGTGTGTGTGTGTGTGTGTGTGTGTGGTGTGTGTGTGTGTGTGTGTGTGTGTGTGTGTGTGTGTCTGTGTGGTTGTTATCTCTACAGAACACCCATGTGTTATCCAAAGATGGCTGGGATGATTTGCAATGCTAGCTAATCTATGTTCTATCATCCAGTCACTTCTAAAAGGATGCAGCTGTTTGCAGCCTTGTATTTATACTTCATCAATATGGGAGCTCAAAGACTAGTTGAGAGAGTTGTAAACAGACCAATAACAACAGAGATGGTTGAAACCAATTGACTGAAATAAAGATGGAGAGATACCTAATTGACACCACTGATAGGTTTAGGATAATTTACTTCATTATCATATATTTTACTACATTCTGATGTGTTCTTAACGTTTTACTGCTTGCTGGTATGAAATGCCGATAGGAGCACTATAATATACACTAAATGTACCAAACATTATAAGCTCCTGCTCTTTCCATGACACAGACTGACCCGCTGAAAGCTATGATCCCTTATTGATGTCACTTGTTAAATCCACTTCAATCGGTGTAAATGAAGGGGAGGAGACAGGTTAAAGAAGGATTTTTAAGAAGGTGTTCTTAATGTTTTGTACACTCAGTGTTCTTAATGTTTTGTACATCCAGTAATCCTTGGCTATGGCACTGGGGCTCTATCTTGCGGCTTTGTGAAATAAAGGTATCAGGACACTATTATTCTAGCCTTGTGTAAATCACTTTATGTGTGCTTCCCCCGCAGAGGGGAAATAAATTACGCATCAGCTGTACAACACAGGGCCTGATGTGGTTCATATGGAAGATAAACATCTCCGCTCCAGGCATGTCACCATCTCAGAGAAAGTAACATTCCCGTGTGATGATTTATAGTGTTATCGTAGGTAGAGATGGTTCAGGGCACGGGGAACAACATTAAGGCAATTTATTCTACCTAGTGACGATGTCACTGTAGACGTGCTCTGTGTGTACGTTTGTGTGTGTGTGTGTGTTTGTTTGAGAGAGAAAACATAAATCACATAATTTTACTTTTTCTTTGCTGGGTCACTTCCTAGAGCCCAGTGGAACTGATGATTCTGCTCCCAAGGACTGCTATCCCACTGGGATAGCTATAACTGACTATAACAGCTCTGGTCCTTGCTTTAGTCAGAAAACTCTCTAACCTCCCTCCACTCTAGTCGGATGACTTCCAAAAGATTACTCCTGAAAAGAGAGGATATCTCTCCGACTCCTTTCTCAGTGCATTCATGATGAGGCACCTTTGTATCATTGCTTTGATTGAGAGTATTAATTAAAGCTGAGTCATATTGTTTAAAGATCTATTGAGTTTAATTAAATTAGGCACCCAACTGAAGAAAATAGACTGGAACAGGGAGAAACTACCTGAACTTGTCCAATAATAAACACTTATTGTCTAGTGGAAAATGTTTTGCTATTGTGTTCCCTAATGAATAGAACCCTGAGTTTGGGTGACCTTGTCCTGCCTTGGCTATCTGGCAGAGGTCTAATATTACTATCAGTCCAGACATGGAGGACTTTGCTGGGAACCCATTCCTCCCTTCAACCCTGCAGTCTGCACACTGAGCCACATGGGCCTTGGCCTAGGCCTTGGCAGATATCCCCCTATCCAGCGTCAATCTCTAGGTTTAGTGTGTGTGTATGTGTGTGTATGTGTGTGTGTGTGTGCGTGCGTGCGTGCGTGCGTGTGTGTGAGAGAGAAAAAAAACTTGCGTTACTGTGGGTCTGTGGACATATGTGTGAGTCTGCATGCAACGTGGATTGGTCAGCGTGTGTGGATTGACTCTTTGACAGGCTAAGAAATATCATTTTTACACAAACACACAAAATAAGAAAAGGGAAAGCCTGTCAGAAACCCTATTCATTCAGGCAGCTCTTGTGCCCCTCACTCTTAGACATTGAGTAGCTCGGCTCAGCCTTGTCTAGTACCGACGACATATGGTACGCATTACTCCTCGAAGGTATGTCTTTTCTTCATGATATTTTTTATTGCAAACACATGCTCGTTCCTGCGTGACTCTTATTTCACCCTTGTTGAGAATCGGTGAGAGACAGAATAAAAGGCTCATTGTGAGGAAACGGATGGAGAGCAGGTACAGCGTAACCCTTCATGTAGTTATATAGGAGTCGGTAGCGCTTCTCCTGCCTTTCACTGCATTCCTCAACCAACTCAAAAGCTTTAAATGTAAGCTGAGTACGTCCATGTGTCCCCCTAGGGGAGAGGGAAGCACACTTAAGATTATATTTGTAATTGTCGTAAATAACCTAAATAATGGCGCTCAGCTTACTGTATGTTTTGCCTTATATTTGCCTTATGGCTTAGTCATTAACATAGACTTTATTTGTTTGTTTAGCTTTTGCAGCAGCTACTCTTCCTGGAGTCCACAAAAAAAACGCGACAAGTAACAAAACACTGATAGACAAGGAAAGTCACACAAATTTAAAATACAATGATACACAAGCAATGCAAAAAAAATGACAAAGAATACAACAACAATTTGGTGTGAGTTACTGTGTCTATGTTTTTGGGTGTGTCCTCTCAGTCCCCGCCGTGCCATGGGTTGTTTTTTAATCCGTTTTTTTTATTGGTAATTTTGCTGTTTGCTTAAGTAATTGGAGATGGAAGGGAGTTCCATGCAATCATGGCTCTGTATAAAACTGTGCATTGTCGTGAATTCATTTCGGAGACTGTGAAGAGACCCCTGGTGGCATGTCTTGTGGGGTATGTATGGTTGTCTGAGCTGAATGTTATTTGATTATGCAGACAATCTGGAATTTTTGTCACAGTAATATTTCCCATAAAAACTAGAAGAGAAGCAGTTAATCTCTCATAAACCCTCAACCAGGAAAGACTGGCATGCATGTTGTTGATGTTAGTTCTGTATGTGCAGTTAAGGGAAAGGTGTGCTGCTCTGTTTTGAGTCAGCTGCAGCTTTGTTAGGTCTTTCTTTGCTGCACTTGACCATATTACCGGACAGTAATCATGATGGGACAAGACCAGAGCCTGAACAACTAGTGCAGTTGATTTTTGTGTAAATAATGCCACTCCAAATCTTTACAACAACTTTGTCAATTGACCATCCAATGTTATACCTAGGAGTTTAACTTCCTCAATTTGCTCAATAGTCACACCCTTTATGTACAACTCCAGTTGAGGTTTAGGTCTTAGAGAATGTTTTGAACCAAATACAATGCTTATAGTTTTAGATGCATTTAAGACCAGTTTATTATTAATCACCCATTCTGATATTGACTGTAACTCCTTATTTAGAATTTCAGTGAGCTTACTGGCTTTGGGTGCTGACATGTGAGTGTGGAATCATCCGCGTACATAGTTATTCTAGCTTCAGGTATGACCATTGGGAAATCATTTGTAAAAATAGAGAAGAGTAAAGGCCCAAAGCAACTACCCTGAGGGACACCGCACTGTATATACTTTATCTGATGTTAGAGAAGCTTCCATTGAAGAACACTCTCTGGATTCTATTGGATAAACCATGTGATGGAAGGTGATGTAAAGCCATAGCAAGTGAGTTTCTTCAATAACAATGTATGATCAATAACATCAAAGGCTGCACTGAAATCTAAAAATACAGCTCCAACTATCATTTTATTATCCATTTATTTTAATCAATAATCATTCATCTAAGTCAGTGCAGTACAAGTTGAGTGCCCTTCTCTATATGCATGCTGAAAGTCAGTAGTTAACTTGTTCTCTGAAAAATAGGATTTTATTTGGTCAAACACAATCCTCTCTATCAGCTTACTAAAAACAGGCAGCAAACTGATTGGGCGGCTGTTAGAGCCAGCAAAGGGTGCTTTACTATTTTTAGGCAGTAAAATGACTCAAGCTTCCTTCCACGCCTTTGGACACATTCCTTTAGGCTTTGCTTAAAGATATAGCAAATAGGGGATGCAATACAGTCTGATAGCGTTCTCAATAGTTTCCCATCAAGGTTGTCTATACCTGGTGGCTTATCATTACTGATAGATAACAATAGTTTTTCCACCTCTCCCACACCAACTTGACCAAATTCAAAACAACAATCCTTCTCTTTCATTATTAGATCTTTTATGCAGAAATATGATGGTTCACTGTTCATTGTTGTCATTTCACTTCTGAGTTTTTCCACTTTACTTGTGAAATAGTCATTGAAATGATTGCCAATATCGAAAGGTTTTCTTATAAATGACCCATCAACTTCAATTAATGATTTAGAGGAATTGGGTTTTGACATTTTGTTTTATGTCATTTATCTTTGTTTGGTAATATCATTTCTTCTTGTTTTCTTAACATGTTAGGGCTAGGGGGCAGTATTGACACGGCCGGATAAAAAACGTACCCGATTTAATCTGGTTACTACTCCTGCCCAGTAACTAGAATATGCATATAATTATTGGCTTTGGATAGAAAACACCCTAAAGTTTCTAAAACTGTTTGAATGGTGTCTTTGAGTATAACAGAACTCATATGGCAGGCCAAAACCTGAGAAGATTCCATGCAGGAAGTGGCCTGTCTGAAAAGTTGTGTTTCATCTTGGCTCTTTTTATTGAAGTCTGAGGATCTTTGCAATAACGTGACACTTCCTACGGCTCCCATAGGCTCTCAGAGCCCGGGAAAAAGCTGAACGATATCGAGGCAGGCTCTGGCTGAAACACTTTATCGCATTTGGCAAGTGGCCGATCAGAGTACTATGGGCTTAGGCGCGTGCCCGAGTCGACCGAATGCTTTATTTTCTTTCGTCTGTTTACCTAAATGCAGATTCCCGGTCGGAATATTATCGCTTTTTTGTGAGAAAAATGGCATAAAAATTGATTTTAAACAGCGGTTGACATGCTTCGAAGTACGGTAATGGAATATTTAGAATTTTTTTGTCACGAATTGCGCCATGCTCGTCACCCTTATTTACCCTTTCGGATAGTGTCTTGAACGCACGAACAAAACGCCGCTGTTTGGATATAACTATGGATTATTTTGAACCAAACCAACATTTGTTATTGAAGTAGAAGTCCTGGGAGTGCATTCTGACGAAGACAGCAAAGGTAATAACATTTTTCTTATAGTAAATCTGACTGGCGCGAAATACAAACTCCTCGAAAATCCGAAAACTTCAATTTTTCAAACTTATGACTATTTTACACCATTTTAAAGACAAGACTCTCCTTTATCTAACCACACTGTCCGATTTCAAAAAGGCTTTACAACGAAAGCAAAACATTAGATTATGTCAGGAGAGTACCCAGCCAGAAATAATCAGACACCCATTTTTCAAGCTAGCATATAATGTCACAAAAAACAAAATCACAGCTAAATGCAGCACTAACCTTTGATGATCTTCATCAGATGACACTCCTAGGACATTATGTTATACAATACATGCATGTTTTGTTCAATCAAGTTCATATTTATATCAAAAACCAGCTTTTTACATTAGCATGTGATGTTCAGAACTAGCATTCCCACCGAACACTTCCGGTGAATTTACTAAATTACTCACGATAAACGTTCACTAAAAACATAACAATTATTTTAAGAATTATAGATACAGAACTCCTTTATGCAATCGCGGTGTCCGGTTTTAAAATAGCTTTTCGGTGAAAGCACATTTTGCAATATTCTGAATAGATAGCCCGGCCATCACAGGCTAGCTATTTTGACACCCACCAAGTTTGGTACTCACCAAACTCAGATTTACTATAAGAAAAATTGGATTACCTTTGCTGTTCTTCATCAGAATGCACTCCCAGGACTTCTACTTCAACAACAAATGTTGGTTTGGTTCCAAATAATCCATAGTTATATCCAAATAGCGGCGTTTTGTTCGTGCATTCAAGACACTATCCGAAGGGTAACGAAGGGTGACGCGCGGACGAGTATCGTGACAAAAAAAATCAAAATATTCCATTACCGTACTTCGAAGCATGTCAAACGCTGTTTAAAATCAATTTTTATGTGATTTTTCTCGTAAAATAGCGATAATATTCCGACCGGGAGTCGTTGTTTTCATTCAAAGACTGAAAATGCAAAATGGACTCTTCACATGCACGCGCGCACCCGTCTCATTGTTCTCAGATCGACCACTATCCAAATGCGCTACTGTTTTTCAGCCATGGACTGCAAAGTCATCATTCAACGTTCTGGCGCCTTCTGAGACCCTATGGGAGCCTTAGAAAGTGTCACGTTATAGCAGAGATCCTCTGTTTTCAATAAAGAGAATAAAGTAGGCCAAGAAATGGTCAGAGAGGGCACTTCCTGTTTGGAATCTTCTCAGGTTTTGGCCTGCCATATGAGTTCTGTTATACTCATAGACACCATTCAAACAGTCTTAGAAACTTTAGGGTGTTTTCTATCCAAATCAAACAATTATATGCATATTCTAGTTTCTGGGCAGGAGTAATAAACAGATTAAATCGGGTACGTTTTTAATCCGGCCGTGAAAATACTGCCCCCTATCCATAACAGGTTAACTAGCAAACCAGCCAGCCAGCGAACGTTAGCTAGCTAGCTAACAGTACACATTAACTTGCAATGAAAACAACTTTCTGACAAAATTAGAAACGTATAATATCTGAAAATGTAGCTAGACCCTTACCTATATACATGGATGAACGCTTCTCCCTCTGTCACGGATGCCATGGTTGTCCTTTGTTTGAAGATATAATCCGGAGACAGGTGTTTTTTGCAGTTCTTTGTGATATCTTTTTAAAAAAGCTACACATACCTACACATACTGAGCAGCTCATGTTATAGACAGAAATGTGCTACATGGCAGACCAATCCGAACTCATTTTGCTGCATGTCCTGCCCATTCTGTCTTTTTCAGTGTCTAAATCAACTAGGCTGGTAATTTAACAATTTTATTTGTATTTACAGATTAAATACAAATTTCTTATTAAGGCACATGAAAGTTCACATGTTCCAGAAGGCATTTCTGCCCAAAAACGCATTTTGATTAAAACAAAATGTTTACGTTCAAATGCCTCTCCTGTGAAGTAGTTACGTGCGACATACACCTAGTTTCCTGAAACGAGTCACATATGGCTCCAAACATATACAGCAACACCTCCCCCATATCCATATCCCTGTATTGCTACTGCTGTATCATCAAAGGAATTATCTAAGTGAGTTTCAGAGATGGCTAGTATATATGAATGTTAGCAAGTTATTGATTTCTTTAGCCTTATTTCTAAGGCTTCATATATTAATATGGGCTATTCTTAGCCCTTTCCTTTGTAGTTTATCTGAGATAGACAAAATAAATGTGTGTGATGTGGGTTTGAAGCTACTGACCCTGAGGCTCTCTCATTCCTACCAGCCTGTCGTAGTGGATGTAAGCAATGTTCCCATGCTTTCTGGCAGCTTTCATAGCTGGGATACATTTTGTTTGTTCGGGCAAATCAAGTCTGACATTTTAGAGTGGTAATTAAACAATTCAGAAGGTCATCGGGTTTACATTTATTGTATACATGTGTATGGAACATCCCATTGTTGGCACCACATAGCTCTAGTTCAGTACCTTCAGGCATCTATTGTCTCTATTGCATTATAATAAATGGCACCCCTCTCCTCATCACACACACACACACACACACACACACACACACACACACACACACACACACACACACACACACACACACACACACACTTTATAATGTATTGTGAAATAGCCCAACTGTAACTGTAATACACACACACACACACACACGCGCGCGCGACACGCACGCGCACACACACACACACACACGATAACATACGCACTATACATACACATGGATTTAGTACTGTAGATATGTGGTAGTGGTGGAGTAGGGGCCTGAGGGCACACAGTGTGTTGTGAAATCTGTGAATGTATTGTAATGTTTTTAAAATGGTATAAACTGCCTTAATTTTGCTGGACCCCAGGAAGAGTAGCTACTGCTTTGGCAACAGCTAATGGGGATCCATAATAAATACAAATACAAATAGAGAAACACTGTCCTCTCCCTGACTCCCACCTGTGACTTTGGATGCCCAAGGTCTAACCCAGCCACAAGGTCTAACCACGTCGCGGGGTGTGTTCCAGCTGTCAAGGAAACCTTGCTAGCTTGATTGCTAGTTAGCAGCTAAGCTAGCTGCTAAGCCATGCAGGTCTTCAAACTTTTGGTTGGCAGGATCCCTGAACAGATACAGTATAGATGTCCCAGCAACTGAGGCTAACCGCGTCGGGGGATCCATTTAATGAAGAGTATTTGAGAATCTCAGTGCTTTACATGGACATGTTCAATAAGGAAAGTAAATATAGTGCAGTTGTATATGGTAACTTAATATATTCAGCAGAGTCCAGAAATTACAATAATTGGACTCAAGAGAGACTGTATTCAGGGAAAGCCAAACTTCTGGCACACAGGTAGGCTAGATAAAGAGAGAAAGAATGAGCGAAAGAGAGAAAGAGACAGACAGAAAGAGACAGAGAGCTCCCTAGATATTTCTGATTATTGGACACACCACTGTGCTGTAGATGAGATGACGTGTCAATTGTCATGATTTCTCAGTATCACTCGTCAGACAGACGCAGAAACTAAATGTGTACAGTGATTCACCGGGACTGGGACAGGTTAGGTTGTGACAGGTGTGTCAGGTCTTGTCTCAGCATGTCGCTCTGTTTAAGCCAGAAGAGCCAGACAGGTGTGTGTGTGTGTGTGTGTGTGTGTGTGTGTGTGTGTGTGTGTGTGTGTGTGTGTGTGTGTGTGTGTGTGTGTGTGTGTGTGTGTGTGTGTGTGTGTGTGTGTGTGTGTGTGTGTGTGTGTGTGTGTGTGTGTGTGTGTGTGTGTGTGTGTGAGAGAGAAAGTCTGCCTCACTTCCTGCACTGTTGAAGTGTCCTCTTCAAAGGAGTTACAGATCAAGGAAGGAAGTTCACTAAGAAAAAGTTACCGACAGGATCGCACAGCTAGAGACCAGGCTGGAGTTACAATGGTGACATGATATATAGTGTATTCTTGAGAGGCAAAAACCTTATTTGGAAACCAGTGAAAAAGGAGCGGTCAGTGACTTTGTGTCATTTGGACTTATACAGTATTTGTTACCATGGTGTTATCAGCCATAATAAGTGCAGCTGTTTTAATTATCAGCTGAATAATTAGACGCACAAACTCCTCTGTTAAAGCCTTTCTAACTCACGTCCCCCAAATGAATGAACACCTTCATCAGATTTCCTGTTCCTGTGTCTGTCTGTGGCCCCGTGCGTGTGAAGCTCAGTCACTGGGAAGAAAACTCTCGAGTCACACGATTAAACTAATGAAGCTCTCTCTCATGGAGTCCCTGACTGAGGGCCTTGGAGCTGACTGCCGAGTCTGGCTGGCTCATCTGTGAAGACAAAAGACAATGTGTTGGAAGCATGCGAAGAGCGGCAAGCTAATTACGTTGATGAATGCTAACAATTGTGTCTCTTCCTTTTATGAGGTTTGAAGGAAGGCGCTTAGCTAGTCCAGTGGAACTCCAGCGATTCCGGAACGTTCCTCCTAATGTCTTATGGTAATATTATTCCTTGCAGGACGGCAGGGGGCCCAGGGATAAGGGAATAGGGACTGTGTTGAAATGTCAAAACCGCCGTACTTCTATCCCATAGCTTTCTAGTAAATGTCACATTCAGATCTGAAGGCGCCGGATCAATACTCCTCTATATTGAAGTTCCCTATTCCATTCTATTCTATTTTATTGGTCCTCGGAAGACTATGATAGATGGTGAAACAGTTGTCTCTGCCCCCATAACCTTTTGCACACCTCCTAGTTGGTAATCTCATTCAGAACAGTGGTCTGAGAGCGACAGACTTTGACTGGTTGGTGCTTGAATCGCATTGCTACTAGATCCATAGCTGAGGGATGAATAGGGGGAGGCAGACAGAAACAGAGAGAGAAGGGGCGGGGAAGGAGAGAGACAGAAAGGATGATTGAGATAGATGGAAAGAGAGCGAAAGAGAGAAACAATGAGAGACAGAAAGAAGAGCCCTGCAAGCCCTGCACCCTGGAGTGATCTCCTGGGGTTGTCTGCAACGTGCTGGCGGGGGGAATCTGTATCTATCCCATTTGGTCTATTTGCGCTGCAATCTGTGGCTAAAAGTAGGCCAACCTATGCCTAAAAGCAGAGATGACTGCACAAGCTCAGGCCTGCAATTGACAAGGAGGAGAACAAGAGGTCTAGCAGGAAGGGCAAGACATAGGGCTGCGACTGAGAAGAGGAGGTCCTTAGGTAAAAATGAGACAGGGATTGCAGTACTATTAGGCTACGACAGCCAACCAGCCCACACTGTTAAATCATTCTAAGTTGTGTGGTATGGTGTTTTATGCTTGCGGTAGCTACTAAACTGGTTGTGTTCTACTACAACAACGGCTTGAGAAGAGAGCAAAAAATACCATTGTAATGTATGACTGTAGGCTAATACTAGCACCATGTAGTCTTATGCTTCTTTCCTTATGTAATCTTGTCGTCACATTGTCCTATAGGCTGCGGATGGATGGTGATGGATTGTGACACCCTGTATATGGATGTGCAGTCATAGCCACAGGGCAGTTTCCTGTGTTAATGGGTGTGAGGGCATTGTGATAGACCCTCAGCCCTGTCTGTCCTCTCTCAGCACCTCCAGCTGTGTGAAAACCAAAACCAAGGCGGAGGGTCCTTAGGGCGGACGATTGATGTTGACTCCTGTGCTCTCTCTCCGCTCTCCCGGGGGTCCCGAGTTGTCACGTGGACCTCACTGTGTCCAT
The DNA here is from genome assembly GCF_965601325.2 of Salmo salar. Taxonomy (NCBI): domain Eukaryota; kingdom Metazoa; phylum Chordata; class Actinopteri; order Salmoniformes; family Salmonidae; genus Salmo; species Salmo salar. Next base: position 18,025,487 of record NC_138306.1, on the reverse strand, counting down.
TACACCCGCGGAGGAAACCACTTGTTGAGGGGCTGTGGGGGGTGTTGAGTCACCAACCGCGTGCCCCCAGGAGGTGAACGGATCCTTCCTCGATTCAATGGTTTAGCATTCCACAGCATCAGATTCAGAGAACTCTCTCTTGTTGTTCTGTAACCCCCCTCCCACCCCTCAGAATAGAACGGTCCAATAGATGTTCAGACCAGTTCCTGCTCTAACGAGAGAACGATGGGCTCGGTTTCGCTGTGATGTGTGCCTGTCAGGCCTTCTGGCCATTGTCGTTATTGATAGGCCAACAATCAGAAGCAAAGCTAGACACTGGAGAAAACTAGAGAAAGACAAACCTCTAAAGAAAGACAACTGTTGTTGCCCAGAGGGATTGGTTAAGGTGGCTGTTCCAACTACCCCCTCCTTGCCCAGCCCCAAGGGAGGAAAACTGAGATAGTGGGTATCATAAGTATTTACCCCCCTTTCATTTTTTTAACATTTTGTTGCTTTACAAAGTGGGATTGAAATATATTTAATTGTGATTTGTTTTTGTCATTGATCTACACACAATATTCATAATGGCAAAGTGAAAAGAAATTCTACAAATGTTTACAAATAAATAAAAATGTTATAACTAAAATACAGTCGTTGCATAAGTATTCACCCATTTTGTTTAGGCAAGCCTAAATTAGTTCAGGAGTAAAATGTGTCTTAACAAATCACATAAGTTACATTACATGGACTCACTCTGTGTGAAATAGTAGGGGTTGACATGATTTTTTAATCAGTACTCCTTCCTCTGTCCCCTATACATACAACATCTGTAAGGTCCCTCAGTTTAGTATTGAAAATTGAGCGCAGATTCAACTACATAGACCAATGAGCTTTTCGCAAGGCTCATAAAGAAGGGCAGTGATTGGTAGATGGGTAACAATAACAAATTAGACATTGAATATCTCTTTAAGTATGGTTAAGTTAATAATAATGCTGTGGATGATGTATTAAACCACCCAGACACATCAAAGATACAGGCGTCCTTCTAATATAGGTGTCCTTCTGAACTGAGCTGCAGGACAGGAAGGAAACTGCTCAGATGTTACCATGAGGCCATCGGTGATTTTAAAACAGCTACAGAGGTCAATGACTGTGATGGGAGAAAACTGAGGACGGATCAACATCATTATAGTGACTCCACAATAATAACCTAAATGACAGTGAAACGAAGAATAAAAATATACAGAATAATACTGCAAAAAAACATGCCACAGGAATTCAATTTTTGGCCAAAACACAAAGCTTTATGTTTGGGACAAATCGAACACAACACATCACTGAGTAACTGCCTCCTTATTTTCAAGCATGGGGGTGACTGCATCATGGTATGGGTTTGCTTGGCATCGGCAAAGACTGGGGAGTTTTTCAGGATAAAAAGAAACAGGATGAAGCTAAGCACAGGCAAAATCTGCTTTACACCAGACACTTTAAGAGGAATTCACCTTTCAGCAGGACAATAACCTGCAACACAAGGCCAAATCTACACTGGAGTTGCTTACCAAGAAGACAGTCAATGTTCCTAAGTGGCCAAGTTACAGTTTTGACTTAAAATCTGTTTGAAAATCTATGGCAAGACTTAATCCCCAACATCTTGATAGAGCTTGAATAATTTTGAAAAGAATAATTGGCAAATATTGCACAATCCAGGTATGCAAAGCTCTTTCCCAAGAAGACACGCAGCTGTAATCGCTGCCAAAGGTGTTTCTAACATGTATTGACTCAGAGGGGTGAATACTTATCCAATTTAAGGTATATTAGTGTTATGTTTTTGATAAATATTTGGGTAGATCATTGACAAAAAAATGAAAATGTATTCCATTTTAATCCCACTTTGTAACACAATTTAATGTGAAGAAATCCAATGGTGGGTGAATACTTATGATACCCACTGTACTTCCTCACTAAACTGTCATGTTGTTTATATCAAGGCGTTATTTGCTTCTCATCCAATAAGTTATAGGAATTTCATTGTGAGAGCCACAATGAAGTAAAGTACATTGTAACTATCAGTAGCATAGTCCCGATACCCAGGAGGTGTGAAATTAGTTTGTCTGATGTTGCTGTAACATGTTTTTTCAAAGGAGGAGGGTTAGTGGTTGCAATTCAACGCTCAATAAGATAATTTGCATGTCAGTCCTAGGCAGGCTGAAGAAATATGAAAGCATAGCCTACTGTCTTGTCTGTTATCATCACAGTGCGTATTGAATTCTTGATGTGAGGAATAACCGAATTGCCTGTTCTCCAGACATTGTTTAAGGCAGCCGTGAAGGCTGAGAGGGTGTTTAGGAAGATTTATATGCCCCCCAGAGAAGGTAATTAAAGTTCTGCTTTAGTGTGCATTTATAAAGCCTTCATAACAGCTACATAAGACATTATAACATCTGTCATAGGCAGTCATAACCATTATGGCATAAGATAGCAGTCAAGCTTTCTAAGTAATTATTTTCCTTCTGGGTGTGATAGTGAGATATTGTCAACGCATTTCCTCTGAAGTAGCTACGCTTCGTGGTGTGGAGGGTAGTTATTATACATTTCTTCTGGCACCTCAGAATCCCAGGAGTACATTTTGTGGTTGGAGGCCTGCATAAAACCCTCCCCAGCTCAGCCATGCAGTCCCAGATGATAGGGTTTGATGAAGTGAAAATTAATCAGAGTGGCAGCCACCGTGTCCTGGGACGCTCGGCCAAGCTCAGTTCACTTCTGGTGCACTCACCCAGCACTATTCTCAACCGTGTCTAGTAAGAGAAAAACCTCACAAGCTAAAAGTTCATTCAGAGGTATGTAAGCAGGTACATACTTATCACTGCACCACAGATCTCCACCTGTGGTAGAGTAACACTGGAAGTTGGCCTTTTTGGGGCCTCCCGAGTGGCACAGTGGTCTAAGGCACTGCATCGCAGTGCTAGCTGTGCCGCTAGAGATTCTGGGTTCGAGTCCAGGCTCTGTAGCAGCCGGCCGCGACCGGGAGACCCATGGGGCGGCGCACAATTGGCCCAGCGTCGTCCGGGTTAGAGGAAGGTTTGGCCGGCAGGGATGTCCTTGTCCCATTGCGCACTAGCGACTCCTGTGGTGGGCCGGGCTCAGTGCATGCTGACACGGTCGCCAGGTGCACAGTGTTTCCTCCAACTCATTGGTGCAGCTGGCTTCCGGGTTAAGTGGGCATTGTGTCAAGAAGCAGTGCGGCTTGGTTGGGTTGTGTTTCGGAGGAAGCGCGTCTCTCCCGAGTCCGTACGGGAGTTGCAGTGATGGGACAAGACTGTAATTACCAATTTGATACCACGAAATTGGGGAGAAAACGGGGTAAAAACAAAAAAAAATACAAAATAAAAAATGAAGTTGGGCTTTCTATGAAAGTACTGAAAAGTACAAAAAAAAGTAGTACTGAAAAGTCTATAAAGTACAAGTTGTTTTTTCATTCTTTTTTGTCTTTGGGGTATGTAACTATCATAGGGTGTTTTTCAGTTGTAGCTTTTTTGTCTGTCTCTCTGTCTGCAGTAAAACAGAGATAAGAGAGACTGATACAGTATACCTATATGAACTGAATCAATACAGTCTTGTCAAAGACCTCTGCAATCTGGTAGGTATACAGTATGTTGTTTTTTTTCAGGGCTGCTGCACAATGTTTTACAGCTTGACTTGTCTGACTGGAATCTCTTTCCTGGAAACATTGTAGAGAACATGAGAAATATGAGACAACAGTCTTTTTTCATTTCCATCCATTACGTTGTGACTGCTGTGCATTACATTACATTGATCTTTATTTCCCTGCGCTGCCCTGTCTCTCTCCATCCCAAAATAAACCACTCTAAAGCTTTTATTGCCTCTGAGAGGCAGGGGGTTCACCTACATTGCAATTTGAATGACGATGCATGCATTTGAGGATTAACGATATAGAATACCTCTCTGAAATCATGTCTCATATGGGCTGCTCTCTTTGATCACATATTGTATCTCCTCAGCCAAGTGTAAGGCATCATAAGGCATCATGGGAAAATGACTCAAGATATGCCCAGTAGGCCCATTAAGCTCTTTACTTTCCACTGAATTCACTCTGTGCCAGTTAAAGTGCCATTAAGGAGCCATTAAGAAATGCTTTATTTGAAAATTCAATCCACTTGATTTGCCTTCGAAGGGAAAGTATACCACTAACGTCTCTGGTTCTAGTGTTTTGCCTTATTTTCAATACTGCAACACTTAGCAACAAAGCTAATGACAATATATGAAGCAAGTATGCTAGTTCCTTGAAAGAAATGTGTTTTGTGACAGAATTCTCAGAAGGCATAAGTAGTTTAACAGCATGGCTATATTGCCATATGGAACATGCCCAGTCAATCACCTTCTAAGATGTACCCACTGGGCACAGATGTCAGTTTAATGTCTAGTTTTGATTTACATTTGGTTGAGTTGTCAACTAACTTGAATCCAACATGAAATCAGCAAAACATATCAGCATGTCATTGGATTTTGTTTCAAACTTGGGTGAAAACAATGCTGAAATCCCCATATGTTGACGACTTTTTGCTAATCCAATACATTTTCCATGTTAATTCAACGTGATCACATAGATTTTTTTGGTTTAAATGATGTGGAAACAATGTTGATTCAACCAGTTTTTGCCAAGTGGATAAACACTGGTAATGCCCAACCCATGCTTTGAGGTCAACACAGTCAGTGGAATCTATCCCAGGAATCCCAACAAAATGACATCATCACCTCTTGCCACATTCAAAACAAACACATTTGGGTAGCCCACTCCAGACCATCCTTCTGTGTTTTGCATGCCTCAGTGTTTTGACTCATTTGGATGTTTTTTATCCTTGTTAGCCATGCTCTGCAAACCCCACACATATTTATAGTATCATTAAATAGGCTTTTGATTCTGAAGTGAATGGCTCCATTGCTCGTAATGATGGGTCTTTAAAAGAGTATTACAGCCCATCTCTGGGACTGGGAAGTCTGAGAAGACCCAAAACCACAGTGATGTCATAATGAATGCTGTCCAAGAGGGAGGAATATTTGGCATTCACAGGAATGGTAGCTCAGCAATGTCAAATAATTAGATTGCTCTTTTACTAAACTCTTCCCCATTCTTGGACTGCTCTGAAAACAGAGCAGTATTCCAAAGCACCAGTTTATTTATGTGTTCAGTACTGCTAATGATTACAGTGCTCTTAGGGTATGACTTTGTGCATGATAAGTTGATAACTTGCTATAATTCACAAGATGGATAGCTTCCAGATGAATATGCGGTGCTATGGATAAGATAGCCAGTCACTAATGCACAGTGGCCCCTGGACCTATTGGGATCTGGGAGGGGACAACAGAGGGGTCCCACAAGATTGGTGGCTTGGTTTGTGTACTTATTGGCATTGGGTGTTCTCAGACCCTTGGTATATTGAAGGAAAGATGGTGCTGAGCCACATAAAGCAAAGGGCAACATCATTCCCTTATCCCCAAGCAAGAATTCCCCTCCCCCCCAAGCACACTGTGTGTGATGACAGCAGTCAATTTGCTGATGTCAGGCTTATGCGCTGTAATTTTGGATGTGAACTGTTAGAAGAAACAACAGAGCTGTGTATTTATTGAGTTTGACTGGATATGTTGAAGTAATACTCTGGTAAATTGTTCAAACAGGCTGTTTTTGTTCTTTATAGGTCCAGATAATAAAAAGACTTGAGTTTCATGGTCGATATTTAAACAGTCCAACAATAAATGGGCACATTTTGAAATAACACATACAGCGAGGATTAAAACATTTAAATATTTGTTTGTGATTGTGACATTATAGTGATGTGTTGGTTAATTGCCTTCCTATATGTAAACCATAAACATTTAGGCTATACAGACACAAACACATTTCATAATAACCTTTTATCATGTTACATTTTATGCCGATGTAGGAATAAAAGCTTGCAGATATGGAGAGAGAATGAATGATAGAAAGAAAGTGAGAGAGAGATGGATAGAGAGAGAGATGGCAAGAGAGATAGTGTAAAGGAGAGAGAAAGGAAGAGAGCTCAGATGTAATCAAAGCGTTTCCATCTGTCCTTGTGAAGAGAGCCACAGCCATCATATCCTCTCTCACATGTAGCTTATTTATTTATTTTTATTTTATTTATTTAACCTTTATTTAACCAAGTAGGCTAGTTGAGAACAAGTTCTCATTTTCAACTGCGACCTGGCCAAGATAAAGCATAGCAATTCGACACATACAACAACACAGAGTTACACATGGAATAAACAAAACATACAGTCAATAATACAGTAAAACAAAAGAAAACAAAAGGTCTATATACAGTGAGTGCAAATGAGGTAAGTTAAGGCAATAAATAGGCCATGGTGGCGAAGTAATTACAATATAGCAATTAAACACTGGAATGGTAGATGTGCAGAAGATGAATGTGCAAGTAGAGATACTGGGGTGCAAAGGAGCAAGATAAATAAATAAATACAGTATGGGGATGAGGTAGGTAGATGGGCTGTTTACAGATGGACTATGTACAGGTGCAGGGATCTGTGAGCTGCTCTGACAGCTGGTGCTTAAAGCTAGTAAGGGAGATATGAGTCTCCAGCTTCAGAGATTTTTGCAGTTCGCTCCAGTCATTGGCAGCAGAGAACTGGAAGGAAAGACGACCAAAGGAGGAATTGGCTTTGGGGGTGAGCAGTGAGATATACCTGCTGGAGCGCGTACTACGAGTGGGTGCTGCTATGGTGACCAGTGAGCTGAGATAAGGCGGGGCTTTACCTAGCAGAGACTTGTAGATAACCTGTAGCCAATGGGTTTGGCGATGAGTATGAAGCGAGGGCCAACCAACGAGAGCGTACAGGTCGCAATGGTGGGTAGTGTATGGGCCTTTGGGGACAAAACAGATGGCACTATGATAGACTGCATCCAGTTTGTTGAGTGGAGTGTTAGAGGCTATTTTATAGATGACATCACCGAAGTCGAGGATTGGTAGGATGGTCAGTTTTACGAAGGTATGTTTGGCAGCATGAGTGAAGGATGCTTTGTTGCGATATAGGAAGCCGATTCTAGATGTAATTTTGGATTGGAGATGCTTAATGTGAGTCTGGAAGGAGAGTTTACAGTCTAACCAGACACGCAGGTATTTGTAGTTGTCCACGTATTCTAAGTCAGAGCCGTCCAGAGTAGTGATGCTGGACGGGCGAGCAGGTGCGGGCAGTGATCGATTGAATAGCATGCATTTAGTTTTACTTGCGTTTAAGAGCAGTTGGAGGCCACGGAAGAAGAGTTGTATGGCATTGAAGCTCGTCTGGAGGTTAGTTAACACAGTGTCCAAAGAGGGGCCAGAAGTATACCGAATGGTGTCGTCTGCGTAGAGGTGGATCAGAGAATCACCAGTAGCAAGAGCAACATCATTGATGTATACAGAGAAGAGAGTCGGCCCGAGAATTGAACCCTGTGTCACACCCATAGAGACTGCCAGAGGTCCGGACAACAGGCCCTCCGATTTAACACACTGAACACTACAAGAGAAGTAGTTGGTAAACCAGGCGAGGCAATCATTTGAGAAACCAAGGCTGGCGAGCCTGCCAATAAGAATGTGGTGATTGACAGAGTCGAAAGCCTTGGCCAGGTCGATGAATATGGCTGCACAGTAATGTCTCTTATCGATGGCGGTTATGATGTCGTTTAGGACCTTGAGCGTGGCTGAGGTGCACCCATGACCAGCTCTGAAACCAGATTGCATAGCGGAGAAGGTAGGGTGGGATTCGAAATGGTCGGTAATCTGTTTGTTAACTTGGCTTTCGAAGACCTTAGAAAGACAGGGTAGGATAGATATAGGTCTGTAGCAGTTTGGGTCAAGAGTGTCACCCCCTTTGAAGAGGTGGATGACCGCGGCAGCTTTCCAAACTTTGGGAATATTTGACGATTCGAAAGAGAGGTTGAACAGGCTAGTAATAGTGGTTGCAACAATTTCGGCAGATCATTTCAGAAGAGAGGGTCCAGATTGTCTAGCCCAGCTGATTTGTATGGGTCCAGATTTTGCAGCCTTTTCAGAACATCAGCTATCTGGATTTGGGTGAAGGAGAAATGGTAGGGGCTTTGGCGGGTTGCTGTGGAGGGTGCCAGGCAGTTGACCGGGGTAGGGGTAGCCAGGTGGAAAGCATGGCCAGCCGTAGACAAATGCTTATTGAAATTCTCAATTGTAGTGGATTTATCGGTGGTAACAGTGTTTCCTAGCCTCAGAGCAGTGGGCAGCTGGGAGGAGGTGCTCTTATTCTCCATGGACTTTACAGTGTCCCAGAACTTTTTTGAGTTAGTACTACAGGATGCAATTTTCTGTTTGAAAAAGCTAGCCTTAGCTTTTCTAACTGCCTGTGTATATTTGTTCCTAACTTCCCTGAAAAGTTGCATATCACGGGGGCTATTCGAAGCTAATGCAGAACGCCACAGGATGTTTTTGTGCTGGTCAAGGGCAGACAGGTCTGGAGTGAACCAAGGACTATATCTATTCCTAGTTCAACATTTTTTGAGTGGGGCATGCTTATTTAAGATGGTGAGGAAGGCACTTTTAAAGAATAGCCAGGCATCATCTACTGACGGGATGAGGACAATGTCATTCCAGGATACCCCGGCCAGGTCGATTAGAAAGGCCTGCTCGCAGAAGTGTTTTAGGGAGCGTTTGACAGTGTTGAGGGGTGGTCGTTTTGTCGCAGACCCATTACGGATGCAGGCAATGAGGCAGTGATCGCTGAGATCTTGATTGAAAACAGCAGAGGTGTATTTGGAGGGCGAGTTAGTTAGGATGACACTATGAGGGTGCCCTTGTTTCCAGATTTGGGGTTGTACCTGGTATGTTCATGGATAATTTGTGTGAGATTGAGGGCATCAAGCTTAGATTGTAGGATGGCCGGGGTGTTAAGCATGTCCCAGTTTAGGTCACCTAGTAGCACGAGCTCAGAAGATAGATGGGGGCAATCAATTCACATATGGTATCGAGGGCACAGCTGGGGGCAGAGGGAGGTCTATAGCAAGCGGCAACAGTGAGAGACTTGTTTCTGGAAAGGTGAATTTTTAGAAGTAGAAGCTCGAATTGTTTGGGTACAGACTTGGATAGTAATACAGAACTCTGCAGGCTATCTTTGCAGTAGATCGAAACACCGCCCCGTTTGGCAGTTCTATCTTGGCGGAAAATGTTATAGTTAGCGATGGAGATTTCAGGGTTTTTGGTGGTTTTCCTAAGCCAGGATTCAGACACGGCTAAGACATTTGGGTTGGCAGAGTGTGCTAAAGCATTGAGTAAAACAAACTTAGGGAGTAGGCTTCTAATGTTAACATGCATGAAACCAAGGCTTTTACGTTTACAGAATTCAACAAATGGGAGCACCTGGGGAGTGGGAGTGGAGCTAGGCACTGCAGGACCTGGATTAACCTCCACATCACCAGAGGAACAGAGGAGAAGTAGGATAAGGGTACGGCTAAAGGCTATACGAACTGGCCATCTAGCACGTTCGGAACAGAGAGTAAAAGGAGCATATTTCTGGGCACGATAGCATAGATTCAAGGCATAGTGTACAGACAAAGGTAAGGTAGGATGTGAGTTCATTGGAGGTAAACCTAGGCATTGAGTAATGATGAGAGAGATTTAGTCTCTAGAGACGTTTAACCTGTTAGGGCTAGGGGGCAGTATTGACACGGCTGGATAAAAAACGTACCCGATTTCATCTGGTTACTACTCCTGCCCAGTAACTACAATATGCATATAATTATTGGCTTTGGATAGAAAACACTCCAAAGTTTCTAAAACTGTTTGAATGGTGTCTGTGAGTATAACAGAACTCAAATGGCAGGTCAAAACCTGAGAAGATTCTGTACAGGAAGTACCCTGTCTGACCATTTCTTGGCCTTCTTTGCCATCTCTATCCATTACAAAGGATCTCTGCTGTTACGTGACACTTCCTACGGCTCACATGGTCTCTCAGAAGGCGGCAAAAAGCTGAATCGTGGCTTTGCAGGCTCTGGCTGAAAAAAAGTAGCGCGTTTGGGTAGTGGCTGGTTACAGTACTGTGAGACTCAGACGCGTGCCCGCGTCGACCGAATGCTTTGTTTTCTTTCCTCTGTTTACCTAAACGGAGATTCCCGGTCGGAATATTATCGCTTTTTTACGAGAAAAATGGCATAAAAATGGATTTTAAACAGCGGTTGACATGCTTCGAAGTACGGTAATGGAATATTTAGAATTTTTTTGTCACAAATTGCGCCATGCTCGTAACCCTGATTTACCATTTCGGATAGTGTCTGGAACGCACGAACAAAACGCCGCTATTTGGATATAACGATGGATTATTTTGGACCAAACCAACATTTGTTATTGAAGTAGCAGTCCTGGGACTGCATTCTGACGAAGACAACAAAGGTAATCAAACTTTTGTAATAGTAAATCTGACTTTGGTCAGGGCTAAACTTGGTGGGTGTCTAAATGGCTAGCCGTGATGGCTGGGCTATCTACTGAGAATATTGCAAAATGTGCTTTCACCGAAAAGCTATTTTAAAATCGGACACCTCGATTGCACAAAGGAGTTCTGTATCTATAATTCTTAAAATAATTGTTATGTTTTTTGTGAACGTTTATCGTGAGTAATTTAGTAAATTGTTAGTAAATTCCCCGGAAGTTTTGCTTTCGTTGTAAAGCCTTTTTGAAATCGGACAGTGTGGTTAGATTAACGAGAGTCTTGTCTTTAAAATGCTGTAAAATAGTCATATGTTTGAGAAATTGAAGTAATAGCATTTCTAAGGTATTTGAAAATCGCGCCACGGGATTCAACTGGCTGTTGCGTAGGTGGGACGAATTCGTCCCGCCTAGCCCAGAGAGGTTAAACCAGGTGATGTCATCGCATACGTAGGAGGTGGAACAACATGGTTGGTTAAGGCATATTGAGCAGGGCTAGAGGCTCTACAGTGAAATAAGACAGTAATCACTATCCAGGACAGTAATGGACGAGGCATATTGATATTAGAGAGAGGCATGCGTAGCCAAGTGAACATATGGGTCCAGTGAGTGGTTGGGCTGACTGGGGACACGGCGATTCAGACAGTTAGCAGGCCGATGCTAACAAGCTAACAGTTAGTAGGCTGGGGCTAAACAAGCTAGCAGTTAGCAGACCGGGGCTGGCAAGCTAGCAGTTAGCAGACCGGGTTAGCAAGCAAGCAGTTGGCAGACCGGGGCTAGCAGTTAGCAGACCGGGGTATGCAAGCTAGCAGTTAGCAGACTGGGGCAAGCAAACTAGCAGTTAACAGACAGGGGATAGCAAGTTAGCTTCTGGGGGACGTCGCGATGGGGGTAAGTCTGTTTTTGCCTCTTCGTGCGGTGACGTCGATAGACCAGTCGTGGAATTAGTAGGGTTCCAAGTAGCTCTAGGTAGCTAGTAGGCCGCGGTTAGCAGAATGGGCCTTCAGCGGACGTCGCGCCTGAGGGGCCTGTTGGAATCCTCGGGCAGATTATGTCGGTATTCCAGTCGTAGAGGATCGGCGGGGTTCCGTGCTCCGTACCGGCAGTAGAAGGGGTCTGGATATTGTAGCCCAGGAGTGGGCTTTGGTGGTAGCACAGGAGCCCTGGCTGGGCTAGCTTCAGGTTAATTGGTGCTTGCTCCGGGATGGAAGCGCTAGCCTTGAGTAGTCACCCTTGATTGCGGTTAGCTAGTTGCGAAGATCCAGATGAAAATGTTCAGAGTTTGCGGTAGGAATCCGGGGAAAATAAAAAATTATAATAGGTCCGTTATGCTCTGGTTTGAGTCACGTTGTTTGAACTGGCGAGAGCTTTCCGAGCTAAAGGTTAGCTGATGACCGCTAGCAATGGTTTGCTGACTGATAGCTGGTAGGTAGTTAGCTGGCTAGCTTCAGTTGAGGGATTCCAGATCCGAAGTAAATAGAAATACTTTAGGAAAAAAAACAGATCCACGCCACATTGGGTGAGGCGGGTTACAGGAAAATATTTTTAAAAGATATGCAAAGAAAAAGATGTAAAAAGATATATACAAGGGACACGACAGGACAAAGACGTCTGACTGCTACGCCATCTTGGATTAGAGTGTTCCCTGTGGGGAAGGAGATTAATGCGACACACTGCCTCTATGATCCTTAATCCTGTGCTTGCTCATTTCTGGTTCAGCAGAAGAGATCAATGCAGTTTTTTTCTCTATGGGTTCAGCAGTATAGTCCTCACATTAACCTGTTAGGGCTAGGGGGCAGTATTGACACGGCTGGATAAAAAACATACCCGATTTAATCTGGTTACCACTCCTACCCAGTAACTAGAATATCCATATACTTATTACATATGGATAGAAAACACCCTAAATTTTCTAAAACTGTTTGAATGGTGTCTGTGAGTATAACAGAATTCAAATGGCAGGTCAAAACCTGAGAGATTCCTTTACAGGAAGTGGCCTGTCTGACCATTTCTTGAACTTCTTTTCCATCTCTATCATTTACTAAGGATCTCTGCTCTAACGTGACACTTCCCACGTCGTCCATAGGCGCTCAGAGCCCGGGAAAAAACAGAATGTCGTCATTCCAGCCCCAGGCTGAAACACATTATCGCCTTTCTCAAGTGGCCGATCAAGGGACACTGGGCTTATGCGCGTGACCGCCCCCGCCTTTGGGATTTTTTCCTCTGTTTGCCGAAAAGGAGATTCCCTGTCGGAATATTATCGCTTTTCTACGAGAAAAATGTCGTAAAAATTGATTTTAAACAGCGGTTGACATGCTTCGAAGTACGGTAATGGAATATTTAGAATTTTATTGTCACGAATTGCGCCATGCGCGCGACACTTCTTTACTATTTCGGATAGTGTCTGGAACGCACGAACAAAACGCCGCTATTCGGATATAACGATGGATTATTTTGGACCAAACCAACATTTGTTATTGAAGTAGCAGTCCTGAGTGTGCATTCTGACGAAGACAACAAAAGGTAATCAAACTTTTATAATAGTAAATATGATTATGGTGAGTGCTAAACTTGCCGGGTGTCTAAATAGCGAGCCCGTGATGCCTGGGCTATGTACTTAGAATATTGCAAAATGTGCTTTCACCAAAAAGCTATTTTAAAATCAGACATATCGAGTGCATAGAGGAGGTCTGTATCTATAATTCTTAAAATAATTGTTATGCTTTTTGTGAACGTTTATCGTGAGTAATTTAGTAAAATGTTAGCGAATTCCCCGGAAGTTTGCGGGGGGTATGCTAGTTCTGAACGTCACATGCTAATGTAAAAAGCTGGTTTTTGATATAAATATGAACTTGATTGAACAAAACATGCATGTATTGTATAACATAATGTCCTAGGAGTGTCATCCGATGAAGATCATCAAAGGTTAGTGCTGCATTTAGCTGTCTTCTGGGTTTTGGTGACATTATATGCTGGCTTGAAAAATGGGTGTCTGAGTATTTCTGGCTTGGTACTCTGCTGACATAATCTAATGTTTTGCTTTCGTTGTAAAGCCTTTTTGAAATCGGACAGTGTGGTTAGATTAACGAGAGTCTTGTCTTTAAATAGCTGTAAAATAGTCATATGTTTGAGAAATTGAAGTAATAGGATTTTTAAGGTTTTGAAAATCGCGCCACAGGCTGACAGTGGCTGTTACGTAGGTGACAGTGGCTGTTACGCAAGCGTCCCACCTAGCCCATAGAGGTTAATAGCCTGAACTAGCTTTGAGCAACAGACCTAGTACAGAACAACACACTACTGAAATGGTGGTAGCCTCCTGGAGTTAATGAAATCTTGCACTGTTGCAAGTGCTATCATCTCTCTTTTCCTCTCTCTCTCTCTCTCTCCCTCTCTTTCTCTCTCTCTCTCTCTCTCTCTCTCTCTCTCTCTCTCTCTCTCTCTCTCTCTCTCTCTCTCCTGCTCTGCCATGAGGGACTCATTTTACTGTGGCACCTGGGAGTAGTTTTAGAATCAATAAAAACGTTCATTTGTTTTGCTTTAAATTCACACCGGAGAGCCGCTCTCTGAGCCTTTGGAGTGGATTCAAACAGAGCCATGAGTTCAACTGCTGGCTGCATCATACCACACCAGCCAGCTGCGTTAATGGCTCTCGGTGCTTCTCTTAATCTAAATGTTTCCATTTAAACTCTCACACAGTCACAGCCAGGCCAACTACATACCTCAAAAACCCAATAGAAAAGATTGATCCACCGTCAATGATTCTACTTTTATTCGGATGTCTAACCACTCAAATGGCTACAATATCCAGAGGGTGAAGGGCCTTCAGATGCAGTCCATGTGTATTGCAGTGTGGCTGATCAATGTGAGGTCACATGTGGGGACATGTGCGGTACAGGCAGGCCACATGCCACTTTAACAGTACACTTACTTACTCTATCCTAGGGCACTATGGGCATGGCCTAATATGGCATTGGCAGACAGTGGCCATTCAACAATCTCTGTTCAGTACAATGGGACAGAGTGAAGTACAGAACAACAATAACAGAGCAGAGTAGAAAATCAAGGAGACTATAATAGAGGATCCCAGCCCACCCACAATGTTGAATTTGACTTCTACTGATGCAGAGGGTGAGCTACCATTACTCATATAAAAAGAGGAACACGCTTTATCGTTTATGGTCTTTTCACACTACTTGCAGAAAAAACTACGCCAGAAAAGAAGCCATTTTAATAGGTTCTAGCCAGCAGAATATGGGGTGTGTCTGTGCAAGGTTGCGATTCATTGGTTTACTTTCTGGCATTGATTTTTACCACAAGTAGTGTGAAGGGAACCTCATGTGACAAAAAAATCATATTCATGGCAGTGACTGTGTCACGCCCTGACCTTAGAGATCCCTTTTATTCTCTATTTGGTTAGGTCAGGGTGTGACTAGGGTGGGCAATCTATGTTTTCTATTTCTTTGTTGGCCGGGTATGGTTCCCAGTCAGAGGCAGCTGTCTATCGTTGTCTCTGATTGGGGATCATACTTAGGCAGCCTTTTTTCCACCTTTAGATTGTGGGATCTTGTTTTTGTACTGTTGCTTTCCAGCCCTACAGAACTGTGTGTTTTGTTTTGTTTTTGTTGGTTTTTTCGGTGTCATCAATAAAAGAAAGATGTACATCTACCACGCTGCACCTTGGTCCAATCCTTCCAACAACGAGCATAACAGAATGGGGTACTTTCTGTACGTTTGTACTTGGAATTGTGGTATGTTTTTAATTTGACCAGATGAAAGTACACTATACTACTACCTCCCACCTGTGTTAACGACCTGATGCAACATTCCTGATGCCAGACTTTTAACAGGCAAGCATTCCCTTTTAAATGTGATTTATGCACCGAGTTGGGGTTTTATGGCCCTGGATACCTGGAGGTCAGAAATCGTTCCCTTCTACAAAGTGGACTAAAGAGTCAGTGTGTACCCTTTCAACTGCCCTATTTCCCTAGTCGTTTTTTTGTTGTTGGTGAGAACATTCTTACCTTTTAGCTGGCTCAGTGTGAGCACTGCAGCTACCCCAGACAGGTAGCTATAATGACCAGAATCAAATATCATGTTCCTTTCCTGGGACTTTTCTTTGTTGCAATGCTCAATTTCACAGTTGAGAATCTGTCTGAAAGGTCACCCATCAGCCACAGTAACTATTCTCTCTGCATTTGCATGATTTTCTTTAATTTATTCTTAACTCAGCACCCAAAACCAACTAGCTGGCTAGCTTAAATTGAGCTTGCTAGCTAAAAGTTACTCACAATAAAGGGGAGATCAGATTTATTCTCAAATAGATTGGCCTACAACTGAAACGTATCTGCTTTTCAAAGATTTCTCTGTTTGCAGTGTGAGCGCAGGCAGCAGAGATTCCTGTACTATACAGTGCCTGATTTTCCCATGAGCTGATCAGATAGCCCCCTACACCACACACTCTGCATGCTGTACCCATTAAAGGGATGGTTCGGGATTTTGGCAATGAGGCCCTTTATCTACTTCCCCATATTCAGACGAACTCGTGGACCATGTTCCCTCTAATTTTATTCGGCAATGAGCAAATTTCAGGTCTGATGAGCTCAAACCTGAACGTTGTGAAAATTCTGTGCAACTTCCAGCCTGTGTTCACTGTAAACACTGAGACTGTACCCGCTTTAAGTTACAGTTTTAGACAGTGGTCAAGTAGGCTACTTTGGCTGTTTGATCATAATGTAGGCCTACCATCAAAAACAGAAAATGTGTCAAATAACATATTAACATGGAAATAGCTGTTCTATCATTCAGCCTACAGTAGCAGCCAATGTGTGGTGTTCAATGTTTGCCTACATTCCATGAGATTTTGAAAAAAACATGCAGGGCTTGACATGAACCTGTTTATCCACTTGTCCTTCAGACAATGAAGTGACTTAAAATGTTGTTGTGTTGTTTGATGCAAGAAACCACTTTACAAAATAAAAAGCATTAATATTCCCATTCCATTATTACAGAGAATCAGACAAATTATTCTACCCTCTGCTGCCTATTGGCTACTTGGCTTAATCAAGCCTGTCTCAAAATACAACACTGCCTCTTTAAGACACAAAAAGGTCTTTATCCAACTGGCTTTTCAAAGATGTCTAGAAATGTACACGTTTGGTGCTCTTGTAGGAAGCAACCGCTCCCCCACGCTTACTACAAATTATCTATAACTGGGTTAATAACTCACTAACTAGCAAAGGATATGAACAAATGTGCACACGTGGCTACATGCAGCTCTCGCTTTGATCTCAAAACAAGCGCATCTACTCACAAACGCTCATGCTGTAAACACAGTCCAGTTCAAAGTGTATGGCACAGATCCATGTATGGCAATGGTCTATTTGCAAATACAGTGCATTCTGAAAGTATTCAGACCCCTTGACTTTTTCCACATTTTGTTACAATACAGCCTTATTCTAAAATGGATTAAATAGTTTTTTTCCCTCATCAATCTACACACAATACTCCATAATGACAAAGCAAAAAAACGTTTTTTAGACATTTTTGCAAATGTATTAAAAACAAACTGAAATACCACATTTACATAAGTATTCAGACCCTTTGCTCAGTACTTTGTTGAAGCAGCGTTGGCAGCGATTACAGCCTCGAGTCTTCTTGAGTATGACACTACAAGCTTGGCACACCTGTATTTAGGGAATTTCTTCTCATTCTTCTCTGCAGATCCTCTCAAATCAGGTTGGATGGGGAGCGTCGCTGCACAGCTATTTTCAGGTCTCTCCAGAGATGTTCGATCAGGTTCAAGGTTGTGTGCTTAGGGTTGTTGTCCTGTTAGAAGGTGAAACTCCACCCCAGTCTGAGGTCCTGAGCTCTCTGGAGCAGGTTTTCATCAAGAATCTCGCTGTACATTGCTCCGTTCATTCCCTCGATCCTGACTAGTCTCCCAGTCCCTGCCACTGAAAAACATTCCCAAAGCAAGATGCTGCCACCACCATGCTTCACCGTAGGGATGGTGCAAAGTTTACTCCAGACGTGACGCTTAGCATTCAGGCCAAAGAGTTCAATTTTGGTTTCATCAAACCAGATAACCTTGTTTCTCATGGTCTGACAGTCCTTTAGGAGCCTTTTGACGAACTCCAAACTGGCTGTCATGTGCCATTTACTGAGGAGTGATTTCCATCTGGCCACTACCATAAATCCTGATTGGTGGAATGCTGCAGAGATGGTTGTCCTTCGGGAAGGTTCTCCCATCTCCACAGAGGAACTCTGGAACTCTGTCAGAGTGACCATCTGGTTCTTGGTCACCTCCCTGACCAAGGCCCTTCTCCCCTGACTGCTCAGTTTGGCTGGGAGGCCAGCTCTAGGAAGAGTCTTGTTGGTTCCGAACTGCCACTGTGTTCTTGGGGACCTTCAATGCTGCAGAAATGTTTTCGACCTCATGGCTTGGTTTTTGCTCTGACATGCACTGTCAACTGTGGGACCTTATATACATAGGTGTGTGCATTTCCAAATCATGTCCAATCAATTGAATTTACCACAGATGAACTCCAATCAAGTTGTAGAAACATCTGAAGGATGATCAATGGAAACAGGATGCACCTGAGCTCAATTTCAAGTCTCATAGCAAAGGATCTGAATAGTTATTTAAATAAGGTATTTCTGTTTTTTATTGTTAATACACTTGCAAAAATGTCTAAAAACCTGTTTTTGCTTTGTCATTATGGGGTATTGTGTGTAGATTGATGAGGAAACATTTGTATTTAATCAATTTTAAAATAAGGCTGTAACGTAACAAAAAAGTCAAGGGGTCTGAAAACCTTCAGAATGCGCTGTAGGCCTACCACAGCTCTGATTGGTTTTGCTCCACCATTCTGTGTAAAGTACGGGCTGAGCCGTGCGTGTCAATGCAATAGAATCCTACTCCAATGCGTTCTGGCAATAACAAAATCTCTTGCATACTTTGTTTTGTTTCGGAATGTTGCATTGAAAGTGGCTAATATTGCGTTGATTCGATCACAATTCCCACAGTAAAAGGAAACGTTGATAGTGTTAAATAAATTGGAAAACTCTTGATTGTTGACTGAAGTTCAATCTCGTGCTTCTCTGTGCGAGCTGATATTTCCTCTGCATGGGAACGCGGAATCACAGCTCTCTGGGACTCCCGTGCAGAAGAAATATCAGCCCGCAATTCAGCTTAGAGGAACATTACTCGTGGATACCATTTTTTATGTCTCTGCGTCCAGTCTCTGCGTCAATTGCGTTAGCGCAATTGATAACTAGCGTTTGCGCAATAACTGGAAGTCTATGGGAACGGCTAGCTGTTCCTGTAGGAATCCAGCTAATGTGCTAATCCTAGTTAGCATTGGCTTGTGACACTATCTCCAACTTCCTTGATGAGGGACTCAACTTCATAAAGTTATCAGAGAGTTCCCAAACTCTACCTATCAGCCGTGTGATGAGGTTTCTGGCCTACGCTCGTGTCTGTCCAACATTTTGTTCTCCAACTGCTCTTTGCCCCGCCAGTTTCACGCCTTGTTGTTATGTCTACTACTGGTCAAACAGTAGCCTGGTCCCAGATCGGTAGGTGTTTTAGCCAGCTTTTCTGATAGAGAAGTTGGCTAAAGCGCATACAGATCTGAGACCAGGCGAGTTGGTGGGGTCATGGCCAGTCAGCTTTGTGATGAGGTCATCCCTTCAGTTCATCAAGGCGTTGGTTGAAGTGGTGGAGAGCGATCGTTAGCTCTAAATGGACAGCTGTGGACCAACCCTTGGGAAGGCCTCCAGCTAGTGAGGTCATAGCGTCTTTAGTGGTGTCAACACCGTCAAGACATGTGCTTATCCATATTATTTTGTAGCCATAGTAAGTGTTGGGATTAGTACATATTTCTCATTACAGTTAACAAAAGTAATGTGTTACTTTGCAATATTACTTTGTGTGGAAAGTAACCCGTTATATTGCTTTCCGTTAGATTTAAGAAAAATAAAAACATCTCACCATTTGTTTGACTGTCAGATGGGGCAAGGCGAGCCACTCGCGCCCTACCAAAGATAGCCTGCTTACTAATTCAGGTTGGATCACTAGTTTCTCCGTTCATCTGTGACGCTGCTTTCCTATGCTAGTCTACAAGTGCTGTACTATCATACCTGTTCTTCCAAAATATTTATCTCGAGCCACCAGTTCTGGTTAAAGACCGCACATAGGCTACACGGACCAATAGAGATGTTTAGAAGGCACACTTGCCACTAGACAGGAAAGCTCTCTGTGGGCTTTCCTGTCACAGAAGCGATCAATGGCAAAGATCAGAGGTGTGACCTCTATAAATGTTTGGGTCCGGTAGAGATGATTCTGAAAGTACTACACATGTTAGTAACTGTAATAAAATTTGAAAAAGTAAGGCATTACTTTACTCCTTTGCTCATAAAAGTATTCTGATTAGGTAACGTGTTAAACATTTTGTAATATTCACCAGTTTTGCAGAGAATAAGTACAAAACTTTAGCAATAGTAGTTCCTAAATACTTTTCTTTTGTCCTGGGCAATCCTTTAACTAGGTTTAAACTGTCCTAGGCATAGCTTATTTTACACTAACCCCAAAAAAGTATCACAAACTGTGTGTTTGGCTAGCCCAAAGAGTTGATGTTAACAGCTAGCTATGCCCTGGGCTAAGGTTGATGTTATCCTTTCAAATTTGTGTGATACATCGCTTAGCCCTGGGCTTAGAGTTCCCTTAGCTCTGGGCTAAGCCAACACTGTGTGAAAAGCTTGTATTATTCCTCAAACTATCCTCCACTGCACCATTTACTTAGATACACAGAGGTGAGTTATTAAGTGATTAAAACGCGTCACTCTGTTACCAAATCGGTAAGAGTGACCAAAAAATCAGGAACAGAATGACTGCAATTGAATTGGCTTCAATGGGAAATCATAGTAGTCACAAACCACAGTTGGAGTAGATCACAGTACAGTACAGTAGAGTAGTGTAGAGTACAGTAGTGTAGTGTACAGTACAGTAGTGCACAGTAGGGTACAGTACAGTAAAGAAAATAGATTATAGTTCAGTAAAGTTCAGTACAGTACAGTAGAGCACAGTATCATGTAATATAATATAATTTACTCTACCGGACTGGACTGTACTCTACTCTACTGTACTAGACTCTACTTTTCTTTACTGTACTGTACTCTACTTTGCTCTACTGTGCTGTTCTGTGCTGTTCTTTGCTGTACTCTACTGTACTCTACTTTCTTTACTGTACTGTACTGTGATCTACTGTACTGAACTCAACTGTTCTGTGCTGTGCTGTACTGTAATCTACTGTGCTGTAGTGTGATGTCCAAACTTGTGAAACATAGACATCTATGATTGGTACATATTTGGTCCGGTCTGGACCAACCAAATCTGGTTTTGATTGGGAGCGGAGCTCATTAGAATAATACCAAAACATGCAAAGGAGGATATTACATTTTTCTACCTTTGTGTACCTATTCAGGATAAAACACCATGAAGAGAATTACATTCATAATTTGAATTTCTGTATAGTACAGAACAAAATCAATCAATCAAATCAATCAATCAAATGTATTTATAAAGCTCTTTTTACATCAGCAGAGAGAGAGAGAGTCGAAACAGCAGGTCCGGGATAAGGTAGCAGATCCGGTGAACAGCAGAAACTGGAGCAGCAGCACGACAAGGTAGAACATCCGGTGAACAGGTCAGGGTTCCATAGCCGCAGGCAGAACAGCAGAAACTGGAGCAGCAGTACAACCAGGTGGACTGGGGACAGCGAGGAGTCATCAAGCCAGGTAGTCCTGAGGAATGGTCCTAGGGCTCAGGTTCAGATATGCAGGATATAACCCCACCCACTTTGCCAAACCACAGCCCCCACACCACCAGAGGGATATCAACAGACCACCAACTTACTATCCTGAGACAAGGTGGAGTATAGCCCATGAAGCTCTCCCCCACCACACGAGTGGGGGCACAAGACCGGACAGGAAGATAACATCAGTGACTCAACCCACTCAAGTCGAGTGTGGCGAAATAAGCCTGGCAAGACGTCATGCACCCCTGCTAGGGATGGCATGGGAGAGTACTAGCAAGCCAGTGACTCAGCCCCCGTAATAGGGTCAGAAGCAGAGAATCGCAGTGGAGAGAGGGGAGCCGGCCAGGCAAAGACAGCAAGGGTGGTTCGTCACTCCAGTGCCTTGACGTTCACCTTTGCACCCCTGGGCCAGACTACACTCAATCATAGGACCTACTGAAGAGACAAGTCTTCAGTAAAGACTTAAAGGTTGAGACCAAGTCTGTGTCGCTCACATGAGTTGGCAGACCATTCCATAAAAATGTACTTCTATAAGAGAAAGCCCTGCCTCCAGCTGTTTGCTTAGAAATTGTTGGAACAATAAGCAGGTCTGCGTCTTGTGTCCCTAGCGTACGTGTTGGTATGTACGACTGGATGAAATCTGAGAAATAGGCAGTAAAAAGTCCATGTAATGCTTTGTAAGTTAGCAGTAAAACCTTGAAATCAACCCTAGCCTTAACAGGAAGCCAGTGTAGAGAGGCTAGCACTGGAGTAATATGATCACATTTTTGGGTTCTAGTTAAGATTCTAGAAGCCGTATTTAGCACTAGCTAAAGTTTATTTAGTTGTTTATCCAGGTAGCCAGAGAGTGGAACATTGCAGATGTCTAATCTAGAGGTGTCAAAAGCATGTATTAGCTTTTCTGCATAATTTTAAGACAAAAAGTTTCATATTTTTGCAATGTTACGAAGATGAGCGAAAAGCTGCTTTTTAAATATTTTTTACATGCTCGTCAAAAGAGAGATCAGGGTCCAGAGTAACGCCGAGGTCCTTCACAGTTTTATTTGAGACGACTGTACAACCTTCAAGATGAATTGTCAGATCAAACAGCAGATCTCTTTGTTTCTTGGGACCTAGAACTAGCATCTCTGTTTTGTCCGAGTTTAAAGGTAATCCACTTCCTTATGTCTGAAGCACAGGCTACCAGGGTAGGCAATTTTAGGGCTTTACCATGTTTCATCGAAATGTACAGCTGTGTGCCATCTGCATAGCACTAAAAGTTGACATTGTATTTCTGAATGACCTCACCAAGAGGTAACGTACAGTACATGGCCAAATGTATGTGGACACCCCTTCAAATTAGTGGATTTGGCTACTTCAGCCACACCCTTTGGTGACATAGACAAACATTGGCAGTAGAATAGCACGTAATGAAGTGCTCATTAACTTTCAATGTGGCACCGTCATAGGACGACACCTTTCCAACAAGTCTGTAACTAAAATTTCTGCCCTGCTGGAGCTGCTCCGGTCAACTGTAAGTGCTGTTATTGTGAAGTGGAAACCTCTAGGAGCAACAAAGGCTCAGCCTCGAAGTGGTTGCAATACTCACTACCGAGTTCCAAACTGCCTTTGGAAGCAACGTTAGCACAAGAACTGTTCGTCGGTAGCTTCATGAAATGGGTTTCCATGGCCAAGCAGCCGCACACAAGCCTAAGATCACCATGCGCAATGCCAAGCGTCGGCTGGAGTGGTGTAAAGCTCGCCGCCATTGGATTCTGGAGCAGTGGAAATGCGTTCTCTGGAGTGATGACCGTCAGCCAGGCCGACGGACTAATCTGAGTTTGGCGGATGCCAGGAGAACGCTACCTGTCCGAATGCATAGTGCCAACTGTAAAGTTTGGTGGATGAGGATTATAATGGTCTGAGGCAGTTTTTCATGGTTCGGGCAAGGCCCCTTCAAGTGAAGGGAAATCTTAACGCTACAGCATACAATTACATTGTAGACGATTCTGTGCTTCCAACTTTGTGGCAACAGTTTGGGGAATGCCCTTTCCTGTTTCAGCATGACAATTCCCCCGTGCACAAAGCGAGGTCCATAATGGTTTGTCAAGATTGGTGTGGAAGAACTTGACTGGACTGCACAGAGCCCTGACCTCAACCCGATCGAACACCTTTGGGATGAATTGGAACGCCGACTGCGAGCCAGGTCTAATTGCCCAACATCAGTGCCCAAACTCACTAATGCTCTTCTGGCTGAATGGAAGCATGTCCCCGCAGCATTGTTCCAACATCTAGTGTAAAGCCTTCCCAGAAGTGTGGAGGCTGTTATAGCAGCAAAGGGGGGACCAACTCTATATTAATGTCCATGATTTTGGAATGAGGTGTTCGACAAGCTGGTATCCACATACCTTTGGCCTTGTAGTGTATATAGTGAAAACAATTGTGGTCCTAAATCAGAGCCATGAGGAACACCAAAACTTACTATTGATTTGTCAGAGGACAAAACATCCACAGAGATGAACTGATACTGTATCTTTCCGATAGATAAGAGCTAAACCAGGCAAGAACTTATCCACATAGACCAATTTAGATTTTCCAATCTCTCCAAAAGAATGTGGTGATTGATGGTTTCAAAAGCAGCACTACGGTCTAGAGCTCAAGGACAGACGCAGAGCCTTGGTCTGACGCCATTAAAAGGTCATTTACCACCTTCATGAGTGCTGTCTCAGTACTATGAAGGGGTCTAAAACCAGACTGGAGAGTTTCGTATACATTATTTGTCTTCAGGAAGGCAGTGAGTTGCTGAGAAACAGCTTTTGTTTTTTAAATTGAGAGGTATTGGGAGATTCTATATAGGCCAATAGTTTTGACATTTTCCAGGTCAAGGTTTGGCTTTTTCAGGAAATGCTTTAATACTTCTACTTTTAGTGAGATCGGTACACATCCGGAGGATTGGGAGACGTTTATTATGTTCAACATACGAGGGCCAAGCACAGGAAGTACCTCTTTTAGTAGTTTAGTTGGAATAGGGTCCAGTAGGCAGCTGGAAGGTTTAGAGGCCATGACTATTTTCATGAATATGTCGAGAGATACAGGATTGTCTCCGTTGATCCGAGGTCCTGCTTGTTTCAGGGCTCTGTATTTTCTTTATACCAGGGAACTAGTTTCTTGTGACAAATGTTTTGGTATTTTAGCGGTGCTACTGCATATAGGGTATTACGCAAAGTTGCATTTAAATCCTCGGGTTAGGGGGTTAACTGATTTTTGCACTCCGACGTCCTTTGATAGGTGGATGTAGTCTGGAAGGGCATCCAGGAATATTGCGTTGTCCGATAATTTATAGCTCGGCTCTTGATAATCCTTTGTTGGGGTCTGAGCGAATTATTTGTTTCGATTGCAAAGGTAATAAAATGGTGGTCTGATTATGAACAAAACATTTAGATCCACAATATGTATTCCATGGGACAAAACTAGATCCAGGGTCTGGTTGTGGAAATGCGTAGGTCCCGAGACATGTTGGACAAAACCCACTGAGTCAATGATGGCTCCTAAAGCCTTTTGGAGTGGGTCTATGGACCTCTCCATGTGAATATTGTAGTCACCAAAAATGTGATTTCATGACTAGACCTCAAAAGACGAAAACGCAGTCTTTTTTTTCTCGTAAATTGACATTTGCTATCATAAATGGTAGCAACACCTCTGCCTTTGTGGGATGCACAGGGGATATGGTCGCTAGTGTAACCAGGAGGAGAGGCCTCATTTAACAAAGTAAATTCATCAGGCTTGAGCCATGTTTCAGTCAGGCCAAACACATCAAGTTTATAATCAGCAATTAGATCATTGACTATGACTGTCTTGGAAGTGAGGGATCTAACCTTAAGTAGTCCTATTTTGAAATGTGAGGTATTATCACAATCTCTTTCATTAATGACAGGAATGGATGAGGATGAGGAGATTGCTAAGGCAAACACTGCCATGTTTAGTTTTGCCACACTTAGATCGCGGCACAGACACGTCTCAATGGGGAAAACTGAGTTGACTACACTGACTGTGCTAGGGGCAGACTCTACCAAGCTTGCAGGCTGGCTAACATACTGCTGCCTGGCTTGCACCCTATCTCATTGTGGAGCTAGAGGAGTTAGAGCCCTGTCTATGTTGATAGATAAGGTGAGAGCACCCCTCCAGCAAGAATGGAGCACGTCACTCCTCAGCAGGCCAGGCTTGGTCCTGCTTATGGGTGAGTCCCAGAAAGAGGGCCAGTTTTAGCTTCAGCCAGCACCATCTTCAGATTAGCCATTAGTTCGGTAGCCCTGCCTGGTAAATAATGTATGATCGCAATGATTATTTTTAAGTCTAATATTACGGGTAATGGAGTTGCCAATGACTAGGCTTTTCAATTTGTTAGAGCTAATGGTGGGAGGCTTTGACGGCTCAGACCTGAAACGGGTGGAGAGACCTGGGAAAGCTCGGGCTTTGATTCAGACCCATTACTTAGTGGGGAAAATCGGTTGAAAGTTTCTAGCGGCTGAATGAGCGACACAGGTTGAGCATGCCGACAGCATTTCTTTCCAGAAGCCGTTTATAAAAGGAAAAATCGAGAAAGTTTTGCATGTAGCCAAGTAGCAACGGACAGCAGCACGGAGAAAACGCAGAAGTTGTCTCCCATGATATCATTCTGTTACAGTCATTCTGTTACTGGGTGTTGATCCACTTCACTTACTGTAGTTCAATAACCAAAATAGATATTTTCAAACTCAAGTTGTCATATCTGATACCCCATTCTTTCTGCAGACATCTTTGCATCTTAATTCGATGTACAGTTGAAGTCGAAAGTTTACATGCACATTAGCCAAATACATTTAAACTCAGTTTTTCACAATTCCTGACATTTAATCCTAGTAAAGATTCCCTGTCTTAGGTCAGTTAGGATCCCCACTTTATTTTAAGAATGCGAAATGTCAGAATAATAGTAGTGAGAATTATTTATTTCAGCTATTATTTCTTCCATCACATTCCCAGTGGGTCAGAAGTTTACATACACTCAGTTAGTATTTGGTAGCATTGCCTTTAAATTGTTTAACTTGGGTCAAACGTTTCGGGTAGCCTTCCACAAGTTTCCCACAATAAGTTGGGTGAATTTTGGCCCATTCCTCTTGACAGAGCTGGTGTAACTGAGTCAGGTTTGTAGGCATCCTTGCTCGCAGCCGCTTTTTCAGTTCTGCCAACAAATTTTCTATAGGATTGAGGTCAGGGCTTTGTGATGGCCACTCGAATACCTTGACTTTGTTGTCCTAAGCCATTTTGCCACAACTTTGGAAGTATGCTTGGGGTCATTGTCCATTTGGAAGACCCATTTGCGACCAAGCTTTAACTTCCTGACTGATGTCTTGAGATTGCTTCAATATATCCACATAATTTTCCTTTTTCATGATGCCATCTATTTTGTGAAGTGCACCATCCCTCCTGCAGCAAAGCACCCCCACAACATGATACTGCTACCCCCGTGCTTCACGGTTGGGATAATGTCCTTTGGCTTTTAGTAAAATATTCAGTTTAAATTGTTAAACCTAGATTCAAACCGTCCTAGGGCTAGCTTGTTTTACACTAACCAAAACAAATTATCACAAACTGTGTTTGCGATGCTGGACTGTACTCTACTCTACTGAACTATACTCTGTTCTACTCTACTTCTCTACTTCTTTACTTTACTGTACTCTACTGAGCTCTACTGTACTGTTCTGGGTTGTACTATACTGTACTGTACTGTTCGCCAATACTTACTTTTTCACTTTTTAAAATAAAAAAGTGTGTTTTGGTGTCACTCTGTTCCCGTAGAATTGCCCCCGTGCCTATTTTTGAGTTGTGCGGATGTAAAACCTGCTGATAGTGAGTAGCATGGAGCTGGGAGCTGACAAAGGTCTGATTATATTTCATATGCTCCTGCAACCAGCCTCTGGCCTCCTTTCTTATGGGCAGACTATCACATTTTCCACCAAAGGGCATCAGGCACTGGGCTGCGGATACACAGTTCCAAGCTGCAGATCGTATCGGTTTGTCTTTTCTTCAGTTGCCTGTTTCTTGCCAAGGTCATTAGAGGAGACGCTTTGTAGAGGGAGTTGAGACGTCGACTGAGATCTGGGACTGATTAACAATCACGTTGCCTGTCATTTTAGATCTCCATAAATTACAGTATAATGTCAGGGAAAGTGACTCTATCAAATCTATGCCAGTGTTGGCTCACTCTACTGTATATGCTTGATAACTGGCCATCACACTCTCCCTCACCTCATTGATTTTCCCTTTTGCTCTCAACTCACTCTTTCCTCCGTTGGCACTTCACAACTCCTCATTCACCCTCTCTCTCTCTCTTTGTTGTTCTCTCTCTCTCTGTTGTTCACTCTCTCTTTGTTGTTCTCTCTCTCTCTCTTTGTTGTTCTCTCTCTCTCTGTTGTTCACTCTCTCTTTGTTGTTCACTCTCTCTCTTTGTTGTTCTCTCTCTCTCTCTTTGTTGTTCTCTCTCTCTCTCTTTGTTGTTCACTCTCTCTTTGTTGTTCACTCTCTCTTTGTTGTTCACTCTCTCTCTTTGTTGTTCACTCTCTCTCTTTGTTGTTCACTCTCTCTCTTTGTTGTTCACTCTCTCTCTTTGTTGTTCACTCTCTCTCTTTGTTGTTCACTCACTCACTCACTCACTCACTCACTCACTCACTCACTCACTCACTCACTCACTCACTCACTCACTCAAGCAGTTATTTTCAAACACAGATTCAACTACAAAGACCAAGGAGATTTTTCAATGCCTAGTAAAGAAGGGCACCTATTGGTAGATGGTAAAAAATAAAAAAAGCAGACATTGAATATCCCTTTGAGCATGGTGAAGTTATTAATTACACTTTGGATGGTGTATCAATTACAAAGATACAGGCGTCATTCCTTACTCAGTTGCCGAAGAGGAAGTCAACCGCTCAAGAATTTCATCATGAATACAATGGTGACTTTAAAACAGTTACAGAGTTTAATGCTTGTGATGGGCGATAACTGAGGCTGGATCAACAACATTGTAGTTACTCCACAGTACTAAGCTAAATGACAGAGTGAAAAGAAGGAAGCCTGTACATAATAATGATATTCCAAAACATGCATTCAAAAAAGGCACTAAAGTAAAACTGCAAAACATTTTGACAAAGAAATTAACTTAATGTCCTGACTACAAAGTGTTATGTTTGGGGCAAATCCAACACAACACATCACTGTGTACCACTCTTCAAATTTTCAAGCATGGTGGTGGCTGTATCATGTTATGGGTATGATTGTCATCGGCAAGGACTAGGGAGTTTTTTAGGATAAAAATAAACATAATAGAGCTAAGCACAGGCAAACTCCTAGAGGAAAACCTGGTTCAGTCTGCTTTCCAACAGACTCTGGGAAACTAATTCACCTTTCAGCAGGACAATAACCTAAAACAGAAGGCCAAATATACACTGAAATTGCTTACCAAGAAGACATTGAATGTTCCTGAGTGGCCTAGTTACAGTTTTGACTTAATTTGTCTTGCAAATCTATGGCAAGACTTGAAAATGGCTGTCTAGCTATGATCAACAACCAACTTGACAGAACTTGAAGAATTTTAAAAAGAACAATAGTACAATCCAGGTGTGCAAAGCTCTTAAAGACGTACCCAGAAAGACTCATAGCTGTAATCGCTGCCAAAGGTGATTCTAATACGTATTGACTAAGGGGTGTGAATACTTATGTAAATGAGATATTTCTGTATTTCATTTTCAGTACATTTCTAAAACATGTTTTCAGATTGTCATTATGGGGTATGGTGTGTAGATTGGTGAGAAAAAAATCTATTTAATACATTTTGAATTCAGGCTGTAACAAAATGTGGAATGAGTCAAGGGGTATGAATACTTTCTGAAGGCACTGTAATTGTATGTGTGGGGTACAGAGATGAGGTAGTTATTCAAAAATCATGTTAAACACTATTATTGCACACAGAGTGAGTCCATTCAACTTATTATGTGACTTGTTAATCACATTTTTATTCCTGAACTTATTTAAGCTTGCCATAACAAAGGGGTTGAATACTTACAGACATTTCAGCTTTTCATTTTTTATTAATTTGTAAACATTTCTAAAACATAATTCCACTTTGACATTATGTAGCATGTTGTGTAGGCCAGTGACACAACATCCCAATTGAAACCATTTTAAATGCAGGCTGTAACACAACAACATTTGGAAAAAGTAAAGGGTGAGAATACTTTCTGAAGGCACTGTAGGTATATTTAAGGTTGCAAAATTCTGTGAACTTTCAATAAATTCCCTGTTTTAAAAAAAAATCCTAGTTAGAGGATTCACAGAATCAGGAGGGAATAAATAGGAAATCCAGAATCCTCCAACCAGGATTTCTGGAAAACCAGGGAATTTGTTGAAAGTTCCCGGAATTTTGCAACCATATGTGTACTGCATGCATGAATTAGGATTTGGATAAAACAAACTGCTGAATATGATGTTTGCTTGAGAATAAGAGAAGATACATTTCAGAGAGGGGGAGAGAGAGTAGTTTCATCCCTAAGTGAATCATTCAGAGCTTTGGGAGGGCCTTCTATCAGAAGATAGGAACCGGAGTAGAAACACACACACACGTACAAACACAAACAAACATCTGCCCCGAGTGATGTGGTTACCTTCTGGTGGAGAACCGTTTTCCTCCGAGGTGTCGGCTTACCTGTCATTCATGAGATAGCAGTCTCTGATGACACAGGTGGAGTCTTAGAATCCTGCTGCAATTGTGTGCCAATGAAGTCTGTCTGTTGGTTTTAACCCTTGAGAGATTTCTACTGTTGTTGCTACTCATGAAAATACAAGTGGATTATATAAATAGGCCATAAATATTATAGACCGGTCATGAAGTTGTCCTGTTTTATTAGTACATTTGTTCGTTTTTTGCTTTATATAGAGTATTACTAGGGCCCACAGTTCACGGTCAGGTCATGTGGTCAGATCTCAGGGTTCCCAAACAATAAGAAATAAACTCAGCAAAAAAAGAAATGTCCTCTCACTGTCAACTGCGTTTATATTCAGCAAACTTAAAATGTGCAAATATTTGTATGAACATAAGATTCAACAGCTGAGACATAAACTGAACAAGTTCCACAGACATGTGACTAACAGAAATGGAATAATGTGTCCCTGAACAAGGGGGGGGGGGGGGGGGGGGGGGGGGGTCAAAGTCAAAAGTAACAGTCAGTATCTGGTGTGGCCACCAGCTGCATTAAGTACTGCAGTGCATCTCCTCATGGACTGCACCACATTTGCCCGTTCTTGCTGTGAGATGTTACCCCACTCTTCCACCAAGGCACCTGCAAGTTCCCGGACATTTCTGGGGGGAATGGCCCTCACCCTCACCCTCCGATCCAACAGGTCCCAGACATGCTCAATGAGATTGAGATCCGGGCTCTTCACTGGCCGTGGCAGAACACTGACATTCCTTCCGTGCAGGAAATCACGCACAGAACGAGCAGTATGGCTGGTGGCATTGTCATGCTGGAGGGTCATGTCAGGATGAGCCTGCAGGAAGGGGGAGGAGGATGTCTTCCCTGTAACGCACAGTGTTGAGAATGCCTGCAATGACAACAAGCTCAGTCCGATGATGCTGTGCCCATAGGTGACGTTGTTGCCGGTGATGTCTGGTGAGGACCTGCCTTACAACAGGCCTACAAGCCCTCAGTCCAGCCTCTCTCAGCCTATTGCGGACAGTCTGAGCACTGATGGAGGGATTGTGCATTCCTGGTGTAACTCGGGCAGTTGTTGTTGCCATCCTGTACCTGTCCCGCAGGTGTGATGTTCGGATGTACCAATCCTGTGCAGGTGTTGTTGCACGTAGTCTGCCACTGCGAGGACGATCAGCTGTCCATCCTGTCTCCCTGTAGCTCTGTCTTTGGCGTCTCACAGTACGGACATTGCAATTTATTGCCCTGGCCACATCTGCAGTACTCATGGTTCACGCAGATGAGCAGGGACCCTGGCCATCTTTCTTTTGGTGTTTTTCAGAATCAGTAGAAAGGCCTTTTTAGTGTGCTAAGTTTTCATAACTGTGAACTTAATTGCCTACCGTCTGTAAGCTGTTAGTGTCTTAACGACCGTTCCACAGGTGCATGTCCATTCATTTTTTTATGGTTCATTGAACAAGCATGGGGAAACAGTGTTTAACCTCTCTAGGGTATGTGGGACGAAATCGTCCCACCTACTCAACAGCCAGTGGAATCCCGTGGCGCGATATTCAAATACCTTAGAAATGCTATTACTTCAATTTCTCAAACATATGACTATTTTACACCATTTTAAAGACAAGACTCTCGTTAATCTAACCACACTGTACGATTTCAAAAAGGCTTTACAACGAAAGCAAAACATTATATTATGTCAGCAGAGTACCCAGCCAGAAATAATTAGACACCCATTTTTCAAGCTAGCATATAATGTCACATAAACCCAAACCACAGCTAAATGCAGCACTAACCTTTGATGATCTTCATCGGATGACACTCCTAGGACATTATGTTATACAATACATGCATGTTTTGTTCAATCAAGTTCATATTTATATAAAAAAACAGCTTTTTACATTAGCATGTGACGTTCAGAACTAGCATACCCACCGCAAACTTCCGGTGAATTTACTAAATTACTCACGATAAACGTTCACAAAAAACATAACAATTATTTTAAGAATTATAGATACAGAACTCCTTTATGCAATCGCTATGTCCGATTTTAAAATAGCTTTTCGGCAAAAGCACATTTTGCAATATTCTGAGTAGATAGCTCGACATCACGGGCTAGCTATTTTGACACCCACCAAGTTTGGCACTCACCAAACTCAGATTTACTATAAGAAAAATTGGATTACCTTTGCTGTTCTTCGTCAGAATGCACTCCCAGGACTTCTACTTCAATAACAAATGTTGGTTTGGTTCAAAATAATCCATAGTTATGTTCAAATATCCTCTGTTTTGTTCGTGCGTTCAAGACACTATCCGAAGGGTGACGAAGGGGGACGCGCCCGACGCGTTTCGTGACAAAAAAATTCTAAATATTCCATTACCGTACTTCGAAGCATGTCAACCGCTGTTTAAAATCAATTTTCATGCGATTTTTCTCGTAAAAAAGCGATAATATTCCGACCGGGAAACCCTGTTTTTGTTCAAAGACGAAAAAATAAAAACATGGAGTCGTCTCGTGCACGCGCCCCCAGTCTCATTGTTCTCTGATCGACCACTATCCAACTGCGCTACTGTTTTTCAGCAATAGGCTGCAAAGTCATCATTCAACGTTCTGCCGCCTTCTGAGAGCCTATGGGAGCCGTAGGAAGTGTCACGTTACAGCAGAGATCCTCAGCAGTGATCCTCATAAAGAGAGTGTAGAAGGCCAAGAAATGGTCAGAGAGGGCACTTCCTGTAAGGAATCTTCTCAGGTTTTTGCCTGCCATATGAGTTCTGTTATACTCACAGACACCATTCAAACAGTTTTAGAAACTTTAGGGTGTTTTCTATCCAAATCAAACAATTATATGCATATTCTAGTTTCTGGGCAGTAGTAATAACCAGATTAAATCGGGTACGTTTTTTATCCGGCCGTGCAAATACTGCCCCCTACCCTAGAGAGGTAAAACACTTTACAATGAAGATTTGTGAAGTTATTTGGATTTTTACGAATTATCTTTGAAAGACAGGGTTCTGAAAAAGGGACGTTTCTTTTTTTGCTGAGTTTATTAAAAGATAAGAATATGAACATAAAGTAATGGCTCAGTAGAATAGAATAAACATTTTAGTGTTAGTAAAATACAGGAAGTTCCAAATGATAGTCCAATATTTACTCGTATTTTGCAATCATAATAAGAGTCTGGTAGCAGCAGTTTTGGTGTGTGTGTGTGTGTGCGTGTGCGTGTGTGGATGAGTGTGTGGATGAGTGGATGATTGTATATCTATGTGTGTGAGTGCTTGTGAGCTAATGTGCGGAGAGTCAGTGCAGGTGGTCATTCCAGTTCAAGTGTTCAGCAGTCTGATAGCTTGTAGACAGAAACTGTCTGTGAGCCTGTTGGTATCAGATCTAATACTCAGATACCATAAGTTAAGGGAGTGAACAGCTCGTGGCTGGTGTGTGTGTGTGGTTCCCGTATCAGGCCATGATGCAACCATTCAGGTGGTGTGGCGGTAGTATTTGAGGAGAACACACATTTCTTCAGCCGCCTTAGGAAGTAGAGACGCTGTATCTCTGATAAGAGTGGTGGTGTTGTTGGACAATATCAAGTCCTCTGTGATGTGGACACTGAGGAACTTAAAACTGCCGACTCTACTGCAGTCCTCTTGATGTGGATTGAGGCATGTTCCCTCCTCTGCTTCCTGAAGTCAACAATCAACTTCTTTGTTTTGCTGACGTTGAAGGTGAGGTTGTTGTTGTCCTGGCACCACAATACCAGTTCACTTACCTCCTCCCTATAGGCTGACTTGTCATTGTTGGCTATCAGCAAACCTGAGCAAACTTGATGATGGAATTGGTGTCGTGCAAATCTACAAAGTTGTGAGTGAACTGGGAGTACAGCAGAGGGCTGAGGACACACCCCTGGGAGACCCCTATTTTAAAAGTCAGTGTGGAGGAGGTGTTGTTGCCAATCCTCAGAGCCTGTGTTCTACCTGTCAGGAAGTCCACGATTCAGTTGCAGAGGGTGGTGTCAAGGCCCAGGGCTCTGAGATGGATGTTGAGCTTAGAGGGAACAATAGTGTTGAATTCTTAACTGTAGTCAATGAACAGCGTTCTCACATAGGTGTTCCTCTTGTCCAGATGTGTCACGGCCATGTGAATAGCGATGGAAATGGCATCTTCCGTGGATCTGTTGGAGCGGCAGGCAAATTGGAGTGGGTCCATTGTGCTTGGCATGCTGGCATGAATGTGTGCCATGACCAGCCTCTCGAAGCACTTCAGAATAACTGGGTTGAGTGCGACGGGGCGATAGTAATTTGGGTATGTCACCTTGTTTTTCTTCGGCACTGGGATGGTGGAGGTCTCCTTGAAGCAAGTGGGGACTACAGCCTGGACAGGAACAGGTTGAAGATGTCAGAGAAGATGCCCGCCAGCTTGTCAGCATACACTCTGTGGATACTTAATGAGAATTCACTCTTTTGAGAGTTTTCCTCACGTCAGCTTCGGAGAGCGAAAGCACTTGGCCGTCTGGAGCACCGAGAGTCTTCCTGGATGGCTCTGTATTGTCTGTGTCACGTCCTGACCAGTAATAGGGGTTATTTGTTATTATAGTTTGGTCAGGACGTGGCAGGGGGTGTTTGTTTCATGTGGTTTGGGCTATGTATTTAGGTAGAGGGGTATTTGTTTTATATGGTTCGGGGTGTGTGTGTATGTAGAGGGGTGTTGGATTTATGTGTTCCGGGGTTTTTGGTTTTTGGTTTATGTTCTTGTTTTCTATTCTAGGGTTTCTATGTTGTGTATTTCTTTGTTGGCCTGGTGTGGCTCTCAATCAGGAACAGCTGTACATTGTTGTTTCTGATTGAGAGTCATACTTAGGGAGCCTGTTTTCCACCTGTCCCTTTGTGGGAGATTGTTTTTGCACTGCTGTGTATAGCCTGCGACACTGTCGCTCTTTGTTTATTGTTTTTTCGTGTTCACCTATAAATAAAATAATGATGAGCACGCAACCCGCTGCGCCTTGGTCTTTACCCTACGACACCCGTGACAGAATCTCCCACCACAAATGGGCCAAGCAGCGGGGTAAGGAGCAGGAGGAAGAAGGATGGACATGGGCGGAGATAAGGATGAGCATTTCCAGGGCTATGGAGGAGTAAAGGGAGCCCGAGAGGCAGCCCCAATAAAAAAATTTGGGGGGGCACACGGGTAGTTTGGCTTTTTAGGCAACATATGACTGGACAGGTCCCGTGCTTAGGGGTAATGCGTACTGTGGCGAGGCCAAGTATTTTCAGGCCGGTGTGCGCAGTGCCAGCACCCCGCATTTGCCAGGGGGAAGTGGGCACTCAGCCAGTACGGGCGGTGCCAGTCCTGCGCTCGAGACCGCCAGTGCGCCTCTACGGTCCAGTGTATCCTGCTCCTCGCACTAGCCTTGAAGTGCGCGTCTCAGGTCTGATACCTCCAGTACCAGCACCACGCACTAGGCTTCCAGTGTGTCAGCCCAGTCCAACTCGTCCTGTTCCTGCTCCCCGCACTAGCCCTGAGGTGCGTGTCCCCAGTCTGGTACCTCCACTACCAGCACCACGCATTAGACTTCCAGTGCGTCAGCCCAGTCCCAGTCCAGAGTGTCCGGCAACAGTCCCAGTCCAGAGTGTCCGGCAACAGTCCCAGTCCAGAGTGTCCGGCAACAGTCCCAGTCCAGAGTGTCCGGCAACAGTCCCAGTCCAGAGTGTCCGGCAACAGTCCCAGTCCAGAGTGTCCGGCAACAGTCCCAGTCCAGAGTGTCCGGCAACAGTACCTCGTCCAGAGTGTCCGGCAACAGTACCTCGTCCAGAGTGTCCGGCAACAGTACCTCGTCCAGAGTGTCCGGCAACAGTGTCTAGTCCGGCACCGAGTGAGTCTGCCTACAGTCCGGAACCGAGTGAGTCTGCCTACAGTCCGGAACCGAGTGAGTCGGCCTACAGTCCAGAGCTCCTAGAGTCGCCCTACGGTCCAGAGCTCCCAGAGCCCAGTCCAGGGTCTTCAGTGACTGGCCTCAGGCAGAGGTATGCTGTGGGGGTGGTTTGGTCCGGTAGGGGATTAAGGCCTGAGCCTAAGCCACCTCCACTGTAGGCGGTTTGGGGAGGGGGGGTGTAGCACAGGAGCCGTCGGTGACGGCAGCCACCCTCCCTTCAGATCTGGGATTTATTTTTTGGGGGTCAATTTTGGTTATTTGTGTGAGATTCATCCGGGGTCTGCACCTTTGGGGGGGGGGGGGGGGGAGGTGTACTGTCACGTCCTGACCAGTAATAGGGGTTATTTGTTATTATAGTTTGGTCAGGACGTGGCAGGGGGTGTTTGTTTCATGTGGTTTGGGCTATGTATTTAGGTAGAGGGGTATTTGTTTTATATGGTTCGGGGTGTGTATGTAGAGGGTTGTTGGATTTATGTGTTCCGGGGTTTATGTTCTTGTTTTGTATTCTAGGGTTTCTATGTTGTGTATTTCTTTGTTGGCCTGGTGTGGCTCTCAATCAGGAACAGCTGTACATCGTTGTTGTTTCTGATTGAGAGTCATACTTAGGGAGCCTGTTTTCCACCTGTCCCTTTGTGGGAGATTGTTTTTGCACTGCTGTGTATAGCCTGTGACACTGTCGCTCTTTGTTTATTGTTTTTTCGTGTTCACCTAGAAATAAAATAATGATGAGCACGCAACCCGCTGCACCTTGGTCTTTACCCTACGACACCTGTGACAGTCTGCCTCGAAGGGAGCATTGAATGTGTTAAGCTCGGCTGGATGGGAGGCTTCGGTGGGCACCACACAGCTGGATGTGCCTTTGTAGTCTGTGATACTCTGTAGTCCTTGCCACATACCTCTGAGTTGTCAAACATCAATTCAAATTTGAGTCTGTATTGTCTTTTTGCATCCCTAATGTATTTGTGAAGCTCGTACCTGCTTACCTTGTATGCGTCGCGCGCCACCGAGCCATCAGGGTTCATTCGGCTGACATTGAATGCTGCAGTACGGGCCCTCAGCATGGTATGAATATATGTTCATCCAGGGTTTTGATTGCGGTATGTTTCGATTTATTGTAGGTACACCATCATCAATACGTTTTTTTTTTTTTTACATTTTTTTTGAACAATACAAAACATAGAAACATCAACTACATCACAGCTGCTCAGACCCACCTGCTCACACCCCCATCTCCAACGCCCGCATCACTCTCCACCACATGGCCTCAAACTGGACCATTTTGTTTCTCTCCGTCGCCCACACACTTTCAACATTTAGATAATAAAGCATTTGACCTTCCCATTGTGTAAACGACGGAGGACTGGTTGATTTCCATTTTTTTTGTATCCATTTTTTTCAAGATTGAGACGTATCGTCCAACCCATTGGGTATCTCACTACACCCTCATATGCCATGTCTTGAAATATACAGACTGATTAAAAGTTAATTTATATTGTAAGAATTCTGACAGAACTTTCCAACTGCACCTTTGAACTTCATAACATTCCCAGAAAGCATGGATTATTGAGTCATTGTTAGTTTTACACTTAAGACATGATTCTGCCGTGGTGCTATATATTTTGTCTCTTGTATAATAAATTCTATACATTAGTTGATACTGGATTTAGTTGATACTGGATTTAGCGTACATTGTCAGTTGGATAGGCTCTCTGCAAGGTTTTGTATAACTTACCTATCATATGAAAATCATTTTCTAACTCAAATTGGATTCCCTCAAGATTGCTCTAACTTTGTCATATAAAACTTAAGTTGCATGTAAAATATCTACATTGGTCATTGGAAAATTGCTTTTTAATGCGGTCATGGAAATAAATGTATTTCCTATTACCAAGTCATTTATGGTTTCTATACCTTTACCAAGTCATTTACGGTTTCTATACCTTTAGTTTTCCATGTGAACCAATTTATCGGTGAATTCTGAAAAGCTACCCAAGAATTTTTCCATAGGGTTATGTTTTTAGGGAGGGTTGGTTCTTGTAGAATACGTTTTTTTTATTTTAAACATGGTATTCAGACCATTTACTCCGTACTTTGTTGAAGCACCTTTGGCAGCGATTACAGGCTCCAGTCTTCTTGGGTATGATGCTACAAGCTTGGTACACCTGTATTTGGGGAGTTTATTCCATCCTCTCTGCAGAGGAATGGAAGTGGCCAGCTCTGTCAGGTTGGATGGGGAGCATCGCTGCACAGCTATTTTCAGGTCTCTCCAGAGATGTTCGATCTGGTTGAAGTCTCAGCTCTGGCTGGGACACTCAAAGACAGAGACATGTCCCGAAGCCACTCCTGCGTTGTCTTGGTTGTGTGCTTACGGTCGTTGTCCTGTTGGAAGGTGAACCTCGACCACAGTCTGAGGTCTTAAGCGCTCTAGAGCAGGTTTTCATCAAGGATCGCTCTGTACTTTGCTCCGTTCATCTTTGGCTTGATCCTGACTAGTCCCCAAGAGTATTGGTGTTTCCAAACGTCTTCCATTTAAGATTCATGGAGGCCACTGTGTTCTTGGGGACCTTCAATGCTACAGAAATGTTTTGTACCCTTCCCCAGATTTGTGCCTCGACACAATCCGGTCTCGGAGCTCTATGGACAATTCCTTCTACCTCATGGTTTGGTTTTTGCTCTGACATGCACTGTCAACTTTGGGACCTTATATAGACAGGTGTGTGCCTTTCCAAATCATGTCCAATCAATTGAATTTACCACAGGTGGTCTCCAATCAAGTTGTAGAAACATCTCAAGGATCATCATCTGCTCATCTATCACTGCAGTGTTAATTTGCTGAACTGTAATTACTTCGCTACTATGGCCTATTTATTGCCTTACCTCCTCAAGCCATTTGCACACACTGTATATAGACTTTCTTTTTTCTGTTGTGTTATTGACTGTACGCTTTTCTATTCCATGTGTAACTCTGTTGTTGTTTGTGTCGCATTGCTTTGCTTTATCATGGCCAGGTCGCAGTTGTAAATGAGAACTTGTTCTCAACTAGCTTACCTGGTTAAATGAAGGTGGAAAAAAAAAAAACAGGATGCACCTGAGCTGAATTTTGAATCTCATAACAAAGGTTCTGAATACTTATGTAAATAAGGTATTTCTGTTTTTTTATTTTTAATAATACATTTGCAAAAATTCTAAAAACCTGTTTTCGCTTTGTCATTATGGGGTATTGTGTGTAGATTGCTATGAAGAAAAAAAAATTTTTTGTATACATTTTAGAATAAGTCTATAACGTAACAAAATATGGAAAAAGTCAAGGGGTCTGAATACTTTCCGAAGGCACTGTATGTAGCAAGTAAAAGCCTTTGGTGACAAGTTGAAACAATTCCAAGTCTGGAAGGTTAAAACCACCCTCAGACTTAGGAAGATGTCATTTACTTTTTATTCTATGAGTTTTATTTGCCCATATAAAGTATATTATGTCCGAGTATATTTTTTTTAAAGAACGTCTTTGGTGGGGTAATTGATATTACAGAGAACAGGTATAAAAACGTTGGGAGCTGTGCCATTCTGAATAGGTTTATTCTACCTGTTAGATTTATGGGAAGATTGTTCCATTTAATTAGGTCTGCTTTCATATTGTTGAGTAATGGGATAAAGGAGAGAGTCTTCTCCTCTCATAATCAACACATTTCCTAATGAAGCCTGTGACTGATGATGTATATTCCTCAATGTTGATGGATGAGTCCGGGGTGGATGAATCTTTGAACATATTCCAATCAGTATTCTCAAAGCAGTCCTGCAGCATTGAATATTTTGTAAGACCTCATGTCTTAGGCCTATGTTAAACACTATTATTGCATAGAGTGACTCGTGGATACCATTCACTCTGTATGCAATAAGTGTTTAACATGATTTTTGAATGACTATCTGTACTCCACACATACAAGTATCTGTAAGTCTCTCAGTCTTAAAGTGAATTTCAAATACAGATTGAACAGCACAGACCAGGGAGGTTTTCCAATGCCTCGCAATGAAGGGCACCTATTGGTAGATGGGTAAAAAAAGCAGATATTGAATATCCCTTTGTGCATGGTGAGGTTATTAATTACACTTTGGATGGTGCATCAATATACCCAGTCACTACAAAGATACAGACATCCTTCCTAACTCAGTTGCCGGAGAGGAAGCTAACCACGCAGGGATTTCAAGATGAGGCTAACTACCAACTGAGCCACACGGTGTCCCGTGTGGCTCAGTTGGTAGAGCATGGTGTTTGCAACGCCAGGGTTGTGGGTTCGATTCCCACGGGGGACCAGTACGGAGAAAGAAAATGTATGAAATGTATGCATTCACTACTGTAAGTCGCTCTGGATAAGCGCGTCTGCTAAATGACTAAAATGTAAATGTAAAATGCTAATGGTGATTTTAAATCAGTTGTTACATAGCATTAATGGCTGTGATAGGATAACAACATTGTAGTTACTCCACAACTGACAGAGTAAAAAGAAGGAAGCTTGTACAGAATACAAATATTCCAAAGCATGCATCCTGTTTGCAAAACGGCACTAAAGTAATACTGCAAAAAAAATGTGGCAAATCGATTCACTTTTTGTCCTGAATTCAAAGTGTTATGTTTTGAGGGCAAATCCAATATTACACATTACTGAGTACCACTCTCCATATTTTTAAGCATAGTGGTGGCTGCATCATGTTATGGCTATGCTTGTCATTGCTAAGGACTGAAGAGGTTTTCAGGATAAAATAGAAACGGAGTGGAGCTAAGGACAGGGAAAAATCCAGAAAGACTCACAGCTATAATCGCTGCAAAGGTGATACTAACATGTATTGACTCGGAGGGTTGAATACTTATCTAATTAACATATATTAGTGTTTTATTTTTCGTGATTTTTTTTTTACAAATGTTAGATTTTTTCTTCCACTTTGACAGTATTTAGTGTAGATCATTGACAAGAAATGACAATTAAATCAATTTTAATCCCACTTTGTAACACAACTAAATGTGGAAAAGTTCAATGAGTGTGAATACTTTCTGTAGGCTATGAACCGAGACCTTGTAGAGAGTCTTCTCTCACAATGGCCTTTGCATGACCCACTGATACAGATGTTGGCAGGCCTCCATCTCCCCTTCTGCTTCAGGATATGGATGAACAGAGGCAGCTTAGAGAGTCAGTATCTCTAAATGAATTTTATTGATCACTAGAGAATGGACCAGGGACTGAAGCTGGGTATCATTTAAAGCACTATATACCCCATAACTGCTCATGTTATTCTCCATTACCGTATGTTGCCTGCATACTATCTAAATAGCTAGGGTAATAATGTACACCATTTAGCAGACGCTTTTATCCAAAGCAGGTTACAGTCATGCATGCATACATTTTTATGTATAGGTGGCCCGGGAATTGAACCCACAACCCTGGCGGTGCAAGCATCATGCTCTACCAACTGAGCCACACACATGTTTTTTCTGGGCCAACATTTTTTTCTCCACTGTACTGGAATGTCATTACGGTAATGTACCCTCCTCAGTAAGAGCAGTGCATTGCAGTGTGTGCATAGTCTTATTTCATTCTGGAAAGCAGACCTTCTCAATCATAATCAAAACATAATTAAGAGTAAATTGTCTTGGAGGGCCTAGTAACGCCTCACTCTCTGCTCCATCTGTGGTTGTTTTCTTCATCAGTCAAATGAAAACCCATTAACAGAATGTTTGTGGTGGGCCATAATGGATTAATCCTGAATGGTTTGGCGAACTAGCGCCAGTTCCTGTATGAGCATTGTTCTGCAGAGAGGCAGAGTGGGGTTTTAGGCCCTGTCAGCTAGATCAGTCTAGCTGCACACACACTCACACGCTCTCTCTATAACATGTATCCACAGATGTGTGCTGTGTTTCTCACCATGGGGTGCTTTAAATCAACCTGTGCCTCATGGGTTTTCATTAATTGTCTCTGAGGGATCTGGGATGTCTTCTGGCTCTGTCTGTCTGACAGGGTAATCCCGTGTTTTATTAGGAGTGGGTGGAGAGGACTGCCAACCGTGAGGAAGGTGATCAATACATGTCTCTCTGCATTTTCTCCTGTTGATCTCTTCATCTCAACGTGCCTATCTTCCCATCTGAGTGTCAGGAGAGTACGGAAACTGAGTATTTGGCTAACTGTAATGTAATACCACAGATAAAGGAGCCACTACCCTCTGTAGCGCCTTGCGGTTGGATGTCAAGCAGTTGCCAAACCAAGCGGTGTTGCAGCCAGTCAAGATGCTCTCAATGGTGCAGCTGTACATCTTTTTCAGAATCTCAGGGCCCATGCCAAATCTTTTCAGCCTTCTGAGGGGGAAGAGGCGTTGTCGTGCCCTCAGATCCTTAGTGAACTTGAAGCTCTCGACCCACTCCACTACATCCCCGTCGATGTGAATGGGGTCGTGCTCGGCCCTCCATTTCCTGTAGTCCACGATTCTTTCCTTTGTCTTGCTGACATTGAGGGAAAAGTTGTTGTCCTGGCACCACACTGCCAGGTCTCTGACCTCCTCACTATAGGCTGTCTCATCGCCGTCTGTGATCAGGCCTATGACTGTTGTGTCGTCTGCAAACTTAATGATGGTGTTGGAGTCGTGCACTGCCACACAGTCGTGGATGAACAAGGGAGTACAGGAGGGGACTGAGCACGCACCCCTAAGGGGCCCCCGTGGTGAGGTTCAGTGTGATGGATGTGTTGTTGCCTACCCTCCCCACCAGGATCCAGTTGCAGAGGGAGATGTTCAGTCCCAGGATCCTTACCTTAGTGATGAGCTTGGAGGGCACTATGGTGTTTAACGCTGAGCTGTAGTCAATAAACAGCATTCTCACATAGGTGTTCCTCTTGTCCAGGTGGGAAAGGGCAGTGTGGTGTGCAATAGAGATTGCATCATCTGTGGATTCTTTGGGGCGGTATGCGAATTGGGGAGGGTCCTTGGTGTCTGGGATGATGGTGTTGATGTGCGCCATGACCAGCATTTCAAATCGTTTCATGGCTACAGATGTGAGTGCTACGGGGTAATAGACATTTCGGCAGGTTACCTTGGCGTTCTTGGGCACGGGGACTATGGTAGTCTACTTGAAAAATGTGGGTATTACAGACTGGGTCAGGGATAGGTTGAAAATGTCAGTGAAGACACTTGTCAGCTGGTCAGCACATGCTCTGAGTACACACCCTGGAAATCCGTCTGGTCCTGCGACCTTGTGAATGTTAACCTGTTTAAAGAGCTTACTCACATCGGCTACGGAGAGCGTGATCACACAGTTATCCAGAACAGCTGGTGCTCTCATGCATGGTTCAGTGTTGCTTGCCACGAAGAGAGCATAGAGGTCATTTAGCTTGTCTGGTAGGCTCGCGTCACTGGGCAGCTCGTGGCTGGGTTTCCCTATGTAATCTCTGATAGTTTACAAACCCTGCTACATCCGACAAACATCAGAGCCGGTGTAGTATGATTCGATCTTAGTCCTGTATTGACACTTTGCCTGTTTGATGGTTCGTCAAAGGACGATATATCATATCGTTTTGACAATATCGCAATATTGCAATATTCATTTTGTGCTCCTTGGCTGTACCTGCACCAAAACTCCAGTATTTTTCCTTCATAGCTTGTTCTCCATCTTCTTATTAAATAGGCAGTCAATTTGTTTTCAGCACTTTTATTTCCATGATTGATCAGAACTCGTCTTCTCATGGCTCTCTCTTGTCGCTTAACAGCAGACATACGGTGAGCAATATGTTTGCAAAATCGAATCGCAGTACATATAGAATCAGCACCTAAATATCATGATAATATCTTATTGTGAGGTCCCTGCCAATTGTCACGCCCTGACCATAGAGAGCCCTCGGTTCTCTGTGGTGTTTAAGTCAGAGCGTGACTAGGGGGGTGTTCTAGTCATTGATTTTCTATGTCGCTGGGTTGTCTGGTTCCCAATTAGAGGCAGCTGGTAATCATTGCCTCTAATTGGGGATCATATTTAGGAAGCCCTTTCTCCCACCTGCTTTGTGGGATATTGTTTTGAGTGAGTGCATGTAGCACTAAGGTACTTCACAGTCGTTGTTTATTTCTTGGTTTGTTTAAGTTTCACTAAAATAAAGATGTGGAACTCCAATCACGCTGCGCCTTGGTCCGTCTCTCCTCACGACCGTGGCAGCAATTCCCATCCCTAATCCATATAGGCCAATTCCCGCAAGTGTATAAGGTTAATGTGTTGTGTGCAGGATGTTTTGAGTTTTTGAATATAGGTCTGCATTCTTCAGGAACATCATTCTTAAGAATGTTGTATTTTGATAGTAAGATAACATGTATGTGAGATATATAAATGATATATAAATGATCCTCCGTTGTGTAGGAAGGTTCCTGCTGAGTTTCAATCTTCATGGCC
This sequence comes from Salmo salar, assembly GCF_965601325.2. NCBI lineage: Eukaryota > Metazoa > Chordata > Actinopteri > Salmoniformes > Salmonidae > Salmo > Salmo salar. The sequence continues at coordinate 17,981,171 of NC_138306.1, read as the reverse complement.
TCACAGAAGACTGAACTAAATGGTCATAAAAACACATTGGGAGGAGAGACATGGAAAAAAGTGCTGCTCGATAAATTCCGAAGTCGCTAGGTAATATTCCGACTTTCAAACACTGACAATCTGTTCCTTCCTGCGTGAGTGGGTTGAATTGACTGAAATTGTGATCATGTGTGTGATCTTCAAGAACATAGATTTGATCAGATGCTTTTGAATATATGTGGGCAGAATAAGAAGAGCTGTGTCCTCAAGCGAGACAATCAAACCTGTGTCACAGAGTAAGCCAGAGAAATGCTAAAAATACTTTTGTAAATTCAAGCCAATTCAAACATTTGTTCCTTGGTCTTGTGGGAATGTCTACTTAACCTTGAGGACTGAGTGCAGCAGGCCACAGCTAGAGTTTTTATTTGTAGTTAGCGGCTAGCTCCATCCCGCAGGTGTCTGTGTTACGCGATACCTCCGTCTCCGCTTTACTGTGTCCTTCAGATCACATTGTCTGCTTGTCTGAAGTGGTTTTTATTTTTGTCTGAAGCCGTGTATGGTAGCTCCCAAATGGGACAGTGTATTAGACAAAGCACCAGAGAACTTTGCTGCTTCAAATAGTGGAGTTCGGGAAGCCTTGTCGTCCTGTCTGTCTTGGTTGATTTGTGGTGAGAGAGAAGATACCATATTGATGGGCCGTGACAGTTGTACAGGCTGTGTCATCATCTATTCACTAAGAAGACAAGGCTGTGAGAACTGAAATGACTACAGTATGTGTGTGTGAACAAGTTCATAAAAAAAGTAAAAAGTAGTTAGAGACATAACAAATGGTGCGTATAGGTCAGTGAGTATCAATCTACATGAGGAGAGTGAACGACATTTTGCAACCTTAGACATGGACAGGGGGCCATCTGTAAATTGGAATGGAAACACACTCAGATTATTATGTAGACACGCATGCACACAAGCACTCACGTATGCATTTCTGATTGGATTGGGCAGCTAAGTGTTTTGGAAAACCCTTCTTGAAGGCTGGCTGCCTTTGGCTTTGAGGCGGAGGCCCTCTATTCATAAGCAAAGCCTCCGTCAAGAGCTTGGCTGTAATTTCTCTGGCAGCCGACTCAGCATTATATAATGCATCTGTGTGTCTATTGTGAAAAAGGCAAGAGACTGCTTTAATGGGTTAAGGGTAATGAATAACACAAACAGAGAAAATCAATTACAGAAATCATTATGACCAAGCAGAACAACAAGCCCTTCAATGAAAAAGGAAGGGCGGTTTTGTCAAAGTCACAAGTCCTTTACTTTTTACCTAAAAGACGAGTTGTTATGGTACTTTTATATTCTGATAGATCTGAGGCCATGTATTACTGCACCACTCAAGGCCTCCAAATGTCAGTGATTTTCAGAATGACTCACCTTGCTCAGTGTCTGTCTCTCTGCCTGTCTGTCTGTCGATCATGTGCCAGTTAATATCCTTCTCATTTCCACTCTTCACAGTCATTTACTCGTACAAGGACCAGTATCTAACGCTCATTAATTTCACAATAAATCAATATCAAATCATACTTTAGCTCATCGTATAACATTTGTATAATAGCAGCCAAGCATTGAATGACGCCCGTCCTTGGCCACTACTAGAAACTTCCAGTCCTTATAGCTTATATAAACCTCACCCAGTTTCGTACTATGTGGGTAGTTGGCCGAGAGCAGTGGAATGAGGCAAGCCGAACATTTGGAAAACAAGTTAACGCTTCATCTATTTGTGTCCGATGGTTTTAAGCACTTTTCTACTACAGGGAGCTGTGGCAAAGCAGCTCTGACTCCCCGGACCCTGGAGAGGATACTAGTGCTTTACAGTCCCTGCAAAACAACAAATATGATGTCAACTTTAATTTATGCTAGAACTATTGGTAACAGTAACAATGGTACTATTGTAACATTGTTTTTGACTGTACCAAACTTTTCCTGTTTCAAAAGGGCTTCATTATCATCGCCTACATACCGTAGTACTGCCTTGATGTTTTGGAGAAGAAAGAAAAAGACCTTGCCAAATACCCAATAGGTGACCTCAAGACTGTTCCCAACTTCTCAAACCCACAAAAAAGCTATTTAGCTGTAGCCTCATGCATTCGAAACGGCTCTACCTCATTTTGAAAGGTCAGGTTTTAATGCTTAACTCTGTTGAGCTGGCAGATCCCAGTCCCTGCTCATGAAGGGCTATAAGGCCACAATGGGCCAGCAATGCCTAGAGCAGCCTGGGGTCTGGACCACTGTTAATTACATCTTATAACTGGACCCTTAGCCTGATGATGATAATGATGGACTATACATGTGTAACAGTGTTGCTTCCTTCCCCCTACCCGGGCTCGAACCAGGGACCCTCTACACACATCTACAACATTCACCCTCGAAGCACCGTTACTCTGCAAGGGCCACAAAAACCGCGGGGAACAACTACTTCAAGGTCTCAGAGCGAGTGACGTCACTGATTGAAACGCTATTAGCGTGTACCCCGCTAGCTAGCTAGCCATTTCACACCAGTTACACATGTACATCCATGAAGATGAAGAAGATGGCGATGATAGTAGGTGATAGACGTGTGACTTCAGTAGTACTTCAGTAGTGTACAAGCTGTAGCCGTGGGAAAGTACAGTAGTTTTTGGCCTGAAGTACAAATTTAGAATCCTTTTCAAGCAAGTTTTTGTCACTGGAGAGCCAATGTATTTAATGAAAAATGTACGTGTTACTGTTGATATCCAGCCACTGGGCTATAGAGTGCAAATCCAGAAGCGTTACAAGTCTCAAAGAGTCCAGTATTTCCACCCTCGGCTGTTTAAAAGGAGCACCGCTCCTAATGAACTAGTCCAACACTGGGCCTATACAGTCAGTTCAACAATGGCTCCCTTTTGACATTCATATTCCTTGGGTGTGTGTATTCTGGTCAAAGTAGAACTGTGCACTGTGTAAAGTGAAGCAATAACAGGGCTAAGGAAGAGGGTGTGTGTGTGCATTTGTGCGTTCATGCACATGCATGTATGTGCGCACGTGTGTGTGGTGTGTGTGTGTGCGCGCACGCATGAGTGTGTGTTTGGGTATGCCTGGGCCCTTCCCAGCCAGTTTCCTCCACTGTGCCAGTGTACCTGGTTCCCATAGCAGAGCCAGTATGCCCTGGCGGAGAGGTTGGGAAAACATGTGGGGGGGAAATACCCTACCTACCCGCTGCTACAGCTGACTGTAGTCAAGGCAGGGCAGGCTCCCACAATGTGATACTTTCAATATTTGGTTTGGCATTATCTGGGCGATTCGTTTAAGGAAATAGGCTACAGTTGGGGAGGATGGTTTTAACCTTTAATAACAATCCTGGTTTGGTTGTATATATTAGACTAAGTAGTCCTTTGTAGAAATAGAAGCTTGTGTGGGTCGTTGTTTGACGTTAAATGTTGTGCTCTTGGTGCTCTACATCCCCAACCCTCTTTACTTTGTGTGTGTACTGTACAGTTGAATGTGTCCGTGTGAAATACTTGTTGGAAGGACAGTGAGGTCAATACTGTAACTAGCTGCCATGCGTTGTGTGACTTCTGAAACCAACATGAAATGCAAACTTCAAACTGCACTCTTAAAACTATGAGCTGATGTGTATCATCATCTTAACTTCCGGCACAATCATTCAGTCACCCCGAAAACAACATTGTTCCTCTATGTGGAAACATTTTCCACATTTCTTTGTCAAAAGAGTGAAGTTGACCTGGGCTCTTCCTCTGAAATGACTCCTAAATTCTCTGCTGTGTAGACGTGTTGAATCTAGATGACCCTTTCACCTTCACATGGTGTTCTCCCATTAAGAAAGTGACAGAACATTGGGGGGAAGTGGTCCCTAAAAGTCAGGGTCGTTCCCTGGAGAAGTCGACTGCGGTACGGAACGGCAACACAAGGCCCCAGTCTCATCACTCTCTGCCAATGTGGCCCACTTCCACTGTTCACAATATTACACCCAGCTATTTTACACAATCAAAATGATAGATTACCCAAGGTGAGTTAAACAATTACCGAGCAATTTGGATCTCGTTCGCTCACAAATTACCTCTCAGTTCCCGAAACAACTCGGAGAAGACTAATGATTCCACACGTTTAAGAGGGAAAGAAAAAAGGATCTTTAAAGATAATGCTCTATGATAATAATGCTTTCAGGTAAGACGCTCTCTCCTCTAGATGTTCTGTCAGTCAGTTGAGCTGTTATTTCCCTGGTTGACGATAGATGGAATGTCTCTTTTCAAACCTCCCACACACAGCTTTGAATTACCTTTTCTTCCATAAAGAGCAGGAGTAGAGGACGAGAAAGACAGCATTGTGCATGTCTCTGTGAGGAGGTTATTCACGAATGAAAGCGTGTCTATGTGTGTGTGTTTGTGCAGGTGTATTGTGCTAGCGTGCTCCTTTCTGTAGTGACACAGGAGATAGTGGGGGACTGACTTGGCTCTGTTGGGCTCTGTTGGGCTCTGTTGGCATGGCTGCAGCTATCAGTGATTATTTCTGGTATTTCCCCCAAAGGAAGAAGCAGATATGTTCCTCAATATCTAGGGCTGTGACGGTCATGGAACTGCGGATGATGGTAACTGGCAAGCCAAATGACCGCGGTTTCTGTAATAACTGTTGGAATAGCAAAAATATAGAAATAGAATGAATAGAACGGGCATCCTCATGCAAGTCAATGATGGCATAATGGGTGGACTGGCGGCTATTGTGAGTGTACCCATACAGAGAGAGGGAGGCGAAGCGAGAGCCCTATCTCTGCCCAAAATCTGTCTACATTAAGCAGACCCTTAATTATTAATCAGATAAGGAGTTTTTGTATGGGGGCAATGAAAGTGACAAATTTAGCCAAAATAAACATGAATTGCTATTTTGATGCATGAGGCTTATTTTATCTAATAGAAGTTTCGTAATGCTTAGGTTGTTATGAGTATACTGATATATGCTGGGAAAAAAATTAAAGACAGTTCATAGAAGGAAATCAGTCAATTGAAATAAATAAATTAGGCCCTAATCTATGGATTTCACATGACTGGGCAAGGGCACAGCCATGGGTGGGCCTGGGAGGGCACAGGCCCACCCACTTGGGAGCCAGGCCCACCCATTGGGGAGCCAGGCCCAGCAAATCTGAATAAGTTTTTCCCCACAAAAGGGCTTTATTACAGACAGAAATACTCCTCAGTTTCATCAGCTGTCCGGGTGGCTGGTCTAAGGCGATCCTGCAGGTGAAGAAGCTGGATGTGGAGGTCCTGGGCTGGTGTGGTTACACATGGTCTGCAGTTTTGAGGCCGGTTGGACATACTGCCAAATTCTGTAAAACGACATTGGTAGACAACTCTGGCAACAGCTCTGGTGGACATTCCTGCAGTCTGAATACCAATTGCACGCTCCCTCAAAACGTGTGGCATTGTGTTGTGTGACAAAACTGCACATTTTAGAGTGGCCTTTTATTGTCCCCAAGGTGCACCTGGGTAATGATCATGCTGATTAATCAGCTTCTTGATATGCCACACCTGTCAGGTGGATGGATTGTCTTGGTAAAGGAGAAATGCTGATTAACCGGGATGTAAAAAATGTGTGCACAAAAGTTGAGAGAAATAAGCTTTTTGTGCGTATGGAACATTTCTAGGATCTTTTATTTCAGCTCAGCATGGGACCTACATGTTACATTTATATTTTTGTTCAGTGTAAGTGTGATGCACGTGACATCCTGGCAACTTTGAGAAAAACACTTTACATCAGAGTTATCCCTGTTGAAATTCGAGACGGTGTATGCATATTCATGAGGCTAGCATTGCATCTCATTTTCCATTGGCCGTTGACGTCAACACCCCTCATTGAATATTGAAAAAAGTATTAAAATAACATGATGTATCCATTAATCTAAAGAGAGGAATAGGCGAGAGACGTTCCGCTCTGTTGACCACGAATTGTTAGGGCGGACCCATAAGTATCTCGTCATTGTCCATATGGGCGGCTGTTAGCCTCATGGTTAGAATGTTAGGCCAGTAACCGAAAGGTTGCTAGTTTGAATCACGGAGCATACAAGGTGAAAAATCTGTCAATCTGCCCTTGAGCAAGGCATTTAACCCTAATTGCTCCAGGGTCACTGTCAATAATTGCTGATCCCTGGCCGTGACCCCACTCTCCGAGGGCGTCAAGGGGAGTTGGGCTAATCAAAAAACACATTTCCACACCTCACACTCATACAGGTTACCCACTTATACATGAAGTTAAACAGTACAAATATAAGCACCCCCTATTTAACCTATGATCAGTGGCGACCCCACCTGTTTAGCTAAAAAATAAATAAAATACCATTTTAAAAATGGTTGCCTGTTTTGCATGTTTTTTTGGCATTAATACGTGTTACATATCAGTTTGCAAACAATGTAAAACATTTAAATCATTGAGTTAATAAAGCCACATACAAACATGGTCTCTTTTTTACTTTCTTGAGTAAGCAGCTCCAAAATGCAGGTGCTTCAGCCTAGCTCAGTGCTTTCTGTGGTGGTGGGGCAACCAGTGGAAAATACAGAGCTTAGGGGTTGGTAATGTTCTATAGTTGCGCCGTGATTGGCTCAGTGTTCTGTCACTCATGGGGACACTACGTCACTGCAAAGAGAGCACAAATATTCAAGCCCCTTGGATGCTGTCATAGAGTTACATTAGAAGTTCTCATCCAAGAAGGCTCAAGGTCATTGGTCACAGATAAAATGACATCAAATCACATTATATCTACCGTAGCTTTGATTGGACTGATCATGTCATCATCATACTTTCAAAAGCTTAGCTAGCAAGATAGACAAGCGGTCATCATCATGAATCAAGTTGACAATCTACTGGCAAATCCTTTTAAATCCTTGTCATATGAAGAGAAATTATAGCTAAAACATATCGGTGCTCATCGGCCATTGGACATAAACAATATACAACAAGTTGAAAATCGCATATTCAACAATGAGTGGTTTGGAAGGAATCAGTGGCTAACTGCAAGCGTTGCAAAGCAATCACTAGCCTGCTATTCAGTGGAGTGGGTGTGTGGTCCAAGTCTAGGTTTAAGGGTCTCTTTTCCAAGCTTAAAAGGATAAGCATTTCCACCTTATAACTTAGCCTACTGTTCTGACTTTGTGGTGCACATGTAGCCTATAGCCTGTTTCAGAGAAATCATTGAATATTGTAAGAGGTTTCATTGTCTGCTTATATGCCCCCTTTATTTATACTATGGTTTTGACTTGGTGTACAGGGAGAACACTGTAAGAACGGCCCATGTTCTGAATTCTGTCACTGTACATTTCAAAGGTGCTGAACAAGTAGTTATATTGACTACGTCCATCCTAGCTCGCTCATTAATGTCTTAATAGAAATTACGGATTGCCTCTTATCCGCTTGTCGTCCCCTTATGCCATAGTTTGTACATCTCAATTGTCAGTATAAACCACATTTGTTTAAGCAAGTCAGCCATATCAGATATGTTTTTTTTAAGGCAGTAAATGAGGCTGTATTAACTGTTTCGCTGCCAGACAAGGCTCCGCTGATAGCCAGGTGTAGTAGTGGTATGGATTCACTCCTTGGTGCTGAAAAGAAGGGTTCTGCTGTTCGGACAGCTTTATGTAGGCCCTAACAGTTTGTGGCCACCGTTTGTCACCATTATAGTGCAATTCATGTATTGTTTAGTGGTGTGTTGTTTTGTGGCTTTGCTGGCATTCATCTAAAAAAAATTGGGGGAGTTTGCCCCACCAAGATTTACATGCTAAAATCTCCCCAGCTTTCGATATCTCTGACCCATACGAGCAAAGTAGGAAGTAAAAGCAGGAAATGTACCCATCAATTATGGAACACCATTTGGGCCTTTGCGGGGCAAAAAAGATGCACTTGATGTGTCAAATAAGCTTGTTGACCAATCAGGACCTGAATATGACTGCACGTCACATAATAGTTTAACACGTTCATAAATGTTTCACGTAGTTATTACACATTGATTACATTCTCACTCGTATTTCATATGTCACAACGATTCACCAATACGTATGCTATGATGCTGGTAAAGTTTGTCTCGCGCACCTTCCGCTGCCACACAAGCACAGACACATTTCCCCAAGCTCTGGACAGTGCTGGTCATAAAAAAGCTAGCTAGCTGATGGATTTTTTTTATTTAACTAGGCAAGCCAGTTGAGAACAAATTCTTATTTACAATGATGAACTACACTGGCCAAACCCGGATGATGCTGGGCCAATTGTGCGTCGCTCTATGGGACTCCTAATCACTGCCGGATGTGACACAGCCTGGATTCAAACCAGGGACTGTAGTGATGCCTCTTGCACTGAAATGCAGTGCCTTAGACCGCTGTGCCACTTGATGCAAACAATGATCTTCCCCCAAAACAAAGCAAAACGACATAATCTGTTTCTGTAAGGATTAGCCACTAGTGGAATTTGCGGTTTACCTTAAAAATGAAAGTCTCTCAATGAAAGTCATGCAAATGAATACAAATAGTGGAATCATGCCATAATGGAATAGATCATGCTAAACGAGTTTGAAATGTTCTTCTATAAATTCAACAAAAGACAATAATTTGTTAATTTGACAAAAATCAGTGACACCCACTCTGAAACCACTGTGAACTGAGCCACATTTATTTTACCAGTCATCCTGCTATGTGTATTAGAAACTATTCCAGAGGAAATACAATACAATGTGAATGTTTTGGAGCCTGATAACTCTTGAGGAGGACTTTGGGGAAAAAAGCACTTGGGTATTGAGTAGACTGATACCCCATTTCATTGATCCCCAATCCTTAGGTAAAGCTGTACAGTGCAATATGAACGTCAATATGCACAATAGGCTGAATGTGGAGTTGATTTCCCACCGTCAAAGACCCATAATAAGAGCTATGACGCTAATATTTGCATAAACTATTCACAGTTGTGTTCTGTGGGTGACTGATACCTCATTTCATTGCTCCACATTCCAACACTCCAACCTTGTAATAATTCCACCAATTGTAACCTTCTACATCACTTTCAAAGGGGGACCTTTATTTTGAAGGCGAACCGCAAATTCAACTATTGTGGCTAGCTTCACAACACAGTTACATAGGTTCCTAAATCATTGCTAAGAATATTGAAAATGACTGTTTCAGCAAGGGGAAACTAAGATTCATCACGTTGTTAAAAGTCCACGTTATCGCAGAAATGGACTCAACCGCACGAATACCTGGCACATTTCTTTTGTACGGTTATGACGGTTATTTTATTTTCATGACGTCTTCATCCAAAAAAACGTTGCTTACATGGTTATATAGTAATTGTGCCAGCCCTATCGATATCGCTTGCAAAGCAAGGTGTTTTGTTTTGGAGCGTGGTATATGCTTGTTTTTTTGTGTGTGTGTCTATGAGAAAAAGAGAGAGGCAGGATGTGTGTGAGAGAGAATACAAAATAAATGCAGGAGGATGATAGGGGCTTATTCTGATGTAGATTTATGTAGATTGCAGTGTGTGAATAGGGTTTATATGTTCTCTTACCATATCCATGAGAGGTAGAGGGATATGCCTAGAGTATAAAGAAACTGTGAGGGAATTACTTTTTTATTGTGGTGCCTCTATCCAGTTCTCATTTTCAACTCCATTAACCTTTGACGCCTGTGTATGATAGAGGGGAGAGGTATAGAGAAGGAGATGAATAGAGACATGAGAGGGGGAGAGCGAGGGGGGGAGAGAGAGAACACCATACTGCCCATTTTCTGACACTGTCACTATCACAGAGGAGCATCTGACACCAAACAAATGAATCTCTTCCTGTCGTGCTCGTCCCAATCTCACATTTCAGCACATGGTGGTCCTTCTAGCGAGTCACCGGACCATCCCCTCTGATTGCTATCTCCTCCTGGCGGGGTTCCTCTCCATTGTCGACCCTGAGCTATCTGCTCTGACATTTAGTCAATAGCAACACGGCATAGAGGAGGAATAATCAAGAGGTTGGACATCTGTCATGATATCAGACTGTTAAATAGCCATCACTAGCTGGCCTCTACCCAGTACCCTGCCCTGAACTTAATCACTGTCACTAACCGACTCAACCCTGCACCTTAGAGACTGCTGCCCTATGTACATAGACATGGAACACTGGCCACTTTAATAATGGAACACTGGTCACTTTAATGATGGAACACTGGTCACTGTAGTAATGTTTACATACTGTTTTACTCATTACAAATGTATAATACAGTATTCTAGTCAAAGCCATCCTATTCAACTATTTCTGTACATATACTATTCTATCCTAAGTATTCTTCAGATGTACTGCATATTCTATCCAAATACTGTCCATAATGTCTACACATCCCATCACACATATGTATATATACCCCTGACTCCGACATTGCTCACCCTAATATTTCTATATTTCTTCATTCAATTCTTTACTTTGAGATGTGTGTACTGTTAGATAGTGCTGCACTGTTGGAGCTAGGAACACAAGCATTTCGCTACACCCTCAATAACATCTGCTAAATATGTGTATGCGACCAATAAAATGTGATTTTGTTTGAAATTATACTGTTCCTTTAGGAGAACATCCTTTAGGTCCTAGGAGAAAATCCAGCAGGATCATTCACATTCATATTTTAGTATCATGCTGTAGTTACTGCCCTGGTTTCTTTTTATGCTGGGTTAGATGAGTAGACCTACTGAGTGTCATTTTAGACTTTAGCACTCAAGCTCCACCGCCACAGGGATTCTATTTCCATTTTTCGTTAAAATTGACTTTTTTTGTTTCGCATTCATATTGTATTGTCATATACAGCATGGATTCAAGTGGGACTTGAATGGTCCCAATTTTAACATGCGTCTGGATATGATGTCTTCCGTGTACAATGACCCAGAGGAAAATATCCCCCTGCAGTAAATCTCATTTTATGATATTAGTCATATTTTTAATTGCACCAGAGCCTCTGGAGCAATATGAGCAATTACTATAGCACAGTGTTGTGTTAAGTATCGTAAAATGGGTTGCGGAGTGCATTTGTCAACCATTCATTTATCCTCTCGACGACATATGTTCTAGTCATCGGGACTGTGATTTTATATAACAACGCTTTCACCATACACGCACAGGCACGGACACACACACATCCTGCCCTTTGTCCACCCTTTGTCCACTCTGATAAAATCAGATGGGGTTGATGTCAAGTGAAGGAATAGCCAGGACAGGTCGAGCTGTATCTGCATACTTTGGGATAGATACAGTCACAGAGGAATGATCAGAGCATAGTACCCACTCAGGGACTTCCTTCTTGTTCTCTCTCTGCTGCCTCTGATTGCTAGCATTGTCTGGAAAGCACCCTGCAAGGCGCATGCGACTCATGTATATTACACACAGGGGTATTACCCTTGACAGAAGAAATGTTATAACTAGAGGTGAATAACAGAAAGCAATTTAGCTATTACCTCAGGATAAAATAACAGGGCTTACAGAAAACCGTTTTTTTTTTTTCTCCGATTGGAGGGAATTGCGTAATGCAGGTTGGGGTTGTGTCCCTGTTGTGTGTCAATCAGACCTCATCCTCATTTCGTGTGTGATTGTGTGTGTGTGTGTGTGTCAGTATCATGACGCTCATGGTTTATCTCAGGCTGTCAGCTGTCTCTGTGTGATGCCATCCACCCGGGGCTGTGGCCAATCTGCTCTGGGACCTGGGATTGCTCTGTTCATTCTATCTGTCAGCCTCTCTATCGCTCTACCTGTCAGTTATCCTTCAGTCAGGCACTGTTATGTACACATGCACACACACCCAGGCCCAGTCATTTAATATAGATACAACTTGTTTGTTTTGTGTTCTCATTTTGAAGATGAGTAGCTAATTACAGAAGATGCAATGACGTATTGATTTCTCACAGAAAAGTCATTAGATAACCTTCTCGCAGAATGTTGTTCATTGAAACAGACAGGATATCTCATCAACATGCTGTCAAGAGGTAGTCTGGCCCCCCAGATCTGTTTATTCCATCTTGCCAACTCCTATGGCCGTTGTTTGGTGTGACAATGACCATGGGAGTTGGCAAGAAAGCACAACCAGATTTGGAAACAGACTAGTCAAGATTAGAGAGGAGACTAGATGAACATGCTCTGGGTGAATGGCGTACTAGGATCAGACAGTATGGAAGCATAGAGAGGCTTTCCATCTAAGTCAATGGTTCGTGACGCCATAACTATTGGAATCAATTGGCCGGTGTTTGTCAAATGACTGTCTATATATTCCTTTGGAATATAAATTGTTACACATGTATGCACTCTCATTTCCTTTGCCATTTATGTCGGCACAAAGGCATATTGGAAGTTCCTTTTTTCAGTGCTACACAGTTCCCCAAAATTCTGTTTCTCTCCTGGCCCTTTATACACTGAGCAGTAGGGGAGTTTTCAGATGTAATGGGAATTGTACTGGCTTGCAAACGGGTACAAAGGACTGAATGTATTCTTCATTCGCATGGCTGTCTGCGGGTGGCAACCCATTCCTCCAGTGCAACAAGGTTGAAAGAGGCAGAAAGCTTTGAATGCTTGACAGGTGGAATTCATGACTTTTGTTGATGTGTGTTTGCGCATGTGCAGATAGTACCCTTTGTGTGTGTCTGTGTGAGATCCTGGTTGGTTGAAATTGAAATGTAAGTTTCGAATGAACGCGTTACTGTAAGCAAGAAAACGACACATTATTCTCCTTACTGGGATGTATAGACTACTACTATGCACAGTTTGATGCATAATTATTTCTGTGTCGTAGTCTTGTGTTTCTTCGTGCGTGTGGTGTGCATGCGTTTGTGTGCGCATACAAATGTGCGTGTGCTTGCGTGTGAATGTGGGTGCGCTTGTGCACATGTGTATGTGTATGTACAGTATGTGCATGTTTACAATATGTGGCGTGATGGCGTGTTGAAATGCTCTCTCCCTAGACCATATTTTATTACTTATCCAAGCAGACACGTGCATGTGTAGAGATATTTTCTCCCAGTGCATGTGTGATCTAACTCCGTCAGAGTGGTTGTAACCGCCAACTCCCAACACATTCCTGTGGCTGGTACAGTACTAACCCATTAAAGATTTGTGGTCGGTGGCCGTCGTAGACCGTACTGTGGTTGCTGGGTATCTCATGCGAAGACCATACTCCAGCACTTGTACAGTCATCCCAGGCATGTGTCCCTCTCCTCTCCTCGCGTCTAACTCAGATCCAACTCTAGACATTTCACTCACAGCTGTATTTCTACCACTACAAAATATCAACGCATGACAGAGAATAAAGCTGTCATCTACAGCACTGTATGTTCTGTTTTCCCGCCTCTCGTACTGTCTACATCACTGTTTCTCAGGCTAGCTCCATCATGTCTGATCCCTTTCTGTATACATATGGCCACCATCTGTTCTGGCAGGGCGATGTCAGAGCCCAGAGTGGGCCAGCTCCATATCCCACTGGAGCCCACGTGCAGTATCAGGGTTAACCCCTTACAGACATACACTATATATATACATGTATGTGGACACCCCTTCAAATTAGTGGATTTGGCTATTTCAGCCACACCCGTTGCTGACAGGTGTATAAAATCAAGCACGCAGCCATCTCCATAGACAAACATTGGCAGTAGAAATGGCCTTACTGAAGAGCTCAGTGACTTTCAACGTGGCACCGTCATAGGATACTACCTTTCCAACAAGTCAGTTCGTCAAATTTCTGCCCTGCTCGAGCTGCCCCTGTCAACTGTAAGTGCTGCTATTATGAAGTGGAAACGTCTAGGAGCACGTAGCGTGTAAAAATTGTCTGTCCTCGTTTGCAACACTCACTACTGAGTTCCAAACTGCCTCTGGAAGCAACGTCACAAACCTAAGGTCACCATACGCAATGCCATGTGTCGGCTGGAGTGGTGTGAAGCTCGCCACCATTGGACTCTGGAGCAGTGGAAACGCGTTCTCTGGAGTGATGTGTCACGCTTCACCATCTGGCAGTCCAACAGATGAATGCATAGTGCCAACTGGAGGAGGAATAATGGTCTGCCCTTTCCTGTTTCAGCACGACAATGCCCCCGTGCACAAAGCAAGGTCCATACAGAAATGGTTTGTCAAGATCGGTGTGAAAGAACTTGACTGGCCTGAACAGAGCCCTGACCTCAACCCCATCAAATACCTTTGAGATGAATTGGAACGCCAACTGCGAGCCAGGCCTAATCGCCCAACATCAGTACCGACCTCACTAATGCTCGTGGGTGAATGGAAGCAAATCCCTCCATTTCCAATCTAGTGGAAATCCTTCCCAGAAGAGCGGAGGCTGTTATAGCAGAAAAGGGGGGACCAACTCCATATTAATGCCCATGATTTTGGAATGAGGTGTTCGATGAGCAGGTGTCCACATACTTGATACAGTACAATCTGTAGGGCCATATCAAATATGTAAATTTTTTGCCTGATTACGTTTAGTTTTTTCCTGAATTCAGTTTTCTCAGTTTTTTTTTCACGATTTGAGTCACACATTTCTAATAGAAAAACAACAAAATTGGATGTTGTATGTCCACAACAATGATTAAACCACATCAGAAAACTACTTTTGAGGTCTGAGTAAAAACTCTACGAAATGTTAATTTTTGGGTGTATATACCCTTGAAGAGACTTGCTTGGTTAGAGGTGTTTCTGTAGCACACGTGGTTGCAGAGTTGGCTAAACAAATCACCACTGGATTGATGCAAATAATCATGATATCATTCTGCCAGGTACTGTAGGCATAGATTACTTTGTAGGTAACATTTAATTGAGATTATTTTTGGGAAAGCCTTTCCATCTACCAGTCATCACATAAGCATCATCGCTAACGTCTACAGAAAGTGGTAGACAAACGTGCATACACAGACAGGGCCATTCCTGCGCCATTGCCTCTTCAGAAAGTTTGAAGTTTAAGGAAAACACTTATCCATTTTGTTAATGTCTTATCATAATCTTGGCCAAATTATTATTATTAGTATAATTTTTTTATAATATTAAATTCAATACGTTTAGTAGATTTCCCACTAAGTTCAAAACATTTTTGAATATTGTTGAATTACGTTTTAATGTCTGGATTCCGTGATTTCGTCCGCGTTTTCAGCGTCACGGGTTTTATAGGGCCCTGAATCTGCAAAGATGTAAAGGTAGAATAGGAAATACTCTCTCTCTGTCTCTTTCTCTCTTTTCTCTGTCTTTCTCTCTCTCAACCTTATTCTTCTTTGTTCATGTGTTTTTACATATAGACATTTCTCTTTCGCTCACTCTCTTTCTCTCTCTCGCTCTCTATCTCTTTTTATTTTGTTTAAGTCACATGAACAATTCACATTATTACAAGTTACATTATTCATCTTCAAAATCCCCTGCAACATTGTGCACAGTACACAGAGGACAGAGTGACTTAGCAGACAGAGAGTTCTCTATTTCAGTGTCGTCCCTGCTCTGTGGAGAAACCTAGGGAAACTAGTCCCATGGACCTGCAGAGTTTCTGGGGAAGAACCAGGCTCCGTGCATCCCTCTAAAATAGATTTAAGTGCAGGGTAAAGCCACATCGAAGTCACAACTCCAACAGTCAAGTCTGGGAAAGTCAGAGAGGCAGGGCCTGTCCCTGCCCCTGCATGCTAGGCATTCAGCCCTACAGACAGGGGGCGGTAGAGATAGACAACACAGCTAGGACAGTTATGACCGCATTGGCATGTGATATTACTTCTTCAAATGATGGGGAAAGTGAGACTGCATACTGCAGTGGTGCACCTCAGCCTACTGTAGTAACCGTGCTCTGTTCCCGCTTTTCTCCCCACATTTTGGTTGTTGTTTTTCTTCTATTAAGCCTATATAGTAGCTCAGATGGATGTGTGCTCATAACATTGATTACTTCAGCAATGAGTTCATAGTCAATGTTTCAGTGACATCGGCAAAGTAAACAGTAATGTTTTTTCTTTTACATTTAAAAGTTACTGTAACTACCATGTACTCCCAGCTGCAGTAGAACAGACTGTGTTCCAAATCATTGCTTTTAATGTCCCAGATCTTTTCTATGAGGCTGTATGAGACTGTCCACTTTAAAACAACCCTATTATTGAGTACTAAGCATTCATCATAGAGAGATGGGGGGGCTCCTGTATACATAAATGTATTCATCCTTCAGTAAAGTGGCTTGCCTGGAGGATCTCTTTCTCTCTCTCTCTCCCTCTTTCTCTCTCTCTCTCTCTCTCTCTCTCTCTCTCTCTTTCTCTCTCTCTCTCTCTCTCTCTCTCTCTCTCTCTCTCTCATGCATTAACCTCATGACTCAGTTGCTCACACATGTGGATAATTTGAATAGCAATAACAGTCACTTGGCACAGGTACACTGTTAGAAAAATGCTGCTATCTAGTACCTTAAAGGGTTCTTCAGCTGCCGCGCACAATTGGCCCAGCGTCGTCTGGTTTTGGCCGGGGTAGGCCCGTCATTGTAAATAACAATTTGTTCTTAACTGAAATATATATTTAAAAAAGGGTTCTTCAAAGGGTTTAAAAAAATAAATATATATTATTATTATTTTTTTATATATTTTTTTAAACCCTTTGAAGAACCCTTTTTGGTTCCAGGTAGAACCCTTTCCACAGAGGGTTCTAGATGGAACCCAAAAGGGTAGAACCCAAACCAAAAATGGTTCTCCTATGAGGACAGCCGAAGAACCCTTTTGGGAACCTTTTTTTCTAAGAGTGTAGTTAAAGGCAAATAGATGCAAAGGCTGAAATGTATTTTTCAAATGCCTGGTTTTTCAAACCAGTAACACACAATGGCTGGACAGGTGATACCCTGCGATTACTGGATCCCACTGCTGCCACCAAATGTCAGAGGGTCCTCTGTCATTGCAAAACAGATTCCTCTGTCATTTGTAAAACAACAACTTCAGACAATACAAGTTAATCATCTGCTCTCCGATGGCTGAATATTACCAGGTTTAATCCACAGCACAGTGACAGGGACATCATCAGGAGAGGAGTGCTGGCTTGGCTTTTTGTCACGCACAGAGAGAGAGAAAGTGGGTACTGTATTGTGGTTGTGGCTGGTGTGTGTGTAAGAACTCGAGCAGTTCTTCCCTGCGGGCTGTTGCTTCACTGGTTTGCATTAGAATGCAGTGAGTCACCTTGCCACAGCCAAGCCTGTGAGCAGCCTGCAATTCACTGTCAGCTGGTGCTGCACCATCACTGCATGATTCTGCACCCTGCGTCATAGTAACGTCAGGGAAGTTACTGCCAAAAGCTAATTTGCACATTTGCAAGGTGTTTTTCAAGCAAACACTCCTACATATAAATCAATTAATACATTTTGAGGAAAATTACAGGCTCAAAAACAGAGGAAACCACATTTTTTGTTTCAGGACATTGATACAGGTCTTTACTCTGGCCAAGTTTCACAGTAAACAACTCTCTAGAGCCCCTTGGTAATCCTGACTTTTCAATGATCTTCTGAGTAAAGCCTGTCCAGCTCCAGCAGAACTGTGTTGGTCTGACTGAAGGAAGGCCAAGGGATGGAGAGAGACAGAGGGAGCCGAGAGAGAACAGGAAGGAGTCTTAACTCGCTCATCAGTATGTCTGGCCCTTTTCTCTCCTTCTCTTCTTCCCTCCAGTCTCAGGTCTGGCACAGGCTGGACACCCATGGGCTAAGTGGATGCTCAGGTCATGTCCTGCATGTTGTGGTCCTCTGGGAAGAGGGTGCCAGCCAGCACAGCCAAGCTTATGACTTGCCTAGTTAAATAAAGGTTATGGGGAATCAAGGTGACACTTCAGTGTTTTTATTTATTTATATATATATATATATATATATATATATATATATATATATATATATATATATATATATATATATATATATTGTATTTTACCCCCCTTTTTCTCCAAAAACAAAGAGAGTCGCACACTCCATATGTATAACCTCCCAGTAATTTATTGGATAAGTGCAAACCCCCATTATTTTCCCCAATTTCAATCTTGTCTCATCGCTGCAACTCCCCAAAGGGCTCGGGAGAGGCGAAGTCATGAGTCCTCTGAAACATGACCCCTCCGAAACATGACCCGCCTAACCGATGTGTCAGAGGAAACACCGTTCAACTGGCGACCGGGGTCAGCCTGCAGGCACCTGGCCCACCACAAGGAATTGCTAGGGCACAATGAGCCAAGTAAAGTCCCCATGGCCAAACCCTCCCCTAACAACACTGGGCCAATTGTGCACTGTCCTATGGGACTCCTGGCCACGGCCAATTGTGGCACAGCCCAGAAATGAACCTGGGTCTGTAGTAACACATCTAGCACTGCGATGCAGTGCCTTAGACCGCTGCCCCACTCGAGAAGCCCCTACACGTTAGTGTTTTTGGAACTCATAGCATCCCCCTGAGTCCTCTTGGCGTGCCGTTTCTAGGTTTTAGTACACGATACTAGAAGCTTACCCCCAGAAAAATGTGGCTGTTGTTACTCTCCCCACACAAATGATTGGTATTTTGATAAATCACTGCACGTCAAAGGTGGAGGAACATGTGGTAACCTAGCAGCTCTCCCTGAGATCCCCATTTAGCTAGGTACTGTATATAATGGTGTGAAAGTGCTGGCAGGCGAGGGCGCGGGCTTGGGGAGAGATGCCAGGACAGCCCCACACTGCTTTAAGTGCTTAAAGCTGGATTACTTGGAGCATCGCACACGCTGCAGTTAAAGGGGCCACGTTGTCATCTAGAACGATATTAAAGAAGGTGTTTCAGAGAAATCCATGATATGCCCAGGTGGTTGTTGAAGGAAAATTGGTTGTTTCTTTGCCATTGGTGTACTGTAAGGTAGCCTGGTCCCAGATCTGGTTGTGCTCTATTGCCAACACCTACAGTCATTGTCATGATTTGCACAAACAGATCTGGGACCAGGCTACCTGTAAGGGTCTTTCCCCAAGGCATTGGTTGGTACTGTAAAGTTAGGTTTGGTTGTTGCTGTATCAGACATCTGACCCTATCCTAATATAGCAGATGACTGGGTCTAGTGTCCTTTGTTAGACGGACATGTGTTTGTACGTGGTCCAAGGTTGTGTACCTGACTGAGGTGTACAATGGGAGGGGTCACGGACACTGAGCAGTGCACTGTGGGTCTGCATCACACAACACCTGTTCTACCTGCGTCACGGCCCTCCATCTCCATGGTGACTAAGTTTCATCAGTTCAATACTCTGACCATCGCGACCCTGAAGGAGAAAAGCAAAAAAAGAAGAAATGTTTGGACTCAAAACAGAGGCCTCAGATCATTTAATATGTGTAACACATTAGTCTAATCATGTCCAATGGGTCAGAGGAGGATTACTAAATTCCCTTAAAGCCTGTTTATTCCTTGGAGACTGATGACTAGTGTACTGTATACTGCAGGGCTAGGCAGCAAGTCAATTCAATTAGCTGCATATTGAGAATGAGGAAGTGTTTGAACCAACGCTGCTTTCCCCTCTGTCTGGGGAGAATAGAGCCATTGGTTACAGCCATTTTTTTATTTGACACACTGCAGGTGTGAGTGGTGAGTGGGGGGAAGCAGTAGCAGCACTGCGCTGCTGTGGAAAAATATAAAATGTGGAAGTCTGAAATGGGACGGAAAGCAATCTGCCTCATCATCCCCTGAGCAGGAGAGAATGACTAATGTGCTTTGTGGCAGCAGCCATGATGAAACTGCCTCCACGATATTAGTTTAGGTAGAACACTCCATCTGAGCCAAACCGAAGAGGGATAGTTACATCATAGAAATATAAGCACATACCCTGATATCTGCAGAGCTAAATAGACGTATTTTAAACGAGGAACTATAATTTAACATGGCCACCTGATGGTTCAAATCTTAATAAAGAACACAATAAGCAGGTGTGGAATCGTGATAAAGTAAGGTGTCTCACGGCCATGATGGAAGTCGACATGAATATCCAGACTGGATCCACAAAAACAAGAAAAGCTACATTATTAAACTGTTTAGCAAACACTCTATACATTATATTACAGCTATTTACCGCTGAGCTGCACTTAGGAATGCCTCACAACAAGCATCTTGTATAGAAAATGGCGGACGGAGACAGGGAGACAACTATCAGCAGCAGTCTACCCCCTTCCTGAAACAGACAGCCATAAATACCAGTTGGTAACCATCTCACCTGGATTGGGTCATACCAACTCACTTAGCTAGAGAGGAGACATTATCTCTCTAAAATACATCACAGTAGCCGTAATAAATGCGATGGCATTCCAAATCCAACTGCCGTACAATTAATCAACTCAAAATAATACAGAGCTCTTACATGTACAGCATATTATCAAAGTAAGAAAATAGGAAGAAAGTAAACCCCTGTGTCCTAATTGGCGCCTTTAAACGGGGTATGAATCGGCAGCATAATAGCAAATGTTTGGACATAAATTCGGTAACAGGTAGAGTTTACCTGGTAGACAGTCAAATCAAAGCAGGCACCATCCCGCGTTGTAACAAATCATCTTATAACATTATTTTTTAATCTCTAAGCAGGCAGTCAAGTGGGACATTTCTGAAACTGAGGGGATGAAGTCTATCCTCTCCCTGCTCCAATGCCTCGAGTTGTAAACAACAAACAATTACACCCTAGCTCATCGACAGAGACTGCCAGGTGTTGTTCCTCACACACAGTGACTGCTGGCGTAGACAGAAACACAATACAGTACAAGATATGCACTCCTCAATGTCCCCTTCACAAAGATGGCTGACCATGAGCTTTGGGCCAAACCGTTCACCTGTTGCAGTGCAGTACAAACTGACATATTTAATGAACATTAGGCTTTCCTGCAATGGAAAAGTCACTTCTCCTCAATCAAAAAAGTACCCACTTGTGCTGTATTATTCTTCCTGCATGGGATTATTGTAATTTTCTACTTTTAGCTTATTTTACATTTTCTGATCCAAAAAGTATGGATCCATCATGAGACTGTCTACTGTTTTTACGCCTTTGTCTGTTCTTAACCACCTGTCTCTTTCCTCCTTCCTCTTCTTCCCTTTCATCCTACTCTTGTTCTCTCTCTCTCTCTCTCTCTCTCTCTCTCTCTCTCTCTCTCTCTCTCTCTCTCCCCCCTTCCTTTCCCTCTCTCCCTCCTCCAGGTGTGCTAAGCCTACCAGAGAGCCTGACTCTGCATCGGGACCAACAGCGGTCAGGGAAGAGTGGGGAGGGCCACGCCTACAGTCAGTCGGAGCTACGCTCCATCGAGCAGTGCCTGCTAGCCACACGCGTAGGCAGCATCTCAGAACTCAGTGAGTACACTTAGACTTAGATTGGGTTTTTACACTACCTTTTACATATGTTGTGTTTATGTGTGAGTGGGGGGGGGTTAGAGTTAGCATGTTAGAGTTAGCCCACTCAGGTCTCACTTTACCCCAGCAGAGGAATTACACATGAAGCATCCATGAAAATATGATTTGCCTTTCAAGATGTACCACAGAAGTCCTGATAACGAAGTCAATGTCCGAGTGTTCAATATCCATCCATTATTCAAACAATTTAAGGAGATACACATATGCTTTCAGGATCACTATGAAACATCTGTCTTTTTTCCCCATGTCTTCTTTCCCCATCTGTTGTAAGTGTTTTTGAATTCTAATGTGTATATATTTTGTGTTTAATGTGTATTTTATGTTGTATTACATAGGGCCCATTTGGAAAAGAGACCTAGATATAGGTATCAAATCAAAGCTTATTGGTCGCGTACACAAGTTTACAGAGAAATGCTTGTGTTTCTAGATCCAACAGTGCAGTAATACCTAGAAATACATATTTTTAAAAATAAACACACATAATCCAGAAGTGATATAGGATGAGCCATGACTAGAATACAGCATATACACTAAGTGGCCAGTGCCAACTTTAGCTGCAATGACTGCAACCGAATGCTTCCTGTAGTTGTTGATCTGTCTCTCACATCGCTGTGGAGGAATTTTGGGCCACTCTTGCATGCAGAACTGCTTTAACTCAGCAACATTTGTGGGTATTCAGGCTTGAACTGCTCGTTTCAAGTCCTGCCACAACATCTCAATTGGGATTAGGTCTGGACTTTGACTAGGCCATTCCAAAACTTGTGTTGCTTTTTAACCATTTTCATGTAGACTTCATTGTATGTTTTGGATCATTGTCTTGCTGCATGACCCAACTGTGCTTCAGCTCACAGACGACATGGGTCCCATTATGCCTGGCGAAAACCAAACACTGCATTCCACAGTAAGAACCTTAAACCAACGGTCAAGCATGGTGGTGCTAGTGTGATGGTTTGCAATGCTTTGCTGCATCAGGACCTGGACGACTTGATGCATAGAAGGAACCATGAATTCTGCTCTGTATCAGAGAATTCTACAGGAGAATGTCAGGCCATCCGTCTGTGAGCTGAAGCTGAAGTGCGGCTGGGTCATGCAGCAAGACAATGATCCGAAACACACAATCAAGTCTACATGAAAATGGCTAAAAAAGCATCACATTTTAAGTTTTGGAATGGCCTAGTCAAAGTCCAGACCTAATCCCAATTGAAGTGTTGTGGCAGGACTTGAAACGAGCAGTTCATGCTTAAAAACCCACAAATGTTGCTGAGTTAAAACAGTTTTGCATGCAAGAGTGGGCTTAATTTCTTCCACATAGATGTGAGAGACTGATCAACAACTACAGAAAACATTTGGTTGCAGTCATTGCAGCTAAAGGTGGCACAACCAGTTATTGAGTGTAAGGGGGCAATTACTTTTTCACACAGGGGAATTGGGTGTTGCATAACTTTCTTAATTAAATAAATAAAATAAGTATACATTTTTTGGGTCATTTGTCAACTCAGGTTCCCTTTATCTAATATTAGGTTTTGGTTGAAAATCTGATAACATTCAGTATAAAAATATGCAAAGATAGAAAACATCAGAAAGGGCAAATACTTTTTCCCTTCACTGTATTACCTCATTGGCCACCTCGTTCATGAAAATGGTTCGCTCCTACAGACAGTGATTCACATGGCTGTGACTTGCTATATAAAGCAGGCAGACAGGCATCGAGGCATTCAGTTACCTTTCAATTGAACGTTGAAATGAGCAAAACGAGTGACCTAAGCGACGTTGAGCATCGTATGATCGTCGGTGCCAGGTGCCGGTTCTGGTATCTCAGAAACGGCTGGCCTCCTGGGCTTTTCACGCATGAGAGTGTCTAGAGAATTGTGCAACAAACAAAAAACATCCAGTCAGCGGTAGTCCTGTGGACGAAAACAGCTCGTTGATGAGAGGTCGAAGGAGAATGGCAAGAATCGTGCAAGCTAACAGGCGCGCTACAAACAGGAGTGTGAAGAATGGCATCTCGGAACGCACATCTCGTCGGTTCTTGTCACGGATGGGCTATTGCAGCAGACGACCACACCGAAAAAACCTTGCCTTGAGTCCAGGTTCCTGTTGCGTCATGCTGTTGGCAGAGTCAGGATTTGGCGTAAGAAGCATGAGTCCATGGCCCCATCCTGCCTGGTGTCAACGGTACAGGCTTGTGGCGGTGGTATAATGGTGTGAGAAATGTTTTCCTGGCACACTTTAGATCCCTCGATACCAATTGAGCAATGTTTCCATGGCCTGAAGAATTCAAGCTGTTCTGGAGGCAAAGGGGGGTCCTACCCAGTACTAGATGGGTGTACCTAATAAATAAAGTGACCACTGAGTGTACGTATAAAGTGGGTGAAAGAGTATGTAAACATTATTAAAGTGACCAGTGTTCATTAAATCTATTGAAGTGTATACTGTAGTGTATGTGAAGAAGTACTGCAACTGTTCCCCAGGTCCCTGCTGTAAATGAGAATGTTTTTCTTAAGCAACAAACCTCGTCAAATTAATACACTGAACAAACATATGAACGCAACATTTTCAAAGATTTTAGTGAATTACAGTTCATAAAAGGAAATATTTCACATTTAGCAGATGCTCTTTTCCAGGGCAACTTCCAATGCATACATTTTCATACTGGTCTCCCATGGAAATCGAACCCACAACCCTGGCATTGCAAGCACCATGCTCTACCAACTGAGCCACACAGGACCAGTCAATTTAAATTAATTAATTAGGAAAAAATCTATGGATTTCACATGACTAGGAATACAGATATGCATCAGTCAGTATCTGGTGTGACCACCATTTGCCTCATGCAGTGTGACACATCTCCTTTGAGTTGATCAGGCTGTTAATTGTGGAGTATTGTCCCACTCCTCTTCAATGGCTGTGCGAAGTTGCTGGATATTGGCGGGAACTGGAACACACTGTCGTACACGTCGATTCAGAGCTTTCCGAACATGCTTAATGGTTGACATGTCTGGTGAGCATGAAGAGCATGAAGAACTGGGACATTTTCAGCTTCCAGGAATTGTGTACAGATTTGGGGCCAGGCATTATCGTGCTGAAACATGAGGTGATGTGCATTCAAATTGCCATTGATAAAATGCAATTGTGTTTGTTGTCCATAGCTTATTCCTGCTCATACAATAACCCCACCTCCACCATGGTGCACTCTGTTCATAACGTTGACATCAGCAAACCCCTCGCCCACACGACGCCATACACGCTGTCTGCCATCTGACCGGTACAGCTGAAACTGGGATTCATCCGTGAAGAGCACACTGCTCCAGTGTGCCATTGGCCATCGAAAGTGAGCATTTGCCCACTGAAGTCGGTTACGACGCTGAACTGCAGTCAGGTCAAGACCCTAGTGAGGTCGGCAAGCACGCAGATGAGCTTCCCTGAGATGGTTTCTGACAGTTTGTGCAGAAATTCTTCAGTTGTGCAAACCCAGTTTCATCGGCTGTCCGGGTGGCTGGTCTCAGACGACCCCGAAGGTGAAGAAGCCGGATGTGGAGGTCCTGGGCTGGCGTGGTTACACGTGGTCTGCGGTTGTGAGGCTGTTTGGACTTACTGCCAATTCTCTAAAAAACGCTCAAGTGGACATTCCTGCAGTCAGCATAACAATTGCACACTCCCTCAAAACGTGAGACATCTGTGGCATTGTGTTGTGTGACAAAACTGCACATTTTAGAGTGGCCTTTTATTGTCCCTAGCACAAGGTGCACCTGTGTAATGAACATGCTGTTTAATCAGTTTCTTGATATGCCACACCTGTCAGGTGGATGGATTATCTTGGCAAAGGAGAAATGCTCACTACAGGGATGTAAACAAACTTGTGAACAAAATTTGAGAAAGATAAGCTTTTTGTGCGTATGTACATTTTCTGAGATCTTTTATTTCAAGCTCATGAAACACGGGATCAACATTTGACATTTTACGTTTCTATATTATTTTAGTGCCTTCGGAAAGTATTCAGACTTTGTTACGTTACAGTCTTATTCTAAAATGTATAAAAAAAAATAATAATAATCCCTTGTCAATCTACACACAATACCCCATAATGACAAATCAAAAACAGGTTTTTAAAAATGTTGGATTATTATTTAAAAAAATTATATCACATTTACATAAGTATACAGACCCTTTATTTAGTACTTTGTTGAAGCACCTTTGGCAGCAATTACAGTCTCAAGTCTTCTTGGGTATCACGCTACAAGCTTGGCACACCTGTATTTGGGGAGTTCCTCCCATTCTTCTCTGCAGATCCTCTCAAGGTCTGTCAGGTCGGTTGGGAAGCGTTGCTGCAGAGCTATTTTCAGGTCTCTCCAGAGATGTTCGATCAGGTTCAAGTTTGGGCTCTGGCTGGGTCACTCAAGGACATTCAGTGACTTGTCCTGAAGCCACTCCTGCGTTGTCTTGGCTGTGTGCTTAGGGTTGTTGTCCTGTTGGAAGGTGAACCTTTGCCCCAGTCTGAGGTCCTGAGCACTCTGGAGCGGTTTTTCATCAAGGATCTCTCTCTACTTTGCTCCATTCACCTTTGCCTCGATCCTGACAAGTCTCCCAGTCCCTACCGTAGGGATGGTGCCAGGTTTCCTCCAGACGTGATGCTTGGCATTCAGACCAAAGAGTTAAATCTTGGTTTCATCAGACCAGAGAATCTTGTTTCTCATGGTCTGAGAGTCTTTAGGTGCCTTTTGGCAAACTCCAAGTGGGCCGTCATATGCCTTTTACTGGGGAGTGGCTTCCGTCTGGCCACTCTACCGTAAAGGCCTGATTGGTGGAGTGCTGCAGAGATGGTTGTCCTTCTGGAAGGTTCTCCCATCTTCACAGAGGAACTCTGGAGCTCTGTCAGAGTGACCATCGGGTTCTTGGTCACCCCCCTGACCAAGGCCCTTCTCCCCCGATTGCTCAGTTTGGCCGGGCGGCCAGCTCTAGGAAGAGTCTTGGTGGTTCTGAACTTCTTCCATTTAAGAATGATGGAGGCCACTGTGTTCTTGGGAACCTTCAATGCTGCAGAAATGTTTTGGTATCCTTCCCCAGATCATTGCCTCGACACAATCCTGTCTCTGAGCTCTATGGACATGCACTGTCAACTTTGGGACCTTGTATAGACAGGTGTGTGCCTTTCCAAATCATGTCCAATCAGTTGAATTTACCACAGGTGGACTCCAATCAAGTTGTAGAAACATCTAAAAAATGATCAATGGAAACAGGATGCACCTGAGCTCAATTTCGAGTGCCATAGCAAAGGGTCTGAATACTTATGTAAATAAGGTATTTCTGTTTTATTTATTTAATCCATTTTAGAATAAGGCTGTAACAAAATGTAGAAAAGGTCAAGGGGTCTGAATACTTTCCGAAGGCACTGTATATGTTTTTGTGAAAACCTTTTCCACTTGAGAATAGTGAGCTCTTGTATAATGATCTTAGGCCCATACACAGTACTGTATCTCTTCCCCTGTCATTTCAAAATACTGTAGTCATTCTGCCATTTTTGGTGGTGAATGAGTGGGCCCTTAATAATTTGAAGAGACACACCGTTCAGTCTGAGAGTGTGGTTGAATGCTTGTCCTCAGCGAATTTCAGCTGACTTAACCGAGAAACGATCTGTGATGTCCAGAAGTGCGGCAGCCTCTAGTCTAGTCAGTGTAGATATATAGAGCCATGTCATTTCGAAGAACACATGCAGAAAGGCTCTAATGCAGTCTCTTTCAGACGTTCGGTCGACGTTTTGCCAACGTTGTTATTGCATATGACACAATGAGAGACCCAAAGCACCCTGTGTGTCCAGCGTCAACACATCATCAAAATGAACACTGATCCAATTCTCTTCTGGATCAGAATGGAGTCCCAGTCCCCAGCGTACAGAGCGCTAAGCCACATCAGCAGTGCTCTGTACATGGTGTATTGATGGGTTCACTCCCGGGCTCATTCAGCTCTGTTGACACTACAAATACAGTGATGCATCTGCGGCGGCAAAGGATGCATCTCGAGCTTGTTTCCAAAGATAATATTAGCGCAGGATGTTTATCTTGTAAATAGACCGGATGACTGTAAAGCATACAGTATTTGCAAAGTTCAATCTGCCAAATGAATCATGGAGAAAAGCAGAAATGTCAGCAGACTAGCTATCAGACTGTCAGAGAGCGAGAGAGGGAGGAAAAGGGAGAGGAGAGAAGAAAGACAGATGATAACATCTCAGATTAGTTTAAATGTAGCTAAGCTGCAGCATAGCCAATTTGCATATCCCAGGTACAGTGTTTTTCCAATGGTATTTAATGTCCATTTAAGAGGTATGGATTCTCCTCTTTCTTAGTACTGTCTTATTTCTTTTGTGTTAAATCCACATTAGTGTATTTGAAATGGCAGTCTGTCAAAGTGCCCTCAAAACGGGCCTTCGTCTCTGACATGATTCAACAATAACACAGAGAATCATCTGTCAATCATTGATAAAATGAGGTAAAGTTAGGTAAATCCTCCTCTGACGAGAAATTGATCATGTAATTCTGTACATTAAACAGCAATGGCCTCCTATTCTTGGAAATGTCAATAGCGGACAGCTGAGGATATCCTACACTCAGCACACAAGCTATTTTCATATGGAAATGTATAGATACAACTACTAGGTGAAAAGTACCTCAGGAAAAAAATTCAAAATTATGACCTCAGTGATTGCTCTTTCCACCACCAAAAAAGAGAGTCATGAAGCCAAAGGCCGCATGGATGTAGTAGTACTGGATCCCAGCTAGCTGTCTGCACTGGCACTCCCAGTACTATTACAACCAGCTCCTGTCTGCACTGGCACTACCAGTACTATCACAACCAGCTAGCTGTCTGCACTGGCACTCCCAGTACTATCACAACCAGCTAGCTGTCTGCACTGGCACTCCCAGTACTATCACAACCAGCTCCTGTCTGCACTGGCACTCCCAGTACTATCACAACCAGCTAGCTGTCTGCACTGGCACTCCAAGTACTATTACAACCAGCTCCTGTCTGCACTGGCACTCCCAGTACTATCACAACCAGCTCCTGTCTGCACTGGCACTCCCAGTACTATTACAACCAGCTCCTGTCTGCACTGGCACTCCCAGTACTATCACAACCAGCTAGCTGTCTGCACTAGCACTCCCAGTACTATCACAACCAGCTCCTGTCTGCACTGGCACTCCCAGTACTATCACAACCAGCTCCTGTCTGCACTGGCACTCCCAGTACTATTACAACCAGCTCCTGTCTGCACTGGCACTCCCAGTACTATTACAACCAGCTCCTGTCTGCACTGGCACTCCCAGTACTATCACAACCAGCTAGCTGTCTGCACTGGCACTCCCAGTACTATTACAACCAGCTCCTGTCTGCACTGGCACTCCCAGTACTATCACAACCAGCTCCTGTCTGCACTGGCACTCCCAGTACTATCACAACCAGCTCCTGTCTGCACTGGCACTCCCAGTACTATTACAACCAGCTCCTGTCTGCACTGGCACTCCCAGTTCTTCTCACAACTGGAGACCTCAGAGTGTGACTGCTGCCGCTACCTGGCATCACGCCAGGTAGCGGCAGCAGGCTGGAAAACATTAAGTCATGAAAATATTTGTTTTTTTTAGACATTGACAGATTTAATAGTGTAGGATAGTCAGTTAGGTAGAAAGGGGCTCTTACTGTGTGAGTAATGAACTGTAGCAAAGGCCTGAGAGAGTGGGCTCAGTGGGGTTGAGGTGGGCTTCTGTGGGGGTGAGACCTCCACGTGAAGAAGGTACTTGTGTCCCTGTCCCCTCCATGGTACATACCGGTCGATTCTCTCAAATTGATTATTTTGGATAGCAGAGCACAGCTAGTCTTAGGGTTGTTGCCACTAGGGCAGTCAAATTCCATGTGACCATTTAGTCACGGTAATTAGGCTTCTCCAAGCTCTGATGCTTTTGATGGTCATTAGTAGTCTACCAAACCTGCCTGGTACTCAGCACTCTATTGGCCTTCTAATCACTCTCACATCAATGCAAATGTGATCGCAAATCTAATAAAGAATTAATGAGAGCCCATGAGCTCTTGTTGTGCAACATTTCTATAGGCTATGCAATTGCGTGAAAAAAAAGAGTGATGGCTTCCATTAAAAAGAGGAGGATCCCATCAGCTTTCTATAGGCTAGGCCTACTTTCCTAATACTAAGCACATTGCTTCTCTTTACAACAGGAGCATAGCCTATCTGGCTGGCATGAAAATAAACCACGGGAACAGCGTTTAAGTGCATAGATGACATGTTTTTTTTTCGAGACAGGTGCATGATAATGGACCATTCTAAATCAAAACAAATTTCACACATATATTATTTACTATATGTAAGGACAATATTAAATCAATAGTCTGAGGGCTGAAAATATTAGCCTATCACTTGTGAACGATATACACTGCTCAAAAAAATAAAGGGAACACTTAAACAACACAATGTAACTCCAAGTCAATCACACTTCTGTGAAACCAAACTGTCCACTTAGGAAGCAACACTGATTGACAATACATTTCACATGCTGTTGTGCAAATGGAATAGACAACAGGTGGAAATTATAGGCAATTAGCAAGACACCCCCAATAAAGGAGTGGTTCTGCAGGTGGGGACCACAGACCACTTCTCAGTTCCTATGCTTCCTGGCTGATGTTTTGGTCACTTTTGAATGCTGGCGGTGCTTTCACTCTAGTGGTAGCATGAGACGGAGTCTACAACCCACACAAGTTGCTCAGGTAGTGCAGCTCATCCAGGATGGCACATCAATGCGAGCTGTGGCAAGAAGGTTTGCTGTGTCTGTCAGCGTAGTGTCCAGAGCATGGAGGCGCTACCAGGAGACAGGCCAGTACATCAGGAGACGTGGAGGAGGCCGTAGGAGGGCAACAACCCAGCAGCAGGACCGCTACCTCCGCCTTTGTGCAAGGAGGAGCAGGAGAAGCACTGCCAGAGCCCTGCAAAATGACCTCCAGCAGGCCACAAATGTGCATGTGTCTGCTCAAACGGTCAGAAACAGACTCCATGAGGGTGGTATGAGGGCCCGACGTCCACAGGTGGGGGTTGTGCTTACAGCCCAACACCGTGCAGGACGTTTGGCATTTGCCAGAGAACACCCAAGATTGGCAAATTCGCCACTGGCGCCCTGTGCTCTTCACAGATGAAAGCAGGTTCACACTGAGCACGTGACAGAGTCTGGAGACGCCGTGGAGAACGTTCTGCTGCCTGCAACATCCTCCAGCATGACCGGTTTGGCGGTGGGTCAGTCATGGTGTGGGGTGACATTTCTTTGGGGGGCCGCACAGCCCTCCATGTGCTCGCCAGAGGTAGCCTGACTGCCATTAGGTACCGAGATGAGATCCTCAGACCCCTTGTGAGACCATATGCTGGTGCGGTTGGCCCTGGGTTCCTCCTAATGTAAGACAATGCTAGACCTCATGTGGCTGGAATGTGTCAGCAGTTCCTGCAAGAGGAAGGCATTGATGCTATGGACTGGCCCGCCCGTTCCCCAGACCTGAATCCAATTGAGCACATCTGGGACATGTCTCGCTCCATCCACCAACGCCACGTTGCACCACAGACTGTCCAGGAGTTGGCGGATGCTTTAGTCTAGGTCTGGGAGGAGATCCCTCAGGAGACCATCCGCCACCTCATCAGGAGCATGCCCAGGCGTTGTAGGGAGGTCATACAGGCACGTGGAGGCCACACACACTACTGAGCCTCATTTTGACTTGTTTTAAGGACATTACATCAAAGTTGGATCAGCCTGTAGTGTGGTTTTCCACTTTAATTTTGAGTGTGACTCCAAATCCAGACCTCCATGGGTTGATAAATTGGATTTCCATTGATTATTTTTGTGTGATTTTGTTGTCAGCACATTCAACTATGTAAAGAAAAAAGTATTTAATAAGATTATTTCTTTCATTCAGATCTAGGATGTGTTGTTTAAGTGTTCCCTTTATTTTTTTGAGCAGTATATATATATATGAATAATGCCCAGCTTGTGTGCAGTAAGGCAAGAAACAGCGAATGCCTATATGCCTATATGTTTTGATAAGGTTTGTATCACAACTAAAGTGGCCAAATAACTTCTTAAAATTAAGCACATTAATCCGCTTTACAATGGGTGTAGAGCCTAACCGGGAAACATACGTAGTATGTCAGTTTCAAGTTTGGGAAACATAATTTTCACCATAAAATGCACCTTTATAATAAAAGCATTACATACATAATCGCATTTGCAATCACTTTTGAGAATGGTGTTTTCCCGCTAATTGATTGCATTTTGGAACATTCGCACTTATAGCCTAGTGTGTTTATTGCTGCGCTTATAATGTGAAGAAATAGCCTAATAGTTTATCACCATTTTAAGCTACACGTTTTGATTTGTTGTCAGCCTCATTGCTTAAAAAAAGTTTTGGGGATGCTAGTGGTTGTATTAATTTAGGATCGATCGCATCCCACAACTGTCCCAGACTATGTTTGGAATATTTATTTTTCGCACAGAATATAATAGGTCAACTTTTGTACTATGGGGGATAGTAGATTGACATAGGCTAGTGCTTTTGCTGTTCATTAAGCCTACTCATCTTGTTGGCTGATGAAAAGTACATGTGGACAGTTCTTCCAGTATCTTCCAAATGCACCTCCGAATTGGATAAGGATGCGCGCAGTTGCGTCCCAATGTGTCTGTCTTCACTCGTAGCCTGTGAGAAAGACCTGATCACATGATGGGAATTGGCTAATACAAATGTAACTATCTGAGAGAACCATGCGAGTGAGAGGGGCTTCGTTGCACACAGCCTGGAGAAGGGAATTATAATTAATATATTCAGCCCAAGGGCACAACGGCCACTATCCGCAAAAGTCCAGGATTTTTTTTAAGGGGCATTACGGCCACACAAAGGGGATGCTGCTGGGAAATTTTAGGTATTATCAAGTGCGTGCCAAATGTTGAATGAGAGACTGATTGTGTGCCTCCTGTGCAAAAAAAACAAAGCAGAGCTTATGCCTTTCAAATTATCATTAGAGTCGCATCATGCAGCCTTAGAATGTATTAAAAATCAAAACATATAGCCCAACGTTTGTATCACAACTAAAGTTCCATAAATAACTCCAAATGAAGCATATAGGAGGACCTGTTTCTTTGCTAACCGCTCAACACAGAATAGCTGCATGTGCGCACTCCCTTGGAAATCGTTTGGAGAAAATATCCTTTCTATTTTATTCAGCTCTGTTCAATTGTATTCTTCATACTATAAAATAATATAAAATAATACCACGGAATTCTAAGCAAATCTTGTCTGCTAAATGAACTAGTGTAGCCCACAGCCATATAGCATAGCCAGATCAGGACCTAACATAAGGACAACTCAGAGGATGCTATTCTGTTCTTCTGAAATAGACTACATTTTCTTCATATTATGTTTCTTTTGACCTGTTTAAAATAAATCATGGATTTATTGTGAAGGTGTAGGCTATATTACATGGATTTATTAGACTTTTTAAAATGTAGATGTTCCAAAGGTCTGCATCAGTGGCTTGTAGGCGCTCACCGGCTGGCAAAATGTTATTACACACACACAGGGTTCAATTCTTGGGCCGACTCTCTTCTCTGTATATATCAATGATGTCGCTCTTGCTGCTGGTGAGTCTCTGATCCACCTCTACGCAGACGACACCATTCTGTATACTTCTGGCCCTTCTTTGGACACTGTGTTAACAACCCTCCAGACGTGCTTCAATGCCATACAACTCTCCTTCCGTGGCCTATAACTGCTCTTAAATACAAGTAAAACTAAATGCATGCTATTCAACCGATCGCTGCCTGCACCTGCCCGCCCGTCCAGCATCACTACTCTGGACGGTTCTGACTTAGAATATGTGGACAACTACAAATACCTAGGTGTCTGGTTAGACTGTAAACTCTCCTTCCAGACTCACATGTAAACTTACCGATCCTCGACTTTGGCGATGTCATTTACAAAATAGCCTCCAACACCCTACTCAACAAATTGGATGCAGTCTATCACAGTGCATCTGTTTTGTCACCAAAGCCCCATACACTACCCACCACTGCGACCTGTACGCTCTCGTTGGCTGGCCCTCGCTTCATACTCGTCGCCAAACCCACTGGCTCCAGGTCATCTACAAGACCCTGCTAGGTAAAGCCCCGCCTTATCTCTGCTCGCTGGTCACCATAGCTGCACCCACCCGTAGCATGCGTTCCAGCAGGTATATCTCACTTGTCACCCCCAAAGCCAATTCCTCCTTTGGCCGCCTCTCCTTCCAGTTCTCTGCTGCCAATGACTGGAACGAACTACAAAAATCTCTGAAACTGGAAACACTTATCTCCCTCACTAGCTTTAAGCACCAGCTGTCAGAGCAGCTCACAGATCACTGCACCTGTACATAGCCCATCTATAAATAGCCCAAACAACTACCTCTTCCCCTACTGTATTTTTTTATTTTTTTATTTTGCTCCTTTGCACCCCATTATTTCTACTTTGCACACTCATCTACTGTCAAATTTACCATTCAAGTGTTTTAATTGCTATATTGTATTTACTTCGCCACCATGGCCTATTTATTGCCTTTACCTCCCTTATCTCACCTGATTTGCTCACATTGTATATAGACTTATTTTTCTACTGTATTATTGACTGTATGTTTGTTTTACTCCATGTGTAACTCTGTGTTGTTATATGTGTCGAACTGCTTTGCTTTACCTTGGCCAGGTTGCAGTTGTAAATGAGAACTTGTTCTCAACTTGCCTACCTGGTTAAATAAAGGTTAAATAAATAAAAAATAAACAAGTTGCCTGTCACATTCGTCGTAATGAGCAGACCAAGGCGCAGCGTGAGTTGAGTTCCACATACTTTATTTCACAGTGAAACTACAAAAACAATAACCATAACGTGAAAGCCGTAGTGCAACAAAACACTAACACAAACAATATCCCACAAACGCAGGTGGGAAAAAGGGCTACCTAAATATGATCCCCAATTAGAGCTAACGATTACCAGCTGCCTCTAATTGGGAACCATACAAACCACCAACATAGAATTCCAAATGCTAGAAACCCCCCTAGTCACGCTCTGACCTATACACCATAGAGAACCCAGAGGGCTCTCTATGGTTAGGGCGTGACATTGCCACCAAAACTGAGTTCCAACCAGGCATTTTACATTCAAAACATGTTGTATTCAATTGAGATGTCCTTATATTCAAAGGTAAATGTATTTTTATAATTTAGTATCTCCATGGCAATGGGTTTCAATTAACACTGGCTCTTATCAACCAAACATTCTAATTCCAACATTCTACCTAATTGTTTGGTTTGGTTGTGTAATGTCATCATGTTTTAATGTAGTTGTAATTTCATGCTGTCATATAAAAAAAATAATCATTGACCATAAAGTACAGTGACTAGATTGTATTGGGATGACATCAAATCCAAATGTTATTATATGTTTGCCACCCAGAACCATCATGGCAGTGGCGTTTACAATCAATATACTGTACTGCCCTAGCCCGGATTCCAGTCTGTTTCTGTTCTATTGCCAACACCTTATGGAATTCATCACAGGACATACAGATACGTCAATGTCAATCCCAGGCCTTTTTCTATAATTTTTCTTTGTCCTGATGTCACAGTTGATGGAAATCAGTATGTTGGTCCTCTCTTTCTTCCAAGCATTGATTTAGCAGAGCTCTGCCTAAGTGCAGGTTGTCCACAGTTCACACTGCTAATGGCCATTCACAGAGAGAGAGAAGAGAGAGAGAGAGAGAGAGAGAAGGGCAACCAGTGAAGAACAAACACCATTGTAAATACAACCCATATTTCTTTATTTTTCCTTTTGTACTTTAACTATTTGCACATCGTTACACCATTGTATTTGAAATGTCTTTATTATTTTGGAACTTTTGTGAGTGTAATGTTTACTGTTCATTTTTTATGATTTATTTCACTTTTGTTTATTATTTATTTCACTTGCTTTGGCAATGTTGACATCTGTTTCCCATTCCAATAAAGCCCCTTGAATCGAATTGAATTGAGAGAGCAAGTGTTATGTTGGGAGCTACGAATCATACCAGGACATTGGTCATCTTCTTGCAGTAGGGTGCTGAATGTGAATGTAAAGCCAAGACCTCAACAGTCAGCAGTGGACCTTACTACTACGCGTAGCTCCCTGAAGGAAATCGTTTTGGCAGCAGAGTGTCATTGCGCTGTAGGATTTTTCATCTGTGCACTTGAGCACGGAAGGTTGCTCTGACTGAGAATGTTCTGGCATTCTTCCTGTACTGTACATACACACATGCACAGATAAGCAGCAACATTCTCATCTTGATAATATCATTATGTTTGTCAGCTGTACTGTCAAGATAGCAATCACTCCTCTCTTTTCTTTTAATCTTATTTTGATCTCTAATAGGCAGAACCATCTTTTGGTTAAACACATGTAGGAATTTATGTCCTGGGTCCCTCTTTGCTTGCACTCAATGCACTGTGTGTGCTTCTATCCACTCTCCTGCAACAACATGTTGGTGTGTCTGTATCTGCATTCAGCTGCATGCACTAATCAAATAATAACAATCATTTGGTAGGTGCTTATATTTGCCTTGTTTCACACAAGTGTGTATTGTAAGCTTGTGTGAGATGGAAATGTGTTCATCTATAATCTATAGCGCTGTGGCATGGTGACTTTAGGTCTCTGAGGGATTCACAGACAGGCCCAGCACTAGGTCACTCTGTTCCCTTCTCAAAGCCTGCAGTATGACTCCTCAGCCCAAGAGCATTTAAGGAAGGACTGTAATCTGTGATGTAATGGTGCCCATGATGACTTGGATCATTTATGATGATGAGCTCTGATTTACTGTACTGCAATGTTTTCTTGATTCTGGCAAATCAAACCCACAGTTTCACCTGCTATGTTCCTGTGCTTCTGTCAGAGCCTTGGAGAGAAGCGTCCTGGACCTACACAGGCCACTCACAATTAAACACGATCATGGTTGATTGACAGCAAATCCTCCAAAATAGCTGTGATTTCCCCCGCGCAAATTTGTAGACTACACTACACATTCTCCAACTGCTAAGACAAGATCTGATTAGAAGTTGTAGACAAACTATAGCCAATGCCATTTCAAATTTGTATCTAGCTAGTACTGGTAAATGAATAGTTTAGTCATGGCTCCAGTGAGACGTTCTCAGCCGCTACCCCATTAAATAGTCATTACACATCATGCTTGAATGAGCGCTTGGCTGTTATGTGGGCACTGAATAGCTGGTAACTGACCCCTCAGATGCCAACACTCATAAATCCCCCTTGTAAATATAAGCAGTGCGATTGTACTCCTGAGAAGTTATCTTTTGATGAGAGCGCCTCAGCCTGTCGATAAAGTGGATGGTGCCCTGTAGAACACTTGAAAAAAGCATCTCTAGCCTGTCTTGTCTCCTACTTCGGTGCTCATTGTTGATGTAAAGAATGAGCTTGGTTGGATGAGACATTGATTACTAGCAGTGGCTTGAATCCCATGAATCGACTAATGGCATTGTAGACTAGCTCTTGAGGCTAACACAACGGACAGTCCAGTGTTCATGGTGAAATGGTAGCTCTAGCAGATACTCCAAGTTTCATTATTTCCATCTGTATCTGTATTTGTATTTATTATGGGTCCCCATTAGCTAACGCCAAGGCAATAGCTACACTTCCTGGGGTCCAAACACATTAAGGCACTTACATTACATATAAAACAAAAGATAAAACAGTACGTCATATAGCATTATTACACCACTACATATATATATACAATACAAAATGTATAATACCACCGTACAACAATATTGCTATGTACGTGTGTATAGAATGCGTACGCTAGTGCTTGTGTGCGTATATGTGTGTGTCTGCACTTTTGTGTGTGTCTTTTCACAGTCCTCGCTGTTCCATAAGGGGTATTTTTATCTTTTTTTTTTTTTATCTGATTCTACTGCTTGCATCAGTTATCTCACACAGAGTTCCATGTAGGCATGGCTCTATATAGTACTGTGTGCCTCCCATAGTCTGTTCTGGACTTGGGGATTGTGAAGAGACCTCTGGTGGCATGTTTTGTGGGGTATGCATGAGTGTCCGTAGTTTAAATAGACAGCTTGGTGCATTCAGCTTGTCAACACTTCTTACAAAAACAAGTAGTGATGAAGTCAATCTCTCCTCCACTTTCAGCCATCTGTAGCAGATGGGTGGTTGTTTTACTGCACTTCTAGAAGAAGCTCATTGTCTGTGAAGCCTATGGCACTGTGCTGTGCCAGACAGTATTGCTGTTGGGTTGTTGGGTTTAGTAATCTCACTCCTCAGCCCGACGGCTGCCTGCCTGCCTGCCTGCCCGCCACCCCACTCCAGGAAATGTCACATGCCAGCGTCAATAAGAGATGAGAATGTCTATTACCCCATCGCCCTGAGCTGCCCACCTCAGTCCCCGCTCCTTCCACTGCTCATGGGGGCACTATTAGCCTGGTTGCCATCTCTGTTCAGCTATTACATGCCACTCCTGTCATTTGTCAAGGAGTGGAATGTTAGTTAAAAAGACTGGTGCCGAGGCTAGGGCACTATTACACTGTATTCCCATTTGTACAATTAGTGTGTGTGTGTGTGTGTGTGTGTGTGTGTGCATTTGTGTGTGTGTGTACGTGTGTGTGTGTGTGTGTGTGTGTGTGTGTGTGTGTGTGTGTGTGTGTGTGTGTGTGTGTGTGTGTGTGTGTGTGTGTGTGTGTGTGAGCGTGTGTGTGTGTGCGTGTGTGCATTTGTGTGTGTGTGTGCAGGCTTTCATGCATGCATGTGCAATGTCATCATACTGTTCCATACAATGCTGCACTGTTTCCCTTATCAGTCGAGCACTGACATCTTTCAGGTCTGCTGGCAGGGAGATAGACTGTTGATTCCCAACATCCAATTCCCCCTTTTAGTGATGCCTCCACATCTCTCATTGTCACGGCAAAATGGAATCTTGGCAGTAGTCAAGCCGCACAATTATGATGCTAAACAAGCCGTTTGTCTCTTTGAATGACTGTCCCCATAGAAGCATCCCTTTATTGGTACAACTGCTAGTTGTTGTTTCCACTGAATGAGTTTGGTGAGAAATAGATCCTTCTGAAAGAGCACTCTTTAGTCTTTAATTGAATGCAATGTGTTGTGATTGTGGAACAGACCCTTATGTGTGAATGTGAAACCAATGGAACGTGCCATTACAGTATTACTTGGTTGACAAAGACTAGCACAATGTCATTCTATATCAGGAAAATATACAGTATGTTTGTCTCATGATTAATAATATTATATACATAAGATGTGTTTTTCGGTTATGTACAGTACCAGTCAAAAGATTGGACACACCTACTCATTCAAGGGTTTTTCTTAATTTTTGTATTATTTTCTACATTGTAGAATAACAGTGAAGACATCACAACTATGAAATAACACATATGGAATCATGTAGTAACCAAAAAAAAGTGTTCAACAAATCAAAATATATTTTATATTTGAGATTCTTCAAAGTAGCCACCATTTGCCTTGATAACAGTTTTGCACACTCTTGGCATTCTCTCAACAAGCTACACCTGGAATGCTTTTCCAAGGTCTTGAAGGAGTTCCCACATATGCTGAGCACTTCTTGGCTGCTTTTCCTTCACTCTGCGGTCCAACTCATCCCAAACCATCTCAGTTGGGTTGAGGTCGGGTGATTGTGGAGGCCAGGTCATCTGATGCAGCACTCCATCACTCTACTTCTTGGTCAAATAGTCCTCACACAGCCTGGAGGTGTGTTTTGGGTCATTGTCCTGTTGAAAAACAAATGATAGTCCCACTAAGCGGAAACCAGATGGGATGGCGTACCGCTGCAGAATGCTGTGGCAGCCATGCTGGTTAAGTGTTCCTTGAATTCTAAATAAATCACACACCATCACACCTTCTCTATGCTTGACGGTGGGAACCACACATGCGGAGATCATCCATTCACCTACTCTGCGTCTCACAAAGACACAACGGTTGGAACCAAAAATCAAATATTTGGACTCATCAGACCAAAGGACAGATTTCCACCGGTCTAATGTCCATTGCTCGTGTTTCTTGGCCCAAGAAAGTCTCTTCTTCTTCTTGGTGTCCTTTAGTAGTGATTTCTTTTCAGCAATTTGACCATGCAGGCCTGATTCACACAAGTCTCCTCTGAACAGTTGATGTTGAGATGTGTCTGTTACTTGAATTCTGTGAAGCATTTATTTGGGCTGCAATCTGAGGTGCAGTTAACTCTAATGAACTTATCCTCTACACCAGAGGTAACTCTGGGTCTTCCTTTCCTGTGGCGGTCCTCATGAGAGCCAATTTCATCATAGCGCTTGATGGTTTTTGTGACTCAGTTGGTAGAGCATGGTGTTTGCAAGGCCAGGGTTGTGGGTTCGATTCCCACGGGGGACCAGTACGGGGGAAAAAATGTATGAAATGTATGCATTCACTACTGTAAGTCGCTCTGGATAAGAGCGTCTGCTAAATGACTAAAATGTAAAATGTAAATGTATGACTGCACTCAAAGAAACTTTAAAAGTTCTTGAAATTTTCCGGATTGACTGACCTTCATGTAATGATGGACTGTCATTTTTCTTTGCTTATTTTAGCTGTTCTTGCCATAATATGGACTTGGTCTTTTACCAAATAGGGTTATCTTCCGTATACCACCCCTACCTTGTCACAACACAACTGATTGGCTCAAATGCATTAAGATGGAAGGAAATCCACAAATGAACTTTTAACAAGGCACACCTGTTAATTGAAATGCATTCCAGGTGACTACCTCATGAAGCTGGTTGAGAGAATGCCAAGAGTGTGCAAATCTGTCATCAGGGCAAAAGGTGGCTACTTTGAAGAATCTCAAATATAAAGTATATTTTGATTTGTTTAACACTTTTTTGGTTACTACATGATTCCATATGTGTTATTTCATAGTTTTGATGTCTTCACTATTATTCTACAATGTAGAAATACAAAATAAAGAAAACCCTTGAATGAATAAGTGTGTTCAAACTTTTGACTGGAA
Source organism: Salmo salar (assembly GCF_965601325.2). NCBI lineage: Eukaryota > Metazoa > Chordata > Actinopteri > Salmoniformes > Salmonidae > Salmo > Salmo salar. Next base: position 17,940,717 of record NC_138306.1, on the reverse strand, counting down.
CTGTATATATATATATATATATATATATATATATATATATATATATATATATATATATATATATATATATATATATATAGTAACAGAAGTGTACGGGGTGATAGGGCCCAGGTGTTTCAGAATGTTCTGCCATGATAGAGATGTAGAAGTATATAGCCTACAGTATGTTTCTAATGCAAAGTAATATATAAAATGTGTTTCTTCCCTATACAGTAGCAAAAGGGTGAGGACTAATACTTGTTGTGTCAATGAGTTAAATACTGCAGCCTTTGAAACCCACGTTCAGTTTTACTGATTCTCAGTGGGATTGTATCTGGGCCCAGCTGTCTCATTGTCTGGCTTCCACGTCTGCGTGGCATTAGAAGGCAATATGTCGTGTCCCTTCAGCCCAGTAAAAAGTTTGTGGGAAACAGTTTTTGGCAAAGAGTGTTTGCATACTAAGCGTCTGGAGAATATTCTAATTTTATGAGGAAATCTTTTTAAGCAGAGAGTTTGAGTGCCACTGTAGGCCCTTAAAGTACAGGAGGATTATGCAGAGCATGAGTAAATAGCAAGGAGAGTATTATGTATATAAATATTAATATTTCATAGAAACCATTCGTGGCTACGTTTTTACTCGACGAAAGCTCCTTTAGAGAAGATAGTTATGAACCCTGTCTGTCTGTCTGTCTGTCTGTCTGTCTGTCTGTCTGTCTGTCTGTCTGTCTGTCTGTCTGTCTGTCTGTCTGTCTGTCTGTCTGTCTGTCTGTCTGTCTGTCTGTTTTCAGGGTGTTTCTTCACCATGGGGTCTAGACATTCCCAGTATAATCTATCGCCCCTTACAGTGTGTTGCGTGTATGCGTGTATGCGTGTGTGTTTGTGTGTGTGTGTGTGTGTGTGTGTGTGTGTGTGTGTGTGTGTGTGTGTGTGTGTGTGTGTGTGTGTGTGTGTGTGTGTGTGCGTGTGTGTGTGTGTATGCGTGTGTGTGTGTGTGTGCGTGTGTGTGTGTGTGTGTGTGTGTGTGTGTGTGTGTGTGCGTGCGTGCGTACGTGTGTGTGCAGGTGGACATTCCTTCCATTTCTTGATGACCTTCTTTTTGTCCAGCTCCTGATATTAATATGGATGTGCGTACCCCCCCATCCTTTCATTGTGCACTGTAGGTGACCTGGTCTCCCGGGCCATGCACCACCTCCAGCCACTGCATGTGAAGAGCCACAGCAACGGGACGCCCATCCACCAGAAGAGCAGCTCAGTCCACTGGGAGCCTGAGGCGCTCTATACCCTCTGCTACTTCATGCACTGTCCCCAGATGGAGTGGGAGAACCCCAACATAGAACCCTCCAAGGTTACCCTGCAGACAGAGAGGTAACACGCACACACAGAAACAAACACAAACAAGCAGCAACACAGTGACGGACACACTCACACACCTCATGGAATATACAGTATTCAAAGTATTCACATTTTCTTACGTTACAGCCTTTCTCTAACATTGATTAAATAAATAAAAATAAATACCCCACAATGGCAAATTATGCAAATGGATAAACAACAGAAATACCTTATTTACATAAGTATTCAGACCCTTTGCTATGATACTCGAAATTGAGCTCAGGTGCATCCTGTTTCCATTGATCCTCCTTGAGATGTTTCAACAACTTGATTGAGTCCACCTGTGGTAAATTCAATTGATTGGACATGATTTGGAAATGCACACACCTGTCTATATAAGGTCCCACAGTTGACACTGCATGTCAGCAAAAACCAAGTCATGAGGTCGAAGGAAGTGTCCGTAGAGCTCACAGACAGGATTGTGTCGAGGGACAGATCTGGGGAAGGATACAAAAAAGATTCTGCAGCATTGAAGGTCCCCAAGGACACAGTGGTCTCCATCATTCCTAAATGGAAGAAGTTTGGAACCACCAAGACCCTTCTTAGTGCTGGCCAAACTGAGCAATCGGGGCAGAAGGAACTTTGTCAGGGCGATGATCAAGAACCTGATGGTCACTCTGACAGAGCTCGAGAGTTCCTCTGTGGAGATGGGAGAACCTTCCAGAAGGACAACCATCTCTACAGCACTCTACCAATCAGGCCTTTATGGTAGAGTGGCCAGACGGAAGCCACTGCTCAGTAAAAGGCACATGACTTGGAGTTTGCCAAAAGCCACCTAAAGACTCTCAGACAATGAGAAACAAGATTCTCTGGTCTAATGAAACCAAGATTAAACTCTTTGGCCTCTTTGGCTTTAAAACCTCGTGAAGCGCTCGTCCCGCATGCAGGATCAACATCCAGCGAAAAATCATATCGCCATATTCATAACCGAGCCATAGCAAAATGTAATAATTTTTTTTTCTCAAATATAGGAGTATTTTATATCGTTTTATAGATACACCTCTCCTAAATCGAACCACGTCGTCCGATTTCAAAAAGGCTTTACAGCAAAAGCAAAACATTAGATTACGTTAGAGGAGTATATCGTCAAAGTAGCCACATAGCCATTTTCCGACCAACCACTTGCATCACAAATAACCAAAAAACAGCTAAATGCAGCACTAACCTTTGACAATCTTCATCAGATGACACTCCTAGGACATCATGTTACACAATACATGCATTCTTTTGTTCGATAAAGTTCATATTTATATATAAAAACAGCATTTTACATCGGCGCGTGACGTTGAGAAACTATTTTCCCTGAAATGCATCCGGTGAATCAGCACTGCAATTTACTAAATTACTATTCGAAAACATTTTTAAAATGTAATATTGTCATTCAACGAATTATAGATTAACATCTCGTGAAAGCACCCGCATTGCCAGATTTAAAAATAACTTTACTGGGAAATCACACTTTGCAATAAAAGGGGATGCTATACTCAGAAAAATAGGCTAGCGATACAGGTCAGTGCCATCTTGGAACAATCGAATACCAAATCTACTCTTGTATACTATTGTAAATATTCCCTTACCTTTGATTATCTTCATCAGAAGGCACTTCCAGGAATCCCAGGTCCACAACAAATGTAGTTTTGGTCGAAAAAGTTAATCATTTATGTCCCAATAGCTTCTTCTTGTTAGCGCCTTCCGAAGGCTACTCAAAATGTACCGCAGTGCGTGTTCGTTCAAATATGTCAAGCGTTGTATAACATAAATCTTTAGGGCCTTTTTCAACCAGAGCTTCAATAATATTCAAGGGGGACGGTTGCATTGTCTTTCTAAACGTTTCAATAGGGTAGGGTAGCCAAGGGTGCCCGCGTCATAATGGTAATGGCCCTCCCCCTATGACCAAGTTCCACAGCCTCTCATTCGGTCAGTTTGTACCGTAGAAGACTCAAACCACTTTGTAAAGACTGGGGACATCTAGTGGAAGCCATAGGAAGTGCTCAATGAATCCTAACTCACGGTGTGTTTTATAGGCAAAGTGCTGAAGTTGAGTCCGCAAATCAGATTTCCACTTCCTGTTAGGATCTGTCTCGGGGTTTTGACTGCCATATGAGTTCTGTTATACTCACAGACACCATTCAAACAGTTTTAGAAACTTTAGGGTGTTTTCTATCCACATCTACTAGAGGTTAAACTCTTAGGCCTTCCCTCTGGCTCAGTTGGTAGAGCATGGTGTTTGCGACGCCAGCATGGTGTGTGCAACGCCAGGGTTGTGGGTTTGATTCCCAGGGGGGGCCAGTACAAAAAATTTAAATTAAAAATAAAAAAAATGCATGAAATGAAATGTATGCATTCACTACTGTAAGTCGCTCTGGATAAGAGCGTCTGCTAAATGACTAAAATGTAAATGAATGCTAAGCATCACGTCTAGAGGAAACATGGCACCATCCCTACGGTTAAGCATGGTGGTGGCAGCATCACGCTGTGGGGATGTTTTTCAGCGGTAGGGACTGGGAGACTAGTCAGGATCGAGACAAAGATGAACAGAGCAAAGTACAGAGCGATCCTCGATGAAAACCTGCTCCATAGCATTCAGGATCTCAGACTGGGGCGACGGTTCACCTTCCAACAGGACAACGACCCTAAGCACACATCCAAGACAACGCAGGAGTCGTTTCGGGACAATGTCCTTGAGTGGCCCAGCCAGAGCACGGACTTGAACCCGATTGAACATCTCTGGAGAGACCTGAAAATAGCTGTACATCAACGCTCCCCATCCAACCTGACAGAGCTTGAGAGGATCTGCAGAGAAGAATGGGAGAAACTTCCCAAATACAGGTGTGCTAAGCTTGTAGCATCATACCCAAGAAGACTCGAGGCAGTAATCACTGCCAAAGGTGCTTCAACCAAAGTACTAAGTAAAGGGTCTGAATATTTATGTAAATGTGGTATTTCCGTTTTTATTTTTAATAAATTAGAAAACATTTCTAAAATCCTGTTTTTGCTTTGTCATTATGAAGTATTGTGTGTAGATGAGGGGGGGGGGAAGGATTTAATCCATTTTAGAATAAGGCTGTAACGTAACAAAATGTGGAAAAAGTCAAGGGATCTGAATACTTTCCGATTGCACTGTACATGGGCTGTTATGTTAATGGTGTAGATAGACAGTTAGGATTCACATTCATCCATTCATCAGACGACTAAGACACAAATGTCATGGTAGTCCTTTCATTCTGTCGTGAACCAAAGCCGTTCTGAAGTACGCCACAGATACCTCCTGCGTTTAGCTTTCACAGTGAGCCTCAAGTCTCCCACACGTCCCTTAACCAGATGTTTTCCTATAGAGGAAAAATATTTAAATGGAGTCAATTGACAGCTTGTTAATGTACATTAAGCCCTAACAATCACATGCAGGGGAAATCAGCAGGAAATGATTATTGAAACACGTATGGCTTTACTAAATTGCTTTCACTGACATAGTCATTACATTTCAATACAAGTAATAGGCTGTATAGGGTCCATGTTTTAGAATGGTATTATGCGTTACCCAACATTTCCATGGTGTCGATTTTGAGATCCCTCCTATACCTTACAATTTGGTGTACTCTTAAAACTGCGAAACGGCTATCTATAGCTATCTATCTACACTGTTCATATTTACACTGGCTTGGAGTTTTATCTGGCCAGGTCACCTGGTGAGGAAACACTCCTATACATTATATAACCTCACAGGACCAGAATGTTCTGAGGATATGAGGAAACCTCTGTCAGGGGAAGGGGAAATGGGTGAATAAGCTGACAGTTGATGCAGAGCAGGTCTCCTCCGGGGCTCTACACTTTACAGCCTTGTAATGGAGAACTAACTACTAATGTGTCTTCCAGGTCTCCTTCCCCTGTCTGCTTCAGCTCTGAGCACCACAAAGAAAGGTTCCTAATGAACAGATTTGTAGGGCAGAATTGGGAAAGCTGCGTGATTCCAATCGTGTTTTAAAACCTCGCCTAGGTCGACACTTAATTGGAAATCTTCAAAGAGAATGGTCGGAAACACGTCTTAAAGCTAGCCCGTGAACTATGTCTGAGCTTTTCTGTTGGTTTTGTAGTGGAATATATTGGCCGATAAAGTGTACACTACTTCATGATGTGGTGTTGTGTCTTTTGAAACGCTGGTACAAATTGTGTCATAGTGCCTCAAGGTCACATGTTTCCCAGGACTTTGAAGGGAGTCATTTATATTTGCATATGTGCAGTGATGAAAATTTGAATAATTAAATAGCAGGATTCTCCCTCAGGCTAGAATACTACTGATGAATGACAGATTGATTAGAAGTGACAAATATATGACAGATGTACAGTGCCATTCGGAAAGTATTCAGACCCCTTCACTTTTTCCACATTTTGTTGCGTTACAGCCTTATTCTAAAATATTGTAAATAAATAAAAATCCTCAGCAATCTACACACAATACCCCATAATGACTAAGCGAAAATAGGTTTTTAGAATGTTTTGCTAATTTGTTAAAAATGAAAAACAGAAATACCTTATTTACATAAGTATTCAGACCCTTTGCTATGAGACTCAAAATTGAGCTCAGATGCTTCCTGTTTCCATTGATTATTGATTATTAAAATGTGATTATTAAAATGTCTAAAGTCCTGTTGTTGCTTTGTCATTATTGGGTATTGTATGTAGATTTATGAGGGGGAGAAAACAACAATTGAATCTATTTTAAATAAGGCTGTAAACCTACCAATATATGGAAAAAGTCAAGGGGTCTGAATACTTTCCCGAAGGCACTGTATATGTAGGAGTGAAGCTGGGGCTGGACATTCAAGGCATTGAGCTATCTTGTGTGAGATAATAAGCAGTGATCTAGAGTCACATCAGTATTATTCAATATTGACATTACATGTATATTCATATTAATAGTAATAATATCTATGACTGACAGGTGCATATACATATTAAAATGTTTCTCCATCCTCTAAGGAACAAATACAGTTAAATGGGAACCAGATGTTAGGGTCTCTAAATAAAGGAGTAGCATAACTTTGCTCCAAGACACTGATCTCAAGTCACTTTTAAATGACAATGGTTAGAATGTGTGTAAGCTGAGCTGATCCAAGATCTGTACCTAAACCAGGACAACTTTTACCTGTACCAGTCAGCCCATAGCTGATATTGATGACTCCTGTGTGTGTGTGTGTGTGCGTGCGTGCGTGTCTGCAGGCCTTTCCTAGTGCTTCCTCCCCTGATGGAGTGGATCAGGGTGTCGGTGGCTCACGCGGAGCACCGCCGCAGCTTCTCAGTGGACAGTGACGACATCCGGCAGGCCGCCAGGCTGCTACTGCCAGGGGTGGACTGTGAACCACGCCAGCTCAAGTACGGCATGGAAACACACACACATGGCACGCAGGCTTGATACACCAACACTCAACAATATGAACTCAAACAGACACATGCACACACACTACCACGGATGGACCCATGTCACTCTCACGCACACACATGCACACACACACACACATACACACACACGCACTCAAACACACACACTCGAACACACACACACACACACCTCTCATTCAGTTGTTATTTGTCCTCACATTGACACAAATCATTTAACACACAAATCATTTCTGTCCAGAATCAGTGTCGCACTAAATTCAGCTCATTGATTTCCTTTGCTGTGATTTCCCTACCAGGACGGATGACTGTTTCTGTGCTTCCCGCAAGCTGGATGCAGCCTCCACGGAGGCTAAGTTCCTCCAGGACCTGGGCTTCCGTATGCTCAACTGTGGCCGGACCGACCTGGTGAAACAGGCTGTCAATCTGCTGGGGCCTGACGGCATCAACAGCATGAGCGAACAGGTTAGTTAGACACACACATACAAACACACACACACATGCAGACACACACACACACACATTCACAGGCACACACGCATACATACACATGCACAAATGCATGCATGCACGCGCGCCAGCACACACATGCGCCTGCACACACACACACTGCCTGGGGAACAGAACATAGAGCAGACATAACGCAAAATCAAGCAGACACCTTGCAGGCAGGCAAACACTGGCAAAGATGCTTACACACACAAACGCATGCACCCCTTCAGCCTCATGTACACATGGATGGATGCCCACGCCCACAACCACCCACACATGTTCTCAACTCAATTTGACCTGCCACTTTTTTTCTGCTCTGTGGTAAACGTGTGAAACTCAGTATTGCCCACTCTCTCCTACACACATCAGTCCATTGGGACAACACACACACACAGCTATGTCTTGCTATACTTGTGAGGACTTTAACTCTAAATGTAACCCTAATCCTGCCCCACTCATTGTTGTATTTTTGCTGCTGGTGTTTTCTCTAAGATTTGGAAAGTGGCACATGTCCTCCCCCTGAATAAAGGCCGGAGATCCTTCTGATTTACATAATTATTGCTCAAAGTTATCTTGCTTAGCCAAGGTACTAGAATCCCTGACCAACTCCCAGCTAAGAAATGTTTTACCTTCTCACTCTATTCTAAATATGCGCTAGTCTGGTTTTAAATGATGTGTTGAATTGGCTAGATCATAAAACATTGTGCTGCCCTATTTATAGACCTTTCCAAGGCATTCGACACCGTTGACGATTCCCTACTCATTCAAAAACTGTTTGAAATGGGCCGGGACAAGGAATCATGCAAATGGTTTAAGAGCTATCTAAGAGACAGGACACAAAGTGTGCTTTCTGATGGGGTCAATTCTAATTTCCTCAATATTACAAAAAGTGTACCACAGGGGTCGGTATTGGGACCTGTTCTCTTTACTATTTATATAAATAAGATTGGTCTATGTATTAAATCCTGTAATATTCATCTTTATGCAGACGGTACGTTTATGTATGCCATTGTTCCAACTGTAGACCAGGCATTGTTAGAGCTGCAATCTGATTTTGTTGCATTACAGAAATCCCTACTTAATGCGGGCAAAACGAAATATTGTTCTCTAATTCATGGCACTCTCAGTGAGTGTGTTCCCGCCTAAAAATATCTCAGTGTCTGGATTGATAAAGATTTTACATTTAAAAAACATGCTGATGAGCGAGTTAAAAAGCTAAGATATAAAGTGGGCTTCTGTTTTAAAAATAGATCTTGCCTCACCATGAACAACAGGAATAAGTTTTAATACATATCACTGCATCCTGTATCAGAAGGTGAGCTGGACCTCGCTAAAGTCCTGTAGAACACTTCATTACTCGATTCTTGTTTACAAAGCTCTGCTCTACAAGCTTTCAACATACACTATATATAGAAAAGTATGTGGACACCCCTTCAAATTAGTGGATTTGGCTATTTTAGCCACAGCTGTTACTGACAGGTGTATAAAATTGAGCACACAGCCTTTCAATCTCCATAGACAAACATTGGCAGTAGAATGGCTTTACTGAAGACCTCAGTGACTTTCAACGTGGCACCGTCATAGGATGCCAACTTTCCAACAAGTCAGTTTGTAAACTTTCTGTCCTGCTAGAGCAGCCCTGGTCAACTGTAAGTGCTGTTATTGTGAAGGGGAAATGTCTAGGAGCAACAACGGCTCAGCCGCGAAGTGGTAGGCCACACAAGCTTACAGAACGGGACTGCCGAGTGCTGAAGCGCGTAGAGAGCAAAAATCGTCTGTCCTCGGTTGCAACACTCACTATCGAGTTCCAAACTGCCTCTGGAAGCAATGTCAGCACAAGAACTGTTTGTCGGGAGCTTCATGAAATGGGTTTCCATGGCTGAGCACACGCACACAAGCCTAAGATTACCATACACAATGCGAAGTGTTGGCTGGAGTGGTGTAAAGCTCGCCGCCATTGGATTCTGGAGCAGTGGAAACGTGTTCTTTGGAGTGATGAATCACGCTTCACCATCTGGCAGTCCAACGGACGAATCTGGGTTTGGGGGATGCCAGGAGAACGCTACCTGCCCGACTGCATAGTGCCAATTGTAAAGTTTGGTGGAGGAGGAATAATGGTCTTGGGCTGTTTTTCATGGTTCAGGTGAGGCCCCTTAGTTCCAGTGAAGGGAATTGATTTATTTTGATTTATTTTTTGTAACCCCTTTTTGCTCTCCAATTGTGTGATATCCAATTGGTAGTTACAGTCTTATCAAATCGCTGCAACTCCCGTACGGACTCAGGAGAGGCGAAGGTCAAGAGCCATGCATCCTCCGAAACATGACCCTGCCAAGCCACACTTCTTGACACACTGCTCGCTTAACCCGGAAGCCAGCCGCACCAACGTGTCGGAGGAAACACCATCCAACTTGTGACCATGTCAGCGTGCATGTGCCCGGCCCGCCACAGGAGTCGCTAGAGTGCGATGGGACAAGAACATCCCTGCTGGCCAAACCCTCCCCTAACCCGGACGACGTTAGGCCAATTGTGTGCCGCCCCATGGGTCTCCCCGTCATGGCCGGCTGTGACACAGCACAGTGACCTCTAGCACTGTGATGCAGTGCCTTAGACTACTGCGCCACTCGGAAGGCCCGTGAAGGGAAATCTTAACGCTACAGCAAAGAATTAGATTTTAGACAGATCTGTGCTTCCAACTTTGTGGCAACAGTCTGGGGAAGGCCCTTTCTTGTTTCAGCATGACAATGCCCCCATGCACAAAGTGAGGTCCAAACAGAAATGGTTTGTCGAGATCAGTGAGGAAGAACTAGACTGGCCTGCACAGAGCCTTGACCTCAACCCCATGAAATAACTTTGGGATGAATTGGAACGCCAGCTGCGAGCCAGGCCTAAGCGCCCAACATCAGTGCCGATCTCACTAATGCTCTTGTCGCTGAATGGAAGCAAGTCCCCGCAGCAATGTTCCCAACATCTAGTGGAAAGCCTTCACGGAAGAGTGGAGGCTGTTATAGCAGCAAAGGGGGGACCAACTCCATATTAATGCCCATGATTTTGGAATGAGATGTTCGACGAGAAGGTGTCCACATACTTTTGCTTATGTAGTGTCGCTGTTGAAATATAAAAATATGTTTGCAGGGTAGGTTAACTCTTGAGATCCCACTTGTCTCCACAAAGTTTGTCAATCCACCTTTAGTTTTAAGGCACCACAGTTATGGAATACTTTACAAAACAAATTACACCGGGATTCCCTGTGCCGATAGGGTAGTTTAAAACTCTGTTGTTACATTTAATTGAAGTATGCAATTGTTTCAATTGACTATTATTACTTGTTGTAATAACCTGATGTAATGTATTTACAGTTGAAGTCGGAAGTTTACATACACTTAGGTTGGAGTCATTAAAACTCGATTTTCAACCACTCCACAAATGTCTTGTTAACAAACTATAGTTTTGGCAAGTCGGTTAGGACATCTACTTTGTGCATGACACCATACGTTTTTCCAACAATTGTTTACAGACAAATTATTTCACTTATAATTCACTGTATCACAATTCCAGGGGGTCAGAAGTTTACATACACTAAGTTGACTGTGCCCTTACAGCTTGGAAAATTCCAGAAAATTATGTCATGGCTTTAGAAGTTTCTGATAGGCTAATTGACATCATTTGAGTCAATTGGAGGTGTACCTGTGGATGTATTTCAAGGCCTACCTTCAAACTCAGTGCCTCTTTGCTTGACATCATGGGAAAATCAAAAGAAATCAGCCAAGACCTCAGAAAAAAAATTGTAGACCTCCACAAGTCTGGTTCATCCTTGGGAGCAATTTCCAAACACCTGAAGGTACCACGTTCATCTGTACAAACATTAGTACGCAAGTATAAACACCATTGGACCACGCAGCCATCATACTGCTCAGGAAGGAGACGTGTTCTGTCTCCTAGAGATGAACGTACGTGCAAATCAATCCCAGAACAACAGCAAAAGACCTTGTGAAGATGCTGGAGGGAACAGGTACAAAAGTATCTATATCCAGGGGATGCTTGCAAGCCGAAGAACACCATCCCAACCGTGAAGCACGGGGGTGGCAGCATCATGTTGTGGGGGTGCTTTCAAAATAGATGGCATAATGAGGACACAACTGGGCAGAACAGAACTGTGGGCAGAACTGAAAAAGTGTGTGCGAGCAAGCAGGCCTACAAACCTGACTCAGTTACACCATCTCTGTCAGGAGGAATGGGCCAAAATTCACCCAACGTATTGTGGGAAGCTTGTGGAAGGCTACCCGAAATGTTTGACCCAAGTTAAACAATTTAAAGGCAATGCTACCAAATACTAATTGAGTGTATGTAAACTTCTGACACACTGGGAATGTGATGAAAGAAATAAAAGCTTAAATAATGTAACGGTCGTCGTACGTAATGGACCAAGGCGCAGCAGGTTGAGTGCTCTTCTTAACTTTATTTGAACACGTAACAAACAAAACGATCGAACGAACAGTGTTGCAGGCTAACACAGCAGTGCAACAACACAACTTCCCACAAAGGGACAGGTGAAACAGGGCTACCTAAGTATGACTCTCAATCAGCAACAACGATGTACAGCTGTTCCTGATTGAGAGCCATACCAGACCATCACAAAGAAATACACAACATAGAAAACCATAGAAATACAAAACAAGAACATTACCCAAAACCCCCGGAACACATAAATCAAACATCCCTCTTACATAAATACATATACCATTAAACCCTGAACCACATAAAATGAATACCTCCTGCCACGTCCTGACCAAACTACAATAAACAATAACCCCTTATACTGGTCAGGACGTGACAAATAAATCATTCTCTCTACTATTATTCTGACATTTCACATTCCTAAAATAAAGTGATGATCCTAACTGACCTAAGACAGGGAATTTTTACTAGGATTAAGTGTCAGGAATTGTGAAAAACTAAGTTTAAATGTATTTGGCTGAGGTGTATGTCAACTTCCGACTTCAACTGTATATCTGTCTATAGTTTTTTTTCTTTTTGTTGTTGTGTTGATGTAATTTTTGTCCTCAGGGCACCATTGCAAATGAGACAACTAATTCCAACCCCAACCAGAATTCTAACCCTAACCAGAATTCTACCTCTAACCCTAAACACAACTCCTAAGACTAAAATAGCTTTTTTATACGAGCGAGGACGTGAAAAATGTCATCACTTCTCTGAATTTTAGTTGGTTTACTATTCTTGTGAGGACTTCTGGTACTCACAAGTTTAGTCAAACGTGTATATACACACACACACACACACACACACACACACACACACACACACACACACACACACACACACACACACACACACACACACATCTAGTGAACCAGCAACATTCATTTTTCAGTTTTTAGTTTGAGGCTGTTCTGAGCTGAGGAACGCAACTCATTCCCTCCAGACTGCCTCCTGTCTTTGATGTTTAGACTGACTGAGGAGCCCAGTGGAAACACACTGTTCCCAGTGTCTTAGGGAGCTGCAGAACATTACTCCTCTGAGTTTTCCATGATCGACGCCACACGCTACTGTAGTTAATCAAAGTGGCTGGAGGGGGAAATTTCAAACATGGAGTCCAAGTGTGCTGTAAGCATATCCAAGAAGTCAGATACAGGTCAAGCTGAGGATTGTTGCCATGTGTTGATGGCTTTGACTTGTGTTCATGTAACTGCGGTAGTTTGGTGAACCACGCTCGCATGATGAGTAGTAACCTTGTCTAAGACCTGAAGAATTGTGTTCGCTCACCGAGGTAATGCCTAGGCTTTAGCTCCGCGAGCTAACACGGTATTGTGGGGCACAGGAGATACTGTACGTATTCAAATCCAGATGGTCAAACTCACAGTGTAAAGCAGCCATTCACTGTCATACAAAAATGATGTCCTTGACATTTGCTTCATATCTGCTTTATTCAACTCACATAACCCTGAACATCTGGACTATCTGTCAAACAAAACCCTAACTGTAATGTGACCAATGTATCTTCTGACCCCTCTGATGTACATCAGGGAATGACCCCTCTGATGTACGCCTGTGTGAGAGGGGACGAGGCCATGGTCCAGATGCTGTTGGACGCTGGAGCAGACATCAACAGTGAGGTTAGTGATGATGACAACACCATGTTATGTAGAATGATTTGTATGTAGCCTGTTCCCAGATCTGTTTGTGTTGTCTTGCAAACTCCTATGGTCATTGTCTCGTTTGGCGTGATCATCCTAATTTATGTGTTGTGAGACAGGAGAAAACCCAGATTGTGCTGTCCCTCATCTGTCCCCACTCCTCTCCTGTTGCCATGCTGTATATATAGTGGTCATAATCATGAGGCACGGGCCGCCATGCTGTTTACTGTACACAATTTAATGACACACTGTTTACAGTTGAATTACAGACATAACTGTAAGTTCACCTTTTAGCTATTCCTTTGGTACAAAGAATGATAAGAGAACATTAAATACTATACTAATATTTTTGAGGCATTTCTCAGGTAAGCTTTGGGGGATCTTTGGTTGTAGCCTAGTTACATGTAATGGTGGCCTATGCCTGTTAGTCCTAGTCTTGTTGAGTCACCTCATGACTGTGTAACCCACCAGCCATCACGTCAGAATTCATGTCGGCCATGATAGTGGTAACCCCAGAACAAAGCACTCAACACAACACTCCAGTAGGCTGAGGATGGTTTATATCATTGGTTATTTTGAACGCTCGTTATCATCACAATGAGGTCATAATGATTCATCTAAATAAAGTTAAATGGAGCACGGGACACTGTTTGTTGCTTCCGGTATTTCTGAAGAACCGCACACACCAGGTCAAATAGAATAAACATGTGTTACTTCTGCCTCTGTGTATCCTCAGAGTAATTAAGGTCAGGAAAAGTAAATTAAAGCAAAGCAAATTTGAGAAAAGTCAATTAGAGAAAAGCTCAAAATGAGTGTCCGCTTCAGAGACTCTGAGAGTTGCTCGAGGGAATTGTGTGTGCTTCGTTCACGGGTCTCTGCTCACAGCCTCACATTCATGTGCTCCCAGTTGTTGTCTCAACCCCTGATTGACTGTCTGCCTGAGAGGAAATGTGGTCTAGTTACTGAGGTTAGGTCAACTTAGGTCAGCCTTGGACTCCAGACAGACAGACCAAGGCTGGAAAACATTGAAAAGTGGAAAGTATCATTGAGTACTACACTGTTAAGCAGAACTAGACAGAATCGACTGAGTTGGTTTAGCAACAAAATATGCAGGATGTCGGCTTTTGCCGCAGGCTAACTAGCTAATTACCTCAGGGTCGTAATCATTAGGGCATGCAACGGAAAAAGTTTTAAAAGTGAACAGAAAACAGAAATTAGCTTTTTTTATTGTCTGTAAGTCCAAGTAGACCCTCCCTGTTTCAATCACCCCCCTCCCCTCCCCCCGTTTGGTGCCTAATGAATACGACCCAGCTCTCCTTCCTTTAGACTCCCTCCTTTAGCTGCTTGTCTTTGCTGCATAGACTAGAATTTTAATGGCTTTATATCTCTCTCCCCTGAACCTCCCTGATGACTTCCCAGGTGCCAAACACAGTGCACAAGCACCCCTCAGTCTACCCCGAAACGCGCCAGGGGACACCTCTCACTTTCGCCGTGTTACACGGACATGTCCCTGTTGTGCAGGTAGTGATGTCATCCTTTCTCACCTCATTGTGTTTTCTGTCTGTCCACCTCTCATTGTGCATCATATAGTGTCATGCAGGGTGGGGGTGAATTCCATTTCAATTTAGACAATTCACCAATAAAATGTTTAAAAAAAATCTTAATTGAAAAGCATTGAGAAAAATTTGAATTAGAGGTTTGGTTTACTTCCTGAATTGACTAAATTTAAATGGAATTGACCCCAATCTTGGTGTCTTGGTTATTATTATCATGACATAAATGGTGATAATAACAGCTAAAATGTGTTTTCTCCTAATCCATGTATGTAATGTCTATTGAATGTCATTGAATGCTGAGTGACCTGAGCTTGAAAACCCAATGGAAACTGGTTGAAATGAAATGTACTAGTTTGAACGATTGTGTGATTCTCTACTTCCTCCTGGTGAAGTGCACGTGGCACACAGTGCATTAACTTAATGGAAACAGGACAATCTGTTTGTCCACATTGCTAATGGTTATTAAACACAATGGACCAACATCGCAACGATCTTTCCACTGAACTGATAAAACTAATTAGCTCTACTTGTTCAATGAAAAGGTGTAGCAGGACTTTTTCCACAGCCTCATCGAGGGGTTTTGGAAGTACATGGAAATCACATGGGCGGAAAGAAGAAAAACAGGATTTGTGGTTGAATAAATGCAGATTTAGTGTTCAGGCTCTTTGGGGTAGAACCTTCCCTAAGCACCTGTAATGTTCAGTCAGATTTGGTTGGGGGCTTTTCAGTTTCATAATTTCACACTCCATTTCCCAAGCCATCTGTTCTGCCAGGCTGTAAAATTGTACTATCCAGTATGTGGTTCAGGTTGTGCTGTCTGAGTCTATCTTGGTGATGGGCCACTGATGCTCATACCAACCCTTCAGAGAGTGAGGATAAGTCTGACTCCCCGTTTCTCCCCCCTGCCTTAACCCTGCCTCACCCACTGCCCTCCACAGCTGCTACTGGATGCTCGGGCCAACGCAGAGGGCTCCCTACAGGACGGCATGGAGAACTACACAGAGACCCCGCTACAGCTGGCCTCCGCTGCAGGTACACTACTGGAACAGCATGCCTCTGACAGCCTGCAGACGACCTTGCACAGCCAATGTGGCCAACATCATGATGGCACTGCTGATAATAACCACAAGATGTTATGAATAGGTCCTGGAGTTTGGACTGACCACCTGCCTAGAGAAATCTCAGGGCCCTAAATTGGGGAAATAATTCAGCACTGTTTCTGGGAGATCTAGCGTACTCATGCGCACACACACACAGACACCTTGCAGGCATACAGATGTAGGATCATCATTTGAGTCAGTTTGGAAAATAATCCTGCAGCAACAGGAAATGTGAATTATTATGTGGATTCGAGTTAATGGACATTTTTTGTATGGGTTGATACATTTTTCATTAGGGAAAGTCAATTGTGATATTTGTAAGTGGAAATTACAACATTTTGAATCCTTTTTAACCTTGAATACACTTCTCAGCAACAGAAAGGTGATCAAATTAAGATTTGACATCTGTAGGCACACTAGCGAAAATGTTCACACAAACACACACCTACGGCCTCATGTACACAAGCATGGATTGACACACATTCTCATACACACATTCCTCATACACACATCCCTCATACACACATTCTCAGCTCAACTTGACCCGGAACTTGACCTGCAACATTCTATTCCCCCTAGGTAACTTTGAGCTGGTCAGTCTGCTGTTGGAGCGGGGAGCAGACCCCATGGTGGGAACTATGTACCGTAATGGCATCTCTACAGCCCCTCAGGGAGACTTGAACTCATACAGTCTAGCAGCAGCACATGGACACAGGTAACACTTCCATAGTATGATCCATAGTATGAACACTTTACTGAGAAAACACATCTTTCTCTCTCTGCTCTCTCTCTTTCTGCGCCTCTGTCTCTCTGCCTTTCTTTCGCATGTGTGCACGCACACACACACACACCAGACACCCCCCTCCCCCCACACACTCACATTGCATCATCTTGTGTTGACATCATCATACCTTGCATTATCACTACATTATGATAACTATCACTACTAACAAATATTTCTGTCTGCTATCCTCCACGTACAGGAACGTGTTCCGTAAGCTGCTGTCCCAGACAGAGAAGGGGAAGGGGGACGTGCTGTCCCTGGAGGAGATCCTGGCTGAGGGGACAGAGGAGGAGAGGGGCCTGGAGGAGAGGAGCCCCTCCCAGCTGGACCTGGTCCGGACAGGCAAGGCCAAGCTCAAGGCCCTGAGAGAGGCCATGTACCACAGCTCTGAACACGGACACGTGGATATCACCATCGACATACGCAGCCTGGGTGAGTGCATACTTGGTAACACTTTATTTGGATAGTCCATCTATATGGTATAGATCAGTGGTGGCTGGTGGCACTTTAAGTCGGAGGATAGGCTAGTGGCTGGAACGGACCGAATGGTATCAAACAAATGGTTTCCATTCCATTCCCTCCATTAATACCATAATTATGAGCCATCCTCCCCTCACCAGCCTACTCTGGTATAGAGGCTCAATAAACAATCAATAGACCAGATCAGTAACATGTCAAGTTGTCAACTGCATGTCTGTGACCTTGCAACAGGAAATGATCTACAGATGTTTGACTTTTCACTTAGTTTCAAATCAACTGCATATTTGTAAACAACATATACATTCTGTAGGCCTTCACAGTAATTACAGTATAGATACGTGCAGCCTTTGTCAGTATACTAGATATACATTCTCACCCTATACATTGAAATCTAAGAGATCTATATAGCTGGGGTCATTGCAACCCAGTCACATGAGGTTAGCTATAGATTTTCTGCCTGTGTTGTTGTCGTTTTCCCACTGGAATGAAGGCCTGGCTGTTTGTGTAACAACCTTGTGTTTCCCTTTTGTCTCCTAGTTGCACTGAGCTCTGTTAGTGTGTTCTCACTTCAATCACTCACACTTCAGCCACTTAAAGCCTATAATGTTAAGCAAAGATCTTGTAGTTTATTGACAAGATACAGTACCAGTCAAAAGTTTGGACACCTACTCATTGAAGGGTTTTTCTTAATTTGTACTATTTTCTACATTGTAGAATAATAGTGAAGACATCAAACTATGAAATAACACATATGGAATCATGTAGTAACCAAAAAGGTGTTAAACAAATCAAAATATAATTGAGATTCTCTAGCCACCCTTTGCCTTGATGACAGATTTGCACACTCTTGGCATTCTCTAAGCCAGCATCATGAGTTAGTCACCTGGAATGCATTTCAATTCACTGGTGTGCAAATAAGTTAATTTGTGGAATTTCTTTACTTCATGCGTTTGACCCAATCAGTTGTGTTGTGACAAGGTATGGGTGGTATACAGAAGATAGCCCTATTTGGTAAAAGACCAAGTCCATATTATGTCAAGAACAGCTCAAATAAGCAAAGAGAAACGACAGTCCATCATTACTTTAAGACATGAAGGTCAGTCAATCCAGAAAATTTCAAGAACTTTTAAAGTTTCTTCAAGTGCAGTCGCAAAAACCATCAAGCGCTATGATGAAACTGCCTCTCTTGAGGACCGGCACAGGAAAGGAAGACCCAGAGTTACCTCTGTTGCAGAGGATACGTTCATTAGAGTTAACTGCACCTCAGATTGCAGCCCAAATAAATGCTTCACAGAGTTCAAGTAACAGACACATCTCAACATCAACTGTTCAGAGGAGACTTGTGTGAATCAGGCCTTCATGGTCGAATTGTTGCAAAGAAACCACTACTGAAGGACACCAATAAGAAGAAGAGATTTGCTTGGGCTAAGAAACACGAGCAATGGACATTAGACCGGTGTAAATCTGTCCTTTGGTCTGATGAGTCCAAATTTGAGATTTTTGGTTCCAACAGCTGTGTCTTTGTGAGACGCAGAGTAGGTGAATGGATGATCTCCGCATGTGTGGTTCTCACTGTAAAGCATGGAGGAGGAGGTGTGATGGTGTGGGGGTGCTTTGCTGGTGACTCTGTCTGTGATTTATTTAGAATTCAAGGCACACTTAACCAGCATGGCTACCACAGCATTCTGCAGCGATATGCCATCCCATCTGACTTGGGCTTAGTCGGACTATCATTTGTTTTTCAACAGGACAATGACCTAACACACCTCCAAGCTGTGTAAGGGCTATTTGACCAAGAAGGAGATTGATGGAGTGCTGCATCAGATGACCTGGCCTCCACAATCACCTGACCTCAACCCAATCAAGATGGTTTGGGATGAGTTGGACTGCAGAGTGAAGGAAAAGCAGCCAACAAGTGCTTAGCATATGTGGGAACTCCTTCAAGACTGTTGGAACAGCATTCCAGGTGAAACTGTTTGAGAGAATGCCAAGAATGTGCAAAGCTGTCATCAAGGCAAAGGGTGGCTACTTTAAAGAATCTGAAAATATTAAAATATATTTTGATTTATTTAACACTTTTTTGGTTACTACATGATTCCATATGTGTTATTTCCTAGTTTTGATGTCTTCACTATTATTCTACAATGTAGAAAATACAAAAAAATTAAGAAAAACCCTTGAATGAGCACTTTTGTTTGGTACTGTAATTCACAGAAGACAGAAATAGAACAAAACTGTTTCACATAGAAACACCGGATATTCGTCCATTAAAATAAAAAAAACGTTATTATTGAATTATTAAACATTCCACCCATGAGGCTAAAGATGGCGCTTTTGGTCATTGACTGCAGGAAAGGGCTACGGGGTTCTTTGGCTGTCCCCATAGAACCATTTGAAGAACTGTTTTTGGTTGCAGGTAGAACCCTTTTGCCTTCCATGTAGAATCCTTTCTACAAATGAGTTCTGTAGAACCCTTTCCTCAAATGGGTTCTACCTGGAACCGAAAAAGGGTTCTCCTATGGGGACAGCCGAAGAACCCATTTGGAACCTTTTTTTATACATAATGCCTCTTGGTGTGTCTCAGGAGTCCCCTGGACGCTGCACACCTGGCTGGAGTCTCTGCGGATGTGTTTCCTGCAGCACCGGAGACCACTGATCCAGGGCCTGCTCAAGGAGTTCAGCTGTATCGAGGAGGAGGAGTATACACAGGAGCTCATCACCCACGGCCTGCCACTCTTGTTTCAGATCCTACGAGCCAGCAAGGTGACTGGATATCAAGGCCTCTATTCAAGAAGTGTCTCAGACGATTGCTGATCTGGGATCAGATCCCACCTCTTATTCATTATGATCTGAAAGGCAGAACTGATTCTAGATCAGCACTCTTACTCTGAGTCGAGCGCATATGTCGCTGTCTGCCTTCTGCTTTTCTCCCTATCCACATTCCACTTTCTGTCAACTTTCAACCATATTTGTTGCGTAGGGAAATTCGTTTTGCAGGAAGATCATACCAAAAATACACACATTAGAGGAATTTCGAAGGGCAATTCACAATGTGAAGGTTGCCATCAGATCCCAACACACAATCGCCCTCTGTCCCCTGTCTCCATCTCCATGTGCCCCTCTTTGTTTCCTTTTCTCTCCTGACAGTGAAGATAATAATGTCTTCTCTTTGCCTCACAGCCAGACCCTGAAGAGATAACCTATAGTTGTTCTAATTTCCTCCTATGGGCCCTGGTCAAACGTGGTGCACTAAATACGGAATAGGGTTCCATTTGGAACTCAACCTATTTGTCTTCCTGTGATTATATAATACAGCCCGCAGCTTCACAGTGACTGACAGAATCACCCAGAGGCCCAATCTATTTCAATTAGTGCCTTGATTTATGATTTATGCCCTCCGTTTCTAACTTACGTACCCATTCTTGAAAAACCCACCTTCTCTCTTTATCCACTCAAGATTCACTGCAGCATTAGATCCAACAGAATATCTCAGTAATATATTAGAACTAGAATCTCCTATTTTGAGTCTCACAATAGAATGCCTTTCATTTCCAGTCTAACTTTTGGCCTGTCATGTAGTAGGGTGTGTGCATTATTGCTGAGAGAGAGATCAGATGAACACACACATGCACATGGGCATTCACACACAAACACACACATACACACACACACAAGCGCACACACACACGTATGCACACTCTCTCTCGCTCTCTCTCTCTCTCTCTCACACACACAAACACACACATGGACACACATTGCCCTCTCCTGTCCCATTCCAGCAGCCGCCCTTGTCCCTGTCAGGGTTGATCTATGGCGGAGGCAGTGACCCCATCTCTCTGAGACCCCAGGGACCCCGTCACTGTTTGTCCTGTCATATCCCTGCTAATGATGTGTGACTTCAAGGTAGAACACATTCATCTTCCTCTAGCCAGACTGAGTGTGTGCCAGTCTATTCACACCTCCTTGTTCTCCTTGTTTAACACACACAAGGGAAGGCTGACACACAACAGAGAGGGAGTGACACAGAGAACATTTGTACATTTGTTTTTCTGTTCACGATGTGATATGAGAATTTGCCTGTGTTATGTTTCAGTAGTTCTACTGTGTCTCTCAGGAGAGTATACATCAGGTATCCGTGTGACACATTTTAATAGCTTTTGTTTGTACAACAACGCGAGCTCAGCCTCTGCCTGGAAAGTAAAAAAAAAACACATGAACCTCCTTGTGGAGTGAAGTGGCTGGTAATTGATGTTGGAGGCGTCATGCTAACGTGGTGCAGGGAGGCAGATTTGTTGAATACACAGGGGAATTGTTCTATAAAGCGCACCGGTCCGTTGTGTATGCGCGCGTGCGTGAGTGCATGCGAGTGTGCGAGACGGGTGTGTGCATGCTACTACCCCTCTACCTTCTCTCCCATAGGCTCTAGTACCACACGCAGTGACTCAGACACACCCTCCGACAGGAGAAGCCCGTTCTGTCCCTGGAGACGTCTCACACCCAAGCCCGACACATTACGTTTGTCATCGTCGCGTGGATATACAGCACAGACAACAGCATTATAGCTACTGTACATCAGTGTGATACTCACCCCATCCACAGATAAAGGGTGGGAATAAAGGGTGGGTCACCTGATGTCTGCAAGTGGCCTTTACTAATGCTTGACTGTGAGCTACTGTGCTTGATCAGTTAGCCGCCTTTGTGACTTGTGATATTGGAAGATTTGTTAGTGAATGTGGTAGTGGATATCTCTACATGAATATGCCTTTTAAATGATGGGTATGGAGTAACATCGGAACCCAGAACTAAATTCTCGCATAAACGCTGACCTCTGACCTGCTAATGGATTGCGGGTGTTGGGAGAGCCTGGGTATGGAGTGTGTAAAACCAGTCTGATGTCTAACCCCTCCTGTCTGTTATGTTCCAGAACGAGGTAATCAGCCAGCAGCTGTCAGTGATCTTCACCCAGTGCTACGGGCCGTACCCCATCCCCAAACTCACAGAGATCAAGAGGAAACAGACCTCACGCCTGGGTGAGCACTAGAATTAGGATTTTGACACTTTGCAGCAATAGCTAGACTTCTACATATACACTACATGACCAATAGTATGTGGACACCTGCTCGTCGAACATCTCATTCCAAAATCCTGGGTATTAATATGGAGTTGGTACCCCCTTCACTGCTATAACATCCTCCGCTCTTCTGGGAAGGCTTTCCACTAGATGTTGGAACATTGCTGCGGGGATTTGCTTCCATTCAGCCACAAGAGCATTAGTGAGGTCGGGCACTGATGTTGTGCGATTAGGCCTCGCAGTTGACGTTCCAATTCACCCCAAAGGTGTTCGATGGTGTTGAGGTCAGGGCTCTGTGCTCTCACCGATCTCAACAACTATTTCTGTATGGACCTCGCTTTGTGCACGGGGGCATTGTCATGCTAAAAAAGGAAAGGGCCTTCCCCAACATGTAGCCACAAAATTGGGAGCACAGAATCGTCTAGAATGTCATTCATTGTATGCTGTAGCGTTAAGATTTCCCTTCACTGGAACTAAGGGGCCAAGCCCGAACCATGAAAACAGCCCAAGACTATTATTCCTCCTCCACCAAATTTTACAGTTGGCACTATGCATTCGGGCAGGTAGCGTTCTCCTGGCATCCGCCAAACCCGAAATTGTCCAGATGGTGAAGCGTGATTCATCCCTCCAGAGAAGATGTTTCCACTGCTCCAGAGTCCAATGGCGGTGAGCTTTACACCACTCCAGGCGACACTTGGCATAGAGCATGGTGATCTTAGGCTGCTTGGCCATGGAAACACATTTCATGAAGCTCCCGATGAACAGTTCTTGTGCTGACATTGCTTCCAGAGGCAGTTTGGAACTCGGTAGTGAGTGTTGTAACCGAGGACAGACAATATTTACATGCTATGCGCTTCAGCACTCGGCGGTCCTGTCTGTGAACTTGTATGTCCTACCACTTCGCGGCTGAGCCGTTGTTGCTCCTAGACGTTTCCACTTCACAATGACAGCACTTACAGTTGCCCGGGGCAGCTCTAGCAGGGCAGAAATTTGACGAACTGACTTGTTGGAAAGGGTACCACGTTGAAAGTCACTGAGCTCTTCAGTAAGGCCATTCTACTGCCAATATTTGTCTATAGAGATTGCATGGCTGTGTGCTCAATTTTATACTCCTGTCAGCAACGGGTGTGGCTGAAATAGCCAAATCCACAAATTTGAAGGGGAGTCCACATACTTTTGTATATATAGTGTATCACACTGCACAGATTCACATGAACATAGAGACATGTGCCATCTGGTGGCTAAAGATAGTAATAAACTGGGTATTCAGAAGTGACTTGGAATACATGATGAATCTGTGTGCCTTCCAGACCCTCACTTCCTGAACAACAAGGATATGTCAGATGTGACCTTCCTGGTGGAGGGGAAGCCCTTCTACGCCCACAAAGTCCTGCTCTTCACCGCCTCCGGCAGGTCAGAACACTGTACTGCACTCTCTCTCTCTCACACACACAGACACAGACACAGACACACAGGGCAAGTTTTCCGGACACAGATTAACCTAGTCCTGGACTAAAACACACTTTCATGATTTCTAATCTTGGATAGGCTTAATAAACTGCATCTGGGCATGTTCCTACATTTCCCCTTGCCCCTAGATCTGAAATGATTGGATAGGTGTAAGTGAAATGGTATAAATTCCCCCCAATCTATCTGAGGGAAAGTGAGAGCTTTTCCTGATCAGGTCACTAAAATCTCCTGTCCCCAACTACCCATACATAACTCAAAACCATTAATACGAGGTCATTTGATCCCTATATTTCAAATGTGCTTGTGTTTCACCATATAGATCTGGATACTTGCGCCATCTGTACTCTGCTTACACCATTGACACACACACACACACACACACACACACAGCGATTGCACATTGGCTACACAATGATGAAAAATATGACTGACTGCGGATATGTGTCGAGACTGTGTCTATATTGTCAGTGCGTTGATCCATAATGTCATTTTCTCTGGCCTTTGGGACCCTAAGAATACTCTCACTTCAGATCCTGTCACATGTCATTAAGGATGATTGACCCGATAGGTCATACAGTGAGTGAGGGCTTGTCACAAGATGGTTGATGTCCTTGACAATGCTCTGTTGACGTGTTCTGGAGATCTGGTGGTATCCGTCAAGGGCCTTGTAAAAACCTGGATCATATTTAAATGGATGGGAACCATTACCTTATCTATACCGTAAAATACACCGGTTTCTTTCAGTGATTACGTTTTACTCTGTACCATAGAATACAGTGTATGACTTGATCACAACGGCGATTACAGTTTTCATTGGTGAAGTGTAAAGACCATGATTGAAACGATTGTGAATCAAGGTTTATTACGGTATTATCAACCAAGATAAGGTTTCTAATTCCTCATTTTCTCTATCTGGTTTTGTATTTATCTCTGTCTTTCTCTCTCCTCTCCTCAAGGTTTAAGTCTCTTCTGGCGAACAGACCAGCTGCTGAAAACACATGTATTGAAATCAGCCACGTCAAATACAACATATTCCTGGTATGTTCAAAGGGAAAACGAGCGTTCTGTTTACTTAGACATCTGTTTTCCCCTTACAATCTTATTATATCTATACATAGATCCAGAAACGACCCAGACACGTCAACAGATCCACTCTACCTGTGCAGACCACATGCCCCTTTCCCTTTCCCCTTCCTGTTTGTAATGGGCCCTTTTATTGTTGCTCTGAACCCGCTGCCCGCAAGTCGTTGTTAAATATGTGTAATATGTGTTGGGGAAGTTTCTCTGAAAATATAGTTTACCAAGCTACCAGTTACTTCACACTGGAAGAAGTTAGGCTACCCTACAGCTACCCTTAAGAAACATATCGTTGACTTAACTAAAGATACTTTGAAAAGTAGTTCACTACATCCAAACTACTTAAATGTTTATATGTAAATCTGAAATGTCGTAGACTACAAATTGCATGAACAGATCATTTTTGGGTCAGATGTTAACAGAATGTGTCCATTTAGCCTATTAAACACAACAACTATGTTTCAAGTGAGAATGACTACTTTACCCATATTCTCTTGTTTAGTTCATGTAGTTAGCTACACCACTACAGCAATTATCTCCTGAAAACACTAGCTTGATTTGAATTTAGATGAACTACCACCAAGCTACTGTCAAATGTAGTTCAATTACTAGTTGAACTACATATAGTTCACTACTCCCCAACACAGGTCATTTAATTAGCCATTAAGATTTGACCATCTATTGCTTTTATGTAACTTAATAATCAAAGTCATAATTGCTGTGTCTGTGACCGAGTCGTGCAGAAATGATTTTATTTTGGGTGCCCTTTTTTGTTTGTTTGAGCACCTGCCCCTTAAAAGGTCTGTGCACGGCCCTGCATAGATCATACAATGTTGTGATACGTTCTCAAAATGGACTGTTCATACAACAACAAAAAAGAACCCACATGATTTCCCATGACAAATCCATTTCCAGGTGGACTGAGTCTAGGTTTTATGAACGTTGTGTAAACGTCAGGTCTCACTACTGTTACAGCTGGTGATGCAATACCTGTACTGCGGTGGGACGGAGCATCTGCACATTAGAAACACAGAGATTATGGAGGTAAGACTGGTACAGTAGCTCACTTCTGGACATTGTCAGTCATGCTGAGTCATAACCTCTACGATGCAGTGATACCTAGACTGATATGGATGCATCAATGTAGATACCTGATATGAGAAGATGAGTATTCTATCTGTCACAGTTTGTGAGAAGCAGTAATACAATGTCCAACAACATGTAATACTTTACCTAGCCTGGACCCAGATCTGTGTCGTTGTGACCATAGGTCAGGAGTTAAGGCAGCGCAAATAGATGCCACCAGGCTATAACTCCTCTTTTCTGGTGTGTGCAGCTGCTGTCAGCGGCCAAGTTCTTCCAGCTGGAGGCGCTGCAGAGGCATTGTGAGGTCATCTGCTCTAAGAACATCAACACAGAAAGCTGTGTGGAGATCTATAGCCACACCAAGGTGAGGGGGTCGAGTTGAGTTGAGAATGGATGCATATGTGGATGGGTGGGTTTGGGGGTCGGCGTGTGCACGTCTACTGTCTATCCATGTATGTGTGGGTGTGAGGCCGTAGGTGTGCATGTGTGATCATGTGTAAACATCTTTGCCTGTGCTTGCCTGCCTGCTAGGTGTCTCTGTGTTTGTCTGTGCTGCTGCAGTACGCACTGTAGGCATGTGTGTGCGTGTGAACACAAATGAATAGGTTTGGCATACATCTCAAACTAGGCAACACTCATCTGTTCTCCAACCTTTCGCTCTATCAGTTCCTGGACGCCCCAGAGTTGGCTGCCTACATCGAGGGCTACTTCCTGAAGAACATGGTGGTGCTGATCGAGCTGGAGCCCTTCAAAACGCTGCTGTACGACACACCACCAGGCAGCCCCGCCATGAACATACTGCTGGACCTGGAGAAGACCCTGGGCATCCGCATCCAGTCCATCCACCTGTCCTCCTCCAAGGGCTCCATCGTCTGATTGGTTGATTGATTGGTTGGTTGATTGATTGATTGATTGATTGAGCTGCTACTGGGACTGGAACTGTCTATCTGTCACCATTGTCCCCAGTACAATACATACCTGTACTGAACCACACTCGACAGTAACGCTATTGAATCACTTGCTGTGCTGACTCACGTCATTGCCATTCCCTTGCAGCCTACTGAGCCTAGGTCCGTGCAGTTAGGCAAAGTGGACAGCGCTGGAACCTCAGAAATTTCCGTAGAGCTGTAGTAAAGCTGATTGATCAAAGCAATAGTGGGACTATATCGCTGAGACCCAGTGAGAAGAGTGTGTGTGTCTGGGATCATTTGTAAAGCTCCAGTCAACATTGCTTCGCTCCTTGACATTAGTCTCCAGACTGCAGTCAGACCTGCCATTGTCCACTTGTATTCTGGACAGAATCATTGTTGGTACTTTTCTTAGCATTGTTCTGCAATCCTACATAGCTTTATAGTCTATTTATGACTGGACCTAGCCAAACTTAACATAAGAGCAGACCTGGGTTCAAATACTATTTGAAATCTAGTCTACCTGGAGTGTCAGATGGGTGGGGTTTGCACTTTTGCGACTAATCTATTGGTTCCATTGCGACAGGGAAGCTCAATCGCTGTCACAAAAAGAGCCGTGTTGAATAGACCAAACTGCAGCGGGAATATGGATGCTCATGTTTTAATTCAAAAAAGGAGTAACGCATCCACTGGAAAACAATATACACAACAGGAACAGTTTTGCAGGCACACAACACGCAGTGCAAAAACAACTACCCACGAAAACCAAACAAACACACACCTACTTATGGGACTCCCAATCAGAGGCAACTAGAAACACCTGCCTCCAATTGAGAGTCCAGCACCCAAAACTACACATAGAAAAACAAACCTAGAACCTATACCAAACTAATACACCCCACTACACCACACACAAAACCCCATAATACAAAACAAATATACCTCTGCCACGTCCTGACCAAATATAATAGAAATAATACCTAAATATTGGTCAGGACGTGACAATCGCCCAGTACTTAAAAGTATTAAAAGGATTTCAAATAGTACTTGAACCTAGGTCTGTTAAATGTAACGGTGATATATGGACATACTGTTTGTCATGTGTTCATATGTTTCAAGGGAGTCATGCAAAGGAGAGAGGTATTGGTATATTCTTCAAGCTACGTTTGGGAAAGCTGGAGAACGCAGGAACACATTTACTTCCTTCATCCGCTGTTAGAACTGTGTAAATATTGTGAATAAAACACAGAGCTTTGGCTCTTCCTGTAAGTTAATGTATATATCCTACAGATGTTTCTTCTCATGCGTCTCACCATTGAATATTGCTGTAAAAAAAAAATGCTCTTCTTTTCAATGTGTTATCGTTCTGTATGTTTCAAGTTGCATGTCACGAGAATGACTGTTTTGTTTGTGTTCAGTTTGGTTTAAGAGTGGCATGAGACTGTAGGAGTGAGTTGGAGGGGTAGAGGAGTGATACTGTCAGCATGCATCTCTAAATGTGTAGAAGTGTACTGGTGTCTTCATTTCAGGGGAGAACGACAAAGGGCCTGGACCTGTATTCAAAAAGTATCTCAGAGTGGGAGTGCTGATCTAGGATCAAGCCCTCCTGTCTTTTTCGTCTTATTCATTATGATCTGATAGGCTTAAGCAGGCCCTAGATCAGCACACGTACTGTGAGACATTTTATGGTTAGGGGCCTGGTTCAAAATATTACCAGGGTCTTAAACCGGTCTTAAATCTTAAACCGGAGGAGCGTCTTTTGTGTTTTCCAGACATTGTGAAACCACATGTAAATGTGTGACTTAATATCTGTTTCCTCTATAAAGATTAATATAAAGAATTATATGAATCCTCTCTCGACTGGTACAATTCTTGGCTCGACAACAATCTCAACTATTTTTCCTGCTGTGAAACCTTCAAACCTAAGTAAACGTTTTCCCGTTGTTGTTGGAACCTGTGGATTTGCCCTCTGGTGTTCTGTCATTAGCTGGATCCCCCATGGTGGAAGGTTTGGATGGTTGTCTTCGATCCCAGCTAGGGAGTTGGTTCTGTGGCACAACCACACACTTAGCAAGCTGTAATACAGAGAATGAGTTTTAGGTTGCATCCCAATTCTCCACCCTTCTCCCAGTGTGCACTTGCAGTCTTCCAGTCATGGATTTAAAAGTGGTGGAAACTGCCTCCAGCCAATGCTTATGCCAATCCAAGGGTTTTAAATCCATGACAGTGAGTGCGCAAGTGCACACTTTGGGAGAAGTTTGGAAAGTCGGGATGTAGCCTTAGAATACAATCCTGACAACGTTGTCTTGTGCTACTGTTCAACCCATCTGTGATCATTAGACGTGAATGCCTTTAGCCTGGTCTCTAACGGGATATGATCCGTTTCACTGTCGTCTCACTCCGTGAAAGGGGGCATATCAGTTTGGATTTTGGGCTAGAATGTCTGCAGAGCACTGCTGGAGCCCAATAGACAGGACTCAATGCTGGGAACACATACAATGCACAGTGTAGATAGGGCAGTATACAAACAGGATTGTGATATTATTAGCAAAGTAACTCTGTGTCTAGAGGGAGAGAACACAAGTGGTCAGATATAAGTAGTCAGCATTAGAGAAGAGAGAGAGAGAGAGAGAGGCAGCCAGTCAGAGAGAAGAGAGAGACACTCGGACGAAGAAGAGAGATGGAGTTTAATAGGGAGAAGAGAGAATCATTGCCATCGTAACAGCAGTGCAGAGAAAACAGGCGTGTCATTGTCCTCCGCTCTTCTCTTCTCTAGTCAAGAATCTGTTGTTCTACTTTACGGAACAGTGCTATAGCATCAATGAACTGCTGCATAATGGACTCCCATTTCTACTCTTTTCCGTCTCCACAGTGTTTTCTCCCTTGGCTGTTTATGTGACAGATTGTTTAGATTCATTGTGCAGTTGGATGTTATTTATTATCAAATCGAGGCCACCATGCTGGCTGCCAGTCTGTCTGTCTGTCTGTCTGTCTGTCTGTCTGTCTGTCTGTCTGTCTGTCTGTCTGTCTGTCTGTCTGTCTCTCTGTCTCTCTGTCTGTCTGTCTGTCTGTCTGTGGCAGCAGCCAAGTGTATCTGGCCTGCCAAACAACATAATGAATCAAAATAAAACCATTACTCCTCATGTGTACAACATGGCAGGACTATAAGGACACCCCAGGTTAGTTTCCTTTTTGTGTTTTTCTATTTGCAGGATAGATAGGTTTTTAAGAGGAACTAGTCCTCTCCCACAAGATGTATGTAGGCCTACTTATGTTGCCATGCCAATTCACCTATGGGGCATTTAAGGATTCTATTACATGATATTCTATTCTACCCTCCACTGCTTCAAACTTCTTCAAAACTCAGACATGATAGATCGACAACTCTGTGCTCTGCTATAACCTTAGACACAGAATGGTACTGTGTTGAACTAAAGGCCTATGCTTTACTGAGACTGAGCAGCCATTCTGTGTCTTACGTTTGTTGAATTGTCCAGTGTGTGTAGAGGGGACGGAGGAAGGTGGAGGGGTGGAGGAGCTGTTGAAGAGTATCCATGGAAACGGCTGTCCAGGAACAATTTTAAACTGAGAGTATACTGCTTTGTTCAGAGTCTGAATGGAATCCCTGCTTGCGGGAACACTCTCTCTCTCTCTCTCTCTCTCTCTCTCTCTCTCTCTCTCTCTCTCTCTCTCTCTCTCTCTCTCTCTCTCTCTCTCTCTCTCTCTCTCTCTCTCTCTCTCTCTCTCACACACACACACACGCACACTTTAAACACGCACACAAACACTTTAAAAACAGACTAATTATATTCAAAAGGATGTAATTCAGGGAAAAGTATTATGGGGAAACTGATATGAAACACTGGAATGAATTTCCATCAGATTAGCTGTTGCAGATGCGGCATGAAATCACATGAACCAAATGCCTCTCTGTCTCCTCTTTTCTAAAGCCCTGCCGGACAATTTGATTTACTGGACTGTGAAGTGTAGCTAGCAACTGTTGGTCAGGCAGTGGCAAGGAGCAGGGGGAACTTCTAGAGGGGAGAACCCAGAGTTATTTAACTGAAACAATGAGATTATTCTCGCTATGTGTGTGTTTTGTATGGGATGTGTGTGTGTGTGTGTGTGTGTGTGTGTGTGTGTGTGTGTGTGTGTGTGTGTGTGTGTGTGTGTGTGTGTGTGTGTGTGTGTGTGTGTGTGTGTGTGTGTGTATTCAGTCTACAGTTATGTGACTGTTTGTCCCTATACCGTATGGAATTTGTGTGTGTCCGTGTGTTTGACCAAGTATCTGGGCCTGACTGTGTGTATTAGCTAAAGTTTGTTTGTATGTTCTCAGTGTGTGAGCAGATGGGTGGAAGGACAGAAGGGAAAGGTGGTCTGCCCTATCTATCTCTGCCCCTAGCGCGAGCCCCTTCTCCCCTTCTTTCTCTCCCCTCCTCCTCTCCTTTCCGCCTCTCCTCTCCCCTCTTTGTCATTCACAGTCTGTATGCCTCTGGCACAGAATGCGCTGGCAGCCTGAGAGGCATGGGTTTTTGTTCCGCTCTTTGAAAACAGCTAGCTCCAGAATTTTGTTCTCTCTTCTAAAGAGAGTGAGAGAGAGAGGGAGGGTGAGAGTGGGAGAGGGAGGGAGAGAGAGGGGGAGAGGGAAGAAACGTCTTTCCGACCGACAAAAACAAGTGTCTTCTATATGGGATTATAAAATTGCTGTGTGTCCATTGAGAGAGAACTTGTGGGTAGATAAGTTTGGGAGATACTACAAGACGGACAACTAAACAGGTGAGTGGGAGAGGAAGACAAGGGAACGGGAGAGAAGGGGAAGGAGAGGGTGGAAAGAGCGGTGTTTGAGTCAGATGAGACCTGTAGGAGAGAGGGGAGTGGGTGTTGTTTTTGAAATACTGTAGGATTCATTGACGTGTGAACATTTATTTGCGTGTACTTCCATTT
Organism: Salmo salar; assembly: GCF_965601325.2. Classification (NCBI taxonomy): domain Eukaryota; kingdom Metazoa; phylum Chordata; class Actinopteri; order Salmoniformes; family Salmonidae; genus Salmo; species Salmo salar. Next base: position 17,908,832 of record NC_138306.1, on the reverse strand, counting down.
GTATTGATCTTGTTCCTTGATATCCCCTTTTTATCCTCTATCCGCTCAAAGTTATACCTATTTTTACTACACACCATTTTCACTCAGAGGTATATAATGCTCTCAGATGTTGATTAGTCTGAACTACTTTGATGAATATAACTCATAATACATCTTGTTGATCTTCTATATTTTTATTGGAAAGAAGATTCAAGAAATCAAGATTAATGGTAAATAAAACAATGTTGTCTTATGACACTTTGTGCAAAATCCTTATTTATCAACTGATAATTTATTGAAATAACTTATTATTTCCATTTGTGCAGCCATTTTATCTCCCTAAAGAACCAAAGATAATGACGTTATCGTTTGATCCCGATTCTGATTTCTCAAAGTGTCTGAATGTCACACAATAAATTATAATTTGATTCAGATACTGATTCTGTACATCTGACAAAGTGTTGGAGCCCTTCCCTGCAGTCAAATGACCTAGCGGTCTCATGGTGGAATGTTATTCATATTTTTCATATTTTTATAATTAATCAACATTGTTAAAAAAAGAACTGCCTAAAAGCCAGTGTTCCTACACTCTTAGAAAAAAAGGTGCTATCTAGAACCTTAAAGGGTTCTTCGGCTGTCCCCAGGGACGAACTGGGAATGAAAAATGGCCCTGGACTTTTTGACTCAGACCGGCCTACCAAAACCCCCCAGCGATACACCACCACCCACACAACCCACGCCACACTTTATGAAAAACAAGATTACTGAACAATATTTATAACAATGACTTTAGTAAAATAGATGTAAAATAGAACAAGGGGAATGTGTTGCTCTTAGGGGGAGGCTGGCTGGAAGGAGCACATATTGGCACAATGGCACTGGCATCAAAATGGCAAGGATCTCTGGAACCATCTGACCAGATAAATAAATAATACAGGAAGAAATGTGTTGGTGAAAAGACTGGTGAGTAGAATAAAATAAAAATAAACATATTTCCTACCTCTTTAAATGAGCAATTTCTGCAGCAGCTCACTTCTCTCAGCAGTGCCATCTATAACCAGGTCACGGTCTAGGGCCATTAAAACATCTCGCTCAGTAGCCATGACCATAAAATCCTCCAAGTGCTGTTGAGATAGAGTGCTCCTGAGCCTACTGTTGATGAATTTCAGAGTAGAGAAGCTCCGCTCGCAAGCCTCCTGGGTTACTGACAGGGTAAGTAGGAACTTGTAAGCAAGGCCCAGGATGTGGTATGCGTCGGTCAATAGGTTGTACTGACTAAGAATACAGTAGCAACACACTGGACAGTCCTTGTAAGATGAACAACTCTTGTTCACCATCTCCACCTCGTCTTCATTTCCTTCAGGTCCATAATCCTCCATAGTCCTGGTTGTGTATTCTTCAAATCCCGATTGTTTTAACCTAGTCCACTGTTCTTCCAGACTCATGAGCTCACTGCTCACTCTGCTCACTCTGCTGTCAAATTTGATCAAACATTTTTTTTAGTTCTTGAAGGGCTGTCTGTGGAAAGCCACTGGCACTGGATGTGAGCTGACTAAAGGTTTTAGGGTCCAGAAGAGCCATGTCGGCATACAAGGTGCCATTACTCAGAAATTGCCGATGGATGCTATCTATAATTGTATCCAGAATTTGATTATGGACACCAATCCTGTATGCACTCTCTGCCCAAGCCTCATCTTGTGCCATCTCTCCAGGCATGGTTTAATTCTTTCTAGCCCTTTTCGTTGGCAGAGTGGTCTCTAACTCCAGCTCTGTTTCCTCATCCCGTTCCTGCAACTTCCTGTTGGCCCACTGAACAAATGTGTCTGCAGCTGCCTTGACTTTTTCAAAATCTCTTGCCGTTCCTTTCAGCTGCTCCTCTGTAGACACAACCATACGATGCGCAGACAGAATGTCCATTCCACTTGTTTGAAGATATTTTCAGACTGGTGAGGTGACCTGAAATATTCTGAGGAATATCTGAGCTGTAAGTATTGCTTCATACTTCAGCAACCCCTCAATGTATCCTTGTGCCTTGACCCATGCAATGGTGTTGATGTTTTTCTGATCTTGTATGGTTGAAAGAGTGAGAAGGACATCAACATACAGACCCTCATCTGGATTTCCAAAAGTTCCAAAGCCTTTCTTTAAGGCACAGTCTTTAGCCCACCAGCGTGTCTCTCCAATTGGAGCAAGATGTCTGTGTCCTTGGTCCTTGCTCTCCTTCTCCCAAATGTTCATCCTCTGGTAGGATTCACGGAAGAACACAGCTATGTTGTTAAGAAATACACAACCAACATTTATCTTTTCTGTAGGATTTGTTCCGTCGTTAAATCCTTGTGCAAGAAAAATGGTCTACAGTCAAGGCCAAAAGTTTTGAGAATGACACAAATATTAATTTTCACAAAGTCTGCTGCCTCAGTTTGTATGATGGCAATTTGCATATCCTCCAGAATGTTATGAAGAGTGATCAGATGAATTGCAATTAATTGCAAAGTCCCTCTTTGCCATGCAAATGAACTGAATCCCCCAAAAACATTTCCACTGCATTTCAGCCCTGCCACAAAAGGACCAGCTGACATCATGTCAGTGATTACCTCATTAACACAGGTGTGAGTGTTGACGAGGACAAGGCTGGAGATCACTCTGTCATGCTGATTGAGTTCGAATAACAGACTGGAAGCTTCAAAAGGAGGGTGGTGCTTGGAATCATTGTTCTTCCACTGTCAACCATGGTTACCTGCAAGGAAACACGTGCCGTCATCATTGCTTTGCACAGAAGGGCTTCACAGGCAAGGATATTGCTGCCAGTAAGATTGCACCTAAATCAACCATTTATTGGATCATCAAGAACTTCAAGGAGAGCGGTTCAATTGTTGTGAAGAAGGCTTCAGGGCGCCCAAGAAAGTCCAGCAAATGCCAGGACCGTCTCCTAAAGTTAATTCAGCTGCGGGATCGGAGCACCACCAGTACAGAGCTTGCTCAGGAATGGCAGCAGGCAGGTGTGAGTGCATCTGCATGCACAGTGAGGCAAAGACTTTTGGAGGATGGCCTGGTGTCAAGAAGGGCAGCAAAGAAGCCACTTCTCTACAGGTGGCCAGTCCGTCATTGGCTGTCCCCATAGGAGAACCCTTTGAAGAACCATTTTTGGTTGCAGGTAGAACCCTTTTGATTCCAAGTAGAACCCTTTGGATTCTTTGGGTGCCAAAATTGGTTCTCTTATAGGGACAGCTGAAGAACCCTTTTGGAACCCTTTTTAATTTTTCTATCAACAATGATAAGCCACCAGGGTCTGACAACTTGAATGGAAAACTGAAGATAATAGCAGATGATATTGCCACTCCTATTTGCCATATCTTCAATCTAAGCCTACTAGAAAGTGTGTGCCCTCAGGCCTGGAGGGAAGCAAAAGTCATTCCACTACCTAAGAATAGTAAAGCCCCCTTTACTGGCTCAAATAGCTGACCAATCAGCCTATTACCAACACTTAGTAAACTTTTGGAAAAAATTGTGTTTGACCAGATACAATGCAATTTCACAGTTAACAAATTGGCAACAGACTTTTAGCATGCTTATAGGGAAGGACATTCAACAAGCACAGCACTTACTCAAATTACTGATGATTGGTTGAGAGAAATTGATGATGAAAAGATTGTGGGGGCTGTTTTGTTAGACTTCAGTGTGACTTTTGACATTATCGATCATAGTCTGCTGCTGGAAAAACGTATTTGTTATGGCTTTACACCCTCTGCTATATTGTGGGTATAGAGTTACCTGTCTAACAGAACACAGAGGGTGTTCTTTAATGGAAGCCTCTCCAACATAATCCAGGTAGAATCAGGAATTCCCCAGGGCAGCTGTCTAGGCCCCTTACACATTTTTGCAATCTTTACTAATGACATGCCACTGGCTTTGAGTAAAGCCAATGTGTCTACAGCTACTGAAATGACTGCAACACTTAACAAAGAGCTGCAGTTAGTACCAGAGTGGGTGGCAAGGAATAATAAAGCTCTGCTCTGCCTTCTTATCAACAATATCAACAAGGCAGGTCCTACAGGCCCTAGTTTTGTCACACCTGGACTACTGTCGTGTGGTCAGATGCCACAAAGAGGGACTTAGGAAAATTACAATTGGCTCAGAACAGGGTAGCACGGCTGGCCCTTAAATGTACACGAGGAGCTAACATTAATGATATGCATGTCAATCTCTCATGGCTCAAAGTGGAGGAGAGATTGACTTCATCACTACTTGTTTTTGTAAGAAGTGTTGACAAGCTGAATGTACCGAGCTGTCTGTTTAAACTACTAGCACTCGGACACCCATGCATACCCCACAAGACATGCCACCAGAGGTCTCTTCAAAATCCCCAAATCCAGAATAGACTATGGGAGGGGCACAGTACTACATAGAGACATGACTACATGGAACTCTATTCCTCATCAGGTAACTGATGCAAGCAGTAGAATCAGATTTAAAAAATAGATACAAATACCCCTCATGGAACAGCGGGGACTGGGAAGAGACACACACACAGGTACAGACACGTGCATATGCACACAAACGCTAGTACTCTACACACACCTACATTGAAATAACGCTGTATGATGGTATTATCAATTTTGTATTGTAGATATGTAGTGGTGTAATAATGCTATATGATGTACTGTTTTATCTTTTGTTTTATATGTAATGTAAGTGCCTTAATGTGTTTGGACCCCAGGAAGTGTAGAATAATGAGAATCCCTAATAAAAAAAAATTACAAACAGTTTAGCTATATTTCAGTCTTCTGTGATTTATATAAAGTGTAATATTGGGTTGTAAACTCAAAATGGAATACATTTCCACTCTATATCTGACATTGTACAGGTGTCTTCTTTTTTTAAGCCCATAACCATGTGTGTGAGGTGGATACTTTTGTTTCAAAGTAGATTTGTTTAAGACTACTAAGAAACGTTTTGTGTGACCCTGATGTAACCCACTGCAGTAAAAGGTTCATGTCCGTTCTGCCAGACACATACAGGTTCCTCAGACCCAGTGTGACCGTCCCATTGGACTATCTGGGGGCGCTGTCACTCATCTCTCACTATGATGCAGCGGGACGATCTGTCTGCCATGGAGGAGTTCAGCTACACCCAGATGCCCACGCTGGAGAGGGGGGGTGGCGGGGGTACGGTGGGCCGGCGGGGGTTTGCGGAGAGGGAGCGGCCGGAAAGCTACACGGTGGACGTGAGGGCCAGTGACCTGCAGCTTGCCCACTCTGAGAAGCCCATGCACCCCTGCCTCAGCTACAGGACCTGGCTCTACAGCGTCCTCATTGGGGTGAGAGGTCGGGAGGTCGGGAGGTCAAGAGTTAAAGGGATGGACAAATGTGGTATTCCAAAAACCCAGTGCTGCTGTAATTGATTACTCAATGCCATTGAATGGTTAGAGAGAGCCCACACATCTGATTATTCCATTCACATTCGGATTTGAAGGCAGAAAAACATGAGCATAAAATCATCCCTCAAAGTGGGGAATGTACAACCTCCTCACAGGGGTGAGAGAAAAGAGAACAGGGGTGGTGGGGACAACTTTGGTAAGTGAACTCTCCTCTTGGCAGTTTACATGCTAACCATTGTGCGGTGTGTGTGTGTGTGTGTGTGTGTGTGTGTGTGTGTGTGCGTGTGTGCGTGTGTGGTTCACAGAGCAGTCTGTTGGTCACAGCAGGCTTCTCTATCTACCTGGGAAATGTGTTTCCTGCTGCTATGGACTACCTGCGCTGTGCTGCAGGCTCGGTGAGTGGCTCTCAGCTGACCAGAGTCTGAAAACAGGCTGATCCTCATGATCGTTGTTATTATTATGATAATCATCATGACTTGATAGTACAGTAGCTTCAAAATAGAACCCTTACAAGAGCAGAGACACGTGCTTCTAATCATGTTCATTATAATAAAGACAAATCTGCTCAGTAACAAAAACGTTTAACACCTGGTGCCTATGAAACAGCATAGCACTGCAGGCAAGCCAATATTGAGTGTATGTACTATATTTGTGTTATCTTGCGTGCCAGGCTTGAGAGCTACAGAGTAGTATTTTAAGTATTATGAGAAACTTTCATCTGGCTCCTGTGAGATAAGTACTTGTGTGTGTCTTTGTTTCAGAGTGTCCCGGCAGCAGTTGTCAGCTTTGCCATTGCCAAGAACCATCATGTTGCAGTGAGTACACAACAAATAGACTTACGCTACTCAATGAGCAAATGTGTATTTGTTGCATGAATGTTGTCCAGGGGCCACTGAGCTAGTGCTTAATGCTGTCAGAATGTCCCCTTAATACTGTAAACATGTCCCCGTAATACTGTCAACGTGTCCCCTTAACCTTAATACTGTAAACATGTCCCCATAATACTGTCAACGTGTCTTCTTAATACTGTAAACATGTCCCCGTAATACTATTAACATGTCCCCGTAATACTGTCAACGTGTCCCCTTAACCTTAATACTGTAAACATGTCCCCGTAATACTATTAACATGTCCCCGTAATACTGTCAACGTGTCCCCTTAACCTTAATACTGTAAACATGTCCCCATAATACTGTCAACGTGTCTTCTTAATACTGTAAACATGTCCCCGTAATACTATTAACATGTCCCCGTAATACTGTCAACATGTCCCCTTAATACTGTCAACATGTCCCCTTAATACTGTCAACATGTCCCCTTAATACTGTCAACATGTCCCCTTAATACTGTAAACATGTCCCCTTAATACTGTCAACATGTCCCCTTAATACTGTAAACATGTCCCCTTAATACTGTAAACATGTCCCCTTAATACTGTCAACATGTCCCCTTAATACTGTCAACATGTCCCCGTAATACTATTAACATGTCCCCGTAATACTGTAAACATGTCCCCTTAATACTGTCAACATGTCCCCTTAATACTGTCAACTTGTCCCCATAATACTGTCAACATGTCCCCTTAATACTGTCAACATGTCCCCTTAATACTGTCAACATGTCCTCATAATACTGTCAACATGTCCCCTTAATACTGTCAACATGTCCCCTCAATACTGTTAACATGTCCCCATAATACTGTCAACATGTCCCCTTAATACTGTCAACATGTCCCCTTAATACTGTCAACTTGTCCCCATAACACTGTCAACATGTCCCCTTGATACTGTAAACATGTCCCCTTATACTGTCAACATGTCCCTGATGCAGGTGCTAATAATATATTTTACATCTGTGATTGACAGGTGTCAGATTTCCAGGTGGTATTTGTGTCCACCTTTGCTGTGACGACCACTTGCCTGGTGTGGTTTGGCTGTAAGCTGGTGTTGAGTCCCTCTGCTGTCAATGTGAGTCTATAGCCAATCTGTTTTTCTCATCTCTGTGCACCCTAGATGTAGTTGCCCTAAGGCAAAGCCTTGAGGGGCTTCAATTGTTTGTTTGCATGATACGCTAACACCTGACTTGCATTACAATCACACACACATGCATGTTGTAGGATACAGATGTTGAATGAATCTCTCTCCCTGTCTCTGACAATCTCTCTTCCCTCCTCTGTTTCCCTCCCATGGCCCGCCGCTGTTCAGATCAACTTTAACCTCATCCTGCTGATTCTGCTGGAGGTGCTGATGGCCAGTACAGTCATCCTGTCTGCACGCTCTGCAGAGGACTGCTGTAGCCACAGGAAGGTGTGTGTGTTATTGTTAAAGCTGGGAAACAGTATACAGTATGTGCATGTGTTGTACTCTTGTACTATGTGCTGTACTCTTATTTGTACTGTGCTGTGTGCCGTGTAGGATTGTTTGTCTGCATGTCATTATAACATGCTGTCCCTCTCTCTCCCCCTCCCTCCGCACTGTATGTCCTCTCTCTCCCCCTCCCTCCTCACTATTTCCTCTCTCCCCCCTCCCTCCGCACTATGTCCTCTCTCTCCCCCTCCCTCCGCACTGTATGTCCTCTCTCCCCCCTCCCTCCTCACTATGTCCTCTCTCCCCCCTCCCTCCGCACTATGTCTTCTCTCTCCCCCTCCCTCCGCACTGTATGTCCACTCTCTCCCCCTCCCTCCTCACTGTATGTCCTCTCTCCCCCTCCCTCCTCACTATGTCCTCTCTCCCCCTCCCTCCGCACTGTATGTCCTCTCTCTCCCCTCCCTCCGCACTGTATGTCCTCTCAACCCCTCCCTCTTCACTGTATGTCCTCTCACCCCCTCCCTCCTCACTGCATGTCCTCTCACCCCCTCCCTCCTCACTGTATGTCCTCTCACCCCCTCCCTCCGCACTATGTCCTCTCCCCCCCCCTCCCTCCGCACTGTATGTCCTCTCTCTCCCCCTCCCTCCGCACTATGTCCTCTCTCTCCCCCTCCCTCCGCACTGTATGTCCTCTCTCCCCCTCCCTCCTCACTGTATGTCCTCTCTCCCCCTCCCTCCTCATTGTATGTCCTCTCACCCCCTCCCTCCTCACTGTATGTCCTCTCTCCGCCTCCCTACGCACTATGTCCTCTCTCTCCCCCTCCCTCCGCACTCTATGTCCTCTCTCCCCCTCTCTCCTCACTGTATGTCCTCTCTCTCCCCCTCCCTCCGCACTATGTCCTCTCTCCCCTCCCTCCTCACTGTATGTCCTCTCACCCCCCTCCCTCCTCACTGTATGTCCTCTCTCTCCCCCTCCCTCCGCACTATGTCCTCTCTCCCCCTCCCTCCTCACTGTATGTCCTCTCACCCCCTCCCTCCTCACTGTATGTCCTCTCTCCCCCCTCCCACCGCACTGTATGTCCTCTCTATCCCCCTCCCTCCTCACTGTATGTCCTCTCTCTCCCCCTCCCTCCGCACTATGTCCTCTCTCTCCCCCTCCCTCCGCACTGTATGTCCTCTCTCCCCCTCCCTCCTCACTGTATGTCCTCTATCCCCCTCCCTCCTCATTGTATGTCCTCTCACCCCCTCCCTCCTCACTGTATGTCCTCTCTCCCCCTCCCTCCGCACTATGTCCTCTCTCTCCCCCTCCCTCCGCACTCTATGTCCTCTCTCCCCCTCTCTCCTCACTGTATGTCCTCTCTCTCCATCTCCCTCCGCACTATGTCCTCTCTCCCCTCCCTCCTCACTGTATGTCCTCTCACCCCCCTCCCTCCTCACTGTATGTCCTCTCTCTCCCCCTCCCTCCGCACTATGTCCTCTCTCCCCCTCCCTCCTCACTGTATGTCCTCTCACCCCCTCCCTCCTCACTGTATGTCCTCTCTCCCCCCTCCCACCGCACTGTATGTCCTCTCTATCCCCCTCGCTCCTCACTGTATGTCCTCTCTCTCCCCCTCCCTCCGCACTATGTCCTCTCTCCCCCTTCCTCCGCACTGTATGTCCTCTCTCCCCCCTCCCTCCTCACTGTATGTCCTCTCTCGCCCTCCCTCCGCACTATGTCCTCTCTCTCCCCATCCCTCCGCACTATGTCCTCTCTCTCCCCCTCCCTCCGCACTCTATGTCCTCTCTCCCCCTATCTCCTCACTGTATGTCCTTTCTCTCCCCCTCCCTCCGCACTATGTCCTCTCTCCCCTCCCTCCTCACTGTATGTCCTCTCACCCCCCTCCCTCCTCACTGTATGTCCTCTCTCTCCCCCTCCCTCCGCACTGTATGTCCTCTCAACCCCTCCCTCCTCACTGTATGTCCTCTCTCCCCCCTCCCACCGCACTGTATGTCCTCTCTATCCCCCTCCCTCCTCACTGTATGTCCTCTCTCTCCCCCTCCCTCCGCACTATGTCCTCTCTCTCCCCCTTCCTCCGCACTGTATGTCCTCTCTCCCCCCTCCCTCCTCACTGTATGTCCTCTCTCTCCCCCTCCCTCCGCACTATGTCCTCTCTCTCCCCCTCCCTCCTCACTGTATGTCCTCTCTCCCCCCTCCCTCCTCACTGTATGTCCTCTCTCTCCCCCTCCCTCCTCACTGTATGTCCTCTCTCCCCCCTCCCTCCTCACTGTATGTCCTCTCTCCCCCTCCCTCCGCACTGTATGTCCTCTCTCCCCCCTCCCTCCTCACTGTATGATCTCTCTCCCCCCTCCCTCCTCACATTATGTCCTCTCTCCCTCTCCCTCCTCACTGTATGTGCTCTCTCTCCCCCCTCCCTCCGCACTATGTCCTCTCTCTCCCCCTCCCTCCTCACTGTATGTCGTCTCTCTCCCCCTCCCTCCTCACTGTATGTCCTCTCTCCCCCTCCCTCCGCACTATGTCCTCTCTCTCCCCCTCCCTCCGCACTGTATGTTCTCTCTCCCCCTTCCCTCCTCACTGTATGTCCTCTCTCCCCCCTCCCTCCTCACTGTATGTCCTCTCTCTCCCCCTCCCTCCTCACTATGTCCTCTCTCTCCCCCTCCCTCCTAACTGTATGTCCTCTCTCCCCCCTCCCTCCTCACTGTATGTCCTCTCTCCCCCCTCCCTCCTCACTGTATGTCCTCTCTCCCCCTCCCTCCTCACTGTATGTGCTCTCTCTCCCCCTCCCTCCGCACTGTATGTCGTCTCTCTCCCCCTACCTCCTCACTTTATGTCCTCTCTCCCCCTCCCTCCTCACTGTATGACCTCTCACCCCCTCCCTCCTCACTGTATGTCCTCTCTCCCCCTCCCTCCTCACTGTATGTCCTCTCTCCCCCCTCCCACCGCACTGTATGTCCTCTCTATCCCCCTCCCTCCGCACTGTATGTCCTCTCTCCCCCCTCCCTCCTCACTGTATGTCCTCTCTCTCCCCCTCCCTCCTCACTATGTCCTCTCTCTCCCCCTCCCTCCTAACTGTATGTCCTCTCTCCCCCCTCCCTCCTCACTGTATGTCCTCTCTCCCCCCTCCCTCCTCACTGTATGTCCTCTCTCCCCCTCCCTCCTCACTGTATGTGCTCTCTCTCCCCCTCCCTCCGCACTGTATGTCGTCTCTCTCCCCCTACCTCCTCACTTTATGTCCTCTCTCCCCCTCCCTCCTCACTGTATGACCTCTCACCCCCTCCCTCCTCACTGTATGTCCTCTCTCCCCCTCCCTCCTCACTGTATGTCCTCTCTCCCCCCTCCCACCGCACTGTATGTCCTCTCTATCCCCCTCCCTCCGCACTGTGTGTCCTCTCTCCCCCCTCCCTCCTCACTGTATGTCCTCTCTCTCCCCTTCCCTCCGCACTATGTCCTCTCACCTCCCTCCTCACTGTATGTCCTCTCTCTCCCCCTCCCTCTGCACTATGTCCTCTCTCCCCCTCCCTCCTCACTGTATGTCCTCTCACCCCCTCCCTCCTCACTGTATGTCCTCTCTCCCCCCTAACACCTCACTGTATGTCCTCTCTATCCCACTCCCTCCTCACTGTATGTCCTCTCTCTCCCCCTCCCTCTGCACTATGTCCTCTCTCTCCAACCTTCCTCCACACTGTATGTCCTCTCTCCCCCTCCCTCCTCACTGTATGTGCTCTCTCTCCCCCTCCCTCCGCACTGTATGTCGTCTCTCTCCCCCTCCCTCCTCACTGTATGTCCTCTCTCCCCCTCCCTCCTCACTGTATGTCCTCTCACCCACTCCCTCCTCACTGTATGTCCTCTCTCCCCCTCCCTCCGCACTATGTCTTCTCTCTCCCCCACCCTCCGCACTGTATGTCCTTTCTCTCCCCCTCCCTCCTCACTATGTCATCTCTCTCCCCCTCCCTCCTCACTGTATGTCCTCTCTCCCCCCACCCTCCTCACTGTATGTCCTCTCTCCCCCCTCCCTCCACACTGTATGTCGTCTCTCTCCTCCTCCCTCCTCACTGTATGTCCTCTCTCCTCCTCCCTCCTCACTGTATGTGCTCTCTCTCCCACTCCCTCCGCACTGTATGTCCTCTCTCTCCCCCTCCCTCCGTACTATGTCCACTCTCTCCCCCTCCCTCCGCACTGTATGTCCACTCTCCCCCCTCCCTCCTCACTGTATGTCCTCTCTCTCCCCCTCCCTCCGCACTATGTCCTCTCTCTCCCCCTCCCTCCTCACTGTATGTCCTCTCTCCCCCCCCCCTCCTCACTGAATGTCCTCTCTCTCCCCCTCCCTCCTCACTGTATGTCCTCTCTCCCCCCTCCCTCCTCACTGTATGTTCTCTCTCCCCCTCCCTCCGCACTGTATGTCCTCTCTCTCCCCCTCCCTCCTCACTGTATGTCCACTCTCCCCCCTCCCTCCTCACTGAATGTCCTCTCTCTCCCCCTCCCTCCTCACTGTATGTCCTCTCTCCCCCCTCCCTCCTCACTGTATGTCCTCTCTCCCCCCTCCCTCCTCACTGTATGTCCTCTCTCCCCCTCCCTCCGAAATGTATGTCCTCTCTCTCCCCCTCCCTCCTCACTGTATGTCCTCTCTCTCCCCCTCCCTCCTCACTATGTCCTCTCTCTCCCCCTCCCTCCTCACTGTATGTCCTCTCACCCCCTCCCTCCTCACTGTATGTCCTCTCTCCCCCTCCCTCCTCACTGTATGTGCTCTCTCTCCCCCTCCCTCCGCACTGTATGTCGTCTCTCTCCCCCTCCCTCCTCACTGTATGTCCTCTCTCCCCCTCCCTCCTCACTGTATGTCCTCTCACCCCCTCCCTCCTCACTGTATGTCCTCTCTCCCCCTCCCTCCGCACTGTATGTCCTCTCTCCCCCTCCCTCCTCACTGTATGTCCTCTCTCTCCCCCTCCCTCCTCACTATGTCCTCTCTCTCCCCCTCCCTCCTCACTGTATGTCCTCTCTCCCCCCTCCCTCCTCACTGTATGTCCTCTCTCCCCCCTCCCTCCTCACTGTATGTCCTCTCTCCCCCTCCCTCCTCACTGTATGTGCTCCTTCCTCCGCACTGTATGTCGTCTCTCTCCCCCTCCCTCCTCACTGTATGTCCTCTCTCCCCCTCCCTCCTCACTGTATGTCCTCTCACCCCCTCCCTCCTCACTGTATGTCCTCTCTCCCACTCCCTCCTCACTGTATGTCCTCTCTCCCCCCTCCCTCCGCACTATGTCCTCTCACCCCCCTCCCTCCTCACTGTATGTCCTCTCTCTCCCCCTCCCTCCGCACTATGTCCTCTCTCCCCCTCCCTCCTCACTGTATGTCCTCTCACCCCCTCCCTCCTCACTGTATGTCCTCTCTCCCCAATCCCACCGCACTGTATGTCCTCTCTATCCCCCTCCCTTCTCACTGTATGTCCTCTCTCTCCCCCTCCCTCCGCACTATGTCCTCTCTCTCCCCCTTCCTCCGCACTGTATGTCCTCTCTACCCCCTCCCTCCTCACTGTATGTCCTCTCACCCACTCCCTCCTCACTGTATGTCCTCTCTCCCCCTCCCTCCTCACTGTATGTCCTCTCACCCCCTCCCTCCTCACTGTATGTCCTCTCTCCCCCTCCCTCCGCACTATGTCCTCTCTCTCCCCCTCCCTCCGCACTGTATGTCCTCTCTCCCCCCTCCCTCCTCACTGTATGTGCTCTCTCTCCCCCTCCCTCCGCACTGTATGTGCTCTCTCTCCCCCTGCCTCCGCACTGTATGTCCTCTCTCTCCCCCTCCCTCCGCACTATGTCCACTCTCTCCCCCTCTCTCCACACTGTATGTCCTCTCTCCCCCCTCCCTCCTCACTGTATGTCCTCTCTCTCCCCCTCCCTCCGCACTATGTCCTCTCTCTCCCCCTCCCTCCTCACTGTATGTCCTCTCTCCCCCCTCCCTCCTCAATGAATGTCATCTCTCTCCCCCTCCCTCCTCACTGTATGTCCTCTCTCCTCTCTCCCCCCTCCCTCCTCACTGTATGTCCTCTCTCCCCCTCCCTCCGCACTGTATGTCCTCTCTCTCCCCCTCCCTCCTCACTGTATGTCCTCTCTCCCCCCTCCCTCCTCACTGAATGTCCTCTCTCTCCCCCTCCCTCCTCACTGTATGTCCTCTCTCCCCCCTCCCTCCTCAATGTATGTCCTCTCTCCCCCTCCCTCCGCACTATGTCCTCTCTCTCCCCCTCCCTCCGCACTATGTCCTCTCTCTCCCCCTCCCTCCGCACTCTATGTCCTCTCTTCCCCTCTCTCCTCACTGTATGTCCTCTCTCTCCCCCTCCCTCCGCACTATGTCCTCTCTCCCCTCCCTCATCACTGTATGTCCTCTCAACCCCTCCCTCCTCACTGTATGTCCTCTCTCCCCCCTCCCACCGCACTGTATGTCCTCTCTATCCCCCTCCCTCCTCACTGTATGTCCTCTCTCTCCCCCTCCCTCCGCACTATGTCCTCTCTCTCCCCCTTCCTCCACACTGTATGTCCTCTCTCCCCCCTCCCTCCTCACTGTATGTCCTCTCTCTCCCCCTCCCTCCGCACTATGTCCTCTCTCTCCCCCTCCCTCCTCACTGTATGTCCTCTCTCCCCCCTCCCTCCTCACTGTATGTCCTCTCTCTCCCCCTCCCTCCTCACTGTATGTCCTCTCTCCCCCCTCCCTCCTCACTGTATGTCCTCTCTCCCCCTCCCTCCGCACTGTATGTCCTCTCTCCCCCCTCCCTCCTCACTGTATGATCTCTCTCCCCCCTCCCTCCTCACATTATGTCCTCTCTCCCCCTCCCTCCTCACTGTATGTGCTCTCTCTCCCCCCTCCCTCCGCACTATGTCCTCTCTCTCCCCCTCCCTCCGCACTGTATGTCCTCTCTCCCCCTCCCTCCTCACTGTATGTCCTCTCTCCCCCTCCCTCCTCACTGTATGTCCTCTCACCCCCTCCCTCCTCACTGTATGTCCTCTCTCCCCCTGCCTCCTCACTATATGTCCTCTCACCCCCTCCCTCCTCACTGTATGTCCTCTCTCCCCCTCCCTCCGCACTATGTCCTCTCACTCCCCCTCCCTCCACACTGTATGTCCTCTCTCCCCCCTCCCTCCTCACTGTATGTCCTCTCTCCCCCCTCCCTCCTCACTGTATGTCCTTTCTCTCCCCCTCCCTCCTCACTGTATGTCCTCTCTCTCCCCCTCCCTCCTCACTGTATGTCCTCTCTCCCCCCTCCCTCCTCACTGTATGTCCTCTCTCCCCCCTCCCTCCTCACTGTATGTCGCTCTCTCTCCCCCTCCCTCCTCACTGTATGTCCTCTCTCCCCCCTCCCTCCGCACTGTATGTGCTCTCTCTCCCCCTCCCTCCGCACTGTATGTCCTCTCTCTCCCCCTCCCTCCGCACTATGTCCTCTCTCTCCCCCTCCCTCCGCACTGTATGTCCTCTCTCCCCCCTCCCTCCTCACTGTATGTCCTCTCTCTCCCCCTCCCTCCGCACTATGTCCTCTCTCTCCCCCTCCCTCCTCACTGTATGTCCTCTCTCCCCCCTCCCTCCTCACTGTATGTCCTCTCTCTCCCCCTCCCTCCTCACTGTATGTCCTCTCTCCCGCCTCCCTCCTCACTGTATGTCCTCTCTCCCCCTCCCTCCGCACTGTATGTCCTCTCTCTCCCCCTCCCTCCTCACTGTATGTCCACTCTCCCCCCTCCCTCCTCACTGAATGTCCTCTCTCTCCCCCTCCCTCCTCACTGTATGTATCTCTCTCCCCCCTCCCTCCTCACATTATGTCCTCTCTCCCCCTCCCTACTCACTGTATGTGCTCTCTCTCCCCCCTCCCTCCGCACTATGTCCTCTCTCTCCCCCTCCCTCCGCACTGTATGTCCTCTCTCCCCCTCCCTCCTCACTGTATGTCCTCTCTCCCCCTCCCTCCTCACTGTATGTCCTCTCACCCCCTCCCTCCTCACTGTATGTCCTCTCTCCCCCTGCCTCCTCACTATATGTCCTCTCACCCCCTCCCTCCTCACTGTATGTCCTCTCTCCCCCTCCCTCCGCACTATGTCCTCTCTCTCCCCCTCCCTCCGGACTGTATGTCCTCTCTCCCCGTTCCCTCCTCACTGTATGTCCTCTCTCCCCCCTCCCTCCTCACTGTATGTCCTCTCTCTCCCCCTCCCTCCTCACTATGTCCTCTCTCCCCCTCCCTCCTCACTGTATGTCCTCTCTCCCCCTCCCTCCTCACTGTATGTCCTCTCTTCCCCCTCCCTCCTCACTGTATGTCCTCTCTCCCCCTCCCTCCTCACTGTATGTGCTCTCTCTCCCCCTCCCTCCGCACTGTATGTCGTCTCTCTCCCCCTCCCTCCTCACTGTATGTCCTCTCTCCCCCTCCCTCCTCACTGTATGTCCTCTCACCCCCTCCCTCCTTACTGTATGTCCTCTCTCCCCCTCCCTCCTCACTGTATGTCCTCTCTCCCCCCTCCCACCGCACTGTATGTCCTCTCTCTCCCCCTCTCTCCGCACTATGTCCTCTCTCTCCCCTCCCTCCGCACTGTATGTCCTCTCTCCCCCTCCCTCCTCACTGTATGTCCTCTCTCTCCCCTTCCCTCCGCACTATGTCCTCTCACCTCCCTCCTCACTGTTTGTCCTCTCTCTCCCCCTCCCTCCGCACTGTGTCCTCTCTCCCCCTCCCTCCTTACTGTATGTCCTCTCACCCCCTCCCTCCTCACTGTATGTCCTCTCTCCCCCCTAACACCTCACTGTATGTCCTCTCTATCCCCCTCCCTCCTCACTGTATGTCCTCACTCTCCCCCTTCCTCCGCACTGTATGTCCTCTCTCCCCCCTCCCTCCTCACTGTATGTCCTCTCTCCCCCCTCCCTCCTCACTGTATGTCCTCTCTCCCCCTCCCTCCTCACTGTATGTGCTCTCTCTCCCCCTCCCTCCGCACTGTATGTCGTCTCTCTCCCCCTCCCTCCTCACTGTATGTCCTCTCAACCACTCCCTCCTCACTGTATGTCCTCTCTCCCCCTCCCTCCTCACTATATGTCCTCTCACCTCCTCCCTCCTCACTGTATGTCCTCTCTCCCCCTCCCTCCGCACTATGTCTTCTCTCTCCCCCGCCCTCCGCACTGTATGTCCTCTCTCCCCCCTCCCTCCTCACTGTATGTCCTCTCTCCCCCCTCCCTCCTCACTGTATGTCCTTTCTCTCCCCCTCCCTCCTCACTATGTACTCTCTCTCCCCCTCCCTCCTCACTGTATGTCCTCTCTCCCCCTCCCTCCTCACTGTATGTGCTCTCTCTCCCCCTCCCTCCGCACTGTATGTCCTCTCTCTCCCCTCCCTCCGCACTATGTCCACTCTCTCCCCCTCCCTCCGCACTGTATGTCCTCTCTCCCCCCTCCATCCTCACTGTATGTCCTCTCTCTCCCCCTCCCTCCGCACTATGTCCTCTCTCTCCCCCTCCCTCCTCACTGTATGTCCTCTCTCCCCCATCCCTCCTCACTGAATGTCCTCTCTCTCCCCCTCCCTCCTCACTGTATGTCCTCTCTCCCCCCTCCCTCCTCACTGTATGTCCTCTCTCCCCCTCCCTCCGCACTATATGTCCTCTCTCTCCCCCTCCCTCCTCACTGTATGTCCACTCTCCCCCCTCCCTCCTCACTGAATGTCCTCTCTCTCCCCCTCCCTCCTCACTGTATGTCCTCTCTCCCCCCTCCCTCCTCACTGTATGTCCTCTCTCCCCCCTCCCTCCTCACTGTATGTCCTCTCTCCCCCTCCCTCCGCACTGTATGTCCTCTCTCTCCCCCTCCCTCCTCACTGTATGTCCTCTCTCTCCCCCTCCCTCCTCACTATGTCCTCTCTCTCCCCCTCCCTCCTCACTGTATGTCCTCTCACCCCCTCCCTCCTCACTGTTTGTCCTCTCTCCCCCTCCCTCCTCACTGTATGTGCTCTCTCTCCTCCTCCCTCCGCACTGTATGTCGTCTCTCTCCCCCTCACTCCTCACTGTATGTCCTCTCTCCCCCTCCCTCCTCACTGTATGTCCTCTCACCCCCTCCCTCCTCACTGTATGTCCTCTCTCCCCCTCCCTCCGCACTGTATGTCCTCTCTCCCCCTCCCTCCTCACTGTATGTCCTCTCTCTTCCCCTCCCTCCTCACTGTATGTCCTCTCTCCCCCCTCCCTCCTCACTGTATGTCCTCTCTCTTCCCCTCCCTCCTCACTGTATGTCCTCTCTCCCCCCTCCCTCCTCATTGTATGTCCTCTCTCCCCCTCCCTCCTCACTGTATGTCCTCTCACCCCCTCCCTCCTCACTGTATGTCCTCTCTCCCCCCTAACACCTCACTGTATGTCCTCTCTATCCCCCTCCCTCCTCACTGTATGTCCTCTCTCTCCCCCTTCCTCCGCACTGTATGTCCTCTCTCCCCCCTCCCTCCTCACTGTATGTCCTCTCTCCCCCCTCCCTCCTCACTGTATGTCCTCTCTCCCCCTCCCTCCGCACTGTATGTCGTCTCTCTCCCCCTCCCGCCTCACTGTATGTCCTCTCACCCACTCCCTCCTCACTGTATGTCCTCTCTCCCCCTCCCTCCTCACTGTATGTCCTCTCACCTCCTCCCTCCTCACTGTATGTCGTCTCTCCCCCTCCCTCCGCACTATGTCTTCTCTCTCCCCCGCACTCCGCACTGTATGTCCTTTCTCCCCCCTCCCTCCTCACTGTATGTCCTCTCTCCCCCCTCCCTCCTCACTGTATGTCCTTTCTCTCCCCCTCCCTCCTCACTATGTCCTCTCTCTCCCCCTCCCTCCTCACTGTATGTCCTCTCTCCCCCCTCCCTCCTCACTGAATGTCCTCTCTCCCCCCTCCCTCCACACTGTATGTCGTCTCTCTCCACCTCCCTCCTCACTGTATGTCCTCTCTCCCCCTCCCTCCTCACTGTATGTGCTCTCTCTCCCCCTCCCTCCGCACTGTATGTCCTCTCTCTCCCCTCACTCCGCACTATGTCCACTCTCTCCCCCTCCCTCCGCACTGTATGTCCTCTCTCCCCCCTCCCTCCTCACTGTATGTCCTCTCTCTCCCCCTCCCTCCGCACTATGTCCTCTCTCTCCCCCTCCCTCCTCACTGTATGTCCTCTCTCCCCCCTCCCTCCTCACTGAATGTCCTCTCTCTCCCCCTCCCTCCTCACTGTATGTCCTCTCTCCCCCCTCCCTCCTCACTGTATGTCCTCTCTCCCCCTCCCTCCGCACTGTATGTCCTCTCTCTCCCCCTCCCTCCTCACTGTATGTCCACTCTCCCCCCTCCCTCCTCACTGAATGTCCTCTCTCTCCCCCTCCCTCCTCACTGTATGTCCTCTCTCCCCCTCCCTCCTCACTGTATGTCCTCTCTCCCCCCTCCCTCCTCACTGTATGTCCTCTCTCCCCCTCCCTCCGCACTGTATGTCCTCTCTCTCCCCCTCCCTCCTCACTGTATGTCCTCTCTCTCCCCCTCCCTCCTCACTATGTCCTCTCTCTCCCCCTCCCTCCTCACTGTATGTCCTCTCACCCCCTCCCTCCTCACTGTATGTCCTCTCTCCCCCTCCCTCCTCACTGTATGTGCTCTCTCTCCCCCTCCCTCCGCACTGTATGTCGTCTCTCTCCCCCTCCCTCCTCACTGTATGTCCTCTCTCCCCCTCCCTCCTCACTCTATGTCCTCTCACCCCCTCCCTCCTCACTGTATGTCCTCTCTCCCCCTCCCTCCGCACTGTATGTCCTCTCTCCCCCTCCCTCCTCACTGTATGTCCTCTCTCTCCCCCTCCCTCCTCACTATGTCCTCTCTCTCCCCCTCCCTCCTCACTGTATGTCCTCTCTCCCCCCTCCCTCCTCACTGTATGTCCTCTCTCCCCCCTCCCTCCTCACTGTATGTCCTCTCTCCCCCTCCCTCCTCACTGTATGTGCTCCTTCCTCCGCACTGTATGTCGTCTCTCTCCCCCTCCCTCCTCACTGTATGTCCTCTCTCCCCCTCCCTCCTCACTGTATGTCCTCTCACCCCCTTCCCTCCTCACTGTATGTCCTCTCTCCCCCTCCCTCCTCACTGTATGTCCTCTCACCCCCCTCCCTCCTCACTGTATGTCCTCTCTCTCCCCCTCCCTCCGCACTATGTCCTCTCTCCCCCTCCCTCCTCACTGTATGTCCTCTCACCCCCTCCCTCCTCACTGTATGTCCTCTCTCCCCCCTCCCACCGCACTGTATGTCCTCTCTATCCCCCTCCCTCCTCACTGTATGTCCTCTCTCTCCCCCTCCCTCCGCACTATTTCCTCTCTCTCCACCTTCCTCCGCACTGTATGTCCTCTCTCCCCCCTCCCTCCTCACTGTATGTCCTCTCTCCCCCCTCCCTCCTCACTGTATGTCCTCTCTCCCCCTCCCTCCTCACTGTATGTCGTCTCTCTCCCCCTCCCTCCTCACTGTATGTCCTCTCTCCGCCTCCCTCCTCACTGTATGTACTCTCACCCACTCCCTCCTCACTGTATGTCCTCTCTCCCCCTCCCTCCTCACTGTATGTCCTCTCACCCCCTCCCTCCTCACTGTATGTCCTCTCTCCCCCTCCCTCCGCACTATGTCCTCTCTCTCCCCCTCCGCACTATGTCCTCTCTCTCCCCCTTCCTCCGCACTGTATGTCCTCTCTCCCCCCTCCCTCCTCACTGTATGTCCTCTCTCTCCCCCTCCCTCCTCACTGTATGTCCTCTCTCCCCCTCCCTCCTCACTGTATGTCGTCTCTCTCCCCCTCCCTCCTCACTGTATGTCCTCTCTCCGCCTCCCTCCTCACTGTATGTCCTCTCACCCACTCCCTCCTCACTGTATGTCCTCTCTCCCCCTCCCTCCTCACTGTATGTCCTCTCACCCCCTCCCTCCTCACTGTATGTCCTCTCTCCCCCTCCCTCCGCAATATGTCCTCTCTCTCCCCCTCCCTCCGCACTGTATGTCCTCTCTCCCCCCTCCCTCCTCACAATATGTGCTCTCTCTCCCCCTCCCTCCGCACTGTATGTGCTCTCTCTCCCCCTCCCTCCGCACTGTATGTCCTCTCTCTCCCCCTCCCTCCGCACTATGTCCACTCTCTCCCCCTCCCTCCGCACTGTATGTCCTCTCTCCCCCCTCCCTCCTCACTGTATGTCCTCTCTCTCCCCCTCCCTCCGCACTATGTCCTCTCTCTCCCCCTCCCTCCTCACTGTATGTCCTCTCTACCCCCTCCCTCCTCACTGAATGTCCTCTCTCTCCCCCTCCCTCCTCACTGTATGTCCTCTCTCCCTTCTCCCTCCTCACTGTATGTCCTCTCTCCCCCTCCCTCCGCACTGTATGTCCTCTCTCTCCCCCTCCCTCCTCACTGTATGTCCTCTCTCCCCCCTCCCTCCTCACTGTATGTCCTCTCTCTCCCCCTCCCTCCTCACTGTATGTCCTCTCTCCCCCCTCCCTCCTCACTGTATGTCCTCTCTCCCCCTCCCTCCTCACTGTATGTCCTCTCTCCCCCTCCCTCCGCACTGTATGTCCTCTCTCTCCCCCTCCCTCCTCACTGTATGTCCTCTCTCTCCCCCTCCCTCCTCACTATGTCCTCTCTCTCCCCCTCCCTCCTCACTGTATGTCCTCTCACCCCCTCCCTCCTCACTGTATGTCCTCTCTCCCCCTCCCTCCTCACTGTATGTGCTCTCTCTCCCACTCCCTCCGCACTGTATGTCGTCTCTCTCCCCCTCCCTCCTCACTGTATGTCCTCTCTCCCCCTCCCTCCTCACTGTATGTCCTCTCACCCCCTCCCTCCTCACTGTATGTCCTCTCTCCCCCTCCCTCCACACTGTATGTCCTCTCTCCCCCTCCCTCCTCACTGTATGTCCTCTCTCTCCCCCTCCCTCCTCACTATGTCCTCCCTCTCCCCCTCCCTCCTCACTGTATGTCCTCTCTCCCCCCTCCCTCCTCACTGTATGTCCTCTCTCCCCCCTCCCTCCTCACTGTATGTCCTCTCTCCCCCTCCCTCCTCACTGTATGTGCTCCTTCCTCCGCACTGTATGTCGTCTCTCTCCCCCTCCCTCCTCACTGTATGTCTTCTCTCCCCCTCCCTCCTCACTGTATGTCCTCTCACCCCCTCCCTCCTCACTGTATGTCCTCTCTCCCCCTCCCTCCTCACTGTATGTCCTCTCTCCCCCCTCCCTCCGCACTATGTCCTCTCTCTCCCCCTTCCTCCGCACTGTATGTCCTCTCTCCCCCCTCCCTCCTCACTGTATGTCCTCTCTCCCCCCTCCCTCCTCACTGTATGTCCTCTCTCCCCCTCCCTCCTCACTGTATGTCGTCTCTCTCCCCCTCCCTCCTCACTGTATGTCCTCTCTCCCCCTCCCTCCTCACTGTATGTCCTCTCACCCACTCCCTCCTTACTGTATGTCCTCTCTCCCCCTCCCTCCTCACTGTATGTCCTCTCACCCCCTCCCTCCTCACTGTATGTCCTCTCTCCCCCTCCCTCCGCACTATGTCCTCTCTCTCCCCCTCCCTCCGCACTATGTCCTCTCTCTCCCCCTCCCTCCTCACTGTATGTCCTCTCTCCCCCCTCCCTCCTCACTGTATGTCCTCTCTCTCCCCCTCCCTCCTCACTGTATGTCCTCTCTCCCCCTCCCTCCTCACTGTATGTCCTCTCTCCCCCTCCCTCCTCACTGTATGTCCTCTCTCCCCCTCCCTCCTCACTGTATGTCCTCTCTCCCCCCTCCCTCCTCACTGTATGTCCTCTCTCCCCCTCCCTCCACACTGTATGTCCTCTCTCTCCCCCTCCATCCTCACTGTATGTCCTCTCTCTCCCCCTCCCTCCGCACTGTATGTCCTCTCTCCCCCCTCCCTCCACACTGTATGTCCTCTCTCTCCCCCCTCCCTCCTCACTGTATGTCCTCTCTCCCCCCTCCCTCCTCACTGTATGTCCTCTCTCACCCCCCTCCCTCCTCACTGTATGTTCTCTCTCTCCCCCCTCCCTCCTCACTGTATATCCTCTCTCACCCCCCTCCCTCCTCACTGTATGTCCTCTCTCTCCCACTCCCTCCACACTGTATGTCCTCTCTCCCCCCTCCCTCCTCACTGTATGTCCTCTCTCTCCCCCTTCCCTCCACACTGTATGTCCTCTCTCTCCCCCCTCCCTCCGCACTGTATGTCCTCTCTCTTCCCCTTCTCTCTCACTCTGATTCTCCCTCTTCCCCACTTTGTCCCGCCTCCTTCTCTCTCCCTTTCTCTCCCTCAGCCAGTGACGTATGACGGTCCTGTGGTTCTGACACCGGCCGTCTTTCCCACCCGACTACTGAAGGCCTACTCTGTGAGCACATAGACACTGAGTTTCTGTGTTCACGAATCAGATACATTATTACACATTCTACTATGTACTCTTAACAGTGGATGTAATGTTTGTACATTGAAACACCACACATAAGCCGGCTACATTGTTGTTCAGCACTTACAGTACACCAGTGTTGATACGGCATCCCAATAGTCACTGCTGTTTTCTGACAGGTGATTGAGGTGATAGTAGGAATCTCGGCTGTGTTTGGCGGTATCATCGCTCTCAACATGGACGTCTTGCTCCCTGGCCCATACCTGTCTGTCACCTTCTTCTGGATCTTAGTGGCTGTGAGTTAAGCTGCCTGTGTTACATTGGATCTATATAACAGTGGTTCCAAAAAGTGTTGTACCCAACAAAGAGGCAAATTGTTTGCAGACACATCCCAGTCTTTATTCATGACCCAATAGTCTGTCTGTGACTCATCAATGGGTAAGAGACCGAATCAACTGTGCCTTTATTTTGGTCCCTGTCTCTGCAGTGTTTCCCCAGTGCCATTGCCAGCCATGTCGTGGCAGAATACCCCAACAAGTGTCTGGTGAGTTTCTAAGGGTTATGTATTCTGGACAGGTGTCATGCTCAACCATTACCCCACTGAAGACTATCTATCCCCCCCCGCCGCCTCTCAGGTGGAGATGCTGATTGCCATCAGCAGTGTGACGTCCCCGCTGCTCTTCTCAGCCTCAGGCTTCCTCTCCTGCAGTGTGCTCGGTTTCATTGACATCTTCCTGCATGAGGTGCCTACAGCCAAGGTGAGCTGCCTAGTGCTCTGTGACACAGTAGGTAGAGTCTGTGTAAATAGGATGAGCTCAGAAGGACTGCCTCAGGGAAGCCTCCAGATCAAAGTCATTGTCACTTGTGAATCCAGCATTTTTGACAAATATGCTCAAGATATAACTAATGACCATCGAGAAATTCAATGAAATATAAAATCATACAGAGCTTTTCATGTGGTGGTTATAACTCAGATAGTGAGTGAATCCCAACGTTTTGGCAAAGGGACATGCGACATGCTCAAGAATGATTCTGTGGTTGTAACTCAGATGGTGTACCAATACAATATGTATGTGCGTGTCCCTAGCAATCGTATGAGATCCTGCTGCTGATTCTGATGGCGCTGCTGCTGGTGCAGGCAGTTCTGACTCTGGCCACCGTGGTGCACTGTGCCTCCTACAAGAGCCAGCTCCGCATGGGGGGTCCTGAGTGGGATGACAGCCTGCAGCTCCCAGCCTTCCACTCAGAGGTACACACACATACTGTTCACACAGTCATGAAGATTCCCATAGACATGAACTAGGACCAAAACTCTCCTATTGTACTCTCCTATTGTACTGCATACAGTCTTTCTCTCTCTCTCCTCTCTCTCTCTCTCTCTCTCTCTCTCTCTCTCTCTCTCTCTCTCTCTTTCTCCCTCTTGCCGTCTCTCTCTCAAACACGCACGCATACAGACACACACACACACATATCTTTAGCAGATGAGATGTTGTGCTCTATGACTCACTGATGAAGATTCACTGATGAAGAGTCACTGACGAAGAGTCACTGATACTTTGACATACTGAGGTGAGAGATGCACCAGCTCTCTGAAAATGTCACTAACGTGTGAGGAGGAGTGATGCCTATGTCTAAGCTGGTCAGTCATGGAAAAACAGCATGTTGTGCATTGACGGTGTGCAGACTGCAGTGACAAAGTACTGTGTAACTGTCTCTGTTCTGTCTCTCTATTTTCTTTTCTAAATGATCTCCTCTCCTTTCCGATCCATCCCCTCTTCCCTCTCCCCTCTTCCCTCCCTCCATCTTGCTCACTCAGCAACAAGCATCCAACGGAACACTGCGGGAGTTTGACAAAGACAAGGCCTGGAAGGCGGTTGTGGTCCAAATGGCACAGTGAACAGAGGAGGAGGAGAAGTTTCCCTGTCAGAGAAAAGAAAAAGAAAAGGAGCAAGGACAGGGGGAGGACAAACGAGTGAGGGAATGGAGAGGAAGGATACAGTAGGAAGTGTGTGACGTCATAAGCATTCACATCTCTCTGAGGTCTACATTTTAAAACATGCTATAACAATCTCCTTACTGTGTACAATCTGTAGACAATTGGGTACTCTCATGCCTGTTTGTACTGTATTTGCAGCACAGTATTTTTTCAGTCTTTGTCTGTATGTAGTTATCTTTATATATAGGGCTTTAGGTCTAATTGATATTTACATGGAGAATTACATATACAACAGACCTTCAGTTTTTTACTATAAAACTATTGTGTCCTTTAGATACAGTTGGTGATTGTATTGCTGTCATGTCGACAAATAAAACAGTTTATACACCATCATGTCACTTCACCATTTTATGAACGATCATATGATCAGTCCCCCTTTTCTGGCTGGCACGTGCTGAAGCACCAAGAAGACTATGCTATTGACTTGTCTTTCTGGTCACAATATACGAATGGCACAAAATACTCAACTCAGCTTTCTAAGTTGGGATACAATGTTCAGCAAACAGCGGTGTCATATGCGACTGTGAGAAATATGCGACTGTGACAAATTTGGTTGTTGGTGGGGAATTGCTAAACACTTGAGTTCCTTCCTTCGATAATGTCTGGAAATGTTGTGAATTACTGTACCATTTGTTTTAATCTATAATGAGCAAAAATATAAACGCAACATGCAACAATTTCAAAGATTTTACTGAGTAACAGTTCATATAAGAAAATCAGTCAATTGAAATGAATTCATTATGCCCTAATCTATAGATTTCACATGACTGGGCTGGGGCGCAGCCATGAGTGGGCCTGGGAGGACATAGGCCCACCCACTTGGGAGCCAGGTCCACCCACTGGAGAGCAGGGCCAGCCAACCAGAATGGGCTTTTCCCCCAAAAAGGGCTTTATTACAGACAGAAACACTCCTCAGCTGTCCGGGTGGCTGGTCTTAGACGATCCTGCAGGTGAAGAAGCCGGACGTGGAGGACCTAGGCTCACGTGGTTACACGTAGTCTGCGGTTGTGAAGCCGGTTGGACATACTTCCAAATTCTCTAAAACGACGTTGGAGATAGCTTATGGTAGAGAAATTAACATTAAATTATTTGGAAACAGTTCTGGTGGACATTCAGCATGCCAATTGCATGCTCCTTCAAAACGTAAGACACCTGTGGCATTGTGTTGTGTGACAAAACTGTACATTTTAGAGTGCCATTTTATTTGTCAAATCAAATTAAATATTATTTGTCACATGCGCTGAATACAACAGGTGAAATGCTAACTTACAAGCCCTTAACCAACAATTCAGTTTTAAGAAAAATCTGAGTTAAGAAAAATATTTACTAAATTAACAAAAGTAAAAAAATTCAAGAGCAACAATAAAATAACAATAATGAGGCTATATACAGGGGGTACCAAGTCAATGTGCGGGGGTACAAGTTAGTCAAGGTAATTGTTGTAATATGAACATGTAGGTAGGGGTAAAGTGACTATCCGAGTAGCCATTTGATTAGCTGTTCAGCAGCCTTATGGCTTGTGTGTAGAAGCTGTTAAGAAGCCTTTTGGACCTAGACCTGGTGCTCCGGTACTGCTTGCCGTGCGATAGCAGAGAGAACAGTCTATGACTAGGGTGGCTGGAGTCTTTGGCAATTTTTAGGGCCTTCCTCTGACACCGCCTGGTATAGAGGTCCAGGATGGCAGGAAGCTTGGCCCCAGTGATGTACTGGGCCGTACGCACTACCCTCTGAAGTGTCTTGCGGTCGGAGGCAGAGCAGTTGCCATAATAGGCATGATGCAACCAGTCAGGATGCTCTCGATGGTGCAGCTGTAGACCTTTTTGAGGATCTGAGGACCCATGCCAAGTCTTTTCAGTCTCCTGAGGGGGAATAGGCGTTGTCGTGCCCTCTTCACGACTGTCTTGGTGTGTTTGGACCATGTTAGTTTGTTGGTGATGTGGACACCAAGGAACTTCAAACTCTCAACCTGCTCCACTAAAGCCCTGTCGATGAGAATGGTGGGGTGCTCGGGCCTCCTTTTCCTGTAGTCCACAATGATCTCCTTTGTCTTGATCATGTTGAGGGAGAGGTTGTTGTCCTGGTACCACACTGCCAGGTCTCTGACCTCCTCCCTATAGGCTGTCTCATCATTGATCAGGCCTACCACTGTTGTGTCGTCAGCAAACTTAATGATGGTGTTGGAGTCGTGCTTGGCCACGCAGACATGAGTGAACAGCGATTACAGGAGGGTACTAAGCACGCACCCGAGGGGCCCGCGTGTTGAGGATCAGCGTGGCAGATGTGTTGTTGCCTACCCTTACAACCTGGGGGCGGCCCGTCAGGAAGTCCAGGATCCAGTTGCAGAGGGAGGTGTTTAGTCCCAGGGTCCTTAGCATAGTGATGAGCTTTGAGGGCACTATGGTGTTGAATGCTGAGCTGTAGTCAATGAACAGCATTATCATATAGGTGTTCCTTTTGTCCAGGTGGGTGAGGGCAGTGTGGAGTGCAATAGAGATTGCATCATCTGTGGATCTGTTGGGGCGGTATGCAAATTGGACTGGGTCTAGGGTTTCTGGGATGATGGTATTTATGTGAGCCATGACCAGCCTTTGAAAGCACTTCATGGCTACAGATCATGAAGTGCTTTGGGTCGGTGCTAAGGGTCGGTAGTCATTTAAGCAGGTTACCTTGGTGTTCTTGGTTACACCCCCGCACAAGGTGCACCTGTGTAATGATCATGCTGTTTAATCAGCTTTTTGATATGCCACACCTGTCAGGTGGATGGATTATCTTGGCAAATGAGAAATACTCACTAACAGGGATGTAAACAAATTTGTCACAAAATGTTAGAGAAATAAGCTTTTTGTGTGTATGGAACATTTCTGGGATCTTTTATTTCATCTCATGAAACATGGGATCAACAATTTAAATGTTACATTTATATATTTGTTCAGTATAAATCAATGCCTATTCCTACTTGATTTCCTCTTTGTTGTTTCAGCACCAAGGACAGGGTGCGGGTGCGTGAAAGACAGCCTAGCCTATTCATCAAAAGTGCATGCAGATCTCAACAGCGGATCAACACATAGATGAAGCCTTTCTATGTAAAGCCAAACCCATAAAAAAAAGAACATTGCCTCAGGCAACTGCTACTTGTGACAACACAGTTGTTTCTTCGGTCACCATTGCGACGCTGCAGTGGCGGAGAGGAAACCCTATATTTGGAAGCAGTCGTGAGGAGCGCCACCTAACCGGCGAAAACCGGCTAGTAACCTGACTTGTCGCTGAACGGAGTCTGGAGTGGCTCGCCTTGGCTTCGCTGCGCGTTTGCCGAGCCACTTGCTGGCTTGCTATCGATCTGACCTGTCTTGCCAGAAACTGCCTTCATATAACATCCAGACGCACCACACCCCTGAGCAAAAACACAGCTGCTGGTGGGGGCCATGATTGGGGTTGAGGCGAGTTATGGCAGAGTGTTCCCTGTCTAGCTGCTGGCTGTTCTCCCGCCGGCGCGCTTAGGCGATCTGTCCACACAGACCTGCTCAAATGATGAGTCCGGGGGGTTTTAATGCCTACATAACAAGGGAAGATTGGTTGACTGACTGACTGACTGCTCCGCTCCTCCTGAAACGC
Organism: Salmo salar; assembly: GCF_965601325.2. NCBI lineage: Eukaryota > Metazoa > Chordata > Actinopteri > Salmoniformes > Salmonidae > Salmo > Salmo salar. The sequence goes on along the minus strand of NC_138306.1, from coordinate 17,880,257 downwards.
CAGACAGAGACTGCTCCATACAGTAGCGTAGCCTACCGGTGAATGAGGAAATCCTTAAGGTTGGTGCTATCCGGAATCCTTGGGACGTCCCTACCCTAAACCCTAACCCCCTACCCTAACCTTGACCATAACCCTTATCTAACCTTAACCCCGATCTTAAACGTTTGGCTAAATTAAATAGCTAAACTAAATGGATAATAAGACGATAGTTGGAGCTGTATTAGATTTCAGGCTCTGATCTTGTCCCATCTTGATACTGTGTCCGGCAATATGGTCAGGTGCAGCAAAGAAAGACCTAGCAAAGTTGCAGCTGGTTCAAAACAGAGCAGCGCGCCTTGCCCTTATCTACACATACAGAACTAACATCAACAACATGCATGATAGTCTTTCACGGTTGAGGGTTGACGAGAAATTGGCCACTTCTCTTCTATTATTTTTAAGAAACATGTGTGTGTTGAAAATTCCTAACCACTTGTATAATCTATGCACTTCAAACAGACATACTGTACATACTCCACCAGACATGCCACTGTGGGTTTCTTCACTGTACCCAAAATATTAAAAAAAGAGAATTCATCGCTCAGTTATTTATAGCGCCATGTTATCATGGAAAGCTCTGACACAAGATGTTACTTGGGCAAAAAGCAAGTGTATCTTAAAAAAAACAGATAAAAAACTTATTGTATCACAGCGCCTCACCTCTTTCTAAATTTCGAATTTAACTGTACTGTATATAAGAATATGAATATGTCTATATGAATTGTGTGTAAATAGTATTTTTGTTGTTTCTTGGTGTCTTTCCAATATATAACTCTTATTTGTTGTAAATATTTTGAATTTAATTTAATATCTTATGTTGTTCGTGTCTATAATATACTTTGTCATGTATTTATAGCCTACGTTTTATGTGGAACCCAGGAAGAGTAGCTGCTTCATGTGCAGTAGCTAATGGGGACCCTAATAAATTAGACTAAACTTAACTATTTTAAATTTAAACTTCAATGGGGTGACGTCAGAGTTGGGACGTCCTAAGGATCCCGTTTAGACCACATCCAAGGTTTCGCGCTTGTTTCCCTCTCTGAAGATCACAACCCGTTGTCCGGGTTTTCACAACACTGTCAAATATGCATCTAAATCAGTATTTGTCGTTTCAATTTGGGCAAGGAGCGTGGAAGCAATAATTAGTTGAATCCTAATGCATTATTGCGTCTTTGGTTCTGAAGAGAGGAGAGAGACAAAACCGGGAGGGGAGGGTGAGGAGGGGTAAAGGCGGAACAAACCGGTGTGCCCTGATAGACGCTGTAGCGGCTCGCCCGCACTGCAGATTAACTCTTAGCAGGCCGAGGATGCACAGGACCGGTGAGTACATTATTTCCTCTCTTTGTGTAAATGGGCGAATTTGAATCCACAGTGAATTCTCGGCCTGATATATTTTCCTTATAGATGGACGCTGAATTTCCTGTGCCTGTCACCAATATGGACAGGTGGACTGCAGCTAATACAGGTAGCCTATTGAATCTCACAGAGCTGAAAGTCTAGTACGAGTCCTTACTACACCCTTCTCAGACTCACACTCAGATCTTCAGCATCCCATCTACATTTCAGGAGCTGTCCACCGCTCCGTGCTGAAACGGCGTGACTTATAGCAGATTGTTTTGTCCACCGCTCCGTGCTGAAACGGCGTGACTTATAGCGGAGTGTTTTGTCCACAGCTCCGTGCTGAAACGGCGTGACTTATAGCGGAGTGTTTTGTCCACCGCTCCGTGCTGAAACGGCGTGACTTATAGCGGAGTGTTTTGTCCACCGCTCCGTGCTGAAACGGCGTGACTTATAGCGGAGTGTTTTGTCCACCGCTCCGTGCTGAAACGGCGTGACTTATACCGGAGTGTTTTGTCCACCGCTCCGTGCTGAAACGGCGTGACTTATAGCGGAGTGTTTTGTCCACCGCTCCGTGCTGAAACGGCGTGACTTATAGCGGATTGTTTTGTCCACCGCTCCTGAAACGGCGTGACTTATAGCAGAGTGTTTTGTCCACCGCTCCGTACTGAAACGGCGTGACTTATAGCAGAGTGTTTTGTCCACCGCTCCGTGCTGAAACGGCGTGACTTATAGCGGAGTGTTTTGTCCACCGCTCCGTGCTGAAACGGCGTGATTTATAGCAGAGTGTTTTGTCCACCGCTCCGTGCTGAAACGGCGTGACTTATAGCAAGCAGTGTTTCGTGCACTGCTCCTTTGATGTAAAGTAGCCAATAGCCTGTGGATTACTAGTCAAACCAACAGTGCGGCATGTTTGAGAATGACTCTTGGGAAATGTCACTAGACTAGTTGAGGAAACCCTATAATATCATATTATAGCCAGTAAGCAGCATATAATTATAACCACAATGGCTTCATTGTTATGTTATTGGAGCATTTCGTTTAGCGAGGGAGTTGCATTTGGTGTAGTAGGGGTAGCCTAATCGCTATTGTTTGCAGGGATAACTATCTTTTAAAGTTTGCTCAACCTGTTATTTGTGCACTTGAAGAAAGCTAGCCTATAACAGATTGAATTAGCGTTATAGTGCGGACTTTGCGTTGTTGATGTAAGATTACACCATTCGCCATGCTCGCTTGTTCTGGGGTTTTTGGAAGGAGGCCAATCTATACATTGAGGATCACACTCGGAATGGATGTTCACTAATGCTCAAAATGAGGAGGACCGGTGAGAGTACTTGAAGGATCACACAGTTCCACTCACTTTCCTTTAAACATACAGTGAATTGTGTTAACTGCTTCAGCAAAAGTGAGTCTACACCAGCAGTGACTGTCTATAAAATAGGGACAGCCATAAACAAACATGTGGTTTACAGTAGCTAGTGAATGTAGGCATCCCTTTAAAAAAATGTTCAACTGTGGGGCATAAACTGTTGTAGGACTTTTGCCAAGGGCTCACTACTGCCAGAAGCTGAGTGTTTGAAATGTGATATTGTCCCCTACAAGACTACATTGATTTACAATTGGCAACTGTTGGTTGTAAACCAGATATTTGGACTTGTGGGACAAACATTTACAAGAATCATCAGGTCATAAATGTGGCCTACACCAGTAGCCTAAAGAAAATACTGTTTTATTTTTTTGTTCCCAAGTTGAACCAGCCCTTTCACCTCTGTCTCAGGGCTTTCTCTTCCGTGATCCAAGGGTCCCACAAAGAAGGACCATTGCTCTGCATCTTCGCTCCGGGGTGAAGTTCCCTCTACTAGGTACAGATCTAAGATCAACTTCCCGTCCCCCAATCCTAACCTTAACTATTAGTTGGGAAAATGCTAAACTGACCCCAGATCAGCGTCTAGAGGCAACTTCACCCTACACCTGTATCTTCAAAATGAGTAAAAGGGTGTTATCTATTCATCCTTACAGGTCAGCACTGTCGCTACCCATGACTAATGTTTCATTACTGGCAGCTTGACAAGTTGACAGTTTATCTCACAGTGATTTATTTCAGATGTTTTTACAGTAGATTAACTTCATTCTATTCTACATATTGCAGTATGTTACGCTCAGATACATTCCATTTGTCATCATAAATTGTATCATGCATACGCTGAAAAATGTAACGCTTGATAGCATTCAACAGTAAAAAAGTAGAAACGGTATTATTGGAGGGCATAATAGGGCAGAATTCTATGAAAACCAAATGGTTATAATATTAATGATGGGCTCAGCTAGGGGCAGGGAGGGGAGGGTCCGGGAAGCCATTTTATGGAGTAAGTCATGATTCAAACAATCCAGTTAGTAGACATGTTTCCCGTCCCTCTGTCCTTGCACAATGTAATCATTACAGTCTCTCTTCCCCTCTATCTGCAGAATGAATGGGCCAGCTTCTGTGTGAATGATGAGAAGGAGATGGAAAGAGAAAGAGATGGAAAGAGAGGGAGGGAAAGTAAGATGGAGAGAAAGAGAGGGGAGGGGTGTTTGCGGTGAGGTGAGCCGGGACAATGTGATCACAATCCTCTCGAAGGACATTCAAGTAACCTTCCTGTAGTGTGCATGCAGCAGCAGCAATCCCCTCCTCACTTGCAGAGTGCAGCAGTGGCAATGGGACGCACACAAACACATGCATGCACACCTGCACACCTGCGCACACACACACGCACGCACGCACGCACGCACGCACGCACGCACGCACACACACACACACACACGCACACACACACACACGCACGCACGCACGCACGCACGCACACACACACACACACACACACACACACACACACACACACGCACACACACACACACACACACACACGCACACACACACACAAAGCATTAAGAAGCATCCCTGACAGGTGTCCTGGAGTCTGATATTTGACATCCCCAGGTTGGACATAGTGTTCAATAAAGATAATGCCTCACAGCTCCAGGGGGAATCATTTCAAATCAAAGTTTATTGGTCGTGTACACAGAATTGCAGGTGCAGCGAAATGCTTGTGTTTCTAGCACCAACAGTGCAGTAAGAAAGTATGTAAACATTATTAAAGTGACCAGTGTTCTCTATGTACATAGGGCAGCAGTCTCTATGGGTAGAATACCTGCTGGTAGCCGGCTAGAATAGTGACTAAGATTCAGGGGAGGGTACTGGGCGGAGATAGAAGCCTGTTTCTAAGTCGCTTGGTCCCAGCTTTGATGCACCTGCACTGTCTCCGCCTTCTGGGTGGTAGCGGCGTGAACAGGCCATGGCTCAGGTTGCTGATGTCCTTGATGATCTTCTTGGCCTTCCTTTGACACTGGGTGCTGTCGATGTCCTGGAGGGCAGGCAGTGTGCCGCCGGTGATGCATTGGGCTGACCGCACCACCTTCTGGAGAGCCCTGCGGTTGCAGACTGTGCAGCTGCCGTACCAGGCGGTGATCCAGCCCGACAGGATGCTCTCAATGGTGAATCTGTAGAAGTTTGTGAGGGTCTTAGAGGCCAAGCCAAATTTCTTCAGCCTCCTAAGGTTGAAGAGGCACTGTTGCGCCTTCTTCACCATGCTGTCTGTGTGAAAAGAAACCATTTCAGGTTGTCATTGATGTGCACACCAAGGAACTCGAAGCTTTTGACCCTCTCCGCTGCGGCCCCCTCGATGTGCATGGGGGTGTGCTCTCTCTGAATGAACAGAACATGTCATATGACAAACAATAACATGATATAAATCGCAATCTGATAATATTGATTGACTCAGACAGGAACCAAATCCTTTTTTTGTTTGGGAATGTTTGGGAATAAACATATGCCCTTGTACTTGGCGATGCAAAAAAGCTTTGTAAGGCTTTCTAAGGTCCTCTTTCTCATCAGAGAGGGTGACTTCGCCCTTCAGACTACTGCGCTACTTACAGACTACTTCTTTCAAATCCTATAAAAGGTTTACAGCTGCATCATTGAGAGCATCTTGACTGGCTTCATCACTGCTTGGTGTGGCAACAGCACCACCCTCGATCGCATGGCGCTACAGAGAGTAGTGTGGACAGCCCAGTACATCACTGGGGCCGAGCTCCCTGCCATCCACGACCTCTATATCAGGCGGTGTGAAAGGAAGGCCCGGGAAAATTGTTAAAGACTCTAGCCACCCAAGCCATAGACTGTTCTCTCTGCCACTGCACGGCAAGCGGTACCAGTGCATGAAGTCTGACACCAACAGGCTCCTGAACAGCTTCTATTCCCAAGCCATACGACTGCTAACTAGCTAACAAAATGTCTTCTCGGACTATCTGAGTTAACCCTTGTTCACACACACACACACTCACTTCATTTGCTCACACACACATAACATGCACACAGATTTATACTGAGTCTGCACACATTCACACACACACTCACATACAATCATCATATACACTGCTGCTACTCTGTTTATCACATATACTTGATGCCTAGTCACCTTACCCCTATACATACAGTATCTACCTATATCACTCCAGTATCCCTGCACATTGTAAATATGGTCTTGGAACAGACCCTGTATATAGCTTACTTATTTCTTTAGTTTTTTTGTTCTACCTTATGTTATTTTTAGTACTACATTGATATTGATTTCTGCATTGTTGGGTTTAGAGCTTGCAAGAAAGGCATTTCACTGTACTTGAGCCCCCACTACTACTGAGTGGGTATTTAAGGCACATAGCCACACAAGGTGACACATAGTAATACTATTATTTATATCATATAGATAATATGGCTCCCAAGTGGCGCAGCGGTCTAAGGCATTACATCTCAGTACAAGAGGTGTCACTGTAGTCCCTGGTTGAAATCCAGGCTGTTTCACATCTGGCTGTGATTGGAAGTCCCATTGGGTGGCGCACAATTGGTCCAGGGTAGGCTGTCTTGGTAAATAAGAATTTGTTCTTAACTGACTTTGGCTGGTTAAATTTAAAAAATATATATATGGATGAACACTGGATGAGACAGCCTTTCAGTTAATTGCCAAATGGTGTACCTGTGTGCTTCTCTGGTTATAGAGATTATCCTAACCAGATAACTTACTTCAACTCTTTTTAATGTTCACTAAGCTTGTGTTTTTGTGCTTTATTTTTTCAGTCTCTTTTTGGAAAAAAAAGGCCAACATTTTGTATGTTTAAATCAAACTAATCGCCAATCTGTCTTTCACAGGAGGAAGGACAGGAGGTATCCCTGTTGCTCTGGGCATGGTACAAACTTACAAACTCATCTGCGAGGAACCACACTCTTTGAGAACCGAGAGAAAGATCATATGTCCTCTCTTCAACCTGACACACTGTGTGTGGACCAAAGCCAGGTAAAGGTGAGAGAGGACAAAAGCACAGAATGTACACAGCACAACTGGAACACACTGAAAACCACTGACTGAACCTAACGTCCTTTCTCAATGTTGGAAGAGACAGTCAGAGAGCATTGTTTGTCCCACTCCCTCTCAGTGAACATACCCCAGACTGTCCCGTGTGAGTAAAGGTAGCTAGGAGGACGGGGCAAAAGGTGGGAGGTCCCACTCACAGTCAGTGAAGATCCCAAGACACCCAAGAGACTATCCATCAAGACCCAGCCATTACTGACTTTACATAGCCACATAACCAGGTCTGGCCAGGAGACAGCCAGTCCTGTGTGTGTGGAAGTAGCCCAGTGTGTGTAGGTGGAGGTAGCTAGGAGGAGGAGGGGGCGCCAGTTGTCTTCTCAGGCCGGATGCAGAACATCCTCGAGCAGAACTTAGACATGGCCACGGCTCTGCTGGCGGGGGAGAAGCTGAAGGAGCTGATTCTGCCTGGCTCTTCTCAGGATGAGAAGGGAGGCATGCTGGCCGGCCTCATGGTGCAGCTCAAACTAGAGCTACCATTTGACCGCGTCGTCACCATCGGCACAGTCATTATCCCCATCCTGCTTGTCACCCTCGTCTTCACAAGGAACTTCGCAGGTCAGTGGGTCGGCCAGACGGCAGATCTGGGTTCAAATACTATTTGAAGTCATTTGAAATACTGTGCTTGATTGAGCTTGTCTGTGGTAATTGAACCAGTAGAATAGTTGCAACAGTACAAACGCCACCCATTTGGCACAGCAGGCAGACCAGAGAAAACGCTAATAGTATTTAAGATTTAGAATAGTATTTGAACCCAGGTCTGGCAGAGTGCCCATAGAGGGGGCTGTGACAGTGCCGTGCTGCTTCTGTAAACGCCAAACACACACAGCAGGCTGAGAACGTTCTGTCCTAATGTGTTGTTGTTGACTCATCACATCAGCCTCTCACTTAACACTGAACCAGAGCACAGATACTGTAGTAGTCAGCTGTAGTAGCTTCATGTTATTCATACTATGACATTGGTATATAGAAAAAACAACAACAAAGGTTGCTCTCACAGACAAAGCCCCAACAACATTGGCATTCAGAATGTCTAACATGGTAGGATGCAAGGGTGCTCTATGTTATTTTTATCCGAATGATTGAACACCATAGAGAGATCTGGGGAGTTGAGGGTTAGTATGCAATGTATTTGGTGTTTGATGTGAGAAAGATCAGTGCAGACATTAGGCTGGGCCACTGTGGTGAACAGAGAGGAAGGTGGGGGCGTAGCTTAATGCTGAGTCAGGCTGTCTGCATAGCAGCACCAACCAGCTGTGACTGAGCATTTCACTTAGTGCTGGGCGGAGCCCATTTCTGCATTTTCTGCACTGCTCCTCCCCAAAACTCGAAAACATGGGTCACCCATAGGACTCATTCGATAGGCCCGACACACATCTGAAGTGCCATGGCAGCAACCGATGACAGCAGTGCAATGTGCACTATATTGCATTTAAGTACAATGCGATACTTATTGTATTGATGTCCTTGGTTAGTGCCCACAAATTGTACACACTTATTGTATTGATGTACTTGGTTAGTGCCCTGAAATTGTACACACTTATTGTACTGATGTACTTGCTTAGTGCCCTCAAATTGTGTACATTCTGGTGGATTTAACTCTCCTAAAATAGGTGGAGAAACAATAAAGAACAATGAAATAAACTTTCTCAAGCCTGAAAAACAGCATTTTCCCAGACACAGTACTTGTCCCCCAGCCACCTGACTCAGCGCTCTGCACTCAGTGTGCAATGTTGTCATGCTCGGTCCAAAACTCATTAAATGAAAGTCACAAGTGCGCCTCAGGGACAAATCTGCCCCTGAACCACCCAGACCTTGGCAGTCGGCAGCCGAAAGGCCTTGCTGCTACCGTGCTCAGCAAAACAGGGAAAGAGTGGATGGAATACAAGTGTGGCTTGAAGTGATGCCTCCTCCTCAGTCTCCTCTGCATTCGGTTTTATACCAAAAATCAGCACTATCAAATCAAATGAAATTGTATTGGTCACATACACATATTTAGCAGATGTTATTGTGGGTGTAGCGAAATGCTTGTGTTCCTAGCTCCAACAGTGCAGTAGTATCTAACAATTGACAACAATACACACAAATCTAAAAGTAAAATAATGGAATTAAGAAATATATAAATATTAGGACGAGCAATGTCGGAGTGGCATTGACTAAAATACAGTACAATACAGTATATACATATGAAATGAGTAAAGCAGTATGTAAACATTATTTTAAGTGACTAGTGTTACATTATTAAAGTGACCAGTTTTTCCATGTCTATGTATATAGGGCAGCAGCCTCTAAGGTGCAGGGTTGAGTAACCGGGTGTTAGCCAGCTAATGATGGCTATTTAACAGTCTGATGGCCTTGAGATAGAAGCTGATTTTCAGTCTCTCGGTCCCAGCTTTGATGCACCTGTACTGACCTCTCCTTCTGGATGATAGCGGGGTGAACAGGCCGTGGCTCGGGTGGTTGATGTCCTTGATGATCTTTTTGGCCTTCCTGTGACATGTGGAGAGCCCTGCTGTTGCAGACGGTGCAGTTGCCATACCAGGCGGTGATACAGCCCGACAGGATGCTCTCAATTGTGCATCAGTAAAAGTTTGTGAGGGTCTTAGGTGCCAAGCCAAATTTATTCAGCCTCCTGAGGTTGAAGAGGCGCTGTTGCGTCTTCTTCACCATACTGTCTGTGTGGGTGGACCATTTCAGATTGTCAGTGATGTGTACGCTGAGGAACCACCTTCTCCACTGCAGTCCAGTCAATGTGGATAAGGGTGTGCTTCCTCTGCTTTTTCCTGAAGTCCACGATTGTTAACATTGAGGGAGAGGTTATTTTCCTGGCACCACTCTGCCAGGTCCCTCACCACCTCCCTGTAGGCTGTCTCATCATTGTTGCTTATCAGGCCTACCATGGTTGTGTCATCTGCAAACTTGATGATTGAGTTGGAGGCGTGTGTGGCCTCGCAGTCATGGGTGAACAGGAAGTACAGGAGGGGGCTGAGTACGCACCCTTGTGGGGCCCCTGTGTTGAGGATCAGTGAAGTGGAGGTGTTGTTTCCTACCTTCATGACCTGGGGGCGGCCCGTCAGGATGTTCAGGACCCAGTTGAACAGGGCGGGGTTCAGACCCAGGGCCCTGAGCTGAATGATGAGCTTGGAGGGTACTATGGTGTGTATCAGATGGACGAGGCAATCCGTGTCTTCCAGAGATGATTGAAACCTGAGAGCTCTTCAGACATACAGTACTAGTCAAAAGTTTGGACACACTTACTCATTCCAGGGTTTTTCTTTATTTTTACTATTTTCTCCATTGTACAATAATAGTGAAGAAATCCAAACTATGAAATAACACATATGGGATCATGTAGTAACCAAACAAGTGATAAACAAATAAAAATATATTTTATATTTGAGATTGTCCTTTGCTTGATGACAGATTTGCACACTCTTGGCATTCCCTCAACCAGCTTCATGAGGTAGTCACCTGGAATGCATTTCAATTAAAATGTTAAAAGTACATTTGTGGAATTTCTTTCCTTCTTAATACGTTTGAGACAATCAGTTTTGTTGTGAGAAGGTAGGGGTGGTATACAGAAGATAGCCCTATTTGGTAAAATACCAAGTCCATATTATTGCAAGGACAGGTCAAATAAGCAAAGAGAAATGACAGTCCATCATTACTTTATGACATGAAGGTCAGTCAATCCGGGAAAATGGCAAGAACTCTGAAAGGTTATTCAAGTGCAGTCACAAAAACCATCAAGCGCTATGACGAAACTGGCTCTCATGAGGACCGCCACAGGAAAGGAAGACCCAGAGTTACCTCTGCTGCAGAGGATAAGTTCAGTAGAGTTAACTGCACCTCAGATTGCAACCCAAATAAATGCTTCACAGAGTTCAAGTAACAGTCACATCTCAACATAAACTGTTCAGAGGATACTGTGTGAATCAGCCCTTCATGGTCAAATTGCTGAAAAGAATCCACTACTGAAGGACACCAATAATAAGAAGTGACTTGATTGGGCCAAGAAACATGAGCAATGGACATTAGACTGGTAGAAATCTGTCCTTTGGTCTGATGAGTCCAAATTTGAGATTTTTGGTTCCAACTGCTGTGTCTTTGTGAGACGCAGAGTAGGTGAACGGATGATCTCTGCATGTGTGGTTCCCACCGTAAAGCATGGAAGAGGAGGTGTGATAGTGTGGGGGTGCTTTGCTGGTGACACTGTCGGTGATTTATTTAAAATTCAAGGCACACTTAACCAGCATGGTTACCACAGCATTCTGCAGCGATATGCCATCCCATCTGGTTTGCACTTATTGGGACTATCATTTGTTTTTCAACAGGACAATGACTCAACACACCTCCAGGCTGTGTGAGGGCTATTTGACCAAGAAGGAGATTGATGGAGTGCTGATTCAGATGACCTGGCCTCCACAGTCCCCTGAGCTCAACCCAATTGAGATGGTTTGGGATGAGTTGGACCGCAGAGGGAAGGAAAAGCAGGCAACAAGTGCTCAGCATATGTGGGAACTCCTTCAAAACTGTTGGAAAAGCATTCCAGGTGAAGCTGGTTGAGAGAATGCCAAGATTGTGCAAATCTGTCATCAAGGCAAAGGGTGGCTACTTTGAAGAATCTGAAATATAACAAATATTTTGATTTGTTTAACACTTTTTTGGTTACTACATGATTCCATATGTGTTATTTCATAGTTTTGATGTCTTCCCTATTTTTCTACAATGTAGAAAATAGCAAAAATAAAGAAAACCCTTGAATGAGTAGGTGTGTCCACACTTTTGACTGGTACTGTATGATGAAATGGATCAATGGTATTTCCCCCCACATAAGAAACATCTATAGAATGAACATTATTCTTATAAGGACTGACTGTAAAAAGTTTGGCAATTCAATTGAACTAATTTTATATTCATTTCATTCACTTACTGTAGAGATTACAAACGTACATAACCATCAGTCATGTTGTAATGTTTCATTATGACAACTAATTCTCTCCATCTTTTCCCTCTCAGAGGAGTCAATCTACTGCTACACGCCTCACAACTTCACCCGTGACCAGGCCCTGTACGCGCGAGGCTACTGTTGGACAGAGCTGCATGATGCCGTGCCCGGGGTGGAGCCTGAACTTCGACCTTCGCTATTCGAGCACAAGTTCCTGCCCTATGCCCTGCTGGCCTTTGCTGGCATCATGTACATCCCTGCTCTCGGCTGGGAGTTCATGGCCTCCACAAGACTTACCTCCGAGCTCAACTTTCTGCTTCACGAGATCGACAACTGCTACCACCGGGCGGCCGAGGGCCGGGCCCCTAAAATCGAGAAGCAGATCCAGTCTAAAGGACCGGGTATCACTGAGAAAGAGAGACGTGAGATCATCGAGAACGCGGAGAAGGAGAAGAGCCCCGAGCAGAACCTGTTTGAGAAGTACCTGGAGAGACGAGGCCAGAGCAACTTCCTGGCCAAGCTGTACTTGGGGCGCCACCTGGCCATCATCTGCCTCAGCTCCATCCCCATCTCCTACCTGAGCGCCTACTGGCACCGCCAGCGCCAGAACGAGTTCAGCTGTGCCCTGGGGGAGCCTCCAGACACCAGCAGCATCCCAGAGCTGAGGCTCAGCGTCAACTGCAAACTGCCGGCCGTGCAGCTGCAGCGAATCATGGCCGCCGTGGACATCGCCTTGCTGAGCACCATGAACCTCGTCATCCTGGTCAACCTGCTGCACCTGTTTGTGGTGCGCAAGTCCAACTTTGTGTTCGACAAACTGCACAAGGTGGGCATCAAGACGCGGAGGCGCTGGCAAAAGTCCCAGTTCTGCGACATCAACATTCTGGCCATGTTCTGTAACGAGAACCGTGACCACATCAAGTCACTCAACCGCCTGGACTTCATCACCAATGAGAGCGACCTCATGTATGACAACGTGGTGAGGCAGCTGCTGGCCGCGTTGGCCCAGTCTAACCAAGATGTCACGCCCACTGTGAGGGACTCAGGCATCCAAACCCTAGATCCCAATATGGACCCCTCTCTCCTGGGGGTTGGGGAGCTGGGAGGGGAGCCGCTGGTCATCAAACGACCACGCAAGAAGATGAAGTGGATCCCCAGCTCCAACCCTCTCCCACAGCCCTTTAAGGTAGGACCCCATACACTAGGCCTAAATGTTGCCTGTCAAAGGTCTGCATATTTTGGCCACTTATAATAGGCTGGAAACACTATATGTTTGTCTAAAGGTAAATTACACCTAGTAAGTTTATTTATGTTATGATTAATTACCACCACATGAAAAGAGGTTTTAGACCCAAATTAACTTGATTCATCTTGTAACTTGCCCGGCCTCAAGATACCTGTGGATTTCCTTCAGGTTAATAACTGAGGATAATAATGTAAATTAATATAAGCAGTAAAATAGTCTTCACCCACTGTGCTGAAAAACCAAAGCACCACTTACTGTACAGTGGGTTGTACTCAGTGGACCAGAGCAATATCAGCAATATTCTAATCGGCGTTTATTGAGAAGACTTGACATGAGCCTTTTCCGATTGAAAGGCCCATAGATAAATTAGTCTCTCAGCAAGAGATGGCACAGTGTACTCAATTAGAACTCTAAAGGCAGAGAACCTAATCGGTTTCAATCAGAACTAACAATGTTATATCTGTTAAAGGGATCGTTCACTTTTTAAGTTTGAGCTTTTTTGCAAATTTATTAGGGTGATGTTGTTTCATCCAAACCGTTTTTAAGTTTGTTAAAACCTGAGGTAACACTTACTAAGTCGGGAAAAACCTTAGGGAAGGAAAACCTCCAAAAAGTGAACTATACCTTTAATAATCTAATCCTAATTGGGATAATTGTACTAACTGTCCATGTCCATTGTGAAGGAACCTCTGACAATGACGCGTTTGGAGAACAGCATTAAGCCTGAGAAGCCCAAACTGGTGAGGAGGAAAACAGTGGCAGAGAGCTACGTCGCTCCTTTAAGCAAGAGCACACAGTACTCTGCTAAAGGTACTGTACTGAGAGCAGTGACATTACTGTAGAAAATTTGGGTAAATGAAGGTAACGTTTATGGTTACTCAGAATTATGCTATATGACTCTATTTTGTATATTTGACTAAAACTGCTTTTGCTTCTGGAATGTCAAATGCTGTACATAAAGTTGTGCAATTTCTGCACTTTTCAGTCTCACTGTTCTGTTCCATCTCTGCTGACCATATCTGTTGAATCTGTTGAATGCCGACTGCAGATATGAGCACGATGGAGAAAAAGCATAGTCGCAACTTTTCCCTGGATGTCCACCCGTACATGCTGACCATCCGTAAGCCCACCAAAGTAGAGACAGTCAGCGCAGAGCCTCTACCCCCAGACCACACCCTGGATGCGGTGTTCATCGAGGGCACACACACCATTGTCCATGTCTCCGCTTCTATCACAGGTAAGATTGCCATGCCTAATCTCAGGACGGATCTCTCACCAAGGCAACCAAACCATATTCCATATATACTCCTGTGTCCCCTGATTCTTGTTGACGTTTTCGATCAAGGAGAAAAAGGTGAAAAATAGCCCACTAACAGAACACTTCACGGAATGGTGAGGTTTATTTGCAATATATAGAACCCCGTTTTTCATGACTAATTCGTCCTTATAAGCTACACCAGGATTCCCCAACTGGCGGCCCGCGGGTGATTTTATTTGGCCCCTCAAGTTTTCTGAGCAAAAAAATCTATAAATAATAATAATAATTGTTTGCATAATTTTCATTTTTGGACATAAAAGACTGTAAAACAACCAGGAAATCAGTGATTTTTATCTAAGATATCTGTTTCTGTAATCGGCCTGTGTGTAGCTGGTGTAGAGAGTCAGGCGCAGGACAGCAGATATGAGTAATCAACGTATTTACTCAAGTAATCACAAATACAACACAATATACCGAGCCCACAATAACGGACCGTAACAAGACAAACAATTACTCACAAACAAACATGGGGGAACAGAGAGTTAAATAATGAACAAGTAATTGGGGGATTGAAACCAGGTGTGTAAGACAAAGACAAAACAAATGGAAAAGGAAAAGTGGATTGGCGATGGCTAGAAGGCCGGTGACGTCGACCGCCGAACGCTGCCCGAACAAGGAGAGGGACCGACTTCGGCGGAAGTCGCGACAGTACCCCCCCCTTGACGCGCGGCTCCAGCAGTGCGCCGACACCGACCTCGGGGATGACCCGGAGGATGAGGCGCAGGGCGATCCGGATGGAGACGGTGGAACTCCCGCAGCAACGAAGGGTCCAAGACGTCCTCCACCGGCACCCAGCATTTCTCCTCCGGACCGTACCCCTCCCACTCCACGAGGTACTGAAAGATGCCAGGATGACCAGAGGAGGGTGACGTGTGGGCCCAATAGATCAAATGGTCGCGGACAGCAGACGGAACGTACAGGCGCCCAGCTGGACACTGGGGGGATGGGCTCTGTGCGTAACGCCCGCTCGATGTCCGCGTCCAGCTCCCACACCACCGGTGCCACCAGGCAAGAGGCCGGAAGTATAGGAGTGTGATCCATGGACCGCTCCTCTGTGTCATACATCCGGGACAGTGCATCTGCCTTAGCGTTCTGGGAACTTGGTCTGTAGGACAGAGTGAAAACAAAATGGGTAAAGAACATGGCCCACCTTGCCTGGCGAGGGTTCAGTCTCCTCACCGCCCGGATGTACTCCAGATTGCGGTGGTCAGTCCAGATGAGGAAAGGGTGTTTAGCCCCCTCAAGCCAATGTCTCCACGCCTTCAGAGCCTTGACAACAGCCAACAGCTCCCGGTCCCCCACCACATCATAGTTTCGCTCCACCGGGCTGAGCTTCTTCGAAAAGAAAGCACAGTGGCGGAGCTTTGGTGGCGTGCCTGAGCGCTGAGAGAGCACGGCTCCTATCCCAGCCTCGGACGCGTCCACCTCCACTATGAACGTCAAAGAGGGATCCGGATAAGCCAGCACGGGAGCCGAGGTAAATAGAGCCTTCAGGTGACCAAAAGCCCTGTCCGCCTCAGCCGACCACTGCAGTCGCACCGGTTCCCCCTTCAGCAGTGAGGTAATGGGAGCCGCTACCTGACCTAAACCCCGGATAAACCTCTGGCAGTAGTTGGCAAACTCTAGAAACCACTGCACTTCCTTTACCGTGGTGGGAGTCAGCCAATTACGCACGGCTGAAATGCGGTCACTCTCCATCTCCACCCCTGAAGTGGAAATGCGGTACCCTAGGAAGGAGACGGACTGTTGGAAGAACAGACATTTCTCAGCCTTGACGTACAGGTCATGCTCCAACAGTCGACCAAGCACCCTGCACACCAGGGACACATGTTCGGCGCGTGTAGCGGAGTATATCAGAATGTCGTCGATATACACCACTACACCCTGCCCGTGCAGGTCCCGGACAATCTCGTCAACAAAGGCCTGGAAGACTGATGGAGCATTCATCAACCCGTACGGCATGACGAGGTACTCATAGTGCCCTGAGGTGGTACTAAATGCCGTCTTCCACTCGCCCCCCTCCCGGATGCGCACCAGGTTGTAAGCGCTCCTGAGATCCAATTTTGTGAAGAAGCGCGCCCCGTGCATTGACTCGATCGCACTGGCGATGAGAGGCAGCGGGTAGCTGTACCTCACTGTGATCTGATTGATACCCCGATAGTCAATACACGGGCACAGACCTCCATCCTTCTTCTTCACAAAAAAGAAACTTGAGGAGGCAGGTGAAGTGGAGGGCCGAATGTATCCCTGCCCCAGGGATTCGGAGACATATGTTTCCATAGCCATCGTCTCCTCCTGTG
This sequence comes from Salmo salar, assembly GCF_965601325.2. Taxonomy (NCBI): domain Eukaryota; kingdom Metazoa; phylum Chordata; class Actinopteri; order Salmoniformes; family Salmonidae; genus Salmo; species Salmo salar. The sequence continues at coordinate 17,863,606 of NC_138306.1, read as the reverse complement.
ACAGAGGATACACGTGACTCCTGGGAAGTGCTGCGTCTACCAGGAGATTTATCGCTCAATCCCCCTGTCGATGGGGTGGTAATTGAGTCGCCTTCTTCTTACAGAAGGCGAGAGCCAAATCGACATATTCTGAGGGGATGAGCACGGTGGAGACCTGGTCTGGACTTTCCACCGTAGTCGCACCGATGGAAACTCCTACACACCTCCCCAAGCACTCTCGTGACTACCCCTTGAGAGCCCTCTGTTGCCACGAAATAGTGGGGTCAAGAGAGGCCAACCAGGGTAGGCCCAGCACCATGGGAAACGCAGGAGAATCAATAAGGAAGAGACTGATTCTCTCCTTGTGACCCTCCTGCGTAACCATGTCTAGTGGAGCGGTGGCCTCCCTAATCAGCCCTGACCCTAATGGTCGACTATCTAGGGCGTGCACAGGAAAGGGCATATCCACAGGAACAAGGGGATCCCTAAACTATGGGCAAATGAACGGTCAATAAAATTCCCAGCTGCGCCTGAATCTACGAGCGCCTTATGCTGGGAATGCGGGGAAAACTCAGGAAATTTAATAAACACATACATGTGAGCAACAGGGGGCACCTGGGGTGACATGATAGTGCCCTGCCTGCTGCCTCGACACCCTGAGGAACCCCCCCAGCACCGACCAGCAGTGTGCCCTCTGCGGCTACAGATGGTGCAGGGAATGGCCCCTCCTCCGGTCGCCCTAAGCGCAGCACCTCCCAGCTCCATGGGCATTGGAGCGGAGGTGCTGAGGGATGGAACTGACAGGCCCCGATCCGGATGTCCGCGGGTAGCCAGCAGGTTGTCCAGCCGAATGGATAGGTCCACCAGCTGGTCCAACGTGAGGGTGGTGTCTCGGCAGGCCAACTCCTGACGAACGTCCTCGCGCAGACTGCACCGGTAGTGATCGATCAGGGCCCTGTCGTTCCATCCCGCGCTGGCGGCCAGGGTCCGGACGTCCAATGCGAAATCCTGCGCGCTCCTCGTCCCCTGCCTCAGGTGGAACAGACATTCACCCGCCGCTTGACCCTCAGGCGGGTGGTCGAAAACTGCCCGAAAGCGGCGGGTGAACTCTGCGTAATGGTCCAGTGCCGTGTCTCCTTCACTCCATACGGCGTTGGCCCACTCCAGGGCTTTACCTGAGAGGCAGGAGACGAGGGCGGACACGCTCTCACGTCCCAAAGGAGCCGGGTGGACGGTCACCAGGTAGAGTTCCAGCTGGAGAAGGAACCCCTGGCATCCAGGAGGGGCGGACAGTGGGGCCTGCTGTAGTGGGGCTGGTGGAGGCGCTGGATGACCTCTTCCTCTCTCCCAACGATCTATCGTCTGCTGCACGCGATCCATGGCAGTGCCCAGACGTTGCAACATGGTCGCGTGCTGCTGGACGCGCTCCTCTACCGCCACAGGGAGGGCGTCTGCTCCTGCTGACTCCATTTGACAGGTGAGTAATTCTGTAATTGGCCTGTGTGTAGCTGGTGTAGAGAGTCAGGCACAGGACAGCAGAGATGAGTAATCAACGTATTTACCCAAGTAATCACAAATACAACACAATATACCGAGCCCACAATAACGGACCGTAACAAGATAAACAATTACTCACAAACAAACATGGGGGAACAGAGGGTTAAATAATGAACAAGTAATTGGGGGATTGAAACCAGGTGTGTAAGACAAAGACAAAACAAATGGAAAAGGAAAAGTGGATTGGCGATGGCTAGAAGGCCGGTGACGTCGACCGCCAAACGCCGCCCGAACAAGGATAGGGACCAATTTCGGTGGAAGTCGTGACAGTTTCCAAGTATTCCAATGCAAAATAGAGAGACGTGATTGTATACAAATGTAAGCAAGGTTTGAATTGATTATGTGTTAGTCAAACATATCTGTTTGTGCTTCTTGCGGTCAATTGGCCCACGGCTGAATGTAGTTGATGATCCCTGGGCTACACGCTTAGAAAAAAGGGTTCAAAAGGGTTCTTTGACTGTCCCCCATAGGATAACCCATTTAGGTTCCAGATTGAAACTTTTTTTTACCTGGAACAAAAGGGGTTCTTCAAAGTGTTCTCCTATGGGGACAGCTGAAGAACCCTTTTAAGTTCTAGATCACACCTTTTTTTCTAAGAGTGTACAAGTAGGCTATAACTAGGGTCTAACGTTTTTCCGGGATAGGTCATGTGGTCTGGAAAAATTCTGGGCCTGTGTACCGTTCTGTTTTCTCTCTCTCTCTCTTTTTAGAAAAAAAAGATCGCACTCCAGAATCCACCAACACAGTCTTCTCTACAATGACCGTCCCCACCAGCACCTATATGAACGGTGCCACTCCCAGCCCCAACCCACCCTTTCTCGCTGACCGCCACCTTACAGAACCGCTGATCGAGCAAGAGGAGCCTGAAGATGCCCAGCCTGCAGTCTTCACTCGGATCCCTTCCCACCAGCTGCTCAGTATGCATCAGCTACTCAGTATGGAGGAAGAGGAGGCTAGAGGCCAGGGGGCCAGACTGTCTGAGAGACCCGGGGGGGAACTGATCTCTGCTGGGGAGTGTTGAGGAGGAGACACACATGTCCCATCCCACCTATAGCCAAAAGCCACATTGTCCCCCTGACCCCTAGTTATGCTGTGCTCATACCTCACTACTCCTCTGGTGAAGGCACTGAGTGCGAGTGCGAGTGCTGATGGTGCTGAACCAGAATTTTTAGCTGGAGTGTTGAAGATTTAACAAAATGGAACATAAGAGAGGATAGTGATTCAATGTGTTCTGATCTACCCATAGTCATCTGACTGCTGTTACTCTCCCCACACATGAAGACTTCGTTGAAATGCACACAGGAGCATTACCTTTGTAGATCCTGCACAGTTGAATGGAGTATTTGTTGGTCATGTTCTTGACTTGGAGAGGAAGCAGCTCTTAATGAAAAAGATAAGAAAGGGAATAGGGAAGACATACGGTTTGAAGCTTTTTAAATACATTTTAGAAAAGCACACAATCTATAGTTCTTTCGGAAAGTAATCAGGGCCCTTCACTTTTTCCACATTTTGTTACGTTACAGCCTTATTATAAAATGGATTAAATAGTTTTCCCCCCTCATCAATCTACACACAATACCACATAATGACTAAGCAAAAACAGGTTTTTAGAAATTTTTGCAAATGTATAAAAATAATAATAATAATGAAATATCACATTTACGTACACTACCGCTAAAAAGTTTGGGGTCACATAGATATTTCCTTGTTTTTGAAAGAAAAGCACATTTTTTTTGTCCATTAAAATAAGATCACATTGATCAGAAATACAGTGTAGACATTGTTAATGTTGCAAATGACTATTGTAGCTGGAAACGGCTGATTTTTAATGGAATATCTACGTTGAAGTCGGAAGTTTACATACACCTTAGCCAAATACATTTAAACTCAGTTTTTCATAATTCCTGACATTTAATCCTGGTAAACATTCCCTGTTTTAGGTCAGTTAGGATCACCACTTTATTCTAAGAATGTGAAATGTCAGAATAATAGTTGAGAGAATGATTTATTTCAGCTTTTATTTCTTTCATCACATTCCCAGTGGGTCAGAAGTTTACATACACTCAATTAGTATTTGGTAGCATAGCAATTGTTTAACTTGGGTCAAACGTTTTGGGTAGCCTTCCACAAGCTTCCCACAATAAGTTGGGTGAATTTTGGCCCATTCCTCCTGACAGAGCTGGTGTAACTGAGTCAGGTTTGTAGGCCTCCTTGCTCGCACACGCTTTTTCAGTTTTGCCCACAAATTTTCACTAGGATTGAGGTCAAGGCATTGTGATGGCCACTCCAATACCTTGCCTTTGTTGTCCTTAATCCATTTTGCCACAATTTTGGAAGTATGCTTGGGGTCATTGTCCATTTGGAAGACCCATTTGCAACCTAGCTTTAACTTCCTGACTGATGTCTTGAGATGTTGCCTCAATATAGCCACATAATGTTCCTTCCTCATGATGCCATCTATTTTCTGAAGTGCACCAGTCCCTCCTGCAGCAAAGCACCCCCACAACATGATGGTGCCACCCCCGTGTTTCACTGTTGGGATGGTGTTCTTCGGCTTGCAAGCCTCCCCCTTTTTCCTCCAAACATAACGATGGTCATTATGACCAAACAGTTCTATTTTTGCTTCATCAGACCAGAGGACATTTCTTCAAAAAGTACAATCTTTGTCCCCATGTGCAGTTGCAAACCGTAGTCTGGCTTTTTTTAATGGTGGTTTTGGAGCAGTGGCTTCTTCCTTGCTGAGTGGCCTTTCAAGTTATTTTGATATAGGACTCGTTTTACTGTGGATATAGATACTTTGTACCTGTTTCCTCCAACATCTTCACAAGGTCCTTTGCTGTTGTTCTGGGATTGATTTGCATATTTTGCACCAAAGTACGTTCATCTCTAGGAGACAGAACGTGTCTCCTTCCTGAGCGGTATGACGGCTGCGTGGTCCCATGGCGTTTATACTTGCGTACTATTGTTTGTACAGATGAATGTGGTACCTTCAGGCATTTGGAAATTGCTCCCAAGAATGAACCAGACTTGTGGAGGTCTACAATTTTGTTTTCTGAGGTCTTGGCTGATTTCTTTAGATTTTCCCATGATGTCAAGCAAGGAGGCACTGAGTTTGAAGGTAGGCCTTGAAATACATCCACAGGTACACCTCCAATTGACTCAAATGATGTCAATTAGCCTATCAGAAGCTTCTAAAGCCATGACATAATTTTCTGGAATTTTCCACGCTGTTTAAAGGCACAGTCAACTTAGTGTATGTAAACTTCTGACCCACTGGAATTGTGATACACTGAATTATAAGTGAAATAATCTGTCTGTAAACAATTGTTGGAAAAATTACTTGTGTCATGCACAAAGTAGATGCGCTAACCGACTTGCCAGAACTATAGTTTGTTAACAATACATTTGTGGAGTTGTTGAAAAATGAATTTTAATGATACCAACCTATGTAAACTGTACAACTGTACATAGGCATATAGAAAACCCTTTTGCAATTATGTTAGCACAGCCGAAAACTGTTATGCTGATTAAAGAAGCAATAAATCTAGCCTTCTTTAGACTAGTTGAGAATCTGGAGCATCAGCGTTTGTGGGTTCAATTACAGGCTCAAAATGGCCAGAAACAAAGACCTTTCTTCTGAAGGCTATTTCATGCGAGAAATTGCCAAGAAACTGAAGATCTTGTACGACGCTGTGTACTACTCCCTTCACAGAACAACACAAACTGTCTCTAATCAGAATAGAAAGAGGAATGGGAGGCCCCGCTGCACAACTGAGCAAGTGGACAAGTACATTACAGTGTCTAGTTTGAGAAACAGACGCCTTAAGTCCTCAACTGGCAGCTTCATTAAATAGTACCTTCAAAACAGCAGTCTCAACGTCAACAGTGAAGAGGCGACTCTGGGATGCTGGCCTTCTAGGCAGAAAAAGCCATTTCTCAGACTGGCCAATAAAAAGAAAAGATTAAGATGGGCAAAAGAACACATACACTGGACACAGGAAGATTGGAAAAAAGTGTTATGGACAGACAAATCTATGTTTGGGGTGTTCAGATCACAAAGAACATTCGTGAGACGCAAAAAAATTTAAAGATGCTGGAGGAGTGCTTGACGCCATCTGTCAAGCATGGTGGAGGCAATGTGATGGTCTGGGGGTGCTTTGGTGGTGGTAAAGTGGGAGATTTGTACAGGGTAAAAGGGATCTTGAAGAAGGAAGGCTATCACTCCATTTTGCAACGCAATGCCATACCCTGTGGACGGCGCTTAATTGGAGCCAATTTCCTCCTACAACAGGACAATGACCCAAAGCACAGCTCCAAACTATGCAATAACTATTTAGGGAAGAAGCAGTCATACTGGTATTCTGTCTATAATGGCACAGTCACCGGATCTCAACCCTATTGAGTTGTTGTGGGAGATGCTTGACCGTATGGTACATAAGAAGTGCCCATCAATCCAATCCAACTTGTGGGAGGTGCTTCTGGAAGCATGGGATGAAATATCTTCAGATTACCTCAACAAATTGACAACTAGAATGCCAAAGGTCTGCAAGGCTGTAATTGCTGCAAATGGAGGATTCTTTGACGTAAGCAAAGTTTGAAGGACCCAATTATTATTTTATTCATAACCTTGTCAACGTTTTGACTATATTTCCTATTCATTTTGCAACTCATTTCATGTATGTTTTCATGTACAACAAGGACATTTCTAAGTAACCCCAAACTTTTGAACGGTAGTGTAAGTATTCAGACCCTTTACTCAGTACTTTGTTGAAGCACCTTTGGTAGAGGTTACAGCCTCGAGACTTCTCGGGGATGACACTGCAAGCTTGGCACACCTGTATTTGGGTAGTTTCTCCCATTCTTCTCTGCAGATCCACTCAAGCTCTTTCAGATCAGATGGGGAGTGTCGCTGCACAGCTATTTTCAGGTCTCTCCAGAGATGTTCGATCTGGTTCAAGTCTGGCCTCTGGCTGGGCCACTCAAGGACATTCAGAGACTTGTCCCAAAGCCACTCCTGTGTTGTCTTGGCTGTGTGCTTAGGGTCGTTGTCCTGTTCGAAGGTGAACGTTCGCCCCAGTCTGAGGTCCTGAGCACTCTGGAGCAGGTTTTCATCAAGGATCTCTCTGTACTTTGCTCTGTTCATCTTTCCCTCAATCCTGACTAGTCTCCCAGTCCCTACCGTTGAAAAACATTCCCACAGCATGATCCAGGATGCCAAATAGTCACCTTTCGGCTAAATTCGCCGTTTTGAATACAAAATAGGTTACCTTCGTGATTTGTGTAGATCCAATGAGAAAAGTTTTGGCGGGGGTGATGCACGTTTGGAGCAATACTGGCTGTATCCAAGGATCAGCCAATCGTTCACATAACAACATAATGCAGCACGCGACTGAAGAGAGAATCAATTTGCTAGTTACAGCATCAGCGCGTGCTCTGGAAAGACAACGGAGAGCGGAAAGGCAGTTTGCCAGTTACAGCAGCGCGTCCCCTGAACGATAACGAAGAGGTAGTTGAGAAGGTGATGAAGCGTACTTCATGAGCTGTAACCGAAAACAACTGGCATTTCGAAAGTTTGAGGTGAGGGAGAAAGTGTGGTGGAACAAATATTGTTAGCAATGTTAAGTAGCTTATTAGCTGGATCGAATTCTCTGTTAACTAGCCAGAGAAATGTTAAGCAACATTAGCCAACTTAGCTGATCAAATAATTGAGTTTATGGTGTGAAAATTAGCTGGCTAATAAAGTCAGACAGCAAACATTAACGGTAGCTAATGTTACAACATCAGATGAGCTAACGCTCATGTATTAACTGGTATACAACTTCTTGCCATTCCTCAAGTTATAACATGTTAGTTGCCCACTGGACCCTGGCAATCTGTGTGAATAGTTAACTAGCTAACGAACTAACTACTATCTGTGAACTAATGTTTTATCTCTACAGTATGTGGTTCATTTTCAGAATGAGAGAATTAGGTGAAAATGAGGCATTGCTTGTTATACAAATGGATTCAGGGATCAAGTGAAGCTGGAGCTGGGCCTGGCTTAAGCTGGATGCCAGAGGTGAAAGGAACACTACACACTTTCCCTCTTTCTAATTTTTTCAATACAGTGGATAAAAAGGGGTATGCCAGATGTACTCTCTGCCTGAAAGAGATCACTTCTGCCAACAAAGGGTATCATGCTCTGCTGGCACATTGTAGAACAGATGTCCACAGACAGAAAGTGTACAATGTAGTAATGTACAGTGTAGGCCAAAGATATTGCTTTTGTTGTGTTGAACTTGACAGTAACACTTTTGTGTAAGTGAGGGGGGATTATTCGGTTGTGGCCGGCTGCGACAGAGCCTGGACCCGAACCAGGATCTCTAGTGGCACAGCTAGCACTGCAATGCAGTGCCTTAGACCACTTCGCCACTCAGGAGGCTGCTTTCTGTAAAAAAAAATTAATCTGTGAGTTAGGTTCACATTAACCACTTTTTATTTTACACACAGAGACTGATCATGTAGATCATATTATTTGTTGTTTAATTAGTTAAAACCTGCATTTCCTCCGACCAGGGATCTTTTTAATGTTTCAGTGCCAAAAAAATAGTCACCTTTTTGGGCCCTTACCAGTTTGCTTCCATGCATGATGCTGCCACCACTACCTTGCTTCACCGTAGGGATGCTGCCATGTTTCCTCCAGATGTGACGCTTGGCATTCAGGCATAAGAGTTCAATATTGGTTTTATCAAACCAGAGAATCCTGTTTCTCCAGGTCTGAGTCCTTTAGGTGTCTTTTGGCAAATTCCAAGTAGGCTGTCATGTGCCTTTTACTGAGCAGTGGCTTCCATCTGGCTGCAGAGATTGTTGTCCTTCTGGAAGGTTTTCCCATCTCCACAGAGGAACTCTGGTGCTCTGTCAGAGTGACCACCGGGTTCTTGGTTACCTCCCTGACCAAGGCCCTTCTCCCCCGATTGCTCAGTTTGGCCGGGCGACCAGGTCGAGGAAGAGTCTTGGTGGTTCCAAAATTCTTCCATTTAAGAATGATGGAGATCACTGTGTTCTTGGGGACCTTCAATGCTGCATACATGTTTTGGTACCCTTCCCCAGATTTGTGCCTCAACCCGATCCTGTTTCTGAGCTCTGAGGACAATTTCTATGCCCTAATGGCTTGGTTTTTGCTATGACATGCGCTGTCAACTGTGGGACCTTATATAAACAGGTGTGTGCCTTTCCAAATCATGTCCAATCAATTGAATTTAGCACAGGTGGACTCCAATCAAGTTGTAGAAACATCTCAAGGATGATCAATGGAAACAGGATGCACCTGAGCTCAATTTTGAGTCTCATAGCAAAGGGTCTGAATACTTATGTAAATAATGTATTTCTGTTTTTATTTTTCATAAATTTGCAAAAATATCTTTAAAAAACTGTTTTTGTTTTTTCATTATGGGGTATTGTGTGTAGATTGACTATTAAAAAAAATGTCATCCATTTTAGAATAAGACTGTAATGTAACAAAATGTGGAAAAAGTCAAGGGGTCTGAATAGTTTCAGAATGTACTGTATATACTGAACAAAAATATGAATGCAACATGTAACAATTTCAACAATTTTACTGAGTTACAGTTCATAAGGAAATCAGTATATGTAAATAAATTAGGGCCTAATCTATGGATTTCACATGATTGGGAAGGGGCGCAGCCATGCGTGGGCCTGGGAAGGCGTAAGCCCACCTACTTGGGAGTGAGGCCCACCCACTGGGGAGCCAGGCCCAAGCCCAGCCAATCAGAATTAGTTTTTCCCCACAAAAGTTTTTTTTTAAAGACAGAAACACTCCTCAGTTTCATCAGCTGTCTGAAAATGCCAGATGTGGAGGTCCCTGGCTGGTGTGGTTACACGTAGTCTGCAGTTGTGAGGCCGGTTTGACGTACTGCCCCCAAAAATTAAACAACGTTGGAGGCGGCTTATGGTAGAGAAATTAACATTCAATTTTCTGGCAACAGCTCTGGTGGACATTCCTGCAGTCAGCATGCCAATTGCACCCTCCCTCAAAACTGGAGACATCTGTGGCATTGTGTTGTATGACAAAACTGCATATTTTAGAGTGGCCTTTTATTGTCCCAGCACAAAGTGCACCTGTGTAATGATCATGCTGTTTAATCAGCTTCTTGATATGCCACACCTGTCAGGTGGATAGATTATCTTGGCAAGGAAGGCATGTTCACTAACAGGGATGTAAACATATTTGTGCACAAAATTTGAGTGAAAAAGCTTTTTGTGCGTATGGAAAAATTCTGGCATCTTTTATTTCAGTTCATGAAACATGGGACCAACACTTTACATGTTGCGCTTATATTTTTGTTCAGTATAGAATTCCATAAAGACTGCTTCATCAACAGCCACATAATGAAAACATGTTTATAAAACATTCATATTATTGCTTATGGTCCCTCTATCGAAGTGTACTGAAAGCCAATGCAATACACTTTTTTTAAATCTGCACTGCTATATATGCAAAAGATCACATAATGTTGTTTGTGGCAATAATGTTTACGCTCACAAGTTATAAAAATGTTTACATACTATAAATAATCTATAGACTGTATGTAGCCCTATCTCAGTTGTTGTGGTGTGCTCACACATAAATGTTCCATTAGTTAATCAGTGTCATTTGACCATACATAAGGCAGAGAGAGGAGGCAAAGTGAGAACGCACCTGCCTTATAGAAGACTGGGCTCCTTAAAGGTGCAATATGCAATTTACGTTTTACCATTTGCACATTTAGCCCTGAAGCAAACAAAAAACAAATGGTTGCGTTCATTTAAGATCCCCCTACAAACAAGTGCATGGGCAGTACTTTTGACTGGGAATGAAAGTTACAGATTGCACCTTTTAATGGGTTCCTCTCACACCACTAGTGCACTTATTAGGTAAGGTTCGCCTATCCATCCACAAGGGAAGTCATAGGATGGATTTTCGTGTGTTAACAAAAATGTCAAATTCAGAAACGCCTTCACTTTAATTAATATAGGCAAGCATATGCATTATTGCCAACATTCAAGTTAAAATCTCCTTGCTATGGATCTACGAAAGGTATTCCAAACCTGCCACCTCTCAACGTCAGTGGAAGTGACTGTTTTCATGATCTTTCAAGGTGCAGTGGTCTTTACGCCAGCACTGCATTTCAACTGAAACCTGGACTCATTCAGCGAGAGTGCTGGACAGTCATATCCAGCTCTTCTTGTGGAAGTTATGAAGAATAAGGGAAGTGATACGTAGATATAGAAAGCATTGTACCCAATAAAATGTACAGCATCTGAATGCTTTGCTTTTGACTGTCCTACCTTTTCACCATAGGCCTACATTGCCACGTGCCACCACATTGAGAGCAACAACAGCACCTCATGTCCAATGCCGCGTCAGTAAGACTTGGTTATTGTGGTGGCTCATTACTCACCAAAGACAATGCCCCCTGAAGTTAACGAATGAAAAGTAGAGTACTGTAGTTAGTAGAATTGTTATTAGGATATAATAGCACCTTTCACCAGGTATGATACAGTAAACAAGGGGGGGATGTGTAGCAACCACCATCAATCGTATGTCTGAGCAATTGGTAACCTAAACTGAACAGTGATGGCATAACAATCTACAACAAGCATGTATTCTGAATGAACACACTGAGGATTCCTTAATGCTGTGAATCTGTCATCTTGGGCAATAAAACATGTCTCTGTATAAAAGGGCCATATGATGTGCATGTAAAATATATTAGAAACCGTAGAATATCTCACTGGTATGTGACAAGAGGAAGGCTTAGAACACTTATAATACAAATGTTGTACTTACACGGTTTGTGACAATGCAAAGTTCACTTTCCAATGAGATACATGTGTTGTTATGTTCACAGTCTAACATGCACTAAATACATGGTTTGGGAAACTACCTGCCTGGGTATGCTACCTAATAAGATATTATTTATGACCAGTGGTTAGCACACTATCCCCTTGATGTACTTAGCACAGTAATGCATTCAAAAGCACTTTAAATATGTAGCACAAGTTTATGAGTGTGAGCATGTTGATAGAGCAGTGCTCCTCCTCACCGTTTTTATGGGTTGGGGGCCTCAGATTGGGGAAAGAAACAGTTTTGTTCCTGGAGGCTCTGTCTGGGTAGATCTCCTTGGGCACAGATCTATGAACAGTTTATCCACCCCAAATCCTAGTCCAAGTAAAACAGGTGAAAGATACAAAACTGACTTCAAATCAGTGCAACTACTTCTTGAGGCAATGTTGGGTGGTGTTTCTGGGGATGGAGTCAAAAGTTGTCAGTGACTGTATGATGTAGTCTGAGTAATAAACGTTTTTTGTTAAGATAAAAGTTGAACAAGAGTTCTTTGTATAAATGTTTTTGCAATTAATAGCATATGCATAGAAATATAATTATATGTCCTTTGGTTTGCACAACAAAATAATAAGAACTACAAATCTATATACCACCAGTGGTGTAAAGTACTTAAGTAAAAATATTTTAAAGTGCTACTTAAGAAGTTTCTTAAGGTATCTGTACTTTACTATTTATATTTTTGACAATTTTTACGTTTACTCCACTACATTCCTAAAGAAAATAATGTACTTTTAACTTCATACATTTTCCCTGACACCCAAAAGTACTTGTTGCATGTTCAATGCTTAGCAGGACACGAAAATGGTCCAATTCAGTTACTTATCAAGAGAACATCCCTGGTCAAATCAAATTGTATTTGTCACATGCACCGAATACAACAGGTGTAGACTTTACAAGCCCTTAACCAACAATGCAGTTTTAAGAAAAATAAGTGTTAAGCAAAAAAAATAGATACGTAAAAACAATGCATCTCACGGGCCAGGTCTCTGACCTCCTCCCTATAGGCTGTCTCATCGTTGTCGGTGATCAGGCCTACCACTGTTGTGTCATCGGCAAACTTAATGATGGTGTTGCAGTCATGAGTGAACAAGGAGTACAGTCGTGGCCAAAAGTTTTGAGAATGACACAAATATGAATTTTCACAGAGTTTGATGTTTCAGTGTCTTTAGATATTTTTGTCAGATGTTACTATGGAATACTGAAGTATAATTACATGCATTTCATAAGTGTCAAAGGCTTTTACTGACAATTACATTAAGTTGATGCAAAGAGTCAATATTTGCAGTGTTGACCCTTCTTTTTCAAGACCTCTGCAATCCGCCCTGGCATGCTGTCAATTAACTTCTGGGCCACATCCTGACTGATGGCAGCCCATTCTTGCATAATCAATGCTTGGAGTTTGTCAGAATTTGTGGGTTTTTGTTTGTCCACCCACCTCTTGAGGATTGACCACAAGTTCTCAATGGGATTAAGGTCTGGGGAGTTTCCTGGCCATGGACCCAAAATATTGATGTTTTGTTCCCCGAGCCACTTAGTTATCACTTTTGCCTTATGGCAAGGTGCTCCATCATGCTGGAAAAGGCATTGTTAGTCACCAAACTGTTCCTGGATGGTTGGGAGAAGGTGCTCTCTGAGGATGTGTTGGTACCATTCTTTATTCATGGCTGTGTTCTTAGGCAAAATTGTGAGTGAGCCCACTCCCTTGGCTGAGAAGCAACCCCACACATGAATGGTCTCAGGATGCTTTACTGTTGGCATGACACAGGACTGATGGTAGCGCTCACCTTGTCTTCTCTGGACAAGCTTTTTTCCGGATTCCCCAAACAATCGGAAAGGGGTTTCATCAGAGAAAATGACTTTTCCCCAGTCCTCAGCGGTCCCTGATGTATTTCCTGGAGAGAAGTGGCTTCTTTGCTGCCCTTCTTGACACCAGGCCATCCTCCAAAAGTCTTCGCCTCACTGTGAGTGCAGATGCACTCACACCTGCCTGCTGCCATTCCTGAGCAAGCTCTGTACTGGTGGTGCCCCGATCCCGCAGCTGAATCAACTTTAGGAGACGGTCCTGGCGCTTGCTGGACTTTCTTGGGCGCCCTGAAGCCTTCTTCACAACAATTGAACCGCTCTCCTTGAAGTTGTTGATGATCTGATAAATGGTTGATTTAGGTGCAATCTTACTGGAAGCAATATCCTTGCCTGTGAAGACCTTTTTGTACAAAGCAATGATGACGCCACGAGTTTCCTTGCAGGTAACCATGACTGACAGAGGAAGAACAATGATTCCAAGCACCACCCTCCTTTTGAGGCTTCCAGTCTGTTATTCGAACTCATTCAGCATGACAGAGTCATCTCCAGCCTTGTCCTCGTCAACACTCACACCTGTGTTAACGAGAGAATCACTGACATGATGTCAGCTGGTCCTTTTGTGGCAGGGCTGAAACACAATGGAAATGTTTTTTGGGGATTCAATTTATTTGCATGGCAAAGAGGGACTTTGCAATTAATTGCAATTCATCTGATCACTCTTCATAACATTCTGGAGTATATGCAAATTGCCATCATACAAACTGAGGCAGCAGACTTTGTGAAAATTTATATTTGTGTCATTCTCAAATCCTTTGGCCACGACTGTACAGTAGGGGACTGAGCACATCTGCGTGTTATCCCTACTGCCTCTGATCTGGGGGACTCACTAAACACAAATGCTTTGTTTGTAAATGAGGTCTGTGAGTTGTAGTGTGCCCCAGGTTATATTTAAAAAATATGTATCGTGCTAATTATAAGCAATTTGAAATAATTTATACTTTTTATTTTGATACTTAAGTATATTTAAAACCAAATACTTTTAAACTATTACTCAAGCAATATTTTTCTGGGTGACTTTCACTTTTACTTGAGTCCTTTTCTATTAAGGTATCTTTACTTTTACTCAAGTATGATATGATAGTTGGGTGCTTTTTCACCACTGATTACCACAACGCACTCAAATCTCAATTGAACTACAAGTACCAGAAAACAACGTTAACAAACGAGTCGAACACATCATTGGTCGAAGTGCAGGTGAGAGCACAGGTTGGCTAACTTATAAGTTTAAATTTTTTAATGTATAACATTGTAAGCTGTAGTTATTATATGTTGATTACAAATTGATATGACATTGTTTACCAAGTAGTTAGCAGCAGTTAGCCAGCTAACCGATATGTCAGCTGTTAGCTAGTAGTAAGCTAACTGCTAGTCGGCGAGTAGTAAGCTATTTAGCTTGGGCCAACTTGCTAACATTAGCTAACTTAATGAATAATGTTAGCTAGTTTGCCTAGCTAGCAAGATAATATGTGGAAACGAGGGGAATATCAGCTAAGGGTGTCAATGTTTTGTCTCTAGCCAGCAGGTTTGACAGCTTTAGCTAGCTAGCTAGCTAGCTAGCTAACTAACTTGACTTTGTAGCATGTGGTTAGCTAGCAAAATAGCTAGCTATGTCAACACTCTTGTTTGAAGGTGATGTAATCGTGTTGAAGTACGCAGCTACATGCAGCAGGAGAGCGTTTAGCCATGACCGGGCTCTAAAAAGAGGCCACTAAGCTAACGTTAGGCAGTTTGCTCATGATATTTGTCTATATACTATAACGTTACTGTCACAGTGAAACCTGGCTCACAAATTGTCTTACAAATTGTCTTATCTACTAGAATTAGCTACCTGTGACAGGTAACGTTAACCAGCCGGTTTTATTTTCCAACTAACTTTGTCGCCATATGCTGATGGTAGCTAACTAGTGAGAATGGGTAGTTTATTTATGGTTTGGTACACTGTACATATAGTTAGCAAACGTCAGCAATTGAGGAACTTGAACTGGGGCCTTAGCTTAGTCACAAAATAAGCATCACAGCTGATAGCATTGCAGAGAATAGCAATGGCTAAATGCATTAATACATTTGACCATACTCTTTCCTCCTGTTTTGCTTTCCTTTTCAGTAAGGAAGGTGGGACATCGCTTTAGTTTTTGCCCAGCTCTCAAAGGTTGAATCATGGACCAAGACAACAACTCCGAGGTAAGTTTGGGGACTGCGGGACATGGGTCAGTGCATAGTGCTTTGACAGCTGTTATTTTGATCATTTTAAAAAGGCACACAGAGTACAGCTTCACACACATCTGTTATGGCCCATACAGCTGTGATATTTGAAGAACACAGCTCTATGCTGATCATAACACATTAAGCAAAACAAACAAACATTCTTAGAATTTTGTCCCGCTCCTGTACTTAGCCTAGATGTTAATTGTCTAAGAATCAGTGTCGCAATAAATCTGGCTATTAAGCTCTTGAGCACATTGACAAAATGTTTTTGTTGACATGTACATTTTTAGAATGGCTTAATGACTACATATGCTTTTTTACATATTTTTTTTTTTTTAGGATGAGTTGGTAGGTCCCTCTGAAGATGCGTCTGAAGATGAGTCACTGCCTAGTCGTCCCCCTGGACTCTGTGAGTGCCCTTATTTACGTAAAATGTATTTACTGTTCTCTCCGTCTGCTTGTCACCAAAAGCTCATTGTTTCACAATGCCCGTGTGAGAGAAAAAGGGGAACCGTCCTTTACTTTTCAAGCTTTGAAACTACTATCTATGTTCTCTTTATGTCTGTGAAGTCTTCCCACAGCGATGTTACGTTTGAAAGTCTGTTCTAACTTGTTTGTAACCTTTATTTCAGTAGGCTACAACATGCACTGTTCACTCTACCCACATCTGACAATCACATTCCTTTGGCATATCGAAGTATGTTGTCTTTCCTGCCAGCCAATTCAGTGATGTAGGAACTAAAGGTTCTTTCCATTCTTGTCTTTGTCTTTCGCTCTTACTTGCTCTATTTCTCTCCCCTTCCACCTCTCCCTGGCTGGTTCCTCTATAGCGGACTCTGAGGCGGTGGAGCTGCTATGGCAGGTGCGTGCCCAGCGGCGCCAGTCCTCCCCAGAACTCCCTGAAACAGTCACCCGGCTGACTGCCCCAGATGGCAGCCTGCTCTACTTGGTAGGCACCGCCCACTTCAGTGACAGCAGCAAGAAGGACGTGGCCACGGTGAGCACAACAAATCTGACATGCAAGCATTAAGGGGTGTTTTCCTTGACACAGATTATCCTAGCCAGTTTGGCCCGACAAAGTTGAATTACTGTTTAATGGATGCCAAGCCTCACTTTTCTCCACACACTAAAAAAACGAATTCAGGTGTTATTTCTTTGGCCAATCTATGCGGCTCTTTGTTTATAATGCACTGTCCGCTCTCCCTTGAGGCTTTTCCAAGTTGATGCCCAAGAGACCAAAAAGTCTCAGATCACGCGCTCAGATCATGTTCAAGCCTCGGATTGTACAGTGAAATACACACACTCGCACCTGCAGGCGACGTGCAGATGTTTCATTTCTCTCTCATGCAGTCTTGGCTGAAGCCAGCACAAATTCCTACTATTTATGTGTCCAGGTTAAATGTGGGACATCACTCATTATAGACAAACAGTCGTTTAAATTCATGGTTATTGCATCATTTTCAGATGAATAAGAAGTGGTTTAATAGACGAAACAACAATGTAACTTAACCAATTGAATGGCCAGAGATCAGGGCATTCATCAGCAAAGACGCAGTGCAAGCTGATAGTATTTTGACCAACCAAATTGAAGTCAAAATGATTGATGAAGTCGAAGTATCAGCTGTATGGTGATTTGCGATTCATAACTTACATTTTACCGATACTACCAGTAGTAGAAGTCCAACCGATAACACCACGACGGAATGCGTTTGAAGTGACGATGCGCTGCTGACAACAGCTAGCATGTCCAGCAAAGTACATTGCCAGTGGCACGCCCACGCTTCGTGCAGATCAGCAGGTGGGGCTTTTCGTGGCAGCCAGACGAGACAATCGAAGGAGGATGCGGTGAGCAAAGTTACTGGGCTCGAATTTAGTCACGCTTGATCTATATAGATTGATGCTTCTAATTGTGCATGTTATAAACAACATTTTTTATTTTGATGATAGAGTATAACCTATGGCTGGATTTATAATTTTTTTTACAATGCTACATTAATTTTGCAGACCTAACTTGATTGACCCTCTTTCTACAAGGCCTACTAGTCTATGAGAGGCCTTATCATATTTGTATGAATATTTTGTTAACGCCTAGGCTATAGAGATGCATTCAGGTAATTAACTCATTATTATGCATCAACATTTTAATTTGATTACAATTATTTGTCAATCTTTCTTGAATTTGTTAGGCTATACAATTAAGTAGATTAATTAACTCATACATTCATACAACTTTACTTTTTTTTTTGAATATGATAGAATATTGCATTCTATTATACATCCTATGTGAATAATGTTCATTAATGTAATTTGTGTACTACTAATAATAATCTGAAAATCAGTCCGAGTATTTATCCTCTTGTTCATGTCCATATAGCCTAGGACAATGTGGTAAAGTACTGTTATTCCTTAATCCACCTAATTTTTATTTTTTTTAAATGTTCGCTCGCCTCGCTTTTTGGGGGGAAAATCCGTTAAACAGTGAATCAATTTTGTCTGGCCTTACTAAAAAGTATGCCGAATGAGGAATCTCCATTCAAATACATTTTTGAACTAGACAGAATCTGTGTCTGGGAAACCGGCATTAAATGATTGTCATAGGTATCTCCTGGAATGGCCTCTGTTGAGTTCGTTCAAATTCATGGGATTCATTCATTTAGTAAATGTTTGTCCTTCAGAGACACCCTGAAGTAATGATTGAATAAAAAGTTCTGATTGGCAGATTTCAAAATACTATCTTTTTATTTAACCTTTTTCCAACCAGGCAAGTCAGTTAAGAACAAATTACTATGATATCCCCCTTACATGTCCTGGTTTCCCAGACTTCTTTTTGTTTTGTTCCCTCAGGCAAAATCCATTCTATTGTCAGTCTTGTACTTCTACCTTTGGCTTTCTCTCTCTTACCGCCCTTGCTCCCCTTTCTCCCCTTCCTGTCCTCTCCTTCCTGTCCTCTCCTTCTACCCCCTTTCCCTGTTTTCCTCCCACTCTCTCCTCCCCCTCTCTCCTCCCCCTTTCTCCCCTGTCCCCTTTGTTTGCCTTTTCCCCCATCTCTTCCCCTCCCTCAGACGATCCGTGCAGTGCAGCCAGACGTGGTGGTGGTGGAGCTGTGCCAGTACAGGGTGTCCATGCTGAAGATGGATGAGAAGACGCTGCTGAAGGAGGCCAAGGACATTAATCTGGACAAGGTCCAGCAGGCCATCAAACAGGTACGACTATTCGGGGGGTGACATGGGTGACCTGATCCCAGATCAGCACTCCCAAAAAACATTGAATATGGGCCCTGGAATGAGTAAAAAAAAATAAAAAATCTCTAATCCTGTGTCATTTAGATATATCACCACCGATAAATCTACGATAATCGAGAATTTCAATAAGCATTTTTCTAATGCTGGCTAGTGGACCCAAACTGTTACAGACGTATATCTATCCTACCCTGCCTTTCTAAAGTCTTCAAAAGCCAAGTTAACAAACAGATCACCGACCATTTCGAATCCCACCGCACCTTCTCCAATATGCAATCTGGTTTCCGAGCGGGTCATGGGTGCACCTCAGCCACGCTCAAGGTCCTAAACGATATCATAACCGCCATCGATAAAAGACATTACTGTGCAGCTGTCTTCATCGACCTGGCCAACGCTTTCGACTCTGTCAATCACCACATTCTTATTGGCAGACTCGACAGCCTTGGTTTCTCAAATGACTGCCTCGCCTGGTTCACCAACTACTTTTCAGACGGAGTTCAGTGTGTCAAATCAGAGGGCCTGTTGTCCGGGCCTCTGGTAGTCTCTATGGGGGTGCCACAGGGTTCAATTCTCAGGCCGACTCTCTTCTCTGTATACATCAATGATGCCGCTCTTGCTGTTTGATTCTCTGATCCACCTCTACGCAGACGACACCATTCTGTATACTTCTGGCCCTTCTTTGGACACTGTGTTAACTAACCTCTAGGCGAGCTTCAATGCCATACAACACTCCTTCCGTAGCCGCCAACTGCTCTTAAATGCAAGTAAAACTAAATGCATGCTCTTCAACCGATTTTCTGCCCGCACCCGCCCACCTGTTTAGTATCACTACTCTGGACGGTTCTGACTTAGAATATGTGGACAACTACAAATACCTAGGTGTCTGATTAGACTGTAAACTCTCCTTCCAGACTCACATTAAGCATCTCCAATCCAAAATGAAATCTAGAATCGGCTTCCTATTTCGCAACAAAGCCTCCTTCATTCATGCTGCCAAACACACCCTCGTAAAACTAACTATCCTACCTATCCTTGACTTCGGCGATGTCATTTACAAAATAGCCTCCAACACTCTACTCAGCAAATTGGATGTAGTCTATCACAGTGCCATCCGTTTTGTCACCAAAGCCCCATATACTACCCACCACTGCGACCCGTATGCTCTCGTTGGCTGGCCCTCGCTTCATATTCGTTGCCAAACCCACTGACTCCAGGTCATCTATACGTCTTTGCTAGGTAAAGCCCCGCCTTATCTCAGGTCACTGCTTACCGTAGCAGCACCCACCCGTAGCACGCGCTCCAGCAGGTATATTTCACTGGTCATCCCGAAAGCCAACTCCTCCTTTGGCCGCATTTCCTTCCAGTTCTCTGCTGCCAATGACTGGAAAGAATTGCAAACATCCTTGAAGCTGGAGACCCATATCTCCCTCACTAACTTTAAGCATCAGCTGTCAGAGCAGCTTACCCATCATTGCACCTGTACACAGCCCATCTGTAAATAGCCCACCCAACTACCTCATCCCCATATTGTTATTTATTTGTTTGATCCTTTGCACCCAATTATCTATACTTGCACATTCATCTTCTGCGCTATCACTCCAGTGTTGAATTGCTAAATTGTAATTATTTTGCCACTATGGCCTATTTATAGCCTAACCTCCCTAACCTTACTACATTTGCACACACTGTATATAGATTTTTCTATTGTGTTATTGACTGTACGTTTGTTTATCCCATGTGTAACTCTGTGTCGCAGTGCTTTTCTTTATCTTGGCCAGGTCGCAGTTGTAAATGAGAACTTGTTCTCAACTGGCCTACCTGATAAAATAAATATTGAACATGTTAACAGTATGTGCCCTATAGAATCAGTTTTGTTGAAATAACAAAACGGCAGTGATATTGTATTTAACCAAGCAAGTCAATTAAGAACAAATTCTTATTTACAATTATGGCCTGACAAGAAGTTAAATGCCTCCTATGGGGGGGCTGTGATAATAAATAAAAAAAACACACACACCTCAATGTGAAACAAAATGGACAACACAGACAGAAGACACTGGCAACAGCACAAATACAACAGCAAACAAACAGTGGGTGTGTGTGCATACGTGCAGGCATGCGCGTGTGAAGTAACACAGCATGCTTCCTTACATAAGGCAATGCAAACTAGTGACATCAGGTGACAAATGGAAACAACTATGTGTCTCAACAACCTGTTTATCTATTTGTCCTTTGAAGTCATCCAGGAACACCAGGTCCTAGACTTTGAGGTGGGCTTGGAGGGAATTCCAAGACCAGGGGGATGAGTAATGAAAGGACCCCTTTCCATGCTCAGTTCTAATTATCTGGACTGTTAGCATAGAAGAAGATATCGAGATCTGAGCTTGTATGTGTTTTAATTGCTCTGCTAGAAGAGAGGATAAATAGGCTGTTAACTTACAGTTCACCGTTTTTGTCTCTTTGGTATTTTATTAGGATCCCTCATTAGCTGTTTTAAAAGGAGCAGCTACTCTTCCTGGGGTCCACACAAAACATGCAACATAATACAGAATGACATAATACAGAACATCATTAGACAAGAACAGCTCAAGGACAGAACTACATGCATCTTTCTCCTATCTGTCCTTCCCCCTCTTTATTATGTCCTCACAGAATGGAGTGATGTCTGGCCTGATGCAGATCCTGCTGCTCAAAGTGTCGGCTCACATCACAGAGCAGCTGGGCATGGCTCCTGGAGGGGAGTTCAGGGAGGCCTTCAAACAGGTGAGACATTCACCCACTCACTAAAAATAGTTCATCTTGATAAGGGTCACAGGTTTGTTCTCGCACAAGGTGTCAGGTCAAGGTCACAAATACTTTCAAATACATACTAATGTTCTTATCTCACACAGCATAACATACTGAACTTAACACCCTCTTACCTGTTACCCACTAGGTATAGTATTAGTAAGGTTGTATGTAAAGACCCTCCCTCTCTTCTCTCCACCCAGGCGGGCCGAGTGCCCTTCTGCAAGTTCCACCTGGGGGACCGGCCCATCCCGGTGACATTCAAACGGGCCATCGCTGCTCTCAGTCTGTGGCAGAAAGCCAGACTGGCCTGGGGCTTGTGCTTCCTGTCAGACCCCATCAGGTACAATAACCTGACAGTTACTCCTCTCTAGTGTCTAGGTTAAGTCCCACAGCTTACTCCACTATACACTTGCTCTCAGTATTTCCTTTGGTTAGTATGTAGTAAGATTAGAGCAGAAATATTATTAGGTTGGTACTGTATTTAGTAATATCCAATTTAATAATATATTTAATTTATATAGGGCTACATTTATTTACCTGAATACAAATGATAGCAAGCTATTGGGAATTAATTTGGGGACTTGGTTAAACCCAGTTGGTACAATGCTTTTGTTATTGCAATATGTTTGTTGTGGTTGTTGTGTGTCAGTAAGGAAGATGTGGAGAAGTGCAAGCAGAAGGACCTGCTGGAGCAGACGATGCTAGAGATGATTGGCGAGTTCCCCGCTCTCCACCAGACCATTGTGGCCGAGCGAGACATCTACCTCACACACACGCTCCGCCAGGCTGCACGCTGTGTGGAGGCGCCCCCCAATGCCCAGAGTGAGCATCGCAGCATCTGCCTGTTTCACTTTTCACCTGAGGAAGTCCACAGACAAGTTTCTCCATTAGTCTGTTCACACTGCTCGTGGGAAAAATACTACCATATCATTGGTTGTAGTCTGCACAAGATTGCAATTAAACCAATGAAAAGGCTTACCATCTGGCATAGTTTTCCATCAGCAGTTTGAATGGACCCTTACTCTGAAAGATGGACGAGCTGGGTTATTGTGTCTGTGTTTTGCACACTGCCTAAGATGCCAATTAAGTTTATCCTCAACTCCTAATGTATCTATGCATAATAGATGGACTGTTACAGACCAATGTTTTTTGGGAACATGGATGCCATTTCAGCTGGATAAATTCGCTTTGTTTCTTGTAACAGAAGTGCCTGCTGTGGTGGTGGGAGTGGTGGGGATGGGCCACGTCCCTGGCATCGAGAGGAACTGGGAGAAGGAGCTCAACATTCAGGAGATCATGAGGTGTGTGTATCTTTCTTAGCAGTCTAGACCAAGCTATTATTATGTTATAGAGCAATAGAATCATTGTATTTCGGCATCTAACTTTTATGAGTTAATATTGACCCTCTTTCTTTTGCTTTTCTGTGTGACTGTCAGTGTTGCGCCCCCATCTCGTTTTGGCTGGATGTTGCGCACGGTGCTGAAGGCTGGGGTGATAGGAGTACTGGGATACGCCTGCTACCGTGCAGGAGGGGGCATGGGGAGGGCTCTTCTGTCCCTACCCGCTGTCCAATCACTACTGGACAACCTGCGACCACTGCCCCCAGCAGCGGCTTGACCCCTCTCCTATACCTGTGACATGAACGATCCCCTCTAATACGAAAACAATGCATCTACCACCAATGGCCTTATTGACAGGAGGAGGGGTTAGAGGTCAAGGTTCACCTCCTACCCTATGAACTGACATGGACGTAAGGGGTCCGAGGGCTTGAGCTGCCCTCCCTCTCGTTTCCTTCCTTCCTCTCCTCCATGTCCCTGTGGAACACAGAACAGTACTGCCAAGAAAACCATGACAGTACCCTTATTTTATTTTTGTATATTTAAAAAAAAAATGGCAAAAGAAGGATTTTTGTAAGATTTACAAATGTTTTTCCATTTATATTACATCTGCTATCCCCCACATTCCAATTGATGTTACATTGAAATTTGAGATTTTGGTGCATATGGTCTTTGAAGTTGATATTATTGCCCCAAGTCATTATATATAAAAATAAACTGGGTGGTTCGAGCCCTGAATGCTGATTGGCTGACAGCCGTGGTATATCAGACCGTATACCATGGGTATTACTAAACATTTATTTTTACTTCTCTAATTACGTTGGTAACCAGTTTTATAATAGCAGTAAGGCACCTCAGGGGTTTGTGGTATATGGCCGCCGCGTTGCGCTTAAGAACAGCCCTTAGCCGTGGTGTATTGGCCATGTACCACACATTCTCGGGCCTTATTGCTTAAGTGTGTGTGTTATATATATATATTACATACACACACACACACTCATACAGTTGAAGTCAGAAGTTTACATACACCTTAGCCAAATACATTTAAACTCAGTTTTTCACAATTCCTGACATTTAATCATAGTAAAAATGCCATGTCTTAGGTCAGTTAGGATCACCACTTTATTTTAAGAATGTGAAATGTCAGAATAGTTGAGTGATTTATTTCAGCTTTTATTTCTTTCATCACATTCCCAGTGTGTCAGAAGTTTACATACACTCAATTAGTATTTGGTAGCATTGCCTTTAAATTGTTTAACTTGGGTCAAATGTTTCGGGTTGCCTTCCACAAGCTTCCCACAATAAGTTGGGTGAATTTTGGCCCATTCCTCCTGACAGAGCTGGTGTAACTGAGTCAGGTTTGTAGGCCCCCTTGCTCGCACACGCTTTTTCAGTTTTGCCCACAAATTTTCTATAGGTTTGAGGTTAAGGCTTTGTGATGGCCACTCCAATACCTTGACTTTGTTGTCCTTAATCCATTTTGCCACAACTTTGGAAGTATGCTTGGGGTCATTGTCCATTTGGAAGACCCATTTGTGACCGAGCTTTAACTTCCTGACTGATGTCTTCAGATGTTGGTTCAATATATCCACATAATGTTCCATCCTCATGATACCATCTATTTTGTGAAGTGCACCAGTCCCTCCTGCACCCACACAACATGATGCTGTCACCCCCATGTTTCACTGTTGGGATGGTGTTCTTCGGCTTGCAAGCCTCCCCCTTTTTCCTCCAAACATAACGATGGTCATTATGGCCAAAGGACCAGAGGACATTTCTCCAAAAAGTCTGGCTTTTTTATGGTGGTTTTGGAGCAGTGGCTTCTTCCTTGCTGAGTGGCTTTTCAGGTTATGTCGATATAGGACTTGTTTTACTGTGGATATAGATACTTTTGTACCTGTTTCCTCCAGCATCTTAACAAGGTCCTTTGCTGCTGTTCTGGGATTGATTTGCACTTTTCGCTCTAAAGTACGTGGTACCTTCAGGTGTTTGGAAATTGCTCCCAAGGATGAACCAGACTTGTGGAGGTCTACAATTTTTTTTTTCTGAGGCTGATGGCTGATTTCTTTTGATTTTCCCATGATGTCAAGAAAAGAGGCACTGAGTTTGAAGGTAGGCCTTGAAATACATCCACAGGTACACCTCCAATTGACTCAAATGATGTCAATTAGCCTATCAGAAGCTTCTAAAGCCATGACATCATTTTCTGGAATTTTCCAAGCTGTTTAAAGGCACAGTGAACTTAGTGTATGTAAACTTCTGACCCACTGGAATTGTAATACTGTGAATTATAAGTGAAATAATCTGTCTGGAAACAATTGGTGGAAAAATTACTTGTCATGCACAAAGTAGATGTCCTAACCGACTTGCCAAAACTATAGTTTGTTAACAAGAAAGTTGTGGAGTTGTTGAAAAACAGGTTAATGACTTCAACCTAAGTGTATGTAAACTTCCGACTTCAACTGTACATACATAAAGTACATTCGGAAAGTATTCAGACCCCCTGATTTTTTTTTTCTCCCCCCCCACATTTTGTTATCTTAGCCTTATTTTAAAGTGGATTAAAGTTTGTTTTTTTTTCCCCTCAATCTACACACAATACCCCATAATGACAAAGCAAAATGTTTTTTAATTTTTGCATTATCACATTTATGTAATTATTCAGACCCTTTACTCAGTACTTTGTTGAAGCAGCGATTACAGCCTTGTCTTGAGTATGACACTACAAGCTTTGCACACCTGTATTTGGGGAGTTTCTCCCATTCTCAGCAGATCCTCTCAAGCTCTGTCATGTTGGATGGTCAGCTATTCTCAGGTCTCTCCAGAGATGTTCGATTGCCACTGAAAAAAATCCCCACCTCATGATGCTGCCACCCCCATGCTTCACCGTAGGGATGGTGCCAGGTTTCTTCCAGATGTGACACTTTGCATTCAGGCCAAAGACTTCAATCTTGGTTTAATCAGACCAGAGAATCTTGTTGCTCATGGTCTGAGATTCTTTAGGTGCCTTTTGGCAAACTCCAAGCGGGCTGTCATGTGCCTTTTACTAAAGAGTGACTTCAGTCTGGCCACTCTACCATACAGGCCTGTTTGGTGGAGTGCTGCAGAGATGGTTGTCATTCTGGAAGGTTATCCCTTCTCCACAGAGGAACTCTGTCAGAGTGACCATCGGGTTCTTGGTCACCTCCCTGACCAAGGCCCTTCTCCCCCGATTGCTCAGTTTGGCCGGGCGGCCAGCTCTAGGAAGAGTCTTGGTGGTTCCAAACTGCTTCCATTTTAAGAATGATGGCCACTGTGTTGTTGGGGTCCTTCAATGCTGCATAAATGTTTTGGTACCCTTCCCCAGATCTGTGCCTTGACACAATCCTGTCTCAAAGCTCTGTGGACAATTCCTTTGACCTCATGGCTTGATTTTTGTTCTGACATGCACTGTCAACTGTGGGACCTCATATAAACAGTTGTGTGCCTTTCCAAATCATGTTCAATCAATTGAATTTAACACAGGTGCACTCCAATCAAGTTGTAGAAACAGCTCAAGGATGCTTCATGGAAACAGAATGCACCTGAGCTCAATTTCGAGTCTCATAGAAAAGGGTCTGAATACTAAATAATGTACTTCAGTTTTACATTTTTAATACATTTGCAAAAATGTCTAAACCTGTTTTTGCTTTGACATTATGGGGTATTGTGTGTAGATTGAGGACATTTTTTAATTTAATCAATTTTAGAATAAGGCTGTAACGTAACAAAATGTGGAAAAATTCAAAGGGTCTGAACTCTTTCCGAATGTGCTGTAATGGACCCCAATAGTTGAAGCATAGAGCTACCGCCCCACTAATGACTTCATTCTCATACAGTCTCTTTAATCCTGGATCCAGGACCTACATGGGACCATCTAGGCTTTAACAATGACCATGTTTTAAATCCAGCACTTTATTACATTTTTGGGTACAGATTCCCACCCATGGCTAGTAAGGAATTTAACAAATTAACTCAATTTTTTTCAAGTCAAAAAGTACAAATATTTCCAAATAACGTATGTAACTGACTACACTGTAGTTTCCCCAACACCCCCACTGTGGTGGTAAAGTTCTCTCCCCAGCCAAGAGACAGAAGGTATTAGTAACAAAGTGTAGTTGCACTATCCCAACATGGACACCTAAGTTCCTCCATCGCTCATGAGCAAAGTCAACCCAGGGACTAGGCTATGTCTGGTGTTATAGTGATTACCTCTCCTGGTCACACAATATACTGTTCAAGGCAAACTGATCTGTGCTGGTTGGTGTTACACACAACCAACCATACTGATTGATAGACAGTACAACCTAATGCTTCGACGTGTGTTATAAATACCTGTACTGTATAAGGCAATGCCCAACTCAAATTTGTACTGGTATTTTGAATTGCATATTTGTTTTTTCAAAGAATGCTACATGCTGGAAGATCAGTTGTGTTTTGTATTGGTTGGAGTTGGAAGGGTAAAATACCATGACCACCACACTTATAACATACTTAATTTAACAGAGGGCTAATGTAGGATTTTTTTAAACGATAAATATGCGGAGTAATATTGCCTCAAAGCAAGCAATGTATTTTAAATGGGGGCATTTTGTATATTTGACTGTACTTGCAATGAGGCACCTTCAACATGTATGTTGTAAAACATAAACTGCCACTTTCTGCGTGATGGTGGTAGATACTGGACATGATCAGAAAATATGCACTTTGTACGACAAGCCATCAATGAACTCTCTCTTTGTACGGGAACATCTGACATTTCAGACTACATGCTTCTACGACATGCATGATTTTAGTACAGCCGATTGCCAGATTGTTCCCTAATCCCTAGGAATGAATGGGGAATGTTGGTGATTATGTTCGATGGGAGCTTAGAAGGGTTGGTTGGGGTTAACGCCTTATTCTGCTATCGCCTTATTCTGCCTTGGACCTGTAGATTGCCTGCCTCTGCTGCAGCTGTGGCTTGTTCATCTCTCACTGTCCTCCATTGTTTTGTGTCTCCCTATCTCAATCTGTTCATACTGTATGTCTGGGTCTGCTGGATAGGACCAGGTTGGGTGACACCCTCAGACAAATAGTTCTGGATTCTGTTTCCCCCAAAACATTTCATTTATCTGATAGATATACTTTTGGGAGATAATGCCATGTCGCATTTGCATATCTCAGTCATTGCCCCTTAAAATGTATTTAGAATTTGTAATTGAAATATATTGGGAAATTAGCCTACCGCTGTAGCTCAATCGATCATCTCAGCGGGTGTATTTAGGACTTCAGTTTGAGTTTACTCTGAGCCAATAAGGAAACCATTGTCAGAAAATAGTTGGGTCATTTACCACGATAACTTGATATCTATGTTTCCTGACCTACTGTTGTTTCTGATGTGTATGGTGGAATAGGGGCATGCAGCGGTCCTATATCACCCGCACCATTCTGTCAGTATTGGTGTAGTTTGTTTTGTGTTTGTATGTTGACATGAGAAAACGGTGTGTATGAATGACAATCTGTATTCCCATCCTCACTCTATCATTGTAAACAAGCCAAATATTGAAGCCTACATTCTGTATTGAACTATACAACTTTTAAATAAAAATGTATATAATATATATATGTTTTTTCATGTATTCAATCTATTTTTGTATTATCTCTTTGCTGCCATCCTTGGGTGACATGACCAATGTAGTTCCGTCTTAGTTTCCGGTAGGACCAATAATAGAGTAGCACAATAGTTTAGACAAATATCCGTAGTGCAGTGTTGCGACAACTGACTCGGACAGCGACGTGTCTTGATATGAAATGGTGAATGACGTCTCTGGTGACTTTAAACAAACAGATATGACCTTTAGTTTGATGGCTGCTTTAAAACTTCGTCTGGCACAGTCTTATTTTCTTCGCTCTGGTATTGTCGTCGTCGTTAAATAGTTATCCACTGTCAGGATGGACGGCATGGGTCTGGCGGTCAGTCGTTCATCGAGTTTGACAATGTCGTACTCAAGAAACTTCCGTTGGATACATCAGAAGAGCCTAGTCCGCGAAGGGTGGAAGGAGTCTGTTTCTCCCGCGTAAAGCCCCAGCCAGTGGTCAAGCATAGGTTCGTGGCCGTCTTTAATGACGCTTTAGCTTTGCTTGGGCTGAACGCCGAGAAGGTTCTGAACGGCCCGCTTGGTCCAGAGTAACTGAGCGGCTCCAAAGTAATGCCAGGATCCGAGCCTGCCGCGTACTGCTACTGCGGTCACCAGTTCGGCTCGTTCGCCGGACAGCTGAGGGACGGGGCAGCCTGCTATCTGGGTGAAGTAAAAGCTCCAGTTGACTAGAGGCCAGTGCTGCTCCGGGAGAACCCGTATCCGGTGGGAGATTCAGGTCAAGGGAGCTGGTCTGACTCCCTACTCCTGGTCGGGCAGTTTACACAGTATTGCATGATAAGCATGACTAGACAGATATTTGTATTTTATTTTTTACTATTTACCTAAATGAAATCTGTTTTCTCAGTTTTTGGCCTATATATATATTTTTCATATGCAGTGCACAGTCTATGGAATTATGAATGCACATTTCTATAATTCTGTCATTCCCAGACAAGCTGACGGCCATAAGGCGCAGCGCTCCAGCATCAGAGAGTTTCTGTGCAGCGAGGCGGTGTTCGCTCTGGGGGTGCCCACTACCAGGGCAGGGTGACATCTGACAGCAAGGTGGTACGGGAGTTGTACTACAACAGGTACCCCACCAAAGAGAGGTGCTCTGTGGTCCTCTGCATCGCACCCACCTTTATCAGGTTACAATTACATCCTATCCCTTGGCCACTGCAGTAGGTTTAAAAACAAAGTGTTGTAGATTGATTCCCAGTTTTGACAAAATGACATGAACAACATGGAAATGTGTCACTCTCTGATCATTGTGTGTGTGTGCAGGTTCGGGTCCTTTGAGATCATTAAGGTGGCTGATGAAAACACAATGTGTCAATTTGTGTCAATTTTCAGAGAGGTAATCATGGACACTAGATTCAGTGAAGCATCAATCATTCATATGGAGTACAATAATGCTCTGATATGATTCTTGAAGGAATATGCCTATCCTTTTTGACTTTGAAACTACTTTGTGTCAAAGCAGACTGTAGGCCTACATTGGAGCTCTCTCTATCCTTTACCTTTTTGTTGTAGAGCCAAGCACACTGCTATCTATCCTCTTATCCTGTTCATCCCTGCTGTGACAGGAAGTCTTAATACAGTGAGAGTGTGACTTCCTTAGCGCACACACACTGCTATTAATTCATCTTCTTTAACGCTAAATGGTATTAACAAAGTAGTAACATGTAAGATGCTATTGTTTAGCGATTAAATATGCATTGTTATGCACATTCACATCCCTCATGAAGATTATCAAAAGCACAGCATACGATCCTCAAATATTTTTCCCTAACCCAGCGCCTATGCATGATATGACTGAAACCAGTAGACCCAAATCAACTCTTCTCGTCCAGTCTGACCCTTCTCTGTGTGCGTCCATGTCTTGGTGGTAGGTGATGCTGCGTACTGTTTCACTGGTGGCCCAGTGGCAATGTGTGGGCTTCTGCCATGGAGTCCTCAACACAGACAACATGAGCATCCTGGGGCTCACACTAGACTACGGGCCCTACGGCTTCATGGACAGGTACAGTAATTTACAGTACCTGACATACTGTCTACAGTAATTTACACTACCTGACATACTGTCTACAGTAATTTACACTACCTGACATACTGTCTACAATATCGTCTTAGATCCACATGATTTCAACAAGGATCTGGCTTCACGCTGTCTATTTCCTCCTCTCGCTTGTCTGCAGGTTTGATCCTGACTTCATCTGCAATGCCTCAGACAACTCAGGCTGCTACACTTATCAGGCCCAGCCGACTATCTGCCGCTGGAACCTGGCTCGCCTGGCCGATGGCCTTGGACCCAGAGCTGCCCCCAGGCCGAGCAGAGGCTGTCCTGGACGAGTACCTGCCCCTCTACAACACCTTCTACCTGGGCAACATGAGGAGGAAGCTGGGCCTGCTGAAGAAGGAAAAGTCAGAGGATGAGATGTTGATCACTGAGCTCCTGCAGACCATGCACAAAACAGGTAGGGAGAGAGACTCACTACATACTCAAATCAAATTTGTCACATACGGTGTTTAGCAGATGTTATTGCCGGTGTAGCAAAATGCTTGTGTTTCTAGCTCTAACAGTGCAGTAATATCTAACAAGTAATGTCTAACAATTTCACAACAAAACACACATCTAAAGGAATGGAATTAATATATAAATATAGGATAGAATACAGTATATACAGTGGCAAGAAAAAGTATGTGAACCCTTTGGAATTACCTGGATTTCTGCACAAATTGGTCATTTAAATTTGATCTGATCTTCTAAGTCACAACAATAGACAAACACAGTCTGCTTAAACTAATAACACACAAACAATTATATGTTTCCATGTATTTATTGAACACCCCGTGTAAACATTCACAGTGCAGGGTGGGAAAAGTATGTGAACCCTTGGATTTAATAACTGGTTGACTCTCCTTTGGCAGCAATAACCTCAATGTCTTCTGTAGTTGCGGATCAGACCTGCACAACGGTCGGGAGGAGTTTTGGACCATTCCTCTTTACAAAATATTTCAGTTCAGCAATATTCTTTGGATGTCTGGTGTGAACCACTCTCGAGGTCATGCCACAGCATCTCAATCGGGTTGAGGTCAGGATTCTGACTGGGCCACTCCAGAAGGAGTATTTTCTTCTGTGGAAGCCATTCTGTTGTTGATTTACTACTGTGTTTTGGGTCGTTGTCCTGTTGCATCACCCAACTTCTGTTGAGCTTTAATTGACGGACAGATAGCCTTACATTCTCCTGAAAAAGGTCTTGATAAACAAGGGAATTCATTTTTCCATTGATGATAGCAAGTTGTCCAGGCACTGAGGCAGCAAAGCAGCCCAAACCATGATGCTCCCTCCACCATACTTTACAGTTGGGATGAGGTTTTGATGTTGGTGTGCTGTGCATTTTTTTTTCTCCACACAGTGTTGTGTGTGCCTTCCAAACAACTCAACTTTAATCTTTCCACGGAATATTTTGACAGTAGCGCTGTGGAACATCCAGGTGCTCTTTTGCAAACTTCAGACGTGCAGCAATGTTTTTTTGGACAGCAGTGGTTTCTTCCGTGGTGTCCTCCCATGAACACCATTCTTGTTTAGTGTTTTGCATATCGTAGACTCGTCAACAGAGATGTTAGCATGTTCCAGAGATTTCTGTAAGTCTTTAGCTGACACTCAAGGATTATTCTTAACCTCATTGAGTATTCTGCGCTGTGCTCTTGCAGTCATCTTTGCATGACGGACACTGCTAGGGAGAGTAGCAACAGTGCTGAACTTTCTCAATTTATAGACAATTTGTCTTACTGTGGACTGATGAACATCAAGGCTTTTAGAGATACTTTTGTAACCCTTTCCAGCTTTATGCAAGTCAACCATTCTTAATCTTAGGTCTTCTGAGATATCTCTTGTTTGAGGCATGGTTCACATCCGGCAATGCTTCATGTGAATAGCAAACTCACATTGAGTTTTTTTTATATTGCAGGGCAGCTCTAGCCAACATCTCCAATCGCGTCTCATTGATTGGACTCCAGGTTAGCTGACCCCTGACTCCAATTAGCTTTTGGAGAAGTCATTAGCCTAGGGGTTCACATACGCTTGCCAACCTACACTGGGAATGTTTAAATTATGTATTCAAAATAGACAAGACAAATACAATTTGTTATTAGTTTAAGCACACTGTGTCTGTCTATTGTTGTGACTTAGAGGAAGATCAGATCAAATTTTTTGACCAATTTATGTAGAAATCCAGGTAATGGGCAGCAGGTAGCCTAGTGGTTAGAGCGTTGGGCCAGTAACCGAAAGTTTGCCAGCTCGAACCCCCGAACTGACAAGGTAAAAATCTGTCGTTCTGGCCCTGAACAAGGCAGTTAACCCACTGTTCCTAGGCCGTCATTGTAAATAAGAATTTGTTCTTAACTGACTTGCCTAGTTAAATAAAGGTTAAAAAAAATTAAATTCAGTGTTTTTCTTGCAACTGTACATATGAGATGAGTAATGCAAAATATGTAAACATTATTAAAGTGAGTAGTGTTCCATTATTAAAAGTGGCCAGTGATTAGAGGCTGCTGCCCTATATACATAGACTTAATGTGCTAGTGATGGCTATTTAAGTCTGATGGCCTTGAGATGGAAGCTGTTTTTCAGTCTCTTGGTCCCAGCTTTGATGCACCTGTACTGACCTTGCCTTCTGGATGATAGCAGGGTGAACAGGCAGTGGCTCGGCTCGGGTGGTTGTCCTTGATGATCTTTTTGGCCTTCCTGTGACATTGTGTGCTGTAGGTGTCCTGGAGGGCAGGTAGTTTGCCCCCGGTGATGCGTTGGGCAGAACGCACTACGCTCTGGAGAGCCCTGCGGTTGCCGGTGGTGCAGTTGCCGTACCAGGTGATGATCCAGCCCGACAGATGCTCTCAATTGTGCATCTGTAAAAGTTTCTGAGGGTGTTAGAGGCCAAGCCAAATTTCTTCAGCCTCCTGAGGTTGAAGAGGTGCTGTAGTGCGGTGAAGGCTGCACAGTCTGTGTGGGTGGACCATTTCAGTTTGTCAGTGATGTGTACGCTGAGGAAATTGAAGCTTTCCACCTTCTCCACTGCGGTCCTGTCGATGTGGATAGGGGGGTGCTCCGTTTGCTTTTTCCTGAAGTCCACGATCAGCTGTTTTGTAGATGTTGGGTGAGAGGTTATTTTTCCTGGTACCACACTCCCAGGGCTCTCACCGCCTCCCTGTAGGCTGTCACATTGTTGGTAATCAGGCCTACTATTGTTGTCATCTGTAAATTTGATGATTGAGTTGGAGGCGTGCATGGTCATGCAGTCATGGGAGAACAGGGAGTACAGGAGGGGGCTGAGCACGCACCCTTGTGGGGCCCCTGTGTTGAGGATCAGCGAAGTGGAGGTGTTGTTTCCTACCTTCACCAGCTGGGGGTGGCCCGTTAGGAAGTCCAGGACCCAGTTGCACAGGGTGGGGTTCAGACCCTGGGACCTCGAGCTTAATGATGAGCTTGGAGGGTACTATGGTGTTAAATGCTGAGCTATAGTCAATGAACAGCATTCTTACATAGGTATTCCTCTTATCCAGATGGCATAGGGCAGTGCGATGGTGATTGCATCGTCTGTGGATCTATTGGGGCGGTAAGCAAATTGAAGTGGGTCTAGGGTGTCAGGTAAGGTGGAGGTGATATGATCCTTGACTAGTCTCTCAAAGCACTTCATGATGACAGAAGTGAGTGCTACGGGGCAAAAGTCATTTAGTTCAATTACCTTTGCTTTCTTGGGTACAAGAACAAAGGTGAACATCTTGAAGCATGTGGGGACAGCAGACTGGGATAGGGAGAGATTGAATATGTCTGTAAACACTCCTGTCAGCTGGTCTGCGCATGCTCTGAGGACGCGGCTAGGGATGCCGTCTGGGCCGGCAGCCTTGTGAGGGTTAACATGCTTAAATGTCTTACTCACGTCGGCCACGGCGGAGAGCCCACAGTCCTTGCTAGCGGGCTTCGTCGGTGGCACTGTTATCCTCAAAGCAGGTGAGAAAGTGTTTTAGCTTGTCCGGAAGCGAAACGTCATTGTACATAACAAAGCTAAGGGGAATGAGGAGGGACAAAGAACTGAGGGATGTGCCACAGTACACTCAACACAGATGCATAAAAAGGAGACTCGCAGTAACACCATTCACATGAAATACATGTAGCCAATAGAAGACAGCTTTGACACTACACTATGACTAAGCATGACTGCTTTAATCTCTGATCATTCATTTCCTTCCCCATTGTAGGACCAGACTTAACTAACACGTTTCGCTGTCTGAGCCAGATTCCCTTCCCCACTTCGGGCGACAGGGAGGCAGAGGAAGGAGTCATCAAAATGGCCACAGACCTCTTCCTGGAGCAGTGTGCCTCTCTGGAGGAGCTCAAGGCTGCCAACAAGCCCAGCATGGACACACAGTGAGAATAGATTGACATGAGCAGTAAGAACACAGTTAATGGTTTGTTTGAAGCTGACTTGAAGTTGGAGTAGAGGGACATTCTCATTGTAGACAAACGATTTGGTCAATAATACAGTAGTGGGAATTAGGGGTGTGAACGTTAAAATGAAATTGGGATCCTTGAGTGGTGGTGCTGCAGAGATTGTCATTCTGGAAGGTTCTCCCATCTCCACAGAGGAACTCTGTCAGAGTGACTGTTGGGTTATTGGTCACCTCCCTGACCAAGGCCCTTCTCCCCTGATTGCTCAGTTTGGCCAGGCGGCATGCACTAGGAAGAGTCTTGGTGGTTCCAAACTTCTTCCATTTAAGAATCATGGAGGCCACTGTGTTCTTGGGAACATTCAATGCTGCAGACATTTTTTTGGTACCCTACACCAGATCTGTGCCTCGACACATCTGTCTCGGAGTTCTATGGACAATTCCTTTGACCTCATAGCTTGGTTTTTGTTCTGACGTGCACTGTCAACTGTTGGACCTTATATAGACAGGTGTGTGCCTTTCCAAATCATGTCCAATCAATTGAATTTACCACAGGTGGACTCAATGAAGTTGTTGAAACACCTCAAGGATGATCAATGGAAACAGGATGCACCTGAGCTCAATTTCGAGTCTCATAGCAAAGGGTCTGAATACTTATATAAATAGGATATTTCTGTTTGGTATTTTTTTATAATTTTGCTAAAGAATTTTAACAACCTGTTTCACTTTGTCATTATGGGGGTATTGTGTGTAGATTGATGTTTTTTATTTATTTAATCCATTTTAGAATTAGTCTAAAGTAACAAAATTATCTGAATACTTTCCAAATGCATTGTATCTCTTTACTCTCTGCCTCTTCATCTCTTTTTCCTTCCTCTCTGCTTCTCCCTTCTAAAAGAATGTTTTGCAATCAAATTTTTATTGACTTTTTGCGTTAAGATCACCACTCTCTGTTCAGTGAGTTGACCATGCTACTGCATTTGGCCCAGAGCAACCTGTCCCTGTTCCAGATGGTCTCGGAACGGAGGACGGTGGCCATGAAGCTGGGTTGGCCGAAGGAGCTGCTGGAGGTCGAGGCCAAGCACAGAGAGAACTGGGTCACCTCATACAGGTCAGAAATAAGTAATGTAGTCTTAATTACATACTTACCTCTTTCTCATACTCAGTGTTTGACACTAGGCGACTTACTCACCCCTCCACCACCAGTGTGTATATCCCTAGCACTCACCTGCTCTAGAAATATAGCATGAGGAATTTAAGGCATGGAAAAGAGCAGGTTGGTCTAGTGTTTGCACTAGAAGTGTTTTTAGCCAGAGATATTTTTTGTCTGAGTCATCCAGCTCTGTGTTGTGACTGGTGCAGTAAGTGTCTGGCTGGGGAGGTTCAGGGCCAAAGGGACGTCCAGGCACTGCAGGAGGAGAGGGTGAAAGTGATGAATGGCACCAACCCACAATATGTCCTTAGGAACTACATCGCCCAGAATGCAATAGAGGCAGCCGAGAATGGAGACTTCTCTGAGATCAGGCTCCGATCCATGTTTTCTTCATTATTCTGTAATAGGGACCAAACGTTCAATACCGCTTCCCTCTTGACTTTCATTTGTGTTATTCCAAGCAATGACGTCACCATTACAGAAGCATTCTCACAATGAAAAAAAACATGCTCTCTTTCCCTTAACTTGCTTCTCTGGATTTCCATCTCATAGTTTGATCTTTCTCCCATCTCTGTGCCATAGGTCCAGCGGCTCTTGAAGGTTCTGGAGAAGCCTTTCTCTACCCAGCCGGGTCTGGAGCAACCGAGTTGTCTGGCCCAAGGCGTGGTTGAGGAGCAGGGAGAGATGGAGCAGCAGGGGGCAGAAGCGTTAGCATCCCGAATGTGTGTTCCCCATGACAGCAAGCTGCCAAGTTTGGGCCAATGAAATCTGTGTCACCTGATCTTCCCTTCTGATCACGCTTCCCTGACAGTCTACCCACCCATATGTACAATAGAGACTGTCACTGTCTTTTCTTCCTTTGTTTACCTATACCGCTCTCCTCATACTCTCTCTTTACTTGGGTGGGTAATGGCACGGAAAGTACATTTTAATGAGCTAAGATGCTCCGATGTTAACCACTCAGCCTATAGATATGCATGGTAATGATGTTGAGTTTTGGCACATTTCACAAAGTACAACCCTAGAAATCTGAAATGACACTTTTTTTTTGTTCCAAGTGATAATTACATTTATGGAAATATCATGTGTTCAGTTGATTTGTAGTCTTTATACAGATGTCTCTGTAGATCTGTGTAGCCTATTGGCTGTTTGGTTATGAATGACAGCCCAGACGTCCAGTCCTACAATGACCCGTCTGAGTCCGAGAGCCTAGGAGTATCACCTCTATGTACCAAATAATGTGTGAAAGGGAATGTACATGATTTACATATCATCTGAATTTTACAGAATAAGTCACATAATGTGACTGATTGAGCCACGAAGGACTTCACACACAAGTATAACATAAATGTCAACATTGTAAATGTCATAGCAACTGTAACACTGACCATTTGGTGCTTAATTGCACAAATACTACTACACCACATTGCAACGTGTAGGTCATGATGACATCCTATGTATTGCATACATTTTCCAGGAAGCTTCAAAACTGCCATTGTCAACTAAATATATGCCAAGGAAATCATGGCCAATGGTTTTGTTTGTTAATTTCTTGGGATAAATTGTTTTTTATGAATTGATATGGAAATGATATGTCATGATGCTGAAGAAATGGCTTTTATAGGGTGTTCCTTGGTAACTTGAATTTCTTTTAAACGTTAATATTGTGGCCCAAAGTTGAGCTATTTGTAACTTAAATGTAATGGACTGTTCAATATTCTGTTTTTGTAAGTTGGAAGGTTTTACTTATGGCAATTTTTGTGAAGGAAAAAGGAAAACAATATGCACTACTCAAATGGCTTCTCTTGGGCTGCAGGTAAATTCTCTGAGGTACATATGAATCAAACTCATAAATGAACATTTCAACTATTGTGACCACCACCATATCTTTGCCATTACCCCCTTTAAAACATGTCATACCATGAGGAATAGAGGGACCTCTGTCAGGTGATGGATGAGCAATAAGTCTGTTCATATTGATCAGCATTAACATTGCTTATAATAGAATAGACTATCCTAAAGTATAACCTGTGGTGTTTTTATTTATTGATTATTAATGTACATATGAAATGTATTATCTTCTGAGAGCTTCCTCTATATGTGAATCGTAGTTGGTAAACTTATACAAAAATATGTTGGCTGTTGTCTTTTTCTGTTTTTTGTGTGCACACCAATGCGTAGACCTAAACATGCACAACAGTATAGCCTTCATTGACATTACATTCCAGCCTGTCTCTTCATGCCTGGTTTAAGTAACCTTTCATCTGAAGGATTAATGTTGCTCATGTTAAACAGTAAATACAAGAGCCCACCAAACCTACCTGGAATGTCTGTACTCCTGGTGCCTCCTTAATGCACAAGTCCCAGCAAGCCCTGAACACAGTGGGTACTCTACATCTCAACACGCCCAAGGCAGAAAGCCACATAGGAGCAGCAGCAACAACAAGCAGGCCTGTAACAATTCATCTTACACACAGTCATACTTGTATTCCTACTTGTTGTATACCATTGATATTCTTATCTTCCCGGTGATCTAATAATTGGAATTGATTAGGGTGCTTTCTTGACAATCTATTCTACTCAGCAGAGTTATTTATCGAAATAGAACTCATACAACACTAATCAGCACTTGTATTGTGCACCCAGCATGGGTCTACATATGCATGTCCCTTTTTAGTTAGTGGCTGTCTTGTCACACTACACTTCATGAGACTCGGGAGTGGCTGTGCTGTGGTTGACCCCAGGCGGCATCTTATAGCTGCGCAAGCTGCGCGGTCGACGCGCTGCGCATTCGGTGACGAGAATGAATTCAAGAACGCATAGGTAGGACAATGGGTGTGTAAACGAAACTGGGGAATCACTTCTTGGAACACGTACTAGACTTGTTAAATCGGGTCAAATAAGATGTCGAGCCGGACCAGACCTGGCTACTGTCGCCAGGACGTGAACAAAACCACCTGGGAGGTACCGGAGCGGTACAGGGATCTAAAACAGGTGGGGACAGGGGCGTACGGTACAGTCTGGTAAGTGTCGTGGCAACTGGGTTGGGAAGAGATGTCAGGCTAACGTTACATGCTTTGTTGCACTTTGACATAGCTTGGTGCAGGGCTCTCCAACCCTGTTCCTTGAGAGCTACAGTCCTGTTGTTTTTCACTCCAACCCTAATCTAGCGCACCTGATTTACTGAATGTTTAGTTTTTCGCAGAAAAAAGAACAAAACGAGAGAAAAGCTAAAGCTTCTCTCGAGTTTCACACAAAAGAGGGCCACTTCCTTATTTAAGGGACACATTTAATTTCTTTCATATCAACCCATTTTGAAGTTTCACAGCCTTTGGATTTCTGACTAACCTCCCTGGTCTTTGCAATAGACCTACACATGTAATGTATGTCTGTAGAATGACATTCTGTATGATACAGCCCAAATAAAGCGTATATTATTATTACATACTTCAAAAGTGTACATAATCAAAAACGATCAGAAACAGATGTGCTTTAAATCATTTGCGCATTGCCGTTGTACTCTAGACACAATACCTTTGTGTGGCTCACAGCATGAGGTCGTTACATTGTTGTTATCAATGATTAACTCTGTGGGCGTATTCAGAGTTGTGTTGGCTGGCTGAATGGTTTTTGCAATCCGGGATCCTTGGGACGCCCCATTGAAGTTAACATTTCAAATTGTAAGGGTAAAATGCACTGCATGGTAAATTCCGACGTCTGCATTTTACGGTGATATGGCCTCTGCAGAAGTCAGGGAATTCACACTTGCGCTTCTCCGAGCAGCACAGAGCTATTGTGAAGAAGGTTGTCATGGAGGTGAGTTTGTGTTTTTACACTCCCGCCCTCACCTACATCAACCAATCATGTAATTGCGGAGCTGTACTATGGCGCGAGATACCTGCCTAATGATTGAACATACTTATCGTTGGGATCGTAAGAAAAGCCGTGCGTGAAACAAACGTTTTAAAAAATATATTTGGATATTTATTTATTCTCTCAACATCTTGCCAAAGCATGTTTTGTAGTTAATATGAATTTTAAATAATTTGACACGATTTATATGAATCGGGTCATGAACATATGGACTTTGAAATTAACAAGAGAGAGGACGTAGGCTAAGT
The DNA here is from genome assembly GCF_965601325.2 of Salmo salar. Taxonomy (NCBI): domain Eukaryota; kingdom Metazoa; phylum Chordata; class Actinopteri; order Salmoniformes; family Salmonidae; genus Salmo; species Salmo salar. The sequence continues at coordinate 17,823,387 of NC_138306.1, read as the reverse complement.
CTGACATAAGCTTATTTCCACACTTACAATAACTCTGTTGCAGTGGTCTTAGTCTCCTTATAGGCTCTTCCCGCCATTGTGACACTGCTACCATGTTATTTTTACATTTTATTTAATCTTTATTTAACCAGGTAGGCCAGTTGAGAAAGGAGGAATAGGCTTTGGGGGTGACCAGTGAAATATACCTGCTGGAGCACGTGCGATGGGTGGGTGTTACTATGGAGACCAGTGAACTGAGATAAGGCGGGGCTTTACCTAGCAAAGACTTGTAGATGACCTGAAGCCAGTGAGTTTGGTGACTAATATGAAGTGAGGGCCAGCCAACGAGAGCATACAGGTCGCAATGGTGGGTAGTATATGGGGCTTTGGTGACAAAACAGATGGCACTGTGATATACTGCATCCAATTTGCTGAGTCGAGTATTCGAGGCTATTTTATAAATGACATCGCCGAAGTCAAGGATCAGTAGGATAGTCAGTTTTACGAGGGTATGTTTGGCAGCATGAGTGAAGGAGGCTTTGTTGCGAAATAGGAAGCCAATTCTAGATTTAATTTTGGATTGGAGATGCTTAATGTGAGTCTGGAAGGAGAGTTTATAGTCTAACCAGACACCTAGGTATTTGTAATTGTCCACATATTCTAAGTCAGAACCGTCCAGAGTAGGGATGCTTGACGGGCGGGCATGTGCGGGCAGCGATCGGTTGAAGAGCATGCATTTAAGAGCAGTTGGAGGCCACAGAAGGAGAGTTGTATGGCATTGAATCTCGTCTGGAGGTTAGTTCACACAGTGTCCAAAGAAGGGCCAGAAGTTTACAGAATAGTGTCGTCTGTGTAGAGGTGGATCAGAGAATGACCAGCAGCAAGAGCAACATCATTGATGTATACAGAGAAAAGAGTCGGCCCGAGAATTGAACCCTGTGGCACCTACCATAGAGCCTGCTAGAGGTCCAGACAACAGGCCCTCCGATTTGACACACTGAATTCTGTCTGAGAAGTAGTTGGTAAACCAGACGACGCAGTCATTTGAGAAACCAAGGCTGTTGAGTCTGCCGAGAAGAATGTGGTGATTGACAGAGTCGAAAGCCTTGACCAGGTCGATGAATACGGCTGCACAGTATTGTCTTTTATCGATGGCGGTTATGATATCATTTAGGACCTTGAGCGTGGCTGAGGTGCACCTATGACCAGCTCGGAAACCAGATTGCATAGAGGAGAAGGTACGGTGGGATTCGAAATGGTCGGTGATCTGTTTGTTAACTTGGCTTTTGAAGACCTTAAAAGGGCAGGGTAGGATAGATATAGGTCTATAACAGTTTGGGTCTAGAGTGTCTCCCCCTTTAAAGAGGGGGATGACCGCGGCAGCTTTCCAGTCTTTGGGGATCTCAGACGATACGAAAGAGAGATTGAACAGGCTAGTAAAAGGGGTTGCAACAATTTTGGCAGATAATTTTAGTAAGAGAGGGTCCAGAATGTCTATCCGAGCTGATTTGTAGGGGTCCAGATTTTTCAACTCTTTCAGAACATCAGTTATCTGGATTTGGGTGAAGGAGAAATCGGGGAGGTTTGGGCAAGTTACTGTGGGGGGTGCAGGGCTGTTGACCAGGGTAGGGGTAGCCTGGTGGAAAGCATGGCCAGCCATAGAAAAATGCTTAATGAAATTCTCAATTATCGTGGATTTATTGGTGGTGACAGTGTTTCTTAGCCTCAGTACAGTGGGCAGCTGGGAGGAGGTGCTCTAATTCTCCATGGACTACAATGTCCCAGAACTTTTTGGAGTTTGTGCTACAGGATGCAAATTTCTGTTTGAAAAAGCTAGCCTTTGCTTTCCTAACTGCCTGTGTTTATTGGTTCCTGACTTCCCTGAAAAGTTGCATATCGCAGGGGCTATTCGATGCTAATGCAGTATGCCACGTTTTTGTGCTGGTCAAGGGCAGTCAGGTCTGGAGTGAACCAAGGGCTATATCTGTTCCTGGTTCTACATTTTTTGAATGGGGCAGGCTTATTTAAGATGGTGAGGAAGGAACTTTTAAAGAATAACCAGGCATCCTCTACTGACGGAATGAGGTCAATATCCTTCCCGGATACCCAGGCCAGGTCGATTAGAAAGGCCTGCAAGCTGAAGTGTTTTAGGGAGCATTTGACAGTGATGAGGGGTGGTCGTTTGACCGCAGATCCATTACGGACGCAGTCAATGAGGCAGTGATCGCTGAGATCCTGGTTGAAGACAGCAGTATTTAGAGGGCAGGTTGGTCAGGATGATATCTATGACGGTGCCCGTGTTTACAGATTTGGGGTTGTACCTGGTAGGTTCATTGATAATTTGTGTGAGATTGAGGGCATCTAGCTTAGATTGTAGGACGGCCGGGGTGTTAAGCATGTCCCAGTTTAGGTCACCTAACAGTACGAGCTCTGAAGATAGATGGGGGCCAATCAATTCACATATGGTGTCCAGGGCACAGCTGGGGGCAGTGGGTGGCCTATAACAAGCAGCAACGGTGAGAGACTTGTTTCTGGGAAGGTGGATTTTTAGAAGTAGAAGCTCGAATTGTTTGGGCACAGACCTGGATAGTATGACAGAACTCTGCAGGCTGTCTCTGCAGTAGATCGCAACTCTGCCCCCTTTGGCAGTTCTATCTTGTCGGAAAGTGTTATAGTTAGGGATGGAAATTCCAGGATTTTTGGTGGCCTTCCTATGCCAGGATTCAGACACGGCTAGGACATCCGGGTTGGCAGAGTGTGCTAAAGCAGTGAGTAAAACAAACTTAGGGAGGAGGCTTCTAATGTTAACATGCATGTAAAACCAAGGCTTTTACGGTTACAGAAGTCAACAAATGAGAGCACCTGCGGAATGGGAGTGGAGCTAGGCGCTGCAGGGCCTGGATTAACCTCTACATCACCAGAGGAGGAGTAGGATAAGGGTACGGCTAAAGGCTATAAGAGCTGGTCGTCTAGTGCGTTGGGAGCAGAGAGTAAAAGGAACAGGTTTCTGGGCGCGGAAGAATAGATTCAAGGCATAATGTACAGGCAAGGGTATGGTTGGATGTGAATACAGTGGAGGTTAACCTAGGCATTGAGTGACGATGAGAGAGGTTTTGTCTCTAGAGTCGTCATTTAGAGCAGGTGAGGTCACCGCATGTGTGGGAGGTGAAAAAAAGGGCTAGCTAAGGCATATTGAGCAGGGATGGAGTCTATACAGTGAAATAAGACAATAATCTCTAAACAAAACAGCAATGGACAATACATATTGACATTAGTGAGAGGCATGCGTAGCCGAGTGATCATAGGGACCAGTGGGATGCTAGGCGAGCTGGAGACACGGTGATTCAGACAGCTAGCGGGCCTGGGCTAGCAGAAGGGCCTTTGGGGGGACGTTGCGATGGAAGTAGTCTGTTGTAGCACCCTCGGACGGTTACGTCGGCAGACCAGTTGTGTTGGATTGGCAGGGCTCCGTGTAGGCAGTAAAAGGGTCAAGGCCAATTGGAAAAATGGGTATTGTAGCCCAAGAAATTGGCTGATGGTCCTCTTCAGCTAACAGTCCGATATGCTCTAGACAGCTAGCGGGCCGTGGCTAGCAGGCTAGCGGATGGGCCTTCAGGGGACATCGTGACGGAGGAGCCTGTTGAAACCCCTCGGGCGGATTACATCGGTAGACCAGTCGTGGTGGAATCGGTGGGGCTCCGTGTCGGCAGTAAAAGGGGTCCAGACCAATTGGCAAAATATGTATTGTAGCCCAAGGAGTGGCTGATTGACCTCTTCAGCTACCCGGGAGATGGGCCTAGCACGAGGCTAGTTCCAGGCTCACTGGTGCTTGCTTTGGGGCAGAGATGTTAGCCGGGGGGTAGCCACTCGGATAGCAGCTAACTAGCTGCGATGATCCAGGTGAAAAGGTTCAGAGCTTGCGGTAGGAAACCGGAGATGTGGAGAAAGAGCAGTCCGGTATGCTCTAGGTTGAAACGCGCTGTGCAGACTGGCAGGAGTTGACCAGACTAAGGTTAGCTGATGACCGCTAGCAGTGGCTAACTGACTATTAGCTAGTAGCTAGTTAGCTGACTTTTTTCTGTTGGGGGTTCCGGTTCTAAAGTATAGAAAATAGCAGATCCATACCACATTGGGTGAGGCGGGCTGCAGGAGAGTATGTTGAAACTGAGGTTAAAAATATAAAAAATATATACAAAATATATACAAAGGGGAAAAAAAGATATATACATGGGACACGACAAGACAAAGACGTCTGAACTGCTGCGCCATCTTGGAAGAATGTTGAAGAACTTGTGATCTCCATGCAGCACCATTCGCCTTCGGAAAAGCACCCCTCAGCCTCAGAAGATGCCCTTCTGGAGGCATGCAGCCATAGAGTCAATTTGCCTACTAGCCAAGTAAAGTGCAGAGCATGTATGGTGCGTGCAACTCATCATTCCAACATATTTGAACATTTAATTCATCCTTCATTCAGTATGTCATCCATTCAGTCATTTGTCTGAGTTGCAATAGGAACTAAATCAAAGAGAATAGAACAGTCTTATCCATTTGTTTTTTTAAATCCATGTGTGTATTCAAAACTATCGAAATTCTCTAAAGTTCTTTAGCCTATCACTTCAAGTCAATGTTTAGTTTAGGCATATCCAAATAAAAAGTAGGCCTTCAACTTGGAGGTATTGCATTTCAGGCTATTATTTGGGGTACTGGTGTCTTGCAGAATAATTTTAGAACTCTGTTTGTGTTTTATAACTGTTTTTATTACAGGGCTCCCCTTAACAAGAGACCTTACCTCACAGGCCTATAATTATAGCCTCCTAATAGATTTTCAACAAAATAGTCGAAGAAGCACATGCAGTGGCTGATAGGGACAACAGATCTGGCAATAAGAATAGGCCATATGGATAGTTTTGACCATTTGGGGCCCCTTGGCTATTTCGCTCAGGACAGGTTATAGCCAATACTTAATCAATATTTTGTTTTGTCTCATTTATTGATATGGATATAGCCTCTGCGTGATGGGGTTGTGCAATGCACATGGCCTACACACAGAGCCTACACACAGAGTGGAATTCACTAATACAACAGTCAAAATGCCTAATATAAGGCCTACAGTCCGTGCTCCCAAATACTGGAAAAAGTGTGATTCATTAGGCTACATGATCACCACAGTAGGCTATACAAATTAATTATGCAATTATATGGCTATTAAATAAGACACAACAGCATGACATATTTAGATAACAGAATAAGCCTAGCCTAAAATATTAATATTTTCTATTTTGCCGCTCAGGCAGTTATGCTAGACAAGGCTCTTCTGTATCTTTATCATTCTCAAACAAGTCATTTGCTGAAGGTCCAAGCCTATACTATGTCATCTACTGGTATAACGTTATTTAATGCAGTTCTAAAACAAGCTCAAGACTTTTATTTTGGAAATGAAACCGGAAGCTGCAAAGCATCTCTAACGTCTGGGCTAGAGTTGCTTGATTGACTAGCTAACTTCGACTAGCTACGTTCGGTTTGTTCTTTGCAGATGCCACATAAGTAAAAAAAAAGATATGTAACCGAGTAAAGGGAGACTTAAAATAAGAATTGAACATGTAAATGTTAATTCATAGTCATAACATAGGGTTTGTAAGTTTACAGATCTAATTTAACGTTTACATTTAATGTTTCACGCATGGCTTTTCCAAACAATTTCCGTATGGATTTTCTTACAATCCCAATGATACATATATTCAACCTTTTGGCAGCTATCTCGCTCCATACTATATGGAGCCCTCCACATTGTTACAACATTTCAGAGGCGCACGGCGATGTGGTACGGAGCTCAATTTGTCGTTTGCACGTCTCCAGAGGATTTGCAATTGCGTCACACCATCCATAAGGCGTGTCCGACCACATTTTCAGATCAAGCATAAATTGTCTCTTAGTGTAGGGTATGGACGTCCCAAGGATCCCGGATAGTACTAACTCTGGGTGAATGCCAATTTGTAACACATGATCAACTCAGTGTTCCAAAGGTTGCGTTTACACAGGCAATTCTGATATTTTTATTATTTGGACCAATGACGTCAGAACTTCTGACGTCAGATATTTTTCAGATCTGATCTGATTGGTCAAAGACAAATTGGTAAAGAAGATATCCATCCTCTTTCCTACTTTTGAAAAAGGTCAAAGTTAATCGAGTAGAGGCAGGGAGGAGAAGGAAAGTGGACAAAAATGTGCTTGTATGAAATGAGACCTTTTTAAAGTAATTTGGTGTCATGATTCTGAAAGGTTAGATAGCTATCAAAAATGACAAGCTACTATGTGGGGAATTGTAGGTGGCTTGTTTCAGCTCATTGTATCATGTTATTGATACCATAACTGAGAGGTTGCACTTTTCTTGCACATATCTTACACAGTCTAGTGCATTTTAGAGTTGAAGACACCAACTGCAGATACACATGCTTGTTTTTGTGCATCAGAAAAGACTAAATAAAATTTAGAATCAGTTTGACAGGTGACAGACATATTATTTTACTATTAACATGCAGTGGGGAGAATTATATTGTCCCAGTCAGGAGCCCAGGCTTTTGTCATTGATGGTAGAGTTCTCATCTCTGGACTGCGCAAGGTTTGGATTGCATTCTGCTAAGGCACTTGTCTCTCTCTACATTGGTCAGCTACGTTTGTGTCCAGGGTGGGATCTTTTCGATACACTTATGGGGTATCGGTACACAAATGCTCCTAGAGAGAAGGGGGAATACTGAAGCATGCATTGATGACAGTTCTACAGTCTCCATCAGAGGCCCAGGCTTTTTGCATAGATGGTAAAGCTCTCATTTCTGGACTGTAACATTGTAAGATTGTGCCATCCATGGGACTTGATATATATTGATTGGTAGGTTACACTATATTTAGATACTTAAAATACTGCCTGATACACCTTTGCTATTTGTCTCCGTACTCAATAAATGGTGAGTACGTTTATTGTTCTTTATTCAAATGTATAAGCATGTCAAAGGACAAAAATAGTACAAAATACAACAAATGTAAGTACCTGATGATAGACACAAGGAAGCACATTAGATGTGCAGGACAACAGTATGTTGATGGCTGTAGATTTGTGATTCGTCTGTTAGCATGGAAATAACTGTAAATTAGCAGGGAGCTAATGCGACCATTACAATTAGAGCATGCTAACTCACTCTTACAGCAATAACATACACAAGCACATCCCAGATTGCCCCCAGGTACCACACACACATATATATGATCCAAGATGGCGTAGCAGTCAGACGTGTGTTTGTCTTGTCCCATGTAAATAGTCGGTCTCATAATTTTTTCGTATATATTTTTATCTCACTTTCCACCTATGATCTAAATATACTTTACTGCAACCCGCCTCACCCAATGTGGTACGGATCTGCTATTTTTATACGTTATAACTGGAACCTCCATCAGATGCTAGCCAGCTAACTAGCTACTAGCTAGTAGTCACTGTTAGCCACAGCTAGCGGTCTTCACCTTTATCTCGGTCAATACCTGCCAGTCTGCACAGCGCGATATCGGACTGCTTTTCTCCACCACATCACCGTATTCCTGCTGCAAGCTCTGGGCCATTACACCGGATCATCGCAGCTAGCTGGCTGCAATCGAGTGGCTACAACGCCTCTGTCCTGCTTCAAGCACCAGTTAGACTTGAGCTAGCCTCGAGCTAGGCCCATCTCCCGGCTAGCCGAAGAGGTATGCCTGCTAATTCGTGGGCTACAATAGCTCTTTTGCCAATTGGCCTGGACCCTTTATTGCCGACACGGAGCCCCGCCAATCCATCACGACTGGTCTGCCAACGTAATCGTCTGTGGTTTCAACAGGCTTTTCCGTTGCGTTGTCACCAAAGACCCATCTGCTAGCGCCGGCCCGCTAGCTTTCTGAACGCCTTGCCTCCCGCTCACCTAGCATAGTAGCGACTACCGAACAGCTCCTGGACTAACCTACTTCTGCTCATTGGACCAACCTACTTCTGCTCATTGGACCCTATGATCACTCGGCCACACATGCCTCTCTCTAATGTCAATATGCCTTGTCTTCTGCTGTTTCGGTTAGGTATCGTTTTATTTCACTGTAGAGTCCCTTGTCCAGCTCAACATGCCGCAGATAGCTCTTTTGTCACACACCCCACACATGGGGAGACCTCACCTGGCTTAGCTGGCGCCTCCAGAGATGCAAGCTCTCTCATCGTCACTCAATGCCTAGGTTTATCCCCACTGTACTCACATCCTACCATACCCTTGTCTGTACATTATGCCCTGAATCTATCCTACCACGCCCAGAAATCTGCCCTTTTTACTCTCTGTTCCCAATGCACTAGACGACCAGCTCTTATAGCCTTTAGCCGTACCCTTATCCTATTCCTGCTCTGTTCCTCTGGTGATGTAGAGGTTAACCCTGGCCCTGTAGCCCCCAGCATCACACCTATTCCCCAGGTGCTCTCATTTGTTGACTTGTGTAACCGTAAAAACCTTGGTTTTACATGCATGTTAACATCAGAAGCCTCCTCCCTAAATTTGTTTTATTCACTGCTTTAGCACACTCCGCCAACCTTGATGTCCTAGCCATGTCTGAATCCTGGCTTCGGAAGGCCACCAAAAATCCTGAAATTTCCATTCCCAACTACAACATGTTCCATCAATATAGAATTGCCAAAGGGGGTGGAGTTGCCATCTACTGCATAGATAGCCTGCAGAGTATTGTCATGCTATCCAGGTCTGTGCCCAAACAATTCGAGCTTCTAATCTGGATCCCTACAAATCACCTGGACTAGACAATCTGGACCCTCTCTTTCTAAAATTATCTGCCAAAATTGTTGCAACCCTTAATACTAGCCTGTTCAACCTCTCTTTCGTATTGTCTGAGATCCCTAAAGATTGGAAAGCTGCCTCGGTCATCCCCCTCTTCAAAGGGGGAGACACTCTAGACCCAAACTGTTACAGACCTATATCCATCCTGCCCTGCCTTTCTAAAGTCTTTGAAAGCTAAGTTAACAAACAGATCACCGACCATTTCGAATCCCACCGTACCTTATCCACTATGCAATCTGGTTTCCGAGCTGGTCATGGGTGCACCTCAGCCACGCTCAAGGTCCTAAACGATATCATTACCGCCATAGATAAAAGACAGTACTGTGCAGCCGTTTTCATTGACCTGGCCAAGGCTTTCGACTCTGTCAATCACCACATTCTTATCGGCAGACTCAACAGCCTTGGTTTCTCAAATGACTGCCTCGCCTGGTTCACCAACTACTTCTCAGATAGAGTTCAATGTATAAAATCGGAGGGCCTGTTGTCCGGACCTCTGGCAGTCTCTATGGGGGTGCCACAGGATTCAATTCTCGGGCCTACTCTTTTCTCTGTATATATAAATGATATCGCTCTTGCTGCTGGTCATTTTCTGATCCACCTCTATGCAGACGACACCATTCTGTATACATCTGGCCCTTCCTTGGACACTGTGTTAACAAACCTGCAAACGAGCTTCAATGCCATACAACACTCCTTCCGTGGCCTCCAACTGCTCTTAAATGCTAGTAAAACTAAATGCATGCTCTTCAACCAATTGCTGCCCGCACCTGCCCGCCCGCCTAGCATCACTACTCTGGACGGTTCTGACTTAGAAAATGTGGACAACAACAAATACCTAGGTGTCTGGTTAGACTGTAAACTCTCCTTCCAGACTCACATTAAGCATCTCCAATCCAAAATTAAATCTAGAATCGGCCTCCTATTTAGCAACAAAGCCTCCTTCACTCATGGTGCCAAACACACCCTCGTAAAACTGACTATCCTACCGATCCTCGACTTCGGCGATGTCATTTACAAAATAGCCTCCAACACTCTACTCAGCAAATTGGATGTAGTCTATCACAGTGCCATCCGTTTTGTCACCAAAGCCCCATATACTACCCACCACTGCGACCTGTATGCTCTCGTTGGCTGGCCCTCGCTACATATTCGTTGCCAAACCCACTGGCTCCAGGTCATCTATAAGTCTTTGCTAGGTAAATCCCTGCCTTATCTCAGCTCACTGGTCTCCATAGTAACACCCACCCGTAGCACACGCTCCAGCAGGTATATTTCACTGGTCATCCCGAAAGCCAACACCTCTTTGGCCGCCTTTCCTTCCTGTTCTCTGCTGCCAATGACTGGAACGAATTGCAAAAATCACTGAAGCTGGAGACTTATATCTCCCTCACTAACTTTAAGCATCAGCTGTCAGAGCAGTTTACCGATCACTGTACCTGTACACAGCTCATCTGTAAATAGCACACCCAACTACCTCATCCCCATATTGTTATTTATTTATTTTGGCTCTTTTGCACCCAAGTATCTCTACTTGCACATCATCTCCTGCACATCCATCACTCCAGTGTTAATGCTAAATTGTAATTATTTCGCCACTATGGCCTATTTATTGCCTTACCTCCCTAACCTTACTACATTTGCACACACTGTACGTAGATTTTTCTGTTGTGTTTTTGACTGTACGTTTGTTTATCCCATGTGTAACTCTGTGTTGTTGTTTTCGTCGCACTGCTTTTCTTTATCTTGGCCAGGTCGCAGTTGTAAATGAGAACTTGTTCTCAACTGGCCTGCCTGGTTAAATAAAGGTGAAATAAAAATACAAAAATGAAAAAAAATATATATATCTGTGTGTACAGTGCATTCGGAAAGTATTCAGACCCCTTGACTTTTTCCACATTTTGTTACGTTACAGCCTTATTCTAAAATGGGTTAAAAAATATATATACCCTCAGCAATCTATACACAATACCCAATAATAATAAAGCGAAAACAGGTTTTTAGAAATACCTTATTTACATAAGTATTCAGACCCTTTGCTATGAGACTCGAAATTGAGCTCAGGTCCATTCTGTTTCCATTGATCATCCTTGAGCTGTTTCTACAACTTGATTGGAGTTCACCTATGGTAAATTGAAATGATTGGACATGATTTGGAAAGACACACACCTGTTTATATAAAGGTCCCACAGTTGACAGTGCAGGTCAGAGCAAAAACCAAGCCATGAGATTGAAGGAATTGTCCGTAGAGCTCCGAGACAGGATTGTGTCGAGGCACAGATCTGGGAAAGGGTACCAAAATATGTCTGCAGCATTGAAGGTCCCCAAGAACACAGTGGCCTCAATCATTCTTAAATGGAAGAATTTTGGAACCACCAAGACTCTTCCAAGAGCTGGCTGCCCGGCCAAACTGAGCAATCAGGGGAGAAGGGACTTGGTCAGGGAGGTGACCAAGAACCCGATGGTCACTCTTGACAGAATTCTAGAGTTCCTCTGTGGAGATGGGAGAACCTTCCAGAAGGACAAGCATCTCTGAAGCACTCCACCAATGAGGTCTTTATGGTAGAGTAGCCAGACTGAAGCCACTCCTCAGTAAAAGGCACATGACAGCCTGCTTGGTGTTTGCCAAATGGCACCTAAAGACTGACACCATGAGAAACAAGATTCTCTTGTCTGATTAAACCAAGATTGAAGTCTTTGGCCTGAATGCCAAGCATCACGTCTGGAGGAAACCTGGCACCATTCCTACAGTGAAGCATGGTGGAGGTAGCATCAGGCTGTGGGGATGTTTTTCAGCGGCAGGGATTGGGAGACTAGTCAGATATCGGAGCAAAGTACAGAAAGATCCTTGATGAAAACATGCTCCAGAGTGCTCAGGATCTCAGACTGGGGCGAAGGTTCACCTTCAAAGCACACAGCCAAGACAACGCAGGAGTGGCTTTGGGACAAGTCTCTGAATGTCCTTGAGTGGCCCAGCCAGAGCCTGGACTTCAACCCGATCAAACATCTCTGGAGAGACCTGAAAATAGCTGTACAGCAACGCTCCCTATCCAACCTGACAGAGCTTGAGATGATCTGCAGAGAGGAATAAGAGAAACTCCCCAAATACAGATGTGCCAAGCTTGTAGCTTCATACCCAAGAAGACTTGAGGCTGTAATCACTGCCAAATGTGCTTAAACAAAGTACTGAGTAAAGGGTCTGAATAATTATGTAAATGTTGGGGGGTTGCAAAAAATTATATAAAAACCTGTTTTTGCTTTGTTATTATGGGGTATTGTGTGTAGATTGATAAGGGAATAAATCTTTTAAATACATTCTAGAATAAGGTTGTAACAAAATGTGGAAAAAGTCAAGGGGTCTGAATACTTTCCAAACACTGTAGATACATACGCACATCAGGACATGTACATTGTGAACTCGTACACATTATAAATATGAAAAAAGAATACGTGCGAATTCCCTCTATCTGCAAGCATGACCAATGGCATAACACTTTATTGACATCTGACTTGAACCAACCAATTAGAGTACATAAACATGAAATACACATTTCTGCAGTGTCAAGTGGAAACGTAACCAACCCTGTTTGTTACACATGAAACGTACATCTCGCACTCAGTCATAGTTATAGAATAATGAATGGATTGGCAAGATTTTGGCACTGTCAACTTTTATTAGGTTAGTAGTTACAATCAATTAACTCACCTAAATATACTCACATTTACTGAACATTTAGTATTTGAAACACAAACATTCATTTCCCTACTGCTTTACCTATAATCCTACAGGCTCTTTATCATTCTCCATACGTTATATTCCAATGCATTCGATATTATGCATACCCAGCATGGTGTTGGGCAGCTGCTATTTGAGAACTCATCTGGTTTAGAAATCAAACTGGTTATCTTATTGCAGAGCACATTGTACAACTGTTTTTAGAGAAGATTGGATTGCAAGGTATGGTATATGTGTAGGCTATTCCACATGTATTGGCTAATATGCAGATGTCGTTTTTAAACCGCCATTCTAGCATACAATAACTTATGACACACATCTTTATCTGCATGCTTTTATTTGGGTTTCTATGCAAATTATATGATTGAATGTTTCTTTAAGCCTTCAGCTAGTTACTTGAAATTAGACAATCATGACAAAACATTATTCAAAATTGAATTTACTGACAGAGATAGCTAATGAAAAACTAGCTACCTGAACAGGCACATTGACGTTTACAGCAAAGATGTTTAGAACTGTGTGTTTACAGCTGGCTAGGCTAGTCAACTGTAACATTGGCTAGCTTTCAATAAATTAGCTAAATGGTCAACGGCGTTACCTCTTCATATGATCAAGACCATTCCTATTCCATGCTGCATATTTAAAGTGTACTCGAAAACAGATATTTATATTTGTTCAGTCTTTGGGAGCTGACAGCAGATCACGATTTCATGTGAGGCTGTTTACATCTTAGAAGCAGGCCATTGGCTGCCTTCATCACGAGGTGTATGTACGGAAGTTCTGATTGGTTTCAAGTGTAGCAGTTCCCAAATTTGAAATATACTATTTTTCTAAGAAAATGTGTAAGAATTAAATGTGCCAACAAATGTTGTCATATATATATAAAAAAATCTGCTCCTCCCTCGACGTAGATCGATCAACTTCACTGTTTTCTGCGTCGGCACACGCAGAAAACTTGAATTGAATTAATTGAAGCCAAGGAAGTTCAAGCCTGACCACAGTCCTGTATGTAATTGTTTGCAGAAAACAGAATTCCTCATTATAGTGAATGGAAAATTGCCAATCTTCATGTAACTAATATTTTTTTCCGAAGACAATCATGGTACCAATAATTGCTTCTAATACACCAGATGTAAGTCACTGAACCAATTATAAAATTTAAAAAAATCGCACACATAAGTAGTTATAAGGTTTATTTAGTTGCTAATGGCAGCCTGCAGTACCCAGGTTGTCCTTCAACTGGAGTTAGCCTGCAACGTCACTTCTTAGAGTAGGTCACACTGCGCATTAATTTGGCTTCAAAAGAGTATTCACATAGAAATGAATGGTGTCACATGATCGATGGCTTTGACTTTCATATATACAGTAGTAACATGTTCTATTACAAAGAAACATTGCCATAGATAGAACAAGGAGACATATTTCACTGGATGTATACTGCTCAAAAAAATAAAGGGAACACTTAAACAACACATCCTAGATCTGAATGAAATAAATAATCTTATTAAATACTTTTTTCTTTACATAGTTGAATGTGCTGACAACAAAATCACACAAAAATAATCAATGGAAATCCAATTTATCAACCCATGGAGGTCTGGATTTGGAGTCACACTCAAAATTAAAGTGGAAAACCACACTACAGGCTGATCCAACTTTGATGTAATGTCCTTAAAACAAGTCAAAATGAGGCTCAGTAGTGTGTGTGGCCTCCACGTGCCTGTATGACTTCCCTACAACGCACGGGAATGCTCCTGATGAGGTGGCGGATGGTCTCCTGAGGGATCTCCTCCCAGACCTGGACTAAAGCATCCGCCAACTCCTGGACAGTCTGTGGTGCAACGTGGCGTTGATGGATGGAGCGAGACATGATGTCCCAGATGTGCTCAATTGGATTCAGGTCTGGGGAACGGGCGGTCCATAGCATCAATGCCTTCCTCTTGCAGGAACTGCTGACACACTCCAGCCACATGAGGTCTAGCATTGTCTTGCATTAGGAGGAACCCAGGGCCAACCGCACCAGCATATGGTCTCACAAGGGGTCTGAGGATCTCATCTCGGTACCTAATGGCAGTCAGGCTACCTCTGGCGAGCACATGGAGGGCTGTGCGGCCCTCCATGACTGACCCACCGCCAAACCGGTCATGCTGGAGGATGTTGCAGGCAGCAGAACGTTCTCCACGGCGTCTCCAGACTCTGTCACGTCTGTCACGTGCTCAGTGTGAACCTGCTTTCATCTGTGAAGAGCACAGGGCGCCAGTGGCGAATTTGCCAAACTTGGTGTTCTCTGGCAAATGCCAAACGTCCTGCACGGTGTTGGGCTGTAAGCACAACCCCCACCTGTGTACGTCGGGCCCTCATACCACCCTCATGGAGTCTGTTTCTGACCGTTTGAGCAGACACATGCACATTTGTGGCCTGCTGGAGGTCATTTTGCAGGGCTCTGGCAGTGCTTCTCCTGCTCCTCCTTGCACAAAGGCGGAGGTAGCGGTCCTGCTGCTGGGTTGTTGCCCTCCTACGGCCTCCTCCACGTCTCCTGATGTACTGGCCTGTCTCCTGGTAGCGCCTCCATGCTCTAGACACTACGCTGACAGACACAGCAAACCTTCTTGCCACAGCTCGCATTGATGTGCCATCCTGGATGAGCTGCACTACCTGAGCCACTTGTGTGGGTTGTAGACTCCGTCTCATGCTACCACTAGAGTGAAAGCACCGCCAGCATTCAAAAGTGACCAAAACATCAGCCAGGAAGCATAGGAACTGAGAAGTGGTCTGTGGTCCCCACCTGCAGAACCACTCCTTTATTGGGGGTGTCTTGCTAATTGCCTATAATTTCCACCTGTTGTCTATTCCATTTGCACAACAGCATGTGAAATTTATTGTCAATCAGTGTTGCTTCCTAAGTGGACAGTTTGATTTCACAGAAGTGTGATTGACTTGGAGTTACATTGTGTTGTTTAAGTGTTCCCTTTATTTTTTTGAGCAGTGTATAAAGGATGTATAAATATGAAGCATCCGCTTGGCGTTTCCACTCTACCAATTATGGTAGTGAGTGTAATGGGACAAGACGGATTTTGGCCTACATTCTGCAAATTTTCTCATCGATGAAACATTTGATCTCAATGCAGTTTTCTGTTCCCAAAACCAGAATCTGTTATGAACAAAGTGGACTAAGTTTAGTAGACTTTAGCCTTTGACAAAAGTTTTAAAAATCGTGTTGTTCAGGAGTGCAAAGTCGAATTTGGCATTGCTTTCTAGGTTTGGCTGAGAAATAGTGTATTGTAGCCCTGCTACCGCCAGATGGCGGTATTATTCCTTACATCTTTTGTAATTTTTGTCCATTTCAAAATGAGAAAAGACCGAAGGAATAATAAGTGTATAGGCGGTGGGAAGGGCCTTGAACTACAGACTGCTGGGTTGTTACATTGTGTTAGTCTATTTAAAATCAAATCACATTTTATTCATCACATGCGTAAAGAACAGGTGTGGACTAACAGTGAAATGCTTCCCAACAATGCAGAGAGAAAGAAAATAGAGAAATAATAGAAAATTAAAACACATAATAATAATAAAAAGTGATAATAGATACATAGTGAGTAACTATAACTTTCCTATATACAAGGAGTAATAGTACCAAGTCGATGAGCAGGGTTACGAGGTAATTGAAGTAGGTATGTACATATACATACATGTACATACATGTGAATTGTTAGATACTAATGCATAACATCTGCTAAATATGTGTATGTGACCAATACAATGATTTGATTTGATAACTATGATTAAAGTGAAAAATGGTAAACAATAGCAGCAGCGTGTTCACTGTAATGAGTCAAAAACGTTACTGCAAAAAGGGTCAATGCAGATAGCCCGGGTAGCTATTTGGTTAGCTATTTATCAGTCTTATGGCTTGGAGTTAGAAGCTGTTCATGTTACCGCTTGCCGTGCGGTAGCTGAGAGAACAGTCTATGACTTAGGTGGCGGGAGTCTTCTGACACCGCCTGCTATAGAGGTCCTGGATGGCAGGGAGCTCGGCCCCAGTGATATACTGGGCTGTCCACACTACTCTCTGTAGCGCCTCGTGGTCGGATGCCAAGCAGTTGCCATACCAAGCAGTGATGCAGCCAGTCAAGATGCTCTCAATGGTACAGCTGTATAACTTTTTGAGGATCTGTGGCCACATTTTTTTCACCCTCCTAAGGCGGAAGAGGCATTGTTGTCCCCTCTTTACGACTGTGTTGGTGTTTTTGGACCATGATAGATCCCAAGTGATGTGGACACTGAGGAACTTGAAGCCCGCGACCCGCTCCACTACAGCCCTGTTGATGTAAATGGGGGAGTGCTCGGCCTTCCATTTCCTGTAGTCCACGATCAGCTCCTTTGTCTTGCTGATGTTGAGGGAGAGGTTGTTGTCCTGGCACCATACTGCCAGGTCTCTGAACTCCCTATAGGCTGTCTCATCATTGTCGGGAATAAGGCCTGTCATCTGCGGCTACAGATGCGAGTGCTACGGTGCGATAGACATTTAAACAAGTTACTATGTCGTTCTTGGATACACGGACTATGGTGGTCTGTTTGAAACATGTAAGAGACTTGCCAGCTTGTCGGTGCATGCTCTGAGTATGCGTCCTGGTAATCTGTCTGGCCCTGCGGCCTTGTGAATGGTAACCTGTTTAACTTCTATGGGCTACGTGGGACGCTAGCTTCCCACCTGCAGGACACAGCCAGTGAAATATCAGGGCGGCAAATTCAAAAACAACAAAATGTCATTATTCAACTGTCTCAAACATACAACTATTTTACACCATTTTAAAGATACACTTCTCCTTGATGTAAGCACATTGTCCGATTTCAAAAAGGCTTTACAGTGAAAGCAAAACATTAGATTATGTTAGGAGAGTACATAGACAAAAATAATCACACAGCCATTTTCCAAGCAAGGACATGCGTCAATAAAACCCAAAACACAGCTAAATGAAGCACTAACCTTTGACGATCTTCATCAGATGACACTCCTAGGACATTATGTTACACAATACATGTATGCTTTGTTCGATAAAGTTCATATTTATATCCAAAAACAGCATTTTACATTGGCGCGTGATGTTCAGAAAATGTATTCCCACCAAAACCTCCGGTGAATGTGCACATCAATTTACAAAAATACTCATCATAAACGTTGACAAAATATCTAAAAATTATTTAAAGAATTATAGATAGACTACTCCTGGATGCAACCACTGTGTCAGATTTTAAAATAGCTTTACGGAGAAAGCATATTTTTCAATATTCTGAGTACATAGCTCAGCCATCCCACAAGCTATACAGACACCCGCCAAGTTCGGGGCCACCTAAACTCAGAATTAGTATAAGAAATATTCTCTTACCTTTGCTGATCTTCGTCAGAATGCATTCCCAGGACTGCTACTTCCACAAGAAATGTTGTTTTTGTTCGAAATAATAATCCATATTTATGTCCAAATACCTCCATTTTGTTCATGCGTTCGAGCACTATCCAAAGGCATAACGCGCGAGTGCAAAACCAGAGACAAAAAGTCAAAATGTTCCATTACCGTACTTAGAAGCATGTCAAACGCTGTTTAAAATCAATCTTTATGGTATTTTTAACGTAAAATTGCGATAATATTCCAACCGGACAATAGCGTATTCATTCAAGGAGAAAAAGCTTGCGCACTCGCGGGATCGAGCATATCCAATCCCTTTGTTGCCAGGCAGTCCACTCAGTAACTGAGCTCCTATTATCTGCCCAGTGACAGGAGAATGCTGAAACAACTTTCTGAAGGCTTTTGACAGCCAATGGAATCCTTAGGAGGTGCAACGTAACCCCACAGATACTGTAGTTTCGAAAGGGACTAGAAAGAAGAACTACAACTCTCAGATCCTCCACTTCCTGGTTGACTTTTTCTCAGGTTTTTGCCTGCCATATGAGTTCTGTTATACTCACAGACACCATTCAAACTGTTTTAGAAACTTCAGAGTGTTTTCTATCCAAATCTACTAATAATATGCATATTCTAGTTTCTGGGCCAGAGTAGTAACCTGTTTAAATTGGGTACGTTTTTCATCTGGCCGTGAAAATACTGCCCCCTAGCCCAGACAGGTTAAAGGTCATACTCACATCGGTTACAGAAAGTGTGATCACACAGTCATCCAGAACAGTTGGTTCTCTCACACATAATTCAGTGTTGCTTGGCTCGACACGAGCATAGAAGGCATTTAGCTAGTCTCTTAGGCTCGTGTCACTGGGCTGCGCATGGCTGGGTTTCCCTTTGTAACCCGTGATAGTTTGCAAGCCCTGCCACATCCGACGAGCATCAATCAGTGTATTAAAATTCGATATTAGTCCTGTAATGAAGCTTTGCGTGTCTTGCTCCTTGAAAGCGGCAGCTCTAACTCAGTGCGGATGTTGCCTATAATCAATAGCTTCTGGTTGGCATATGTACGTACAGTCACTGTGTGGACGACGTTGTCGATACACTTATTAATGAAGCTGGTGACTGATGTGGTAAACTCCTCAATGCCATCGGATGAATTTCCGAACATATTCCAGTCTGTGCTAGAAAAAATGTGCTGTAGCTTCATCAGCTTCATCTGACCATTTCCGTATTCAGCTGTTACTTCTTGTTTGAGTGTTTGCTTGTAAGCAGGAATCAGGAGGATAGAGTTATGGTCAGCGGATGACGAGGGAGAGCTTGCTTTGTATGTGTCTCTTTGTGTAGACTGAAGGTGATCTAGAGTTTTTTCACCTCTAGTTGCAAAGGTGACATGCTGGTAGAAATGAGGTAAAATGGTTTTCAGTTTTCCTGCATTAAAATCACAGGCCACTACGACCTTTGCCTCTGAATGAGCATTTTCTTGTTTGCTTATGGCCCTATACAGCTCCTTGAGTGCGGTCTTAGTGCCAGCATCGGTTTGTGATGGTAAATAAAATATAATGGATGAAAACAATTGGTAAATAGAAGGGTCTACAGCTTATCATGAGGTATTCTAACTCAGACGAGCAGAACCTCAAGACTTCCTTAATATTAGAGCTTGCGCACCAGCTGTTGCTATCAAAGAGACACACACCATTCCCCTTGAGCTTACCCGACGCTGCGGTTCTGTCCTGCCGATGCATAGAAAAACCAGCTAGAATATTATTGTTTCAGAGAAACATAAAATATTATAGTTCTTCAGATCCTGTTGATAGGATAGTCTCGAACGGAGCTCGTGTACATTCACCAATAGAACAGAGGGTAGAGGTGGATTATTTACTCCCCTCCGTAGTTTCATCAGGGTACCCGCACGTCGGCCTCTATATCGCCGTCTCTTTCTCTTCAGGGTGTCGGTGATTAGGTCCGGGGCTAACAGTATGTCCTGTGCCGCCGACTCATTGAAGTAGAAATCTTCATCCACATCGAGGTTAGGGCTGAGCTATAGCTGTGTTTGTGAGTCAAGGGCGGATCCCGAAAATGGTTCTTCTCACAAAAACGTCTGTAAAGTCCGAACGGTTTGAGCTACAAACTATTATGACCCATCTATGAAAAGCTGAGACTCTTACGGACATGCACTGTTTTGCTCTATGACGCTCACAAGCCACACGAGTCGTTAGAAGGTAAGAGGTTATTCTACATAGAAGATCATAGGAAATCACAGGTCATAGTGTCTATAATAGTGTAATAAGCTCACATAGTTTCTGTCACAAACTCCCAACTCCACACAATTGTCACTGACGAGTTGGATATTCATTTCCCACTAAGCAAACAATTTCAGGCTTTTGCTTGGCAGACCTGTCCCTTCTACTCCCGGTCCTCCTCTCTGGCGTTCATTGTCACCAGGTTACTACTCATCATTATGCACACCTGCCACCATCTTTACGCACACCTGCGCTTCATGACACTCACCTGGACTCCATTACCTTCCTGATTTCCTCCCCTATATCTGTCACTCCCTTTGGTTCTTTCCCCAGGCGTTAGTGATTCTGTTCCTGTGTTTTATGTTGGTACGCTACTCGTGGTTCTTGTTTTGTTCCATGTTTCAATAATTATTAAATTCACTCCCTGTACTTGCTTCCCGACTCCTAGCGTACACGTTACAGAATAACGCCTCACCAAAGGGAAGCAACAGTGATTTTTTTTTAACTCGTGCCGTCGGGTCCAAGGGCGGCTGCCAAAGCAACCGGGGATGCCTCAGCTGGCTCGACAGGTTCTCAAGCCTCGGTTGGCTCATCAGGCTTCCGTTGCCAACGCTAACGGGGATGCCTCAGCTAGCTCGTCAGGCTTCCATGCCTCAGCTGGCTCGTCGGGATCTCATGCCTCAGCTGGTTCGTCGGAATCCCATGCCTCAGCCGGCTCATCGGACTCCCGCGACTCAGCTGGCTCTACAGGTTCCCGCGCCTCCGCTGGCTCTGCAGGTTCCCACACCTCAGCAGAAGCGAGATTGGCCTGGTCCTCAGGACCGTCCCTCTGGTCTGCGTCCTGTGGCTGGAGCCGCGCATCAGGGAGGGGGTACTGTCACGTCTACTCCCACTCCTCCTCTCTGGCGCTCGTTGTCACCAGGTTACTGATCATTACGCACACCTGCCACCATCGTAACGAAGCACCTGCGCTTCATGAGACTCACCTAGACTCCATCACCTTCCTGATTTCCTCCCCTATATCTGTCACTCCCTTTGGTTCTTTCCCCAGGTGTTATTGATTCTGTTCCTGTGTTTTTATGTTGGTACGCTACTCGTGTTTCAGTTATTATTAAATTCACTCCCTGTACTTGCTTCCCGACTCCTAGCATACGCATTACAAGACCTTATTTGTTTATTGACATTTGTCATTAAAATCCATGAATTTAAATGTTTATGTCAAATTGTTTTGTGTTCTACTTGTAGCCCTGGTTGTCCGCAAAAGAAAATGATAAAACAGAAAGTAGAGAATTTTGTTCACTGTGGGAGGCCTACGACCAATGGAGTTAAAACGAAAATAACCTGATTCCGCGTTTGTATAGGACTCAAAGCTAAAATGTATGTTTTAAATAACTATTTGAGAACCAGAGGACCTTGTACCACTCTTCCTCTCTCCTTCCATCTCACCCTCATCTCCATGTCCGTCTCCAGCTCTGCGGTGGACTTCAGGACAGGGACCAAGGTGGCCATCAAGAAGCTCCACAGGCCCTTCCAGTCTGAGCTCTTTGCTAAGAGGGCTTATCGGGAGCTGAGGTTGCTCAAACACATGAAACATGAAAATGTAAGACTTGCAAGCCAATAGTCCGAAATCAACCCTTATCCCATTTAATTGCACTACTTTAGTCCTTAAGGGTTGCAGTCCTCAAGGCATTTTTGCGCCCTGAGTGACACTTAGTAATTGCAAGCAAGTAGCCTAAGTGATTGCCTTGGGTAATCCACTCCACACACAGTCTCTGATTAAATGGCAAGGATGAAAAGCAGAGAGGCTCCCGAAGACCAGAGTTGTGCATACCTGCCCTAAAAACACTAGGCTTATTAGCAATATACTGTAAGCTAGGCTTATAGGGTGTTTGTTTCTTTCTGTATCTCCTCTCCAACTGCTATGTAACAACCTGATCAAAACCTAATATAAGTTGTTTATTTTCCCTCGTTCTCTCCCTGGGGTTAGGTGATTGGCCTTGTGGATGTATTCACTGCTGACCTCTCCTTAGACAGATTCCATGATTTGTGAGTACACTTTTAATTTTCTTTTCATATTTGGTCACGAACGTCAAGTAAACAAAAAATGGAAGTTGGAAACAATATCCACATTCCACACCACTGGATGTTTAGCAAAGTCAAAGTTCCATCTTTCCTCTCCATGTTGGTTGGTCATTGCGAAGATATGTAGACATTTAGTCTCTCTCTCTCTCTCTCTCTCTCTCCTCGCTCTCTCGCTCTCTCACTCAGCTATCTGGTGATGCCTTTCATGGGAACCGATCTGGGGAAGTTGATGAAGTTACAGCAGCTCTCAGAGGACAAAGTACAGTTCCTGGTCTATCAGATGCTGAAAGGACTCAAGGTGTGTCTCAGTCACACACAATCTCATGAATACTTCTATACAGTACATGCATGTATATAAATATGTGTACACCCTGATATTGTATGTTATTGATGGAAATGCCTGTTGTATTCTTTTATTACAGTATATCCATTCTGCTGGCATAATTCATAGGGTAAGTGAATCTCCTTTTTCCTGTGTGTGTTTGTGTGTGAGCGGCTACTCAAAATGACCCAATGAATGTTTGTATCTGCAGGACCTCAAACCAGGGAATCTGGCCGTTAATCAGGAATGTGAGCTCAAGGTACGCAGTCACACACCCAGTGCTCTGATAACCTATAACATATCATATGAATTGGATTCGTAACATATCATACGAATTGCACACAAAAAAAACAGGGACAACTTTTGGCTCGTGAGCACCACTTTCAAAACTACTGGCTGAAAGAGGGAATCTTTAATAGCCTTTGCACAGACCAACAGACAACATTTCTCTCTGTTGACTTTCTTCTCATGGTTTGATGCATGAGCACAGTTTTGCAGCAATAATGACTTCCATATTATTTTGGAGTGTTATAGCTGTTATGATGTAGGTACAACGGTATAGTGCAGTCATGAACTGTCCCACTGATGTGCAATTGATTACTTTGACTGACAGCGGCTATTTTGAAGGATGTTTTACTTATGATTGTGATACAGTTGAAGTTGGAAGTTTACATACACCTAAGCCAAATACATTTAAACTCAGTTTTTCACAATTCCTGACATTTAATCCTAGTAAAAATTCCCAGTCTTAGGTCAGTTAGGATCACCACTTTATTTTAAGAATGTGAAATGTCAGAATAATAGTAGAGAGAGTGATTTATTTCAGCTTTTATTTCTTTCATCACATTCCCAGTGGGTCAGAAGTTTACATACACTCAATTAGTATTTGGTAGCATTGCCTTTAAATTGTTTAACTTGGGTCAAACGTTTCGGGTAGCCTTCCACAAGCTTCCCACAATAAATTGGGTGAATTTTGTCCCATTCCTCCTGACAGAGCTGGTGTAACTGAGTCAGGTTTGTAGGCCTCCTTGCTCGCACATGCTTTTTCAGTTCTGCCCACACATTTTCTATAGGATTGAGGTCAGGGCTTTGTGATGTCCACACCAATACCTTGACTTTGTTATCCTTAAGCCATTTTGCCCCAACTTTGGAAGTATGCTTGGGGTCATTGTCCATTTTGAAAGACCCATTTGCGACCAAGCTTTAACTTCCTGACTGATGTCTTGAGATGTTGCTTCAATATACCGACATAATGTTCCTTCCTCATGATGCCATCTATTTTGTGAAGTGCACCAGTCCCTCCTGCAGCAAAGCACCCCCACAACATGATGCTGCCACCCTCGTGTTTCATTGTTGGGATGGTGTTCTTCGGCTTGCAAGCCTCCCCCTTTTTCCTCCAAACATAACGATGGTCATTATGGCCAAACAGTTCTATTTTTGCTTCATCAGACCAGAGGACATTTCTCCAAAAAGTACAATCTTTGTCCCCATGTGCAGTTGCAAACCGTAGTCTGCCTTTTTTATGGCGGTTTTGGAGCAGTGGCTTCTTCCTTGCTGAGCGGCCTTTCAGTTTATGTCGATATAGGACTCGTTTTACTGTGGATATAGATACTTTTGTGCCTGTTTCCTCCAGCATCTTCACAAGGTCCTTTGCTGTTGTTCTGGGATTGATTTGCACTTTTCGCCCCAAAGTACTTTCATCTCTAGGAGACAGAACGCATCTCCTTCCTGAGCGGTATGACGGCTGCGTGATCCCATGGTGTTTATACTTGCGTACTATTGTTTGTACAGATGAATGTGGTACCTTCAGGCGTTTGGAAATTGCTCCCAAGGATGAACCACACTTTCTGAGGTCTTGGCTGATTTCTTTTAATTTTCCCATGATGTTAAGCTTGAAGGTAGGACTTGAAATACATCCACAGGTACACCTCC
The DNA here is from genome assembly GCF_965601325.2 of Salmo salar. Classification (NCBI taxonomy): domain Eukaryota; kingdom Metazoa; phylum Chordata; class Actinopteri; order Salmoniformes; family Salmonidae; genus Salmo; species Salmo salar. The sequence continues at coordinate 17,798,857 of NC_138306.1, read as the reverse complement.
AATTTATTCAAATGATGTCAATTAGCCTATCAGAAGCTTCTAAAGCCATGACCAAATTTTCTGGAATTTTCCAAGCTGTTTAAAGGCACAGTCAACTTAGTGTATGTAAACTTCTGACCCACTGGAATTGTGATCCAGTGAATTATAAGTGAAATAATCTGTCTGTAAACAATTGTTGGAAAAATTACTTGTGTCATGTACAAAGTAGATGTCCTAACCAACTTGCCAAAACTATAGTTTGTTAACAAGACATTTGTGGAGTGGTTGAAAAACGAGTTTTAATGACTCCGACCTAAGTGTATGTAAACTTCCGACTTCAACTGTATGTGGTTGTTTTACCTACATTAGTTGAATGCAGAGAGCATCAGCTGAATGACTAAAATGCAAATGTAATGTCCAGTAATAATAAAAGTGTGTTGTGTCTGTGTCAGATCCTGGACTTTGGCCTGGCGCGGCAGGCGGACAGTGAGATGACAGGCTACGTGGTGACCCGCTGGTACAGAGCCCCGGAGGTCATCCTCAGCTGGATGCACTACACCCAGACTGGTCAGCAGCACACCATGCAAACACTCCTCTTAACTGGTCCAGGATCAGATGTGTTGTCAAGTCGCTGATGGTTAAGGCTAATACTGGAATACAGACAACAGATCCTGGATCAGCTTTTTAACAAGGATGTAAATTCATCTGAGTGGTCTACATAGATGACAGAGTCAACTGAATGCGTTAAAGCCCATAGAGAATGGTAGAATGTCCACAAGGTAGTGCTCAAGCCTGTATTTTCTGCCTAGTGATGAATGCCCTTCAACATGGTTTTACCAGATTTAAACACCAACCATGTTAATGGAGGTTCTTTCTATCAGTTAACAGTATTCCCTCCCTTTCCTCTCTTCTCAGTGGACATCTGGTCTGTGGGCTGCATCATGGCAGAGATGCTGTCAGGGAAACCACTGTTCAAAGGCAATGACCGTATCCTGATCTGACCTTCCCATGAGCCCTCCTATCCACTGTTGCACAATACACATATGAAACTTTATTACTGTGGTTAATGTTGTTTATGTTGGAATCATACTTGCTTCCATTCTTACTTTTCGGTTTGACTGACTAGAACTAGATTATAACCTTATCATGGCCAGAAGGTTTTGTTTCACTTTCACACTAGACGCAATGTGTTTCTCGATGAGGATGTGTTCAGTATGTAGTTTGACCTTTGAACCTTGACCTGTGGAGCACAGACCTGGATCAGCTGACTGAGATCATGAAGATCACAGGGACACCCACTCAGGAGTTCATCACCAAACTGCAGTCTCAGGATGTGAGTCATGTACTTACATGCCAAACACATACTGTAGGTCTACATGCACACAGGCCTTGATTAAATAGGTTGACGTTCTCTTTCTCAGGCTAAAAACTATGTCAAAAGCCTTCCCAAAGTGCAAAAGAAAGACCTTCAGGCACTCTTTTCCACAGTCAACCCACAGGGTAAGACCATCACCATGTCATGTATAGTGAATCTGCAGTATCCCATCGTCATGACTACTGTTCCTATGTCTGCTGTCTGTATCTCTCTGTTTAGATGTGTGCATTCCCTCCTCTTAGGTGTATTGAGACTCTGATGATGCACTTTAAATGAAATTTGACTTGATTTTATTCTATATCTCCCTTCCCTTCATCTCCAGCGGTGACAGTTATAGAGCGCATGCTGCTGCTGGACCCAGAGAGCAGGGTGACGGCAGCGGCGGCCCTCGCCCTGCCATACTTCTCAGAGTTCAGGGAGCCAGAAGAGGAGACCGAGGCCCAGCCATACGACCACTCTGTAGACAACTCTGATCTGCCTCTGGAGCAGTGGAAACGTAAGGAGGGGAAGGCTGGGACAGAACCCAGGGTGTATTCATTGGCTCCAAATGGAAGATTATGTACTGAAACAGGGAGGATTACCTGGACTTGTCCATTAGAAGTGCTCGTTTTCTGTTGCAAAACGTTTTGCTACTGTGTGCCCTAATGAATATGATCCCAGGACAGAGGTGAGGTGGTTAACATTAAACCACTATTTAAGGCATTTTTAAAGCATATCCAGAAGTTCTGGGGTGGTATGACAGAGTCAGGCCTCACTGGAGCAGGGACTTACTTTTCATGTGTTGCTGATGTATTTTACAATGAGCTACTACAATACGCATATTTTCTGAATTTCATTCTCTTCCATGAATTTCAATGATAACCTTCTCTATGTAAACACTGATATGTTATGTATCTGTCTTCTCTTTCTCCTTCTGTTTGTTGACAGGTCACACGTTCACAGAGATCCTGTCTTTCCAGCCCATAGTGGTAGAGTCCAGGGAAACCGCACTGTAAGATGAAGCGTCACACATGGGAAAACAACCCTCCCCCACCACCATTTTTACAAGTGTGCCATCCTCTGTTCAATCAACATTCTCAGTCCATCGTGTGTGTATGTGTGTGTGGGGGTCCTCCCCTTGTGTGTAGTTTTTCAGCCATTTTCACACCAATGTGTTGTTGCCTCCTGTATAAAGCCCATATTCAACTGACATTCTAGGATGTTTCCTTGTGTGTGTGTGTAGCTGTGTAGTCTAAATATTTGTCGGTAACCACTACTGATCTTTCCTAAACCTTGTAATTCCCTCTTATTGCCTTAATGAAAGAACAATACCATACAGCCAAACAACATCTGAAAACCATTTACTAAAGTGTAAGCACAGAAGCAGTTTTCTGCCAAGGAATGCACACACATAAAAATCATTGGTAGCCTGTAAAAAGTTGCGCAAAAAAATCTATTTGTTTATTTGCCATTTACTGTAATTTTTCCTTACACTGGTTGTATTTTTTATTAACCCAGTTGTTCCAAAAAAATCCCAGATATGCCACTATGCAAATATTATGCCATTAGGCTACTAACCCCAATATGTAATCAATATAGTTTTTTTTTTAGATGTATGTAAAATAAAATAAAAGTATGTTTTATGATGGGAACATGCAGTGAATGCTCTGCCTAGAATAAAACAAGGCAACAGTAAACATGTCGTCCCCCATGAATGATGCAGCGCACCCCCAATTGCGATATTGCGTGTACCCACAGATTATCCATTATTATTGACCAGATACTCACCGCTCTAACAATGAAAATACATGTCTTCAAAAAGGGAAGGCAGTTAGCCTGGGTACCAGGCCAGGGCTTGACATTCAGGTACATTTGCCAGTTGCACACCAGGCCAAGATCACAGGAAAGCAAGTTATATTCAATCATGGGTGATTTCATGTTTCATTTGCAGTCTGGGCAATTATCTTTATATTGTAGCCAACCATAAAATCTGATATTTACACTGTTTGTTTGGAGAAGAAAATATAAAACCATCCCCCCTCTCAATGATGACATATAGCCTATATTAAACCGTTTAAGATGTAATATTACCCAGAAATGAGCCCAATAACAAATTGATGAAAAGCAATATCTTTAGGTACATAGTCCATATTTATCAGGCAGGTGTGTTATTATAGCAATAAACCTGATCACCTGTCTGATGCAGCATCGTGACTACATGTCTGAAGCATGGGGTTGCTCCTCTGCATCGTTTACCACAATAGGCTAATCATTAGCTAGATCACAGACTCTAAATATGATCTTGTTGCTTGTTTAATGTCCTAAAAAGAACTCCCACTGGCACTAATAAAATCGTGGGATTTTTACAGTGTTTAATACAGTGTAATTGTGTGAATTTTACAGTGACTAATAGGTATACCATTTATGCATTGGAATGGCTGACGCACTTCCCGTGGTTACGGAAGGCCTAAAGGCTAGAGCTACCTCTTACAAGGAACGGGACATGGACACATACAAGAAAGCCCGCGATGACCTCCGCCGAGACATCAAACATGCAAAAGGACAATACAGGAGGAAGGTGGAATCCTATTACACCGGCTCCAACGCTCGTCGTATGTGGCAGGGGTTGCAGATGGATTACAAAGGGAAACCCGTGAGATGCCCAGTGATGCAGAACTCCAAAATGAACTAAATGCCTTTTATGCTTGCTTTGAGTAATACGACACTGAGTCTTGCGTGAAAGCCTCTATTGTTACGGATGACTGTGTGATCTCGCTCTCTGTGGCCGATGTGAGTAAAACTTTTAAAAAGGTTAATTCTCGCAAAGCTGCCAGGCCAGACGGAATAACAGGGCACGTTCTCAGAGCATGCGCAGACCAGCTGCCAAGTGTCTTCACGGATATTTTCAATCTCTCCCAGTCTGAAATCCCAACATGTTTCAAGGTGACTATTATTGTCCCTGTTCCCAAGAACTCCAAGGTAAATGACTATCGCCCTGTAGCACTCACATCTGTAATTATCAAGTTCTTTGAAAGGCTGGTCATGACACACATCAACACGATCATCCCAGACACCCTGGACCCACTCCAACTGCCCCTCCACCGACCACCTCTCCTCTACCACCGACCACCCGTCCTCTCCTCTACCGCCTCACCACTGACCACCCCTCATCTCTGATTAAATAGGATCCCAAGTATCCAAAAATGTCATCAGTGCTTTTAAAGTTGATGACACTGCTCTTAAAATAGCATGTTCTCTCATCTGTAAAATAAATATCCAGAACTGATTAGTGTTATTAGTGGTCCAAAGTTTGGATGGCTGCTCTACACTGTGTATGCCTGACTCTATCTGAATATGTGTGTACTGTAACTCTATACTGTATATTTAATGTCTCACAGGAGCAACAAACAGCCTGTTATTTGTGTATTTGATATTCACCATGTGACTGTGCTTGGTTCCAGATGTTTGAGCCTATCTGGGATCCACATCTAGAGAGAGCGAGGCGTTCTGGGGCTAGTTTACAGCAGCCTGCATTTCCTCATACATTACTACATGTGTTGTGTACAGTACTGTAATATAAAGGCAGAGTGATTGGTGTCTGTAAGGAGATGTATACTGAAATGATAGAGTAAAGTCATAAGCAGCATTGCCATGTACACAAACTGGGCATTTACTGTAGTGGTGCTCTGTAAATATGAAATATTAGGGGTTCTTCACTGTCCCCATAGGAGAACCCTTTTTGGTTCGGGGTAGAACCCTTTTGGGTTCCAGGAAAGGGTTTTACATGGCTCACATCAATACCAGCCAGTGGAAAGCCTGGGTATGGCTCACATCAACACCATAATGCCGAAAACCATAGACCCACTCCAATTCGCATACCGACCCAACAGATCCACAGATGAAGCAATCTTAATCGCACTCAACACTGCCCTTTCCCACCTGGACAAAAGGAACACCTATGTGAGAATGCTGTTGATTGACTACAGCTCAGCATTCATAGTGCCCACAAATCTCATCACTAAGCTAAGGACCCTGAGACTAAACACCTCCCTCTGCAACTGGATCCTGGACTTCCTAACAGGCCGCCCCCAGGTGGTGAGGGTAGGTAACAACACATCTGCCATGCTGATCCTCAACACTGGGGCCCCTTAGGTGCGTGCTTAGTCCCCTGCTGTACTCCCTGTTCACACACGACTGCGTGGCCACACACAACTCCAACACCATCATTAAGTTTGCTGACAACACAACAGTGGTAGGCCTGATCACCGACAACTATGAGACAGCCTATAGGGAGGTCAGAGACCTGGCAGTGTGGTGCCAGGACAACAACCTCTCCCTCATTGTGAGCAAGACAAAGGAGCTGATCGTGGACTATAGGAAGAGGGAGGCCGAACAGGCCCCCATTAACATCGACGGGGGTGAAGAGGAGCGGATCGAGAGTTTCTTGGTGTCCACATCACCAACGAAATATAATGGTCCAAACACACCAAGACACTTGTGAAGAGGGCACGACAACACCTTTTATCCCTCAGGAGAATGAAAAGATTTGGCATGGGTCCCCAGATTCTCAAAACGTTCTACAGCTGCACCATCGAGAGTATCCTGACCTGTTGCATCACCGCCTGGTATGGCAATTGCTCGGCATCTGACCGTAAGGCGCTACAGAGGGTAGTGTGGATGGCCCAGTACATCACTGGGGCCAAGCTTCCTGACATCCAGGACCTATATACTAGGTGGTGTCAGAGGAAGGCCCAAAAAATTGTCAAAAAGACTCCAGTCACCCAAGTCATAGACTGTTCTCTCTGCTACCGCACAGCAAGCGGTACCGGAACGCCAAGTCTAGGACCAAAAGGCTCCTTAACAGCTTCTACCCCCAAGCCATAAGACTGCTGAACAATTAATCAAAATGGCCACCAGACTATTACATTGACCCCCCTCCATTTGTTTTGTACACTGCTGCTACTCGCTGTTTATTATCTATGCATAGTCACATTACAAATGACCTCGACTAACCTGTTGCCCCGCACATTGACTCGGTACCGGTACCCCCTGTATATGGCCTCGTTATTGTTTTGTAATTTTCTTGTGTTACTTTTTTAAACTTTTGTTTATTTAGTAAATATTTTCTTAATTCTATTTCTTGAACTGCATTGTTGGTTAAGGGCTTGTAAGTAAACATTTCAAGGTAAGGTCTACCTGTTGTATTCAGCGCATGTGACAAATAAAAATGTATTTGATTTGATTGGACATGGAACCAAAATAGTTCTTTAAATGGTTCTCCTATGGGGACAGCTGAATAACCCTTTTAGGTTCTAGATAGCACTTTTTTTTCTAAGCGTGTAAATGCTATGATGCACAGTTCTTTTCCATAATCTTTATCTGTTCAATAGAGCCCAGGAATGCACAATGTTCCAACATCACGTAACCATTTCCCAGGACTGTATTTGTGTTTTCTGGGTATTTGTTTGGGAGTGAATATGCCTATGTTTATTGTCCGTGAGGGTTTATTTTCCCATTTGCAGTATTACTGTGCGTTTGTGCGTGTGTGTGTATAAGTGTGCCTCTGTATTTGTCAAGTAAATCTCACTCTGAAATTCCCCTGGTGTAATGTGGCCTGTCTCTCTCTCTCTCTCATGCTCTCTGAGATATACCGGGGGAAGCCCACTTGTCTGTGGCTCCTTTGAACGAATCACTGGGCTAGCCAGGCAGGCGGAATGGTGGGGGGGGGGGGGGGGGGGGGAATTCCACAGGCTCTGTGGAATTCCACAACCTAACCCACCACAACCTAACCCACAACCTAACCCACCAGTTTGGCTCTGGAGATCTTCTCCTCCAGCTCCCCTGACCTTAGTGGAGGTGTCAGGGTTGCGGAGAGGGTGTACTATCGGGGTACAGATGGAGGAAGATGGGGTAAGAAGAGGTGAGAGAGAAGGGAATGATGGGGGAAGTAGAGACCATCGAGCAGGGAAATATAGGGGGAGAGGAGGAAATATGGGGAAGAGGGAAAAGATGGGGGGGAAGGGAAATGAGGGAGAGGAAGGGAAGTATGGAGAGACCGAGAGAGGGAGGTCAAAGAGATGGCCCCGCGGCCCCAGGACAAGGCTCCAGGGAGGGCCTATGGTACCTCCTCTCTACAGGGAGTTGTTTCATTTACATCAGCTCATTCATTAGCTGGCCTCCCTCTGTTTGAAGGCTTCTGTCAAACACTCAGCAGTGCAGCATGCCACTGTGTCTGATAGTGTTCACATGGAACTATTACTTAGGAAGAAGCTCTATGGACCTAGAAGTATCTGCTAGATGTTGTTGATGTATGGACTTGTATAGTGTGTCCCAAATGGCACTCTATTCTCTATATAGACCAAAAGTAGTGCCCTACATATGGAACAGGGTGCCATTTGGGACGCATCCATGATGGAGGTACAGTGGAGCACTCTAACCCCACCCCTACACACCCATCAGAGCGGTCACTTTCATGGGGCCTTCAGTTTATGGAGTGGGATAAAGTTCCACTTTTAGCCAAAGATCACGTTTAAAGTCAAGGTCAACACTGAGTCTCATATTGCAGTTGGCTTGCCACAGAGAAGGGCAAATGTTGGGCCTGCTTCTTTTTGTCCTGGTGTGAGGTGAGGATTTTGGATATAGTGCATCTGTTTCTCACTGAGAGCATTGAATACAGCTGTCAGGAAGAGCAGAATATTCGTCTAACTCAATCAAGCAACTGGCGTTTTTGCAACTATTGTGGAGGGCATTTCCTTTGGTTTTTGCAGTTTTTCTGGATGATATTATATTCACTCAGTTCCTACTATAGTTTAGAATGTAAGTGTAAGATGTGTATTGTTGAGATCTACAGGTAACTGCCAAAATAATGGAAACACTTGAGTAAATGAGGGATAAAAAGTATATTGAAAGCAGGTGCTTCCACACAGGTGTGGTTCCTGAGTTAATTAAGCAATCAACCTTCCATCATGCTTAGGGTCATGCATAAAAATGCTGGGCATGTCATTTATTTTGGATACCCCCAGTAGGATGGCAATGCACCCATCCACAGGGCACGAGTGGTCACTGAATGGTTTGATGAGCATGAAAACAATGTAAACCAAATGCCATGGCTGTCTCAGTCACCAAAACTCAACCCAATTGAACACTTATGGGAGATTCTGGAGCGGCACCTGAGACAGCGTTTTCCACCACCATCAACAACAAAACACTAAATTATGGAATTTATTGTGGAAGAATGGTGTCGCATCCCTCCAATAGAGTTCCAGACACTTGTAGAATATATGCCAAGGTACATTGATGCTGTTATGGCTCATTGTGGCCCACACCTATTAGGAAGCTTTATGTTGGTGTTTCCTTTATTGTGGCAGTTACCTGTATGTGTGTGGCCCAATCGTTATGGTACACAATTTGATTCAGACTATCACAGGGCAATGCCTCCTGCCTCAATTCATCAGTTTATGCAATATCAAACCCACCAAACACATTGGAACCTTTTGCTTTATTGTATACTGCCAAATATTAGATGGTGTGAAATTGGATTACATGGTATTAACACACATTCCAACTTCTGTGTAATTGCACATTATGGACACCAATAGTTCAGCCTAGCTGAGTCCAATCATCTGCCAAGATGAGACTCCCCTTGTGGGTTCATCTTATTTACAGCCTGGCGATGACCTTCGTGTCGAAGCAATCAACAGTGTGCAGGCATGTACATTTTATTCATTTAGCAGACGCTCTAATTCAGAGCGATTTAAAATTAGTGCATTCATCTTAAGATAGTTAGGTGGGACAACCACATATCACAATCATAGTAAGTAAAAATGTTCTTAAAGTAGCTATCAGCAAAGTCAGAGCTAGTAAGGGGGGAACGTTTAAGTTACAGTAAGCCCCAAAAGTATCATGAGTCTACTTCTTGTACCCTGCACCTGCATGTTACTGGATTTGCATACATTAAAACGTATTTAGTGAACATATTTACTTAACTTGGGACGACATACAGGGATTACTTACGTAACAGCCGTGGCTGGTATTTGGAGGAACAATAGTAAATCATGATTGATTTTATGGTCAAGTGGACATATGGCCAGCTGACCCTGGAGCAGACCCCAGCCATCCCTATGTTATCCCTCACCAAGGGTAACCTAATGCAGCAGGCGTAAAATAAATGCCTGAAACTAGATCCCCTACATACTGGTCTTGACGAGAGGAAACAAAAAACTGTCTGGGGAGGTTCTCTTCTGCGCTATTCAATCAATCCAGTAAATGTGGAGGAGAAGTTAAGATGGAATGTAACCTTGTTAACGTCCAAAAGCAAAGTCGAGTCACAGGCTCTCTTTCCATTTCCCTGAAAACGGGAACATCCGGCTGTTTGGGACTTGGCAGAGGGTACAGAAAGGGTGATAAACCCAAGAGACAGGGGGGGCCCAAGGAATCATGGGTAAGGCCTTGCTAGGGGGTCAAAGGTCACAGTCAATCATGGTGGGCATCTTTCTCTTTTTAGATCGGGTGTGGAGAGGGGCTCTCTCATGTGATCAGGTCAAGGTTGACAGAACTGCATGTTCCAAATGGAGTAGTCTGTTAGGAGTAGCTAGGATTGTTTCTGGTATCAGGCCAGCCAGGTTCATGCTCTGTTAATGGAATGCTAAGACACAACAGCTTGACTTAGATTTAAATGCTATGATGATTTTATGCAGTTATCACATTTTAAAATGAACATCACATGGTTTATATCGGTTTTTCGCCTATTTGGAAAGATAAACTGTTCTTTCACTCCCACACCTAATGCAATGGTAAATCCAAGCAGGGGCCATAGTGCAATAGGTCCAGGAGTGTGTCTGAAATCTTTTTGCTATTTTCACAGCTGGAATTATGAGCGCAATAGCTGGCGGTGGCGCGAAAAGGCTGGGTTTTAATGAATAAACAAGTTTGAGGTCTTGGCCAATTAACATGTTCCATGACTTAATACTGCATGCGTGTGTCTCAAGTTCTGAAGGTTATTAAAGGTCTTTGCATTGTCATCAACTCCAATTCGGCTGATGGCACAGAATATTCTCATCCTGGTATTGATAGCCTAATACAGTTTATTAAATAGCGTAGGACACAGTAATGCGTGATAGCAACAGTAAAACAACATCCAGTGTTTGCTCAATAGCCTATGCTTGGAGTGTTGGCAGTCAACATTGTTGTAATTGGCGTCAACGAGCCTAGCCTACATGTCTTTACGCATTGCACTTCTCCAACAACAAAAAAACACTAGACTCCCGTAAATTGTATTATATGTGGGATGCACATTCGCAATAAGCAAAATATAGCCTAGGCCTACCATTGATACTATATTATAGAACTGAATCATTTAAATACGTTTGGAGGAGCGCAGCTTTGGTAACCAGATGAGATGTGCTCTTTGGAGATGGGGATGGATACTTGAACAAGTGAAATGAAGGTATGCAAATAGGCATATGTGTGTGTATGTTTTAGGGTGTACAGTATATTTTCAATTCAAGGCACTATGATGAATAGACCATTTAAACACCTTTTATCGATAGGCTACTTTGCAAGGCCAGAATAAAAAAGACACAGCACATTACTGTTGAACCAGACAGTATACAGCGCCTTCAGAAAGCATTCATACCCCATGACTTATTCCACATTTTGTTATGTTACGACCTGAATTCAAAAATGGATTTAATCTATTTGGCAAGCCTAATGACAAAGTGAAAACATGGTTTTAGAAATTATCGCAAATACAGAAGTACCTTTGGCAGTGATTACAGCTGTGAGTCTTTCTGGGTAAGTCTCTAAGAGCTTTCCACACCAGGATTGTGCAACATTTGCACATGATTATTTTCAAAATTCTTCAAGCTCTGTCAAATTGGTTGTTGATCATTGCTAGATAACCATTTTAAGGTATTGCCATAGATTTTCAAGTAGATTTAAGTCAAAACTGTAACTCGGCAACTCAGAAACATTCACTGTTTTAAAGTCACCATTGGCCTCATGGTGAAATCCCTGAGTGGTTTCCTTCCTCTCCGGCAAATGAGTTAGGAAGGACGCCTGTATCTTTGTAGTGAATGGGTGTATTGATACACCATCCAAAGTGTAATTAATAACTTCACCATTCTCAAAGGGATATTCAATGTAATCTTTTTTATTTTTACCCATCTACCAATAACTGCCCTTTATGAGGCATTGGAAAACCTCTCTGGTCTTTGTGGTTTAATCTGTGTTTGAAATTCACTGCTCGACTGAGGGACTTTACAGATAATTGTATGTTTGGGGTACAGAGATGAGGTAGTCATTCAAAAATAATGTTAAACACTATTATTGCACACAGAGTGAGTCCATGCAACTTATTATGTGACTTGTTAAGCATATTTTTACTCCTGAACTTATTTAGGCTTGCCATAACAAAGGGGTTGAATACTTATTGTTCCAGCTTTTCATTTTTTATTAATTTGTAAACATTTTGAAAAGCATAATTCCACTTTTACATTATATGGTATTGTGTGTAGGCCAGTAACAAAACAATCTCAATGTAATCCATTTTAAATTCAGGCTGTAACACAACAAAATGTGGGAAAAGTCAAGGGGTGTGAATACTTTCTGAAGGCACTGTAGGTATGGGTAAGGGTAGCCTATGGAGGGCTTGATATAAAATGGAAAACAATCTGTTTGGGGTCAGGAGCATGATATCATAAATCGCTTCTCTCATTCCATGGCACTGTCCGCACACTTAGACCTAAATGTATTTACGAATAACATTTGCGCGTCTATACAAATGCTAGACTTGTATCATTGCTTTTTGTGGGTCTTAAAACTTCCCATTAGCGCTGCATGAAATTGTCACTTTTGCGCTTGTTTTTAAAGACACCTCAAATACTGCCAACCCTCCGACCGCAGCGCAAGCGCACTGCTGCCGAGTCAGACATTATTTTGCAGTGCATAGAATGGAGTAATGAGTGCATTCAGATGCGTGGTCTGTGCCAAATTTTCTTCACAATACAATAAACATAGGCTCATTCTGTTCTGGTCAACCCAAAGTATTGCGTCATGTCATCTTGTAACTGTACATCAAGCATAGTGATCATAAACGTTGACATTGTATATTATATGAGTTTTATGATATGGAAATGTGATGTGCACATTTGGACTCAAGGGTGTTCGCCTTGCTTGTATAATCATCAACGTCTCATCTTTTAAAATACATTGAGCTCTCGTAATTTCCAGAATTTCCCTCACTCGGACAACAAAACATTTGCAAAAGTTGGCCAATTAGCGGGAGGGATGGAGGCAACTTCTTTTCCGCACGGTGTTCAAGTTTAGAACGGCTGTCATTCAAAACCCATACAGTCAAAACCCATACAGCGCCGTGAAGCACAGAGACAGTGCTCTGACGTCATGTTTAGCATGTTACTGTACAGCCACTGAGCTCTGACGTCATGTTTAGCGTGTTACTGTACAGCCACTGAGCTCTGACGTCGTGTATAGCGTGTTACTGTACAGCCACTGAGCTCTGACGTCATGTATAGCGTGTTACTGTACAGCCACTGAGCTCTGACGTCATGTATAGCGTGTTACTGTACAGCCACTGAGCTCTGACGTCATGTATAGCGTGTTACTGTAAAGCCACTGAGCTCTGACGTCATGTATAGCGTGTTACTGTACAGCCACTGAGCTCTGACGTCATGTATAGCGTGTTACTGTACAGCCACTGAGCTCTGACGTCATGTATAGCGTGTTACTGTAAAGCCACTGAGCTCTGACGTCATGTATAGCGTGTTACTGTACAGCCACTGAGCTCTGACGTCATGTATAGCGTGTTACTGTACAGCCACTGAGCTCTGACGTCATGTATAGCGTGTTACTGTACAGCCACTGAGCTCTGACGTCATGTATAGCGTGTTACTGTACAGCCACTGAGCTCTGACGTCATGTATAGCGTGTTACTGTACAGCCACTGAGCTCTGACGTCATGTATAACGTGTTACTGTACAGCCACTGAGCTCTGACGTCATGTATAGCGTGTTACTGTACAGCCACTGAGCTCCGACGTCATGTATAGCATGTTATTGTACAGCCACTGCGTTCCATTTTAGCCGCTTATCAGTCTCCAATGTTCAACTCGTATACGGGTAGAAGTGTAAAGGGCTACACTTAAGTTACGTAAGCTTTCAAGATCTTCAAAGTCTCAAGCTTGACACGTTGAGAGTGGATAATTGATTTCAGTCATACAGTCTTACGGAAAGTGAGTATAAGCAGAAGAGTTGGCGTTTTTCCCTCTTACTAAAGCCATCATTCACTGAATTAGGTAATAAGGGAAACTCGTGCAGACACACATGCAGTGGTGGGTTGGTGGTGGAGGAGGGAGGTGGTTTCAGTGTCGGGATATATATATATATTTTTTTTTTGCTGAGGATGCCAGCGAGGCTGAGCGAGCTCTGGTTCAGACTGACTGGGCTGCAGGCCCACAGACAGGCCTCTGACAGACTCATCATGGCTGCCCACGTGGTTGGGGAAACACTGATCCAGAATCTGGCTTTACAGGAGACGGTGATATTCTCCTTTAAGCCCAAGAAGCAGTCATTCAACATGCCATTTACTAGCTTTTCAAGTTGAATCATGTCAAAATACGTTCTTTACTCACCAATTAGCAACTATCGTCATTTACTGCCGTTATGGCCGGTATGGATTTCCCCCAAAAATTCTAAATAAAAAGTTACATGCAACTGAAAAAAATCCTCTTCTACACAGTAGACAATTTACATAAAAATGGGGGAATCAGATACCTTTTATTGTTATCACACAGGTGGAATAAAGAACAGTTCTTATTTCAAACAACAACGGTCAACTTTGTTGCTATGCAATGTAATTAATACCGCTAGTGTATGTACTAAAGAAAAACATGAAGGTTCCTTTAACTTCAAATGACATGTTTGCTTAAAATAACATATTCAGCAGCATATGTGCATGGTGGGGTCTAGGTGTTGTGTTCGATCCATTGTTGCTTGCAACAAAAACTCGGGATTGATACAGTCAATGATGAACAGGCGCGTGCATGCTGAAAGCCCATTTGGAGCTGGGGATATCCTTTGTTTTTCTCTTCAGAGTATGCTTGAATGAGAAGACGGACTCACTTTTGTTTGAATCGGGGGTGTCCCTCCCTCCACGCTGCATGTGACAAAAACACTGACCGGCCCCCTTCACAATTCCTATGGATCGAACTACAGAACCTCCGCTTCAAGACATCTGTTCCTTTCTAACAGAGCGCGCCCCCGTTTCCAGAGCTGTGACTGAACGACCGACTCTCGTGGTCCCCGGACTGGTGATTTCCACATTTGCCCGTGATATCAACCAAAGATGAAGATCGACGTTGACTCAAACTCACCCTGCTCTTCTTTTCGCAGTTTGTAGACTGGAGGGAATTGGAACGAGGATTTTGCCTCCTCTCCATCACTCCCGTCCGAGCAGAGAGAGTCACCACCGAGCGTCAAAAGCCCGGTGCCATTGAGTAGCCGATTTCTTTTTGTCTGCCCTGTATCTGGGGGTTTCGCATCCTCTGCGTCTGGCTTGGATGGGAAAAGGACAACGAAGGGCGAGTGAAAAGATCGGGGTTCTGATGTTTGAATATTTTGCTGCTTCTGGACATTTAATTGATCGTATTCAGTCATCGTTGAGAGACTACTGTGATTATGGAGTCGGTAGAAAAGGAGTGCGGAGCGTTGGGTGGATTATTCCAAGCTATCGTCAACGACATGAAGGTACCAGAGCTCGATTCACGTCGACAGGTTTTACAGACCTATTGCATTGATGATCAGACGCAATTTACTGCCTTTGTTTCCTCTCCTGTTCCCTATTCCCTACCCCCTCACTGGCTATGCAATAGGATAAATTGTGATAAATAATTTTCCTTTGTGTTATTTGCCTAGAGTGGGCAGGTTTGTAGAGGGGCAGCTATTCTGGTGACGACCAACAGTATGTCCTTGAATAGAATCAGGCTGTTGATTTTTTGACGAGTTCATATTTGTAGGCTATACTTTGTTATGCAAAATGTATGTTATACTATTGTTATCTTTAACTAAATAATAACTGAATAATGTCTGAATAAAAAGCCTGGGTTCCCATTGGCCCACCTCTAATCAGTCATTGTTACATCCACAGTTGTTATGGATGTCTTGATGGATGTATCCGACAAACATGACAAACAACCTTTATATCACCTCAGCAACTGGGATGTGGACATATAAAGCATGATGCATACATTGATCACATAACCCATAACATGTTTTTGGTGTGTGCCTGTGTGCCTACACATTTTCCTGTGTCTAACGTCGGGTCAATGATGGAGAGAGGGGTTGATTGATCAAATTTGGCGACCCCTTCTCATCCAGGAAGGCACCTCTTTGACAAAGACATCATGTGTCAAATCACTTGACCATTTTGGCCACTAGCCCCTGGTCCCTATTGGCCGTGGTCTGGCTCACGGACAGCATATGGCCGCTGGCCAGTGTCCACCACCAAAGATTGTGATGTCTCTCTTTATATTTAGATGATGGGGGTTTTGGGGAATGGGCAGCCAAGCTGGACAAGTGCACATAGGTTGAGGCCGTGGCCTGGTTTGGTCTGTTGTACAAAAGATGGAAAGTATGAACAGGCATGGTCATCAGCCGTGGAGGAAGACAAGTTGGTCGCTGCCAAGAATTGTCGGGCGACATTGTCTACGAGGATAGGCTAGGGAAAAACCAGGACGAAGGTAACATTTGTAGCTTTTTTCCTAATTACTCAGAGATCGATAGAGCTAGAGACTCCATATTTTATGACAAACAACGTATATATGTACTCTATCATTAGCAACTGTAATTTCATTTCTAGGATAAATGAGTTGCAATGAAATAGACAGAGAACAGAACTACTGCGCCGTTATTTCTGTACCTGTTGGTAGGGCGGGAGTAACAGAGCATTGGGACGGAAGTAACAGCTGGCGAGTGCACAATATCTGTCTTATCTCCATGTTTCTGGTTTGTAATGCTTATTGCTTTCAACAAATGTAGTATCGGCCATAATTTCATGTTTGTGTCGATTTGAATAATTTATGCTGTAGGTTTATAATTTATGAAAATGAACCATGCGTCAACATCACAATGTTGCGCAACCACAATATTTTGCCATACAATATTAATCAGACTAAAATGGATGACATAATAGCTGTATTAACCATATTTTTCTCATCTTACCTGAATGGGGATGTAGTAGGATTAGTTTTTCACAATTTTCACTGACTATTCATGCTTAGCCCTTCCAATCAGGTGCGCTCCAGCTGTTCTTGTCATACGTGCTCCTCGTGTCTTGATAGAATAAACGTCTGTATGCCCTTCACAAACGGCAAACTCATCATGCTCATCACATTTCTATGTAATTGACCACCAGAATCATGAAGATATACAAATCAAATCAACATGTGATTTGTCACATACACATGGTTAGCAGATGTTAATGGTCACATACACGTGGTTAGCAGATGTTATTGGTCACTTACACATGGTTAGCAGATGTTAATGGTCACATACACATGGTTAGCAGATGTTATTGGTCACATACACATGGTTAGCAGATGTTAATGGTCACATACACATGGTTAGCAGATGTTATTGGTCACATACACGTGGTTAGCAGATGTTATTGGTCACATACACATGGTTAGCAGATGTTATTGGTCACATACACATGGTTAGCAGATGTTATTGGTCACATACACATGGTTAGCAGATGTTATTGGTCACATACACATGGTTAGCAGATGTTATTGGTCACATATACATGGTTAGCAGATTTAAATGCAAGTGTAGCAAAATACTTGTGCTTCTATTTCCAACAGTGCAGTAATATCTAACAAGTATTCTAACAATTCCCCAACAACTACCTAATACACACAAATCTAAAGGGGTGGAATAAGAATATGAACGTGTAAATATACGGATGAGCGGCATAGGCAAGGCGCAATAGATGGTATAAGGTGCAGTATATACATATGAGATGAGTAATGTAAGATATGTAAACATTATTAAAGTGGCATTGTTTAAAGTAACTAGTGATCCATTTATTAAAGTGGCCAGTGTCTATGTAGGCAGCAGTCTCTCTGAGTTAGTGATGGCTGTTTAGCAGTCTGATGGCCTTGAGATAGAAGCTGTTTTTCAGTCTTTCGGACCCAGCTTTGATGCACTTGTACTGACCTCGCCTTCTGGATGATAGCGGGGTGAACAGGCAGTGGCTCGGGTGGTTGTTGTCCTTGATTATCTTTTTGGCCTTCCTGTGACATCAGGTGCTGTAGGTGTCTTGGAGGGCGGGTAGTTTGCCCCTGGTGATGCATTGTGCAGACTGCACCACCCTCTTGAGAGCCCTGCGGTTGAGGGCTGTGCAGTTGCCATACTAGGCGGGGATACAGCCCGACAAGATGCTCTCGGTTGTGCATCTGTAAAAGTCTGTGAGGGTTTTAGGTGACAAGCCAGATTTCTTCAGCCTCCTGAGGTTGAAGAGGCGCTGTTGCGCCTTCTTCACCACAGTCTGTGTGGGTGGACCATTTCAGTTTGTCCGTGATGTGTACGCAGAGGAACTTAAAACTTTCCACCTTCTCCACTACTGTCCCTTCGATGTGGATGGGGGGTGCTCCCTCTGCTGTTTCCTGAAGTCCACGATCATTTCCTTTGTTTTGTTGACGTTGAGTGAGAGGTTGTTTTCCTGACACCACACTCCGAGTGCCCTCACCTCCTCCCTGTGGGCTGTCTCGTTGTTGTTGGTGATCAAGCTCACTACTGCCCTAGTGTTGAGGGTCAGGGAAGTGGAGATGTTGTTTCCTACCCTCACCACCTTGGGGGTGGCCCGTCAGGAAGTCAAGGACCCAGTTGCACAGGGATTTTGGGTTGAGACCCAAAAGTATGTGGACACCTGCTTATCGAACACCTCATTCCAAAATCATGGGCATTAATATGGAGTTGGTCCCCCCTTTGCTGCTATAACAGTCTCCACTCTTCTGGGAAGGATTTCCACTAGATGTTGGAACATCGCTGCGGGAACTTGCTTCCAATTCACAACAAGAGCATTTGTGAGGTCGGGCACTGATGTTGGACGATTAGGCCTGGCTAGCAGTCGGCGTTCCAATTCATCCCAAAGGTGTTAGATGGGGTTGAGGTCAGAGCTCTGTTCAGGCCAGTCAAGTTCTTCCACACTGATCTCAACAAACCATTTCTGTATGCCCCCTCGCTTTGTGCACAGGGGCATTGTCATTCTGAAACAGGAAAGGGCATTCCCCGAACCGTTGCCACAAAGTTGGAAGCACAGAATTGTCTAGAATGTCATTGTATACTGTAGCGTTAAGATTTCCTTCACTGGAAATAAGGGGCGTAACCCAAAACATGAAAAACAGCCGTTGTTCCTCCTAGACGTTTCCACTTCACAATAACAGCACTTACAGCTTACTGGGACAGCTCCAGCAGGGCACACATTTGACGAACTGACTTGTTGGAAAGGTGGTAAGCTATGACGGTGCCACGTTGAAAGTCACTGAGCTCTTCAGTAAGGCCATTCTACTGCCAATGTTTGTCTATGGAGATTGCATGGCGGTGTGCTCGATTTTATACACCCGTCAGCAACGGCTGTAGCTGAAATAGCCGAATCCACAAATTTTAAGGGCTGTCCACATACATTTGTATATATAGTGTATATTTAACTATTAACCTGTCGATAAAACCTTATGTGAGCTGATCCATCAAGTCAATTAATTAAGGCGTAATTCTAATTATGTCATATCATTTTCAAACATTCAGTCACTTGTTGATATTTTGGTGACGATATAAATGCAATATGAACTAGAAGGGACAATGGCATGTGCTTAAATGTTTTATTTTATTTTATTCCATGTCATCAATTTACATTGTGTTACTTTCATCCCACCCATCTCTCCTGTAACTCCTCCCAGGCTAACACCCAAGACTAGCTAGCATGATACTTGAAACCTATGCTGTCATTTAGTCACTAGATGGGTTCAGAAAATGACATATGTTCGGAGCCTTAACAACTCAACACAACTCTACAACCCACAAATATTTCCAGGTCTGTTTTTTTACTTACATCGCTCAAAACCACTTTTTGTCGATTACTCGGCAAGGCATGGTCAGACTGGGCTGTTTTTTTTTCAGGGAGGGTCGTCCTCCACATTAGGAATGTGCTGACTTCACTACGTCATTCTAGCTTCTGTGTTATCTGAGAAAACGGGCGTGTTACTTTCACCCCGTGTTACATTCGTCCCGGCTCTGCCCTACTCGCCATAAATAGGACTAGGAGTTTCCTGACCACATAATCTGATCAACTCTGGGCCCTCGTTATAAACTATATAAATATAGAACGTGACCAGGAAGAACTCTGGGCCCTAGTTATAAACAATAGCTAACCTGCATATATAGAAAGTGTGAGGATATATAGAATGATTATGTCCTTCCTCTCCCTAGGCTTGGAGCTCTGCTTCTATAAAGTCTTTGTTCAAACTTCATGCCTTAATGCTCATATCATTTTTGGAATACTGAATGTCCAAACAGTAAGTTACAAGTGACCAAATCAGATTTGTGTGTGTTCGGACAGCCTGTCATTTGTCACAGTAACGACGGGTGTGTGCACGGTGGTGTAGGCTGATTGGTGGTTGGCGCTCGTGCTTCCTGAGCTCAGATGTTATGAAGCAAGCTGACGACAATGCCTGTCATGGATGTTTCCCAGTTGTTTCAAATGTCCTAAATCATAGTGTAAGAAAACGTTTAGCGTCTCAAAGGATAAAATGTCCTTTTTGGATAACCACAGCAGTCAACTAGCTAGCTGTTCAGCTTTCTAGCACATTCACCCATTTGTTTGTGAAAAATTAACAAGCTAGTTAGCTACCACATGTTCTTGTCCAAACTGTCAACAGAGTAGCTACAGTTGCAACAAGTTATGCCAAATAACAGTTTAAAAACCACCAAGGTCCCCCCCTTCATTATAATCTAAAAGGCAAAACTGATCCTATATCAGCACTCCTACCCTGATCCCTGGTATTGATCATCTACTCACAGTGCCTAACTGGCCATGGCCACTCGACACCATCTATTTATGGGGCGTCATTTGTCAAACACTGTAAGACGCTCAATGAGATCAGCGCTTAATATCGGCATTTCCTACATTTTTTTTTCTCGCCGTGTCTGCGGGAGCAAAATGAGGCTTGGAGAAAGGGACCTATTGATAAACAGCTAGAATCAATGGGTCAAGATTCATAAAACTTTACTCAGCAGTCAGCACAACTGGGTCGTATTCACTAGGGCCTTCAAATTCAAATCTGGACCTTGAAGCCAGTTCCACTGTATTCTTTCCTTCTTTCCTTCTAATCAGGGACTGATTTAAACCGTGGACACCAGGTGGGTGCAATTAATTATCAGGTAGAACCGAAAACCAGCAGTAATCTGGACCTCGTAGGTTAAGATTTGAATACCCCTGCGCTAGGGCATGCAATGGAAATATGGAAATTAGCCTTTCTTATTGGAAAAGTCCAAGTAATCCCTCCCGGTTTCAGTCAGTATTCTTCCATTTGGTACCTTATGTAAATTACCCAGGTGCCTAGTGCTTGGCCTCCTTCCTGGCAAGCCAAGGAGAGAATTAGCCCCATGTCTCTATGACTAACACAGCTATTTAGGATAGGTACACACTGTCAGTGTTGCAGCCTGTTGAGAGCTCTGCGTGTATCACTAACTCCTCTATATCTAACAGTGCAACATGACACAGACCAGCCAGCATCTGATGCAGTTATATAACAGCCATCCCTGCTCTCTTCAGATGAATTCATTAACCGAGGAAGGGTCTGCCTGGATTTTAGGAGCTCTGTATGTGTGTTTATGCATTCACGCATATGTGTGTTTGTCTTCCTTCGCTGCACTGCGTGGATCTCTTAACCCTGCATTCCCCCTGCTCCCTCAGCTGTCCTGGCTCAACCTCCTCTCAGCCTCTTCTCAGCCTCCTCTGTTGTCGCCGGGAGGTGCAGGGCTGAAAAGCTGATTAGCCACCTGTTGCAGCCCAGTGAAGACAGACAGGGAGAAGGGTGAAGCATGGGGAAAACATTTTAACAGTGAATGTGATAGCCTTTATAGTGAAACCAGATCACTTTGTGAGGAGTTAATTTTCTCATAGAAAGATCTGGAAAACATGGAATCTCTTCATTTTATTTTTGTTTAACCTTTATTCCTTGGGAGGATATGAGGAGAGAAATAGGATGAGAGTGAATGATCTGGGATGTTTTTTTTGACTATTTTCTCCTTTCTCTGCTGTCTTCTCACTTCTCTGCAAGAGAAGATTGTGAATATGTAGTCAGGCTGTGTCCCCCTCTCTCTGTGGGGAAAACAGAAAACTAGCTGTTATTGGCAGAGAGGTTTGGAACTCTCTTTCCTATTGGTCTATTAACTAATTTACTGCCTGCCAGGCAGGCCAAAACTCCATCCCACCAAACAACTCTTACACTAAAAGGGCATTATCACAATTTCACAGTATTATTCCAACCTCATAGTTTGGAAATGTATATAAAACACAGACAAATCACATTTTTGACTGCATTGGGCCTTTAAAGAGCCGACATGCAACCTGCTCTGTCCCCCCAATTTCCCCCTTCCCCCCTCCACATACACCCCAGCCCACCCTGCAGCACCCCACAGACGCTATTAGATAGTCACACAGTCTGGGAACGTTGTAGCAATGCAGTTAAATGCCCTTTTAAAATACATGTATCAGCAGAAGTGTGTTCTTTAGGCATGCTGTGTTGACTACAAGACTTACCCTTGGGGGAGAAGCTACTTTTCAGAGTTTTGCATCCATGTTGGGCACATGTTTCATTTTCACAGTCAACTGTGTTTTCAGCTTGGTTAGGACAGAGAGAATATGCAAGCTTGATAGGACGATAATGTATTATGTTGTTCTGAGTCATACAAATGAGTCATATCAAAATGCTGAGCACAGAAAGTGCTCCAAAGTGCTGGTCAACTGGAACAAAGTATGATGTGTGTGTGTGTGTGTGTGTGTGTGTGTGTGTGTGTGTGTGTGTGTGTGTGTGTGTGTGTGTGTGTGTGTGTGTGTGTGTGTGTGCGCGTGTGCGTGTGCGTGTGGTTCAAAAGGTTTTACCTAACATTTGCTTCCTTTTTCATCCAGAGTTCATATCCAGTGTGGGAAGACTTCAGTGCCAAGGCTACTAAACTGCACTCCCAACTCCGGTGAGACCTTCATTTCTTTAGTATTTATGTCTATGAGACTGACTATAATTGAATGTCCTATCCAATCCCTCTTCAGTAGACTGGTAACTCCAACTGTCCTGTGTTGACATTCTGGACTGTTGATGGTTTCTAGTCAATGTAGATGTTGAATGCTGACTGCTGTTTCCTCCTCCTGCCCACATGTAGGACCACAGTTCTGGCAACAGTGGCATTTCTAGATGCCTTTCAGAAGGTGGCAGACATGGCGACCAACTCAAGAGGTAAGGAGACTTTCTAATATCCTTGTTTCCTCATCCTTGACTCGACCAATCTGAAAACATTGTATAGGTGAAACTAATATCCTACAGTGATTTTGTTATTGCTTTCACTTATCTAGTATTTTTCACATCAGTGTGGCTCAAAGGAAGGAAAAAGAAGAGAGGGAAGCCTCTTAAACAGATTGAATGGGATCTTACACACTTACAAATTCAAAACATATCGTACGAAGTGGAATTCGTAACATATCAAACCCCAATTGCAGGAAATTTGTCAGGAAGTAACCTATTTCGGAATGTCCGACGTTCTACACAATCGTGCACAATTTTCCAATAATGTCTGTCTGCGGACTGCGATTACTAGAAGAAAAGCTGCAAGCATTGGGCCGGTAACCAAAAGGTCACTGGTTCAAACTACTGGGAAGTACACAGTGTCTGCTATCAGCAGTATACAGGCTCTAGGGTCCTGTTGAAATACTCTGAAAATGCAGCCTTCCTTGGTAGAGATAGTCAATGAGATGACTTGATTGAAGGAAGGATGCGTTTGAGGAGTATTTGAACAGGACTCATGTCCAGATTCAGTACTGTATCATAATTTAAGATCTGAAAGGAGGGGTGAATCTGCATGGAAACAACCCACTAAAGTGTAAAGCTGAGCTTTATTGTATGAAGGGCTGGTGATGAGGTCGTGTTTTGATCTTGCTTTGTCACTGTATGGAGCGGCAGACAGATGCGATGTAGGACAATGATTAAAACAGATTTCCACCCAGTTGATCATCGAGAGCCGTATTTAGGTCAAAAACCTACACACATCGTCATATGCACGCACACACAGACACACACACACAACAGCTGGTGCTCA
The DNA here is from genome assembly GCF_965601325.2 of Salmo salar. Lineage (NCBI taxonomy): Eukaryota > Metazoa > Chordata > Actinopteri > Salmoniformes > Salmonidae > Salmo > Salmo salar. Next base: position 17,775,142 of record NC_138306.1, on the reverse strand, counting down.
GCCACCTGACCTTAGACCTCATGCTGACACACACGAAGCAGTCTGTAGAATCTAGTAGTGCGCTATGTATACTTTACATGTGTTCGGTCCTATAGAGAATAATCTATACCTCCACATAACCACCTCTGAGTCTGTATAGTCTGCAACAGCCCCATCCGCTGTTCTATAGTCGCCCATTCATTACAAATGAACTGAGGAATAGGGTAACACGCTATTTCAGTAACATGTCAACAGCATCGTCTAGTGATCATTTACTCAGCATCTACAGACATCCAAATGAAGGGATACACTGCCAAACGGGACGGCATCAATGATGAGGCTGCATCACACAACCTAAAGTGAGGTCAGATGCTGTAACAGTGGGCCGCCAGGTGTGATGAGGCTGTCCGATGGCCTAGACATAAGAAGGTCCAATATGTCAGTCATCCTCACAGCATGGGAGCTCTCAGAGGGGCTGGATCCTGGAAACATCTGGCAACCTGAACCTATTCTCACTAGTAATGTTATGACCGTGCCAGGGCAACTCTTCAAAGGAGTTTGTGGATGGAGTGCGAGCAAGGAGGGAAGGGGGGGGGAGAGAAAGAGAGCGAGAGAGACAGAGAAAGAGGCAGGAGAAGGGAAGAAGACCAGAATTATTTGAAATGCTTAGAGAGGACATGATGTAAGTCTCTGTCACTCATGCGCCCGCTCACACTCCCACCCCATCACTCTCCCAGTGACATTAGCTTTAGGATTAAAGACAGACATCATTGCATCCAGGGCTGCAGCATCAGAAGGAGGCATATAAACACAGTATGGAGAGAGATGTTCCAAAACTAATGATTCAAGAAGAATTGCCTCCATTGCACCAGGCAAGTGCCTTCAAGCCCAGATCAAATGTTTGAATTGATTTCAAGTGGTATTTGAACCCAGGTCTGGTGAAGACACACAGCATCCCAGGTTATAAACCGTAAACAGTAATAACTGATCCCTGTGTCTATGTAAAGAAGATGGAGATTCTGAATGTTCTGCTCTGAATCATTAGCGATTTGTCAGTGACACCAATTCCATTCCGTTTGTCCTCTGGGAGCACTTTGGTGCTCAGTGCCAGTCAGTAGAGTCTACAACCGCAGCCATTCTTTTTGCTGGAGGAATGTTAATATTTATGGTAACCGGCTGGTGCTGGAGAACGATGACCCCTGAACTCTCACTGCAGGCTGGGTAGTGGGAAGGGGTTTGGGCCATTTCACCTCCCTGATTTGTGGTACAGCAGGGTTCGCTGGGATCTCTACAAGTGTTTAAATAGCTGGTTCAAGTGAGGGAGATAAGCTAGAGTAGCGATAGTGTTATAACACAGTGTTGTAGAGAGAGACAGAGAGAGACAGAAAGAGTGTGTGTATGTCTGTTAGTCTGTGTGTGTGTGCGTTAATGAGGCTGTGTGTGTGTGTCTGTGTGCGTTTATTAGTCTGTGTGTGTGTCTGTGTGTGTTTATTAGTCTGTGTGTGTGTCTGTGTGTGTTTATTAGTCTGTGTGTGTGTGTCTGTGTGCGTTTATTAGTCTGTGTGTGTGTCTGTGTGTGTTTATTAGTCTGTGTGTGTGTGTGTCTGTGTGCGTTTATTAGTCTGTGTGTGTGTCTGTGTGTGTTTATTAGTCTGTGTGTGTGTGTCTGTGTGTGTCTGTGTGCGTTTATTAGTCTGTGTGTGTGTCTGTGTGTGTTTATTAGTCTGTGTGTGTGTCTGTGTGTGTTTATTAGTCTGTGTGTGTGTCTGTGTGTGTTTATTAGTCTGTGTGTGTGTGTCTGTGTGCGTTTATTAGTCTGTGTGTGTGTCTGTGTGTGTTTATTAGTCTGTGTGTGTGTCTGTGTGTGTTTATTAGTCTGTGTGTGTGTGTGTCTGTGTGCGTTTATTAGTCTGTGTGTGTCTGTGTGTGTTTATTAGTCTGTGTGTGTGTGTCTGTGTGCGTTTATTAGTCTGTGTGTGTGTCTGTGTGTGTTTATTAGTCTGTGTGTGTGTCTGTGTGCGTTTATTAGTCTGTGTGTGTGTCTGTGTGTGTTTATTAGTCTGTGTGTGTGTGTCTGTGTGTGTGTCTGTGTGTGTGTGTGTGTTTATTAGTCTGTGTGTGTGTCTGTGTGTGTTTATTAGTCTGTGTGTGTGTCTGTGTGCGTTTATTAGTCTGTGTGTGTTTATTAGTCTGTGTGTGTGTCTGTGTGCGTTTATTAGTCTGTGTGTGTTTATTAGTCTGTGTGTGTGTCTGTGTGTGTTTATTAGTCTGTGTGTGTTTATTAGTCTGTGTGTGTGTCTGTGTAGGGGTTATTGCGCTACAGGGGTCTGCTCTGTGCCCTGATTCTCTCTCTGCTGGCACAGCTGGAGATTTCATCACGTTCTTCCCCTTTAATCTAGCCCCCGACACATTTACCCATCACCCTGTTAACTCACCCCCATCTCACACACTTACCCATCACCCTGTTAACTCACCACCCATCTCATACACTTACCCATCACCCTGTTAACTCACCACCCATCTCACACACTTACCCATCACCCTGTTAACTCACCCCCCATCTCACACACTTACCCATCACCCTGTTAACTCACCACCCATCTCACACACTTACCCATCACCCTGTTAACTCACCACCCATCTCATACAGTTACCCATCACCCTGTTAACTCACCCCCATCTCACACACTTACCCATCACCCTGTTAACTCACCCCCCATCTCACACACTTACCCATCACCCTGTTAACTCACCACCCATCTCACACACTTACCCATCACCCTGTTAACTCACCACCCATCTCACACACTTACCCATCACCCTGTTAACTCACCACCCATCTCACACACTTACCCATCACCCTGTTAACTCACCACCCATCTCACACACTTACCCATCACCCTGTTAACTCACCACCCATCTCATACACTTACCCATCACCCTGTTAACTCACCACCCATCTCACACACTTACCCATCACCCTGTTAACTCACCACCCATCTCACACACTTACCCATCACCCCATTAATTCATCACCCATCTCACACACTCACCCCATTAACTCATCACCCATCTCACACACTCACCCCATTACCCCATTAACTCATCACCCATCTCACACACTCACCCCATTAACTCACCACCCATCTCACACACTCACCCCATCACCCCACTAACTCACCACCCATCTCACACACTGACCCGATCACCCCATTAACTCATCCTGTCTTCTACCTCTCCTTCTGCACTCAACCAAACATCCACCTGTCCTGTCACTGTTCTCCCACTCACAAGCTGAGAGAGGGAATGAGAGGAGAGCAAAGCATGAGGAGAGGAAGTACTGCTGTGGAAATGGACACTGGGTATTAATGGGGAATGGTCGAACTCAGCCTAGCATCTGTCTTCAATAAGTTCGTCCTTAACTGCACAGTATATTTGCTGATTGAGTTAAAGAGTTGTTTTCTCTTAAAGAGGCAAATGTAACATCTTGTAAATGTAAGATGTTTCCTCACTCTTTTTGCTGTTTGACTCGGTTTATGCTTGAAGTTCTACTGTGTGTGTGTCTTCAGTGGAGGTCTTTGCCTCTGGATGGCTGGTTGGGACTTCTGACAAGGATGTGGAAGTGTGTGTTGGTTAATATTATTTGGATAAGAGGGTAAGTTCTCCATATTTGGAGAAGAGAGGGTAAGTTCTCCATATTTGGAGAAGAGAGGGTAAGTTCTCCATATTTGGATAAGAGAGGGTAAGTTCTCCATATTTGGATAAGAAAGGGTAAGTTCTCCATATTTTGATAAGAGAGGGTAAGTTCTCCATATTTGGATAAGAGAAGGTAAGTTCTCCATATTTGCATAAGAGGGTAAGTTCCTCATATTTGGATAAGAGAAGGTAAGTTCTCCATATTTGGATAAGAGAGGGTAAGTTCTCCATATTTGGATAAGAGAGGGTAAGTTCTCCACATTTGGATAAGAGAGGGTAAGTTCTCCATATTTGGATAAGAGAGGGTAAGTTCTCCATATTTGGATAAGAGAAGGTATAAGAGAGGGTAAGTTCTCCATATTTGGATAAGAGAGGGTAAGTTCTCCACATTTGGATAAGAGAGGGTAAGTTCTCCATATTTGGATAAGAGAGGGTAAGTTCTCCATATTTGGATAAGAGAGGGTAAGTGAGAGAGGAGGGGTACGTAAGTGGCAGTGGATGAGGTTGGATGGAATGGGGGATGTGTTGGGATTTTCACAGCTCTCTATAGCCAGGAGACAGACAGAGAGAGAGAGGCATAGAGTTAATCCTCTTATAGCTTCACTCCAACACACATAACAGACTGGGTTTCCTCTCCTCAGATCACCAGGGTCATAGCTTTAACACTAACACACTCAGATGTCTTGCAGATCACTCTGTGATGGGAGGTGTGTGTACGTGAAGACACTGTAGGTGTTCTGTATGCTAGATCTTACTCACATAGTTTCAAGTTTTATTAGTCGTATGTACAGGATACACATGGTATACACCGTCCAATGAAATCCTTCTCAACAATGCAATACATAGACACTCACACTCACAGACACTTTCCAAGATGTTTAATCCTTCAGCTCTCTCTCTCTCTCTCTCTCTCTCTGTCTCTCTGTCTCCCTCTCTCTCTCTCCTCTCTCTCTCTCTCTCTGTCTCTCTGTCTCACTCTCCCTCTCTCTGTCTCTCTCTCTCCCTCTCTCTCTCCCTCTCTCTCTCTGTCTCTGTCTCTCTGTCTCTCACTCTCCCTCTCTCTCTCTCTCTCTCTCTCTCTCTCTCTCTCTCTGTCTCTCTGTCTCTCTGTCTCCCTCAGTCTCTCTCTCTCTCCCTCCCTCTCTCTCTTTCTCTCTCTCACACACACACTGGGGGGGAATGGTCTAGATGGGGGTGTTGTACTAGATCAGTGAGGCAGTAATCCTGCCTGTCCGCTGTGCTTCTCTGGGTTGGCAGATGGCACGGATATCGCTGTCCGCCATCTGGACAGCCTGGCAGATACAGAGAGATACAGCCCTGCCCCACGCCACACAGTACAGCCCTGCCCCACGCCACACAGTACAGTCCTGCCCCACGCCACACAGTACAGCCCTGCCCCACGCCACACAGTACAGCCCTGCCCCACGCCACACAGTACAGCCCTGCCCCACCCCACGCCACACAGTACAGCCCTGCCCCACGCCACACAGTACAGCCCTGCCCCACGCCACACAGTACAGACCTGGAGATGACTGTCAGCTCCACCATCATAGCAGCTATTTATATGAACATGTCACAAAACCAGAGTGGGCTAATGTAATATGGTAATACAGGCCTAGTTTTATTTGGAGAGATGTAGGAGTATGTACTAGCCTGGTCCCAGATCTGTTTGTGCTGTCTTGTCTCCTATGGTCATTGTTGACCAGAGAGCACAAACAGATCTGGGACCAGGCCATGGGTGTGCTGTATATGGGCTGAATTGTGTATAGGCTAGATGCTATATGATGTACGTGTGGATTAGAATATGTATGGGCCAGGATTTTTTAGATGTGGACATGATTGTGTGTCGAGTATTCGTTATTGAATACATAGTTGTTGCATGATGCTCTTTTCACCAGGACATGCTATTCCTACCGGTTGTTTTGTGTTTTATTACATTGTAATTCTGGAGTGAGTCTTGAATGACCACCATCGTTACAGCAGTCTGCTTGCCTGTCATGGCTGTGGTGGCTCTGAGTTCCCATGTGCTTTTCAGGAGCATTAACCTCAGGGCCTGCGGTCACTCCCTAAACCCCCAAATGAACGTTTCCAATAATGATTATTACTACGGAGAATGGGATGTACTTAGTGTTTTATTAGGATTCCTATAAGCTACTGCTAAAGCAGCAGCTACTCTTCCTGGTGTCCACACAGAACATAAAGCATGACATAATACATAACATTAGGTACATCACCAGGACACAACTACTTAAACACTTTCATACATTTATGCCTTCATAATCATGTGATTCCTAATCGCTACTGAATGCAAATGAGACACACGAAAAACAAAAGTGCAATAACAAGGAAGTACGTTGCAAATAGGCTGACACTTTTTGCTAAATTCCTCTGACGTGAATAAAGCTGCCTTGTTTCTTTACTGCCCGTAATGGTTTTCCTGGGGCAAAGTTTCGACTTTTTACAGTTACCACCTGCGATCGGTTTCCTGGGGTAACATGTCATCTCTTAAACTTGTAGGCTTTTTGTTGCAGTTACCACCCGCTATTGGGTTTCATATGGGAAAATGCAACATTAATGAACATGCAAAAATAACCAGGACAGTGTTTCAGATGGAGTTCAACTTAAGTCCTTCACTTCATTCATAGAATGAACTGAACTTTCATCATACAGGGCTTCCCATAGCCCTTTCCTGCAGTCAAATGACCTAATTCCCTCATGGGAGCAATGTTGTTATTATTTTTCAGAATTAACAAAGCCAAAAGGGTTCTACCTGCAACCAAAAAAGGTTCTTCAAAGGGTTGTCTCCTATGGGGACAGCCGAAGTACCCCGTAGCCCTTTCCTGCTGTCAATGACCAAAAGCGCCCTCTTTAGCCTCGAGGGTGGAATATTTAATAATTCATTAATAAAGATTATTTCCAAAAACCCGCCGAAAGTCCGGTGTTTCTATGTCAAACGGTTTTGTTATATTTCAGTCTTCTGTGATGTATATAAAGTGTAATATTGGGATGCAAACTCAAACTGAGTACATTTCACCTCTATACCTGACATGATACAGGTGGCTTCTTTTTTTAAGCCCATAACCATGTGTGTGAGGTGGATTTGTTTAAGACTACCCAGAAACACTCTGTGTGACCAGGATATTGCCCACTGCAGTAAAAGGTTAACGTCCTTCACCCCATTCAGCTCATAAAATAAAATGAACTAAAGTATCAGACATACGGGCTTCACTTTGCTTCCTTCACCCCTGCTCGTAAAAATGAGCAAAATTCCTTGAATCTTGAGGAATGGAGAGAAGGAGAGAATAATACGAGAGAAAGAGAGAAAAACAAGTCTCTCTTGGCTCTGTGTAAGGAACACTCTGCAGGCAAATACCAAGCTAAGAAGACAAACATTAGAGTTGAGGAGAACACTGTGTTCAGCTATATCCTGTAAGGACGCGGGTGGAGGGGAGCAAGGGATACGAGGAGGGGAAAACAGAAGGAGAGAGGAAGAGGGACTGAGATGAAGGAATGCAAACTAAGGCGTTGAGGGAAGGGAGTGAGTGACAGAATAAAGATACGGTTGGGATCATGCAACGAGGGAGGTTGAGAAAAAGTGGAGTTTTCCATGGAGCGAAGACAGTGTTTCCCATGGTTTAGCAGGATCCATTGGAGATCCCATTGGAGACCCCTTAAAAGGGAAAGGGAGAAATACTGTATCTTCATGGGTAAATTCTACAGTGTTACTCAATATCATCAGGGTGAAATGGCAGCCAGGTCACCCGTGATACAAGTCAGTATTCGACGTCCAGCCATGTCTGAGGACGTCGGGAGATGTGGAAACTAGCCACTAGGGGCAACATTGAGCGCTGTTACCTTCAACTAGGTTTCGGTTTTGCTAGGGCGTTGTGGACGGGGATGGAGATAGAAAGTTAACCTTAAAGCTTACTTTAACCATTCAGAGTTCATGCCTAACCATAAGATTTTGGAGTTAATGCCTAAACTTAAACCTAACCTTCAAAATTCTGAGTTAATCCCTAAACTTAAACCTAACCTTCAAAATTCTGAGTTAATCCCTAAATTTAAACCTAACCTTCAAAATTCTGAGTTAATCCCTAAATTTAAACCTAACCTTCAAAATTCTGAGTTAATCCCTAAACTTAAACCTAACCTTCAAAATTCAGAGTTAATTCCTAAACTTAACCTTAAACACTTTGAATTGTACATTTGTAACAACTTCTAAATTTGACGTTTGGGAAACATGTATGAACATCTAATTCTGAAGTGAGACTGTGAGAGCTGGTTGATAATGGACCTTGAAAACAAGAAGGGCACATGGATGGAGCAGAGAGAGTCAAACTGGTAGGCTACTTGTTATTCTAGACTAAAGTGAGGAACCTTCAAGAGTCAACTAGAATGATACATAAGACATACATCCGTTTCTCACAAACGTGGAAAACAATGAGAACCTCCAGTGCTATACACACTGTGGTGCATCACATCTGATTGTTGTTTATCCAATATGCCTGTGAGGTGACTGTCCAGCATAATTCCCTCAGACTCTTTCTCTCTTTCATCTCCTTTTCACTTTCTGATCCTCTCTCTCTGTGTCTCTCTCTTCCTTTCTCTTTCCTTCTCTCTCTCTTTCTCTCTTTGTCTTCCTCGCTGTCTGTCTCGTAAAACGTGTTGTTTTTCTCCTGCGTAGTTCCTTAATGAAAAGCATATTTGGAGTGGAGAGGGACAGACAGACAGACAGACAGACTGGAGTATTTGTAGCAACACTTGTGTCCCAATGCAAGAAGCTCCTTCAGCAGTAAATATCTCTACCTCCTCCCTTTTCTCCTCCTCCTCCTCCTGTCCATCATCCCAGTACACTTCAGAGTGTGTTGTTGACAGCACAGTCCACATCACACTATGTCATGTGGTGGTTGTGAAACCTGACTGTATGTTCTGTTAAATATGCACTATGCAGAAATCACTCCGCCGTTTCCTGGTTACAAAAAATTCTAATAGTTAGCCTAATTTCAGTTTATGTGACAAAACAGGCAAGTGTAGTGTAGAGAATCTGTGACGATCGTCGTAATGAGGAGACCAAGGTGCAGCGTTGTAAGTGCTCATGATATACTTTATTTAACTCAGAACACTAAAAACAAAACAATAAACAACGGAAAAGGAACGTCACGTTCTGCAGGCTTACTGAGCTGTACAAAAACAAGATCCCACAACTGAAGGAGGGGAAAGGGCTGCCTAAATATGATTCCCAATCAGAGACAACGATAGAAAGCTGCCTCTGATTAGGAACCATACTCGGCAAACAACAAAGAAATATAAACCATAGAATGGAACATAGAACTACAAAATCTAGAATGCCCACCCAAATCACACCCTGACCTAACCAAAATAGAGAAATAAAAGGACTCTCTATGGTCAGCGCATGACAGAATTACTGTACCATCTAAACCGCTGTGAAATATATTTTCCATAACCAAAAATATTGTATTTTCAGCTGTTTGAAGCTGGTGTACAAAATCGAAAGTAAAAGATGCAAAATCGAAACTTAAGAACGGGAATCATGGAAATAGTACACATAGATCTACCGCTTCTTAGACTTGTTTTCAATGAGAATGACAGATCTATAACACACATTTCTATGTGAATTTGGTCAGGTCACCCAAAAGTTACATATTGCAGCTTTAATAACAACGTGATTTCTCCATATGTATTCTCACTGAACCTGGGTCATAAGGAGGCCTGAGTCTAACACAGACAGACAGACAGACAGACAGACAGATGCGCGCACACACACAAAAACCTGTCTTCCACGGTCAACCAGTTCCGTTGTCCACTTATCCCCTCACTCATCAGCCCCACCTAAGTCTTATAGCTTTTTTCATCCTCTCTTCTTCTCCATCCCCCTCTTCGTTCATCTATCATTGGCCTCCACCGCCTCTACCGGCTTGCTCTCTGAACCTCTTAAAAGGGGTGAGAGAGGGTAAAGGGAAGAGCTTGTGTTAAGATCAGGCTGATCAGCGTCAGCGTCACTGCATGGCTAAGGTGCCAACGTGAGGTGTATGATGTAATCCTTTGGAGTTTGGTTAACTGTTATCCTTAGGACTAAGAGATTTCTCCAGCTAACCAGCTGGATAAGATTCCAATTTGGTGACATTCCTGGAAGCATAAAAGTGAGGATGTTCTGTTCTTTAGCTACCTCTGACCAGCCTCTATAAACATATTGATGTTTGACACAGGAAGGACATAGCACAGTCAGCACTCTCAAAAACACTCAAGCTGTTTTAACTAGCTTCCAACCTAGTTTTAGCACCTTGGCAGGTAGAACAGTTTGAAGGTGTTCCAATGGGAAGCTAAATCCATTCAGACTCCACCCCCCCCCCACCCCCCACACACACCATGTTGAAGGCATCAGTGAGGGAGGCCCCAGGCTCTAGTCCTGGAGCTACTGGCGGGCGGATGGCGGGACCAGTGCGGCCTCTATAAAGCCAGCTTGTTAAATTCCTCCCCCGAGGATCACTGGAGAATGGGGATAATCAGGACCAGAGGTCTGGAACCACTCACCAGTCAATGGGCCTGGTCTGCTCAAAAATACTGTACACAACAACTTTAACCATGAGCAGACTTGGTCGTATAGATCTATGTAGCTACCTGGGAAGTGTCAGTATCTGGCACATACAGTCATCCACCTCTGACTTATGACTGTGTACCATATGTAGTCATATATATATCTACAATAACATGGTGGGACATTTACCTCACCCTGAATGAATATCATATGGCTCCATTGCCCTGCCCATCAGTTATTTATCTTATTTTATAATACACAGCTTCACACTTGTTGAGAACATGCATCAAGGCAACTCCTGTCATTGTGGATATGTGTGCATCCGTATGTACTAGATGGATCCCTCTGGATTCCAGTGAGCGAATGGAGCGTTGGAGGCTATCCCAGTCAGATAGGCTACAGCGAATGGAGCGTTGGAGGCTATCCCAGTCAGATAGGCTACAGCGAATGGAGCGTTGGAGGCTATCCCAGTCAGATAGGCTACAGCGAATGGAGCGTTGGAGGCTATCCCAGTCAGATAGGCTACAGCGAATGGAGCGTTTGAGGCTATCCCAGTCAGATAGACTACAGGGAATGGAGCGTTGGAGGCTATCCCAGTCAGATAGGCTACAGTGAATGGAGCGTTGGAGGCTATCCCAGTCAGATAGGCTACAGTGAATGGAGCGTTGGAGGCTATCCCAGTCAGATAGTCTACAGTGAATGGAGCGTTTGAAGCTATCCCAGTCAGATAGTCTACAGTGAATGGAGCGTTGGAGGCTATCCCAGTCAGATAGGCTACAGTGAATGGAGCGTTGGAGGCTATCCCAGTCAGATAGGCTACAGGGGGCGGGAGGCATCCCGCGAGGCCGCGTGGGCGTTTGAAGCTATCCCAGCATCTGCTCCAGCCAGGCCTGTGGTGTGGGCTAACCTGTGGGCTGTGGGACTCCAGGCTGTGGAGCGTGTCCGGTCAGGGCCAGAGGCCAGGGCTCCTGGATGTAGAAAGCCTGCTGGTCAGGACGTCTCCAGGATGTCGCTTTCAGCCAATCCTTCGAAGGGGAAGTAAGGGGAAACCTGGCAGGTGTGGATGGGAATGGGGGTAAGGTGGAGAGGATATGGGGGTAGTGTGTGTGTGTGTGGAGGGAGGCTGGCTGGCTGTGACATTGGGAAGGTCTGTTATAAAGATAAAAGGCCCATTACTCCCCTCCATCCTCCTCTTCTTCCCTCTTCTCCCCTCTTCCTGCCAAGCCACCCTTTTTAGAGTTGATCTGCAGCTGTGGACGCCTCCTGTAGTGGAAAGAGGAACACTGAGACGGAGAGAGAGAGAGTGTGTGTGTGTGCGCGTGTGTGCACAAGCGTGCGTGCGTGTGTGTTTCCATGTGCAATACTGTAAGTGCATTTTCTACATGTCTATGTATATATGTTATACAAGCATATTCACATTGATTTGAAGGCCAAACAGCCTTCAATTACCTATTCAATTGATCAAGAGTTGTGAAAAGAAGAGACTGAGTGGAGAGAAGAGTCTCCAATCCATAGTTTCGGTGACATTTTTATGCATGCAAAATTAATATCATACAGTGAGAGGGGGCCGTTGTGTTACAAATCACATCACAAACACACAGTGGGTGACAGAGGACTTCTTTCCGGAGAAAGAAAGACGGAAGGGGGGTTAAGGGCCCCACATGGGGAGAACCTCAATTGCATACTCCTCGTGTTCTTTCCAATGTTCCCTCTAAGCTGCAGTTGTGCGCGGGCGTGCAGCTCCCCCGGGACTGCCGCGCAGAAGAAATATCAGCCCCCGCAGAGAAGCACGAGATTCAACTTCACTCAACTTTATAGAGTTTTCCCCGTTAAGTTAACACTATCAATGGTTCCCTTTACTGTGGGAATTGTGATCGAATCAATTTAATATTAGCCACTTTCAATGTAACATACCGTAACAAAACAAACTATGAAAGACTTAGTATGCACAATTAACTATGCAAGAGATTTTGTTGTAGGCAGAACTCATCGGAGTAGGATTCTATTGCATTGACAGGCAAGACTCAGGCCCGTACTCTACACAGACCTGTGCGGCATAACCAATCAGAGCTGCAGTAGGCCTGTATGCAAATAGACCATTGCCATATATGGAGCTGTGCCATTCACTTTGACCTGGACTGTGTTTACAGCATGAGCGGTCATGAGTAGATGCGCTTGTTTTGAGATCAAAGCGAAAGCTACATGTAGCCACGTGTGCACATTTGTTTATATCCTTTGCTAGTTAGTGAGTTATTAGCCCAGTTATAGATCATCTGTAGTCAGCAATAGGGGAGTGATTGCTGACAGTGGGGTGATGTGGGGCGGTAGATAAGCAGAGGGTAGCATAATTTGTCTGACTCTGTAATAATGTTATGGGAATAATTATGCATTTTATTTTGTAAAGTGGTTTCTTGCATCAAACAACACAACAACATTTTCGGTCACCTCCTTGTCTGAAGGACAAGTGGATCAACAGGTTAATGTCAAGCCCTACATGTTCTTTTTCAAAAGTCTGGAATATAGGCCTACATTGAAGACTACACATTGGCTGCTACTGTAGGCTGAATGATAGAACAGCTATTTCCATGTTAAAATGTTATGGGATGCATTTTCTACATTGTTTTTGATGGTAGGCCACACTGATAGGCCTACAGTATGATCAAATAGCCACAGTAGCCTACTTGACTGACCACTGTTAAAATGAACTTAAAGCGGGCACAGCCTCAATGTTCACAGTAAACGCGCACCGGAGTTGCACAGAATTTTCACAACGTTCAAGTTTGCGCTCGTCAGACCTGAAATTTGCTCTGTGACGCAAAAAATGAGAGGGAACATTGATCCTCTCTCCTCGACTCCTTCTCAAAACCCTTTGGAGGAGGTCAGAGGGGAGGGACCTCTGGCTTTCTCATTCAATGGGCTTTGAGAAGGAGATGAGGAGAGAGAGGACGCGAGAGATCTTCCCATGGTCTCTGTTCCCTATATCACTTCCTGCATTATCATAGTGGGTGGGATTCAGCTGGGTATCCTCTGACCTCTTACCTGTACACATTTCAGTCACTTGGAAAGGAAACACAGCTGTATGACAAAATGACTAAACTTCCACCACACATCATCCCATCCACACATGGCTGTCAGTGGATTCATCCATCCCCCAAATCCATCCAGCATCTGGCTGGAAGCCCCTGATGCCTCTGGGAGATGGAGTTCTGTGAGGTGGAATGCTTTTGACGTAATCCCCAGAGCATTGAAGCCAATAGTAAAGGGAATACTAGCTACTGTATGTGTTGTGAAAGGTGCTTTGTCTTATGATGAGTTCCACCAGGGAATTAGTTTAGTCTCTAGGTATATAAATGAAATAGATGACTCTTCATTGTATGCATCCATCTTCAGTAGGGATGTGCATATTTTCCTTTCAAGATGATTCGATACGTATCTAGATACATTGGCCCCAATATGATACAGGATGGATAAGTTTCAGTTTGAAACGATTCGTTGCGATTAGAGATTGAATCGATGCGATCCGGTTCAATGTGGTACTATTCGATGCACTGGGCCTCTGAGCTGGATCTGTCTGAGCTGACTGTGTGTATGTAGGCCCCTGAGCTAAACCTTAAGGGAAGCTGGGAATCTACCACCCCACTGTCAGTTTGGGGGGGCATTGTTTGCTTTTTGTCCCTCCCCACTTTTGATTTAAAAAAAAAACATCACCCACTAATGAATTATTTTTGCAGATTAGAAGTGTTAGAGCTAGTAATGTATCCATATGTATCTTAAAAATGTGCTATGACATAGCTAATGAATATGTAGCACAACTTTGGATTTCACCCCCGTCTCCTAATCCAATGGTTTAGACCGCTTGGAAATTTTGACAGAGTTGGAGTGAGCTTCTCTTCTTCTCTGCTTCAACCATGCAGTGTGGGTAGCGAAAACCATTGCTGTCCTCGTTATGAAATTAGCAACTTTACCCTGAATATCTAAAACTGACCATACTGATTGTTTCAAGCAAAACTTCCAAAAACGATTGCTGATGGTGAACCTGAACAATCCAAATGAAAATGTAATGTAATCCCTGATCAGCGTGTAGCCTCCCTATAGCCAGATGAGAGTGGTGTCTCTGGTGGTAGTTTAGGCTACTTTTATTCAACAGCACATTTGATAAAAACAGCCTCGCAAATGACATTGTTTAACATAAAATGTAATATTGCGCAATCCATTTGACAAACATTTGAATGCTGACCCGCAGACGTGCCAGATTAGGAATAGCCCACCTCTCGTTGGTCAGTTTGCGAAGCTACGCACCGTGTGTAGTTTGACTAGGCTACTTGATACTGTATTGCCTGGGCTTGTTCGGCATGAAAAATGACTTGTATATTTATTTTTTTACCTTTTATTTAACTAGGCAAGTCAGTTAAGAACAAACTCTTATTTACAATGACGGCCTTCCTTGTTCAGGGCCAGAACGACAGACGTTTTACCTTGTCAGCTCGGGGAATCGATCTAGAACCCGTTCGGTTACTAGCCCAACGCTCTAACCACTAGGCTACCTGCCGCCCCGTATATCAATGATTGTCAACACAATTACATGCTTAGTTCGACACTGAAGGAGAGGACGCAATTGTCACACAAGATAAGAGGTATTTTCAGAAGGTAGAAAGAAAGTAATTTGAGAAAAAATCTTTTGTAACGTTTGAATCTATTGCCTGACCGGTGTGGATGCTACATTTGAATCGAGTTTGTGGTCCCGCGGACCGATGCGCTCATATCTTAAACATTTGAACCAGGGACCGATGCGTATCGGTCAATCGTTACAACCCTCATCTTCAGTATTCCACAGTCAGACGATATTTGATTTGATCCAGTTAGATCAGCAACTTTTTCTCTCTCTTCTCCCTGTAATATCTTTTTCACTCTACTGAGCTGAGCTGTCCTGCACTGGCCTGGCTACAAATCCACCATAGTTGCTGAAGCCAGCACAGTTCGGGTTGGCACAATAGTGTGGAAAGGGCTTAACTGTGTGCAGGCCCAGGCTTGGTAGATTGAGCCTTCCTCGTGGACAGACAGGTTCAAGCCGGTCTTTCCTCGCACCCCTGTAAGAATGGTGTTTAGGAAACACAGAGAGAACAGGAAAGGCAGAGCAGGCCAGGGAAGAATAGAGGGATATCCCCTTACAGGGTACCCACCTTTTTCCTTCTGGATAGAGTTGGGAAGAGGGGGTATGTAAATCACACCACCTGTCTACACGCACGGACTAACACACACCCGTGCGCGCGCATGCCCGCACGTACACACAAACACACAAAAGCATCTGGGGTAGTCCTCGTCTGGCTGCTGTTGTTTTGGTGTGTGTGTGTGTGTGTGTGTGTGTGTGTGTGTGTGTGTGTGTGTGTGTGTGTGTGTGTGTGTGTGTGTGTGTGTGTGTGTGTGTGTCTGCCTGCGAATGTGTGTGGTGGTGTGAGACCCTCCCGACCATCCCCCGATTAGGCCTCGTTGGCCCAGTGGATTAGAGCAGGATCAATCCTGGCCGATATTACTGCGGTACCCTAAGAATGAGCCCTGGATGCGGCCTGTAGCCGGCGGAGCATGTAACTTGGGGCCAGCCTGGGCTTTAAGGCTTAACACCCCATTTTAATTATGCTTGACTAGAGAGGAAAAGTAGTACAGCAACTCAAACAAGCTGTGATTTCCTGGGCTGTGGGGTGGGGTGGGTAAATCACTGAATGCAATTACATTTCATTGGTGTAGTTGGTGTCCAGACCAGGGTAGTAGATTTAAAATTATGTTGAGGATGAATGGGCTGCAGCCTATAGATGTTGTGTTGGATTGATTACATTTGACATTTTCCTGTAAGATTTTGGTTGGAGAAAATAACTGCTAGCTGAGCTGACTGCTGTCCCTTATTGTGATATGCAATGCCGCCCCCCAGTGGTTGTGTAAACCCACATTACTAGAACCAATCTCCCTCTCTCTCCAGGAGGCACCAGGGATATAGGTTCAGCTCTGACCAGGATGTGCATGAGACACCGCAGCATCGAGACTAAACTACGCCACTTCACCAAGTAAGTGGTCCACCTTCAACCCTTCCTGATTCCTTTCCCTACATCTTTGTCCATTGCTAATTGTGCTACAAGTCCTTTCCTTACCCTCCCTCTTCTTTCCTCTCCTCCCCAGTGCTCTTATGGAAGGCCTAGTCACTCCTCTCCAGGACAGGATAGAGGAATGGAAAAAGACAGCTAACCTGCTGGACAAAGACCACGCCAAAGGTGAGGGTTTATGTTAAAAGGGCTATATATATTGAATTTGATTGATTGAGCAAATCAATCAACAAATGAAGCTTAACTCCAGGGTGACCGCGCCTTCTCTCCTCATCAGAATACAAGCGGTCTCGCCAGGAGATCAAGAGAAAGTCCTCAGACACCATGAAGCTCCAGAAGAAGGCCAGGAAAGGTAACGTCGAACCGCACCCTGTGACATGATCTGATTGGCTACTGCTAAAAACGATTGGTTACTGATTGGCTACTGTTAAAAACTCTGTCCAAAACAGGATGTAGACTAGATAGAGGATTTGTTGTACTGCTGTAGGCTAGTTACCATCACCTACCTGGGAAATGCCACCTCCTAGTGCCCTGAATGAGAAATACATTGTCATGGGTTTCCAAAGAGGGATAAATCAGAAATGAAAGCTATCATCCAAAAGGTTTGGAGAGTTTGGAGGTACAAAATAAGAGGTTTATGTGTACAACTTTGATCTATTTCAATGCCTATAACGATGACAGTGCCAACTCTAATATTGGGCTTTCTGTCTATGCTTTCTCTTCCCCCCCTTCCCTCTTTCCACCCATGCTACCTATCTGTCTACTCCTCTGCCTCCTCACTGGCCTATTCCCCTGCTGTAGAGCTTCTAGGTATGTGTGTTATGCTTTCCCCACATTTCCCCGTGTTGCATGAGGCATTTCATGATAATGCTATAGTTATTATCCGGTGTGTGTGTGTCCTGCATCATCACGTGATTGTGTGTGACCATCTCACCTGGAGTGTTGTAGTCTGTCTGATACTGGTGTGTCCTATCAGTATTGCCATACCCCTCGTCTGTGTTGGGGAGTAGTGAACTATATGTATTTCTACTAGTAATTGAACTACATTTGACAGTAGCTTGGTGGTAGTTCATCTAAATTCAAATCAAGCTAGTGTTTTCAGGAGATAATTACTTTATTTTTGCCGTGTAGTGTTGTAGCTAACTACAGGAACTACGTACTACATAGAAATATGGGAGAAGTAGGCAAGACATTCCTTTCTTTTTTTTTGTCATCAGATCTGCCAAATTCTCACTTGAAGTTGAGTTTTTAATAGGCTAAAATACACATTCTGTTAACATCTGACTCCAGTCCGGAGTGATCTGTTTGTAGCAATTTGTAGTCTATGACGTTTCAGATTTACATATGATTAATCACCAAGTACTTTGGATGTAGTGAACTACTTTTTCAAAGTAACTTTAGTTAAGTCAACGATATTTCTCTTAAGGGTAGCTGTTGTGCAGCTTAACTTAATTAGTAGCTTGGTAAACTATATTTTAGCTTCCCCAACACGGCCTCCTCTTCATACGCCTCTTGGTCATCATGTCACCATGTTTCATAATTTGGGTACAAAACTTTTTTGTTACAGTCTCTTGAGTTGAACGGTACTAGTCACTGGTAATTTTCCACAGTCACTGGTAATTTTCCACAGTCACTGGTCATTTTCCACAGTCACTGGTCATTTTCCACAGTCACTGGTCATTTTCCACAGTCACTGGTCATTTTCCACAGTCACTGGTCATTTTCCACAGTCAGTGGTCATTTTCCACAGTCACTGGTCATTTTCCACAGTTGTTCAGTAACTTCTTTACATACCGAACAGAGGAGTGAATTATTACTATCTCATTATCTAACGGGCACTAAAAGCAATGCAGAAATCTAGTTTCCTCTGGTTTTAAAGATCCTAGCACTCCTCTATCTTAGACATATAGGCTGTCAGAACTGGTTAGAACCTGTTCTCATTTCAAATATTTTTCGAAGGAAGTGGAGCCAATTACCCCTTATTTATTTTCCTAGCTTGCCTCCACCTAGACGGGGGATTTAGCTCTTTGTGTAGATGAAGTATATACAGACTGTGTCATTTGTAAATGAACAAGATCCTCTCCAGGTTCATCCTGAGAGAGTGATTTCCCTTGCAATTGCTCAAATAAACCTCTTATTACTGATAAATGGGTTCTGCCTTATTCCTTGTAATGAGTTTTCCTCAACAATAAGGCTGTCTCATACATGGCGGCTGGATATGTCATCACTGTTGTATTTACCTGTGCTAGTAAACCATGTTCATTTCAGGATCTCCATCCATGTAATCTTTTTGTTGTTGTTGGTCACATACACCAGATAGGTGCAGTGAAATGTGTTGTTTTACAGCGTCAGCCATAGTACTACAGCACCCATGGAGCAAATTAGGGTTGTGCCTTGCTCAAGGACACCAACAGATTTTTCACCTTGTCTGCTCGGGTATTCAAACCAGCATCCTTTTACTTACTGTCCCAACGCTCTAACCCACTAGGCTACCTGCGGAGTTGTTGGTGCTAGCCTCGTTTAAGATATGTGCTGTAGTTTCGTCCCATTCTCATTGACGCGTATCATTTCAGTGCAGTGTTGTTTGTCAATGGTGGTCTGTCCTACGGTACACCGGCAGGCCCAAACCTAGCAGAGGGTTCTAATCACCACTCTTTTCTTCTCTTCCTCCTCTCTCATTTCATCCTCATCCTCTAACCATCTTACCCAATGCCCCTCATCCCTGGGTACCCTGTTCCTCCTTCTTTCACTATTGACCCCTCCCTCCGCTATCCCCTGCCCCTTACCCTTTCTCTCGTCTTCCCCTTTAACTTCCCTCCTCTATGTACTCTTCTCTCTTTACCCCCCCTCCTCCCCAGGCCGGGGTAACCTGCGTCCCCAGCTGGACAGTGCCATGCAGGACGTCAGCGACCTCTACCTACTGATGGGGGAGACCGAGAAGCAGGCGGTGCGCCGGGCCCTCCTAGAGGAGAGGGGGCGCTACTGCTTCTTCATCAATCTGCTGAAGCCTGTGGTGGTGAGCACAGATCTAGGATCAGCCTATCCAAATCCAAATCCTTAGCTATTATAGGGAAAACGTCACTCACTTCAGATCAGTCTGTGGTTGTGAGAGGGGAGGATGATGATAGAGTTGGCTGGGGTGGGCGCTGGGACATAGATCCTAAATCCTAAATCTTAACCTTAACCAGTATGTGGGAAAAACCTGCCTGAATGTAGATCAGCGTATGGTGGTGAGAGGGGAGGATTGCTGAGTTACCAGGGCGGGGTGGGCTCCCGGGAGAAGTTGCCTTGGCTTCAGGCTAGAGTTGAGGGTTGAAGTCAATTCCACAAATGAAATTATAATTCTATTCTCTTTCCCTGTTAATTACATTTAATTCAATTCAAATTCCAGGTCAGTCTTTGAATTCAGAGATAATTGAATTCCTTTGAATTCCAATGTTAGGTAAATTCCAAGAATTCAATCCCCAATTCAATATTATCCCCAAAAATTCCAAATAATGATTCTCTGCAACCTGAGCCACCCCCATAGAATTGTTCCGAGAGTCGACTCGTGACCCGCCAAATAACATCCATTTATTTAATTGTTTTTATATCTCCAGAGCAGTAGGCTATTCCCCATCCCTGCATTCATTCATTTGTCTGCATGTCTACATTTGAATAAAAGGAAAACATGCCATGAATAAATAAGAATGATAGGCCAATCTTCTTATTTTCACAATGCTGTACGTCACATTGACAACTCAAATCGCTTTGAGAAAGAGCCCTTTAATTAGCATTCTTCTAATAAAACCTATACTGATATAACAAAACAATACTTTTACAATCAATATTGTTTACATAATCAAGTAGTTTAATTGAGACTTAAATAAACAATTCACAGAATTGAATAGGCTACAGGCTGCAAAAATACATTTATTTAGTAAGCTTTTGACTTCTCAAACTTTTACCGACCACACAGGTTAAAACTTTATATGGCCTGCATATGGTCTAAATGAACGGAAGCCTGAATTTACAGTATGTAATAATGAACTGATAATTTACTAGCACTTTTGCAGGCTGTGTATCCATCTATCAGGTTGTTGTCCTCCTTGTCCACAATGACTCCAAAATCCTTCCAAACTGGGGATTCACTCGCACAGCACCTGTTTCCACGATGGTGTGTTCCACCATCCTAACCTTTCTTTTTATTTCTCCTGTTACATTAGCCATTTTCTCATGAGCTAGGAGTCAGGGAAAATCAACTTGACAACTTATTGTCGCGTGGCAGACGGGAACATAAGATCTGCACATGGACAAATTAGGAATGCTTCAGCACCACACAAATAATGGACAGTTCCCTGCTCCAGTCTCTTGCTGCGTGGCTGGTAGCCTAGTCCTAGGCTATATCTGCCTCACTGCTCACATAATGGAAATTCACAACACATTTCAACAAAACAGGCTCCTGGGCTTGTACAAAAAAACTATCTTGATTTAATTGAAATGTTTCCGACCCGCAATATAATTGTTCTGAACCGCGAGCCGACCACTGGTTGAAAGAATGTTTTCATTCCACCCGCCAGCGGATGTTTTTGCATGTCAACCACAGGGAACTGTGGGTATCTGACCCAATGCAGGACTGTACTTTAGGCACAGATCTAGAACCCGATTATCATACCCAAATCTTAACCATTATATGGAAAAGATTTACAGACCATACTTAGATCAGAGTCTAGTCTGCAACTGCATCCTTCTGTCCACAGTGGAGTTGTTTTTGGTGGTCTTAACTTTCATGTTAAAGTTGTTTGTTTGTCACAGTTATTTCAGTTAGTGTTTCAGTTATTTCAGTTAGTCTTAAATAATGCACATGTTATGTCTTTGTGTGTTGCTGAGCGAAAGGTCTTGTTGTTGCTCCTCTTCAGAATGGAGAGATAGCCATGCTGGGAGAGATCACTCACCTGCAGGCCATAGTTGATGACCTCACTGTACTCACTGAAGACCCTCACAAACTGCCCCCGGCTAGTGAGCAGGTAATCTCCAACATACACACAAAAGAACAAGACTTTCCTTACGCAATAAATCAGTCTTGCAAGCACACATGCTTAACCAGTAGCACAACATGTCAAACAGTGAATGGACTGAGTGTAGGTACTGCTTGCGTTAACTCTCTCCTCTCTCTCTCCAGGTGATCGGGGACCTGAAGGGTTCAGACTACAGCTGGTCCTACCAGACTCCTCCCTCCTCTCCCAGCAGTGCTGCCTCCAGGAAGAGCAGTATGTGCAGTATCCTCCAGATGCCAACTGTTGGTGCCCATCGTCTCAGTAGTGTCTCCTCCCATGATTCAGGGTTCATCTCTCAGGATGCCAACACCCACTCCAAGCCCCCCTCCCCCATGCCCTCTGACATCACCAGCCAGGTAGACACTCCTCTGAGTCAGTCAGGCTCTAGGTTCCACTCCAGGTTCTCTGTCACGTTCTTGATTATTACAACTTTGGAGTATGATAATGCACAGACCTGGGTTGAAATACATGTGTATTTGATTATTTGTTATTTAAATACGTATGTTCTGTGTATTTCAGTATTCAAATAATATGGCCCGAGTCTAAAACTTCTATTTATTAGTATTTATTTTCAAATAATTTCCTAAATACTTACAGTTGAACTCGGAAGTTTACATACACTTAGGTTGGAGTCATTAAAACTCATTTTTCAACCACTCCACAAATTTCTTGTTAACAAACTATACTATTTGTGCATGACACAAGTAATTTTTCCAACAATTGTTTACAGACAGATTATTTCACTTATAATTCACTGTATCACAATTCCAGTGGGTCAGAAGTTTACATACACTAAGTTGACTGTGCCTTTAAACAGCTTCTGATAGGCTAATTGCCATCATTTGAGTCAATTGGAGGTGTACCTGTGGATGTATTTCAAGACCTACCTTCAAATTCAGTGCCTCTTTGCTTGACATCGTGGGAAAATCAAAAGAAATCAGCCAAGACCTGAGAATGAAAATTGTAGACCTCCACAAGTCTGGTTCATCCTTGGGAGCAATTTCCAAATGCCTGAAGGTACCACGTTCATCTGTACAAACAATAGTACACAAGTATAAACACCATTGGACCATGCAGCCGTCATACCGCTCAGGAAGGAGATGCGTTCTGTCTCCTAGAGATGAACGCACTTTGGTGCGAAAAGTTCAAATCAATCTCAGAACAACAGCAAAGGACCTTGTGAAGATGCTGGAGGAAACAGGCACAAAAGTATCTATATCCACAGTAAAACGAGTCCTATATCAACATAATCTGAAAGGCCGCTCAGCAAGTAAGACTGCTCCAAAACTGCCATTAAAAAGCCAGACTACGGTTTGCAACTGCACATGGGGAGAAAGATCATACTTTTTGGAGAAATGTCCTCTGGTCTGATGAAACAAAAATAGAAATGTTTGGCCATAATGACCATCGTTATGTTTGGAGGAAAAAGGGGGATGCTTGCAAGCTGAAGAACACCATCCCAACCGTGAAGCACAGGGGTAGAGGCATCATGTTGTGAGGGTGCTTTGCTGCAGGAGGGACTGGTGCATTTCACAAAATAGATGGCATCATGAGGCAGGAACATTATGTGGATATATTGAAGCAACATCTCAAGACATCAGTCAGGAAGTTAAAGCTTGGTCACAAATGGGTCTTCCAAATGGACAATGACCCCAAGCATACTTCCAAAGTTGTGGCAAAATGACTTAAGGACAACAAAGTCAAGGTATTGGAGTGGCCAAAGCCCTGATCTCAATCCTCTAGAAATGTTGTGGGCAGAACTGAAAAAGCATGTGCAAGCAAGGAGGCCTACAAACCTGACTCAGTTACACCAGCTCTGTCAGGAGGAATGGGCCAAAATTCACCTAACTTATTGTGGGAAGCTTGTGGAAGGCTACCCGAAACGTTTGACCCAAGTTAAACAATTTAAAGCCAATGCTACCAAATACTATTTGAGTGTATGTAAACTTCTGACCCACTGGGAATGTGATGAAAGAAATTAAAGCTGAAATAAATCATTCTCTCAACTATTATTCTGACATTTCACATTCTTAAAATAAAGTGGTGATCCTAACTGACCTAAGACAGGGAATTTTTTTCTAGGATTAAATGTCAGGAATTGTGAAAAACTGAGTTTAAATGTATTTGGCTAAGGTGTATGTAAACTTCCGACTTCAACTGTATTTCAAATACTATTTTCAAATGCATGGGAGTGTATTTTAATCAGTGTATTTTCAAATACATTCATGTGCATTTCCAAATACATTACAATATTCAACTACTTGTCTTTTCAAGTAAAAAATATGTAAATTCATACTTCCAAATGTCTTTAAAAGTAATTGAAATATAAATTATTACTTATACCATCAAGCCTGTAAGATGATGCTAGAGTGTTCCTCCTTGATATACTATGAATTATTGTGGCGGATGGCTGTTAAAATTTCTCTGTAAATAGAATGGGTATCAGGGAGGGAATCTGATGCAATCTTCCATAGCAAAAGAGCAATATTGTGTGATGGTTTGTTGTAGAAGAGTAAATAGTTCCTTGGGTCATATTCTTTCCCCTTATTTTCCCTCCCTCTCACTCACTCGCCTCCTCTTTTCTCAATCTCACTCACTTCTTGTCACTCTTTTCATCTATTTCACCCTTTCTCCATCTCTCCCACTCCTCTTCTCTCTCCATCTCCTTTCTCCATCTCTCCCACTCTCCGTCTCTCTGATTCCATCTACAGAAGTCCACCAGCTCAGCCTCCTCTGAGGCATCAGAAACCTGCCAATCTGTCAGTGAATGCAACTCTCCCACCACGGTTAGTACACACACACACACACACACACACACATACACACACACACACACACACACACACACACACACACACACACACACACACACACACACACACACACACACACACACACACACAAGCTGTGTGACATATCTGTGGCTTAAGAGGCCCAGAGGGATCTTGCTATAGTATGTGATGAACATGATGACTCAGACATGTCTGTCCATTCCGCAGTTTGGCTTGGGCTCATCCTTCGGTACCTTCCGCCCCGCTCTCTCACACACTGGCTCCATCAGGCCTCTCTCTGTCATACTTCCTGGGTCCCCCACATTTAACCGCTCTCCTGGATCCAAAACACCCTCACCCATCTCAAAGGTTCCTAGCTGGAAGGTTTGTTTTAATTTGCTGCTTTTCCGTTTTAATCTTTTATTTGCTTAACTGCTTTTTTCTTGGCTTTAACAACTCATTTGCATAACTCATGAGGCATAATATCTTCAGGATCCATTCTGTTGTCGAATTCCGCTTTCAAATCTCTCATGCCAAAGATTTGCTAAGCTGAGCGGACTTTGCTAAACTCATTGTAATAAAATACTCATGCTTAGGGCTGGGATCTATTTGTGTAGACAGCACAAGCAGATTTGGTACCATGCTGTTAGAATTTAACCTCTTCATGGACCCTCATACTGCTTCCATTGTACCACAATGGAAAAGACTTCTGAACTGCTGAATGATGTCCAATCCAAGGGTACATTGTTTAGTTAATTTCCTCATTACCTCAATAATACTGCCACAGGATTGGTCTAAAACCAGTACCTGCGAGCCCTCATTGGCTACCACTCTGCAGCAAAGGAGAGAGTCATTGGACAGAATGAGGGAGCAGGAGGTTCCTTCCAGTCCTAAAGGGTTCTCTGGGATGCACCCAGACACTCATAGGTCCAGGATGGCCCAAGCTACTATAGCAGCCAAGGTAATGATGAGCACACATTGGATGCAGTAACAGTACTCAACAATCAACATGAGTTGTTGAGATGTAGAATTGAATGTTTGCCACTACTACTATTGTACGGTAATGTGAGTCGCCCCTCTCTTCTCTCTCTTTTTCTTTCTTTCTTGTTCTGTTTTCTCTCTCTCTCTCTGCATGTGTGTGACCATGTGTGCCTTTGTGTGCGCGCAGCACGGCGGTGATGCCATGTCCCCAGCAGCCAGTACACTAGCCATGGTGCTGACCCGTGGTCTCAGTATAGAGCAGCAGAAGAATAGCAGGGAATCTCTGCAGTACTCCAGTGGCTACAGCACCCAGACCAACACACCCTGCTGCTCAGAGGACACCATCCCCTCACAGGGTAACATACTCTGATCAACACCAGATAACCACATGTATCCCTTCAAACAGTAGTACCTGAAACTGTATAGAAAATCCAATTGGATCCGGCTGTGTCATGCATAAGGCCTGATCAGTTTGAATTGATTCTCTCTGCTGTTCTCAGGGTCTGACTATGAGTGCTACTCTCTGAACGGGGATGCTGATACCAGCAGGGAGGCTGACTTCGACAAGTCCTCCACCATCCCCCGCCACAGCAACATCGCCCAGAACTACCGCCGCATGATCCAGACCAAGAGGCCAGCTAGCACCGCCGGGTTGCCCGCCGGAGTGAGCCCTCCTGGTGGTATGCATGGAGTGATTTATGGGGGTGATGGAGGGCGTGAGGGAGGGCGTGACGGGAGGCACGGAGCCATCACCTCTGGAACAGCCACCATCCGCCGGACCCCCTCCTCCAAAACGGGGGTGAGACGCACCCCGTCCACCTCAGGCCCCATCGCCATCCGCCCCCCCATCGTTCCAGTCAAGACCCCCACGGTGCCAGACTCTCCTGTCTACTCCCCCGGTTACTCCCCCAGCTACTCTCCCAGCCTTATCCAGCACATGGGCAGCGAAGAGTACCTGTATGGGGACGAGACTCCACCCAGTGCCCTGGAGTACATGAAGGCCTCCCCCAAGCGGCTGAGCCTACCTGACACCACCGCCTGGAGCTCCGGAGGGGGGCTGGACCGAAGTGTCTATGCCCAGCAGCCCCCTGGCATGACAGGCCTCAGCCTAGAGGAGGACCCCCAGCTGGCAGCCAACCGCCACAGCCTGGTGGAGAAGATAGGAGAGCTCGCGGCCAGCGCCCACGCCCTGGGCGAGGGTCAGTTCCCCTTCTCCTCTCTGGACCCTCTGCCAGCGGACCCAATGGGTACCAACTCTGTAACCCAACACCCACAACAACCACCACACAGGCCCCAGGAGGGCGTGGACATGCTGGTGTCCATACGGAGAGGTGTGAGGCTCCGCAAGGCGGTCTCCAACGACAGATCAGCCCCCAGGATACTGCAGGATACTGCAGCAGCATCCAGGATACTGCGGTAGTATCTACTGGGACTGACCACAGAACTGTGGTGCCACTGCAAGCTCTAGTAGTGAAATGAATGAACACTCATCCTGTACAGGAAAAGAATGCATGAAATGAAAGGGAAAACGAGTGTCAATGTGTAAAGATTCAATGAATGGCCATGGGTGTCCAATGGACAAATGTCATGTAATGAATTGCATACAAATGTATTTTTATGTCGTATTCCTATTTCCCATGTTGTCTGTGGGCTTAGTGGCTGTGGTTGTCTATTCTCTCTGTCTCCTGATGAATCAGCCCAGGCACCTTTCCTTTAGACTCAGTGATCAGGGCCTGTATTCACAAAGTGTCTCAGAGTAGGTGTGCTGATTCATGTATAATGAATCTATAATACAATTATATGGACAATGGTGCTGAGTGATTAGTGCTTATTGAGGTCTGTTTGGTTTCGGTTCGATTATATATACAGTACCAGTCAAAAGTTTGGACACACCTACTCATTCAAGGGTTTTTCTTTATTTTTACTGTTTTCTACGTAATAGTGAAGACATCAAAACTATGAAATAACACATATGGAGTCATGTAGTAACCATAAAACTGTTAAACAAATCAATATATATTTTACATTTTAGATTCTTCAAAGTAGCCACCCTTTGCCTTGATGACAGCTTTGCACACTCTTGGCATTCTCTCAACCAGCTTCATGAAGTACAACAGTCACCTGGAATGCATTTCAATTAACAGGTGTGCCTTGTTAAAAGTACATTTGTGGAATTTCTTTCCTACTTAATGTGTTTGAGCCAATCAGTTGTGTTGTGACAAGGCAGAGGTGGTATACAGAAGATAGCCCTATTTGGTAAAAGACCAAGTACATATTATGTCAAGAACAGCTCAAATAAGCAAAGAGAAACGACAGTCCATCATTACTTTAAGACATGAAGGTCAGTCAATCCAGAAAATTTCAAGAACTTTAAAAGTTTCTTCAAATGCAGTTGCAAAAACCAGAAAGCACTATGATGAAACTGGCTCTCATGAGGACCGCCACAGGAAAGGAAGACCCAGAGTTACCTCTGCTATAGAGGATAAGTTCATTAGAGTTAACGGCACCTCAGATTGCAGCCCAAATAAATGCTTCACAGAATTCAAGTAACAGACACATCTCAACATAAACTGTTCAGAGAATCAGGCCTTCATGGTCGAATTGCTGCAAAGAAACCACTACTAAACGACACCAATAAGAAGAAGAGACTTGCTTGGGCCAAGAAACACGAGCAATGGACATTAGACTGTTGGAAATCTGTCCTTTGATCTGATGAGTCCAAATTTGAGATTTTTGGTTCCAACCACTGTGTCTTTGTGAGACGCAGAGTAGGTGAACGGATTATCTCTGCATGTGTGGTTCCGACCGTAAAGCATGGAAGCATTGTGATGGTGTGGCGGTGCTTTGCTGGTGACACTCTGTGAGTTATTTAGAATTCAAGGCACACTTAACCAGCATGGCTACCACAGCATTCTGCAGTGATATGCCACCCCATCTGGTTTGCGCTTAGTGGGACTATCATTTGTTTTTCAACAGGACAATGACCCAAAACACACCTCCAGGCTGTGTAAGGGCTATTTGACCAAGGAGAGTGATGGAGTGGTGCATCAGATGACCCGTCCTCCACAATCACCTGACCTCAACCCAATTGAGATGGTTTGGGATGAGTTAGACCGCAGAGTGTGGAAAAGCAGCCAACAAGTGCTCAGCATATGTGGGAACTCCTTCAAGACTGTTGGAAAATCATTCCTCATGAAGCTGGTTGAGAGAATGCCAGAGTGTGCAAAGCTGTCATCAAGGCAAAGAGTGGCTACTTTGAAGAAACTGAAATATATATTGATTTGTTTAACCTCTCTAGGCTAGGCGGGACGAATTCGTCCCACCTACGTAACAGCCACTGCTATCCTGTGGCGCGATTTTCAAAACCTTAAAAATCCTATTACTTCAATTTCTCAAACATATGACTATTTTACAGCCATTTAAAGACAAGACTCTCGTTAATCTAACCACACTGTCCGATTTCAAAAAGGCTTTACAACGAAAGCAAAACATTAGATTATGTCAGCAGAGTACCAAGCCAGAAATAATCAGACACCCATTTTTCAAGCCAGCATATAATGTCACCAAAACCCAGAAGACAGCTAAATGCAGCACTCACCTTTGATGATCTTCATCAGATGACAACCCTAGGACATTATGTTATACAATACATGCATGTTTTGTTCAATCAAGTTCATATTTATATCAAAAACCAGCTTTTTACATTAGCATGTAACGTTCAGAACTAGCATACCCCCCGCAAACTTCCGGGGAATTTACTAACAATTTACTAAATTACTCACGATAAACGTTCACAAAAAGCATAACAATTATTTTAAGAATTATAGATACAGACCTCCTCTATGCACTCGATATGTCCGATTTTAAAATAGCTTTTTGGTGAAAGCACATTTTGCAATATTCTAAGTACATAGCCCAGGCATCACGGGCTCGCTATTTAGACACCCGGCAAGTTTAGCACTCACCATAATCATATTTACTATTATAAAAGTTTGATTACCTTTTGTTGTCTTCGTCAGAATAAACACCCAGGACTGCTACTTCAATAACAAATGTTGGTTTGGTCCAAAATAATCCATCGTTATATCCGAATAGCGGCGTTTTGTTCGTGCGTTCCAGACACTATCCGAAATAGTAAAGAAGTGTCGCGCGCATGGCGCAATTCGTGACAATAAAATTCTAAGTATTCCATTACCGTACTTCGAAGCATGTCAACCTCTGTTTAAAATCAATTTTTACGACATTTTTCTCGTAGAAAAGCGATAATATTCCGACAGGGAATCTCCTTTTCGGCAAACAGAGGAAAAAATCCCAAAGG
Organism: Salmo salar; assembly: GCF_965601325.2. NCBI lineage: Eukaryota > Metazoa > Chordata > Actinopteri > Salmoniformes > Salmonidae > Salmo > Salmo salar. Next base: position 17,745,713 of record NC_138306.1, on the reverse strand, counting down.
CGGGGGCGGTCGGGGTCACGCGCATAAGCCAGTGTCCCTTGATCGGCCACTTGAGAAAGGCGATAATGTGTTTCAGCCTGGGGCTGGAATGACGACATTCTGTTTTTTCCCGGGCTCTGAGCGCCTATGGACGACGTGGGAAGTGTCACGTTAGAGCAGAGATCCTTAGTAAATGATAGAGATGGAAAACAAGTTCAAGAAATGGTCAGACAGGCCACTTCCTGTAAAGGAATCTCTCAGGTTTTGACCTGCCATTTGAGTTCTGTTATACTCACAGACACCATTCAAACAGTTTTAGAAAATTCAGGGTGTTTTCTATCCATATGTAATAAGTATATGCATATTCTAGTTACTGGGTAGGAGTGGTAACCAGATTAAATCGGGTATGTTTTTTATCCAGCCGTGTCAATACTGCCCCCTATCCTAAACAGGTTAACACTTTTTTGGTTACTACATGATTCCATATGTGTTATTTCATAGTTTTGATGTCTTCACTATTATTCTACAATGTAGAAAAAAGTTAAAAATAAAGAATAACCCTTGAATGTGTAGTTGTGTCCAAACTTTTGACTGGTACTGTATATATTTTTTTTAACATTTAATGCACTATGCATTATGTGGGTTGAATGCTGTAACCACTCAGAATAAAACAATTCATAAAAGTCCCATGATGGTAGTGACTGCACATTACTGCTTATATTAACCATTGTTTATTCACATTATTTTCCTTTAATAAAATATTTCAGTTGTTGTGTATATAAACATGTTTTATTTGATTACTTTATTATTTAATTCCAAGTCATCATCTCATCTCCATAGAGCTGCTGCCTATGCTGTCTGACTAAATCACTATTTTAGTAGTTCTTCAAAGTAAATAAGGCATACTTTTATGACTGCTGAATACCAACTATCAAACACTTAAATTATGTATTTTCAAGAAAAAATACCTCATGAAGCGAGAGCTCTCTCTCGATCGCACATTCATCTGTCTCTTTTACGTAGTAGGCGTTAAGGAAACAGACCGGACCAGTAGGCGCGCAATGGATTATGGTCATTGTAGTTCATGTTTTCTGAGCTTAACAATGTAGAATATTGGCTTGTTGGAAACTACTACAACATCACAGAGTTCAGGCTTGATCTGATTGTTCTTTAAAGAAACTGCATAATGTGTGCATTGAGCTTACAGAAAACTGAACAAAATGTACTTCCAATAATTGAACCAACGTCTGTCAATTAGTGGTTAAAATACGGAAAATAACTGAAATGTCAGTTAATCACTCAGCACTAATGGACAAGGATGATTTTATCCTAGATCAGTACTCCCACTCTTAAATGCTATATGTATACGGGCCTAGGAGCTCATTTCAAAATGGCGGTTGAATGCTCTGTGTCTTATTGTGTGTGTACTAACACAGCCATCTGTTGTCTGAAAGTGATGGGGCTAAGTTGCTCTGTGAGCCTGTATCTATGTTATGTTGTGTATTATTATACTGATGTATGTATTGCCGTTTGTATCATAAGCTGAACACCAATGTATGTTACATATCGGAGAAATGTAAAAGTCATGTAAAATAGGAGCGATGTGGCAGTGTTTTTATTGCTGTTCTGTACTATCAATTTATTCTGCAATTAAACCAACCTTTTCCTGTAGAGGGATGTTGCCCTTTATTTTGAGTCTGTGAGATTTTATATGATGCACAAAAATGGATTGAGGTTTTACAGTTTTTATGACAGCCTATAGGCTAATTGAAAATCCAAGCAAGTGTGGTTTTCTTATGGCATTGTTATTAGGCTATGTAGTAGTTTTAGATGAAGGAGCAAAGGATGCAAAGAGCACATGGTTATCAGGACAGGTGGAGTAAGAGCCATTTCAGCCTGGTCTCATAGACTAGGCATAACACGCTAAATGTAAATCTAGGACACTCAAAGTACTGTAGTATGATATGATACGTTTGGTATGGTTACATTAGACGGTTACTTCAGGCAAAAACATAAAGGTTGCCTGTCCGAATTTCATCAGGGACAACTTTAGCATTTGAGCTAATAAGCAACTTTTCAACTACTTACTACGTTTTAGCTACTTTGTAACTACTTCCTTCCACTAACCCTAAACGTAACCATATTAGCTAACCCTAACCATAACCCTTTAACCTAACTCCTAACCTTAACCCTAACTCCTAACCCCTAGCTTAGCTAACGTTAGCCAGCTAGCTAAATTAGTGTTAGCCACCTAGTTAACGTTAGCCACACCAAATTGGAATTCGTAACATACAGTACCAGTCAAAAGTTTGGACACACCTACTCATTCAAAGGTTTTTCTTTATTTTTACTATTTTCTACATTGTAGAATAATAGTGAAGACATCAAAACTATGAAATAACACATATGGAATCATGTAGTAACCAAAAAAGTGTTAAACAAATCTAAATATATTTTATATTTGAGATTCTTCAAAGTAGCCACCCTTTGCCTTGATGACAGCTTTGTACACTCTTGGCATTCTCTCAACCAGCTTCATGAGGCAGTCACCTGGAATGCATTTCAATTAACAGGTGTACCTTGTTAAATGTTAATTTGTGGAATTTCTTTCCTTCTTAATGCGTTTGAGCCAATCAGTTGTGTTGTGACAAGGTAGGGGTGGTATACAGAAGATAGCCCTATTTGTTAAGATACCAAGTCCATATTATGGCAAGAACAGCTTTTCTTTAAGACATGAAGGTCAGTCAATGTGGAACATTTCAAGAAAGTTTAAAGTTTCTTCAAGTGTAGTCGCAAAAACCATCAAGTGCTATGATGCAACTGGCTCTCATACAGACTGCCACAGGAAGGAAGACCCAGAGTTACCTATGCTGCAGAGGATACATTTGTTAGAGTTACCAGCCTCAGAAATTGTAGGCCAAATAAATGCTTCACAGAGTTCAAGTAACAGACACATCTCAACATAAACTGTTCAGACGAGACTGCGTGAATCAGGCCTGCATGGTCGAATTTATGCAAATAAACCACTACTAAAGGACACCAGTAAGAAGAAGAGACTTGCTTGGGCAAAGAAACACGAGAAATTGACATTAGACCAGTGGAAATCTGTCCTTTGGTCTGATTAGGCCAAATTTGAGATTTTCGGTTCCAACTGCCATGTTTTTGTGAGACACAGAGTCGGTGAACGGATGATCTCCGCATGTGTGGTTCCCACCATGAAGGATGGAGGAGTAGGCGATGTGATGGTGTGGGGGTGCTTTGCTGGTGACACTGTCTGTGAGTTATTTAGAATTCAAGGCACACTTAACCAGCATGGCTACCACAGCATTATGCAGCGATATGCCATCCCATCTGGTTTGTGCTTAGTTGGACTATCATTTGTTTTTCAATAGGACAATGACCCAAAACACACCTCCAGGCTGTGTAAGGGCTATTTGAACAAGAAGGAGAGTGATGGAGTTCTGCATCAGATGACCTGGCCTCCACAATCACCCGACCTCAAACCAATTGAGATGGTTTGGGATGAGTTGGACCGCAGAGTGAAAGAAAGCAGCCAACAAGTGCTCAGCATATGTGGGAACTCCTTCAAAACTGTTGGAAAATCATTCCTCATGAAGCTGGTTGAGAGAATGCCAAGAGTGTGCAAAGCTGTCATCAAGGCAAAGAGACATGGGAGATGGGAAACACCTGGGCCCAGGTGTGTCCCAGGATAAATAGACCTCTTCCACATTCATTGGGAGACTCTCTCCATGCAGACACACTATTGTTTATTTGTATATAGGTTACCTTAGTTAATAAATACATTTTGTTATTCCTTATCTCCACGTTGTCTCCCTTTTTGTTACGGGCTTCGAGCCGGTTCGTGACACATATGTGTTATTTCATAGTTGTGATGTCTTCACTATTATTCTACAATGTAAAAAATATTTTAAAAAATATTTAAAAAAAATAATGTGTACTGTATACGTTTTGTAAATTAGTAACATATAGTATATTTTGCAAATTCTTAACATAACATACAAATTATAATTTATAACATATCATACGAAATGGATGATGGACATCCATACCATACAAAATGTAACATATCATGCTAATTGGAGTATCTCGGCTGTACATACAGAATGATACGAAATGCGCTGAGATCAAGTTAGCCATTTTGATAGGATCTATGATAGGATCTAGTTGTTTCTCTTGAGCTGTGATTTCTTACAACTAGAGAGCAGTCTCACTTGTCAGGTGGTGCATGTGTATAAGGTCACAGGTAAACAGGTAGCAATCATGCATGGGTGAACAGGAGATACATTTTTCTGCTACTTAAAAGATTACTCTACTACAAACCATCACCACAAAAAAATATATACAACTCTCACATTTGAAATAGCCAATACAGGTGGACTCTCCCTGACAGGACACTATGAGACTGAGCACTTAATAACCAGAGTGGCTGCGATATGTTGACTGGACTGAAGGTGGCGCCAGACACCGTTCATCTGCTTGGTGAAGCTTGTGCGAGATTTTACAGTTTTTTTCAATTGTTTAAGCACAATTTTGAAAACAGGGCCCGGTTTGTCAAAACACTACACACAATTAGCAGAACCCTTCACCAAAGTAGCACAACACTTCAGATCATTTGCAAAATGGAACACTTTTGTCAAAACTATACACGACAAAACAATGTTTTGTTACCATACGAAACACACACATTTCATATGACTTCAATCTTATTGAACCAGTTACACACTGCTGTTGCTAACCTAACACTTTTAGCAAGTCTAATTGTCAGTGATTGGAGTACTGTAAATGAAGTACACAGAGAAAGTGCAACTATACCAACACTACACAAGACCAATGCTGCAGACAGGAAAATATCATTTATTTCTCTCCATATTCCCAAATCAGTCAACATGTCAACATGGAGAATCACAACAAAACATGTCCCAGTTTTCATGCTACTGCAGTAGTGTGCATAACACTGTTAGCTCAGCAAACAACAGACAAACGTAAAATACTGTATCCAGTACAGGTTACAATTACAGTAAATAACAACAACAACAATCATAAAAAATGATCTGAAAAAAACGGACAATATTGTACAGAAAATACTACAGTAAACATACTATACATTATCTCTTCGTCTAGCTGGATCTGGCCAGAGAATTTCATCAACATCACAAGCAATATCCTCATTAGCAAGACAACATGGAAGAACCGTCTTGAAGGTCGAATCCATCCTTGCACAGCTGCGGCATCGACTTGGTCACAGGCGTCCTCCGTGGCCTGAATGAGGGGTACCTGAGCCTGGGGCTGGAGATCGTAAACCTTCCACCGCCATGCAGAGAAAAACTCTTCGATAGGGTTTAGAAACGGAGAGTATGGTGGAAGGTATAGTACTGTCAACTGTGGATGGTGTTGAAACCAGTTCTGGACCAAAGCAGAGCGGTGGAATGACACATTGTCCCAGATGACAGTGTATTGCATCTGGTGCATTTCATTACCTGCTGTGACGATGTGGTGCAATCGGTCCAAAAATGCGAGAATGTGAGGTGTGTTGTAAGGGCCCATTTTGGCATGACAGAGGAGAACCCCATGCTGTGAAATGGCAGCGCAAAGGGTGATGTTACCCCCACATTGCCCTGGGACATTGATTATAGCCCTGTGGCCAATGATATTTCTGCATCTCCTTCTTGCTTTTGTGAGGTTGAACCCTGCCTCATCAATATATATGAATTAATGCAGGATTTCCTCAGCATCCATCTGCAAAACTCCCTGAAATACAGTGAAAGACAAGATTGTGTAGTTCAGGATACAGTGAGGGAAAAAAGTATTTGATCCCCTGCTGATTTTGTAAGTTTGCCCACTGACAAAGAAATGATCAGTCTATAATTTTAATAGTAGGTTTATTTGAACAGTGAGAGACAGAATAACAACAAAAAAATCCAGAGAAACGCATGTCAAAAATTTTATAAAATGATTTGCATTTTAATGAGGGAAATAAGTATTTGACCCCTCTGCAAAACATGACTTAGTACTTGGTGGCAAAACCGTTGTTGGCAATCACAGAGGTCAGACTTGTTTCTTGTAGTTGGCCACCAGGTTTGCAGACATCTCAGGAGGGATTTTGTCCCACTCCTCTTTGCAGATCTTCTCCAAGTCATTAAGGTTTCGAGGCTGACGTTTGGCAACTCGAACCTTCAGCTCCCTCCACAGATGTTCTATGGGATTAAGGTCTGGAGACTGGCTAGGCCACTCCAGGACCTTAATGTGCTTCTTCTTGAGCCACTCCTTTGTTGCCTTGGCCGTGTGTTTTGGGTCATTGTCATGCTGGAATACCCATCCACGACCCATTTTCAATGCCCTGGCTGAGGGAAGGAGGTTCTCACCCAAGATTTGACGGCACATGGCCCCGTCCTTCGTCCCTTTGATGCGGTGAAGTTGTCCTGTCCCCTTAGCAGATCAACACCCCCAAAGCATAATGTTTCCACCTCCATGTTTGACGGTGGGGATGGTGTTCTTGGGGTCATAGGCAGCATTCCTCCTCCTCCAAACACGGCGAGTTGAGTTGATGCCAAAGAGCTCCATTTTGGTCTCATCTGACCACAACACTTTCACCAGTTGTCCTCTGAATCATTCAGATGTTCATTGGCAAACTTCAGACGGGCAAGTATATGTGCTTTCTTGAGCAGGGGGACCTTGCGGGCGCTGCAGGATTTCAGTCCTTCACGGCGTAGTGTGTTACCAATTGTTTTCTTGGTGACTATGGTCCCAGCTGCCTTGAGATCATTGACAAGATCCTCCCGTGTAGTTCTGGGCTGATTCCTCACCGTTCTCATGTTCATTGCAACTCCACGAGGTGAGATTTTGCATGGAGCCCCAGGCCGAGGGAGATTGACAGTTCTTTTGTGTCTCTTCCATTTGTGAATAATGGCACCAACTATTGTCACCTTCTCACCAAGCTGCTTGGCGATGGTCTTGTAGCCCATTCCAGCCTTGTGTAGGTCTACAATCTTGTCCCTGACATCCTTGGAGAGCTCTTTGGTCTTGGCCATGGTGGAGAGTTTGGAATCTGATTGACAGGTGTCTTTTATTCAGGTAACAAGATGAGATTAGGAGCACTCCCTTTAAGAGTGTGCTCCTAATCTCAGCTAATTACCTGTATAAAAGACACCTGAGAGCCAGAAATCTTTCTGATTGAGAGGGGGTCAAATACTTATTTCCCTCATTAAAATGCAAATCACTTTATAACATTTTTGACATGCGTTTTTCTGGATTTTGTTGTTGTTATTCTGTCTCTCACTGTTCAAATAAACCTACCATTAAAATTATAGACTGATCATTTCTTTGTCAGTGGGCAAACGTACAAAATCAGCAGGGGATCAAATACTTTTTTCCCTCACTGTAGGTCTAGTATACAGTCAATGTAAAAAAGTAATGTGTGCAGTATGCAACATCACAGTGCTAAAGTGAACAATACAAACCTCCACATACTCATTCCGCAGCCGTTTGACCCTCTCTGAATTCCGCACAAAAGGCACTCGATAAAGTTGTTTCATTTGAACCTGATGTCTTTTCAGGATGCGTGCCAGTGTTGACTGAGAGACCTGACGGACATTATTGAAAATGGCATGGTCACTGATAATGTTGCCTTGTAGTTCTCTGAGCCTGATAGCATTATTGGCCAAAACCATGTTTATTATCTCTCTCTCTTGTTCTTGCGTGAATATGGGCCCCCTTCCTCCTTGTTGTTCCCGACCCTCAATCCTATGTAGAGAATAATACATGTAACTTACTGTACAATGTCACAGGAAGTGGTATCACAAATGCTGATATGGTGCATACAATAAGCGGCTGATTACTGTAACTGTAGACAGATCTTCTTTTACCTGTTTTCCTGTCGAAAAGTCCTTATGACAGATGCCACTGTATATCTGCTAAGATTTGGCTGAACTCTCAGTCCAGCCTCCCTCAGAGTCAATCTGTGGTTCACAACATGGTCCACTAGTGTTGCACGAATGTCATTTGATAAGTTTGGTCCTCTTCTTCTTTGTGCACGTTCTCCTCCTGCTTCAGGTCTTCCTCGACCTCTGGCTCGGCCTCTGCCTCTACCTCCTTCTCCTCCTCTGTGTACTCCTCTCCTCTCACCCTCACTCTTCTTCTGACTCCTTCCATTTTGGTTGAAGGCAGGTGAACCTACCTGCTGCATTTTTATAGTGCTTAAACCTGAATGGTGTGTCTACAATTTAGCAATCATGTGTTTGTGCACCTGATGGCTGTGTTTAACAGATTGGCTCATAGGTGTGGTAATTTGACAGTCAGTGCTTTGGAATTGAAAGGAAGTGACATCATGATATACTTCTGTGTCTGATGTATACAAGTGTGTTTAGTGTTTTGCAAGTCACTGTGTGTAATGTTTTGCAAATAGTGTGAAGCTGACAATGTGCTTACAGTTGTGCAAATCTAGCCTTGTGTTTTGCTCCTTGAGTGTAAGGTTTTGCTAATTGTGGGAAAAGTTACATTTTAGTGTGTAAGCAATCGTTAAAAAACTGTAAAGCCACAAGAAGAGGACATCCGACGCGACAGGCGGGGACGGTGGACTTTCCGAAACTTCCCAATCTATCTTATATGGCTTAACAAATGTAGTAAAAATGATTTGTACGTTTCCCCCACCTTCATCCAGAGAATTAGTTATACAATAGAATTATACAATAGAACATATTCTAATGACCTCGTCTTCATATGATCAATGGGACATTCTGGAAAGTATTTCATCTGTTTGTATATGCATCAGTTATTTTTAGCTTGAATAGTAGATCATTATCTAATTCCCACATCTACCATCTCTCTCAGATAAATACAATATCTGACATATCTGAGAGAGATGTCTAGTACTGATTATCTTTTCAGTTCATTTTTAATGACATAATTATCTCCCAGCGCCTCTGATAGTAGAGGAATTAATTTAGTGAACTAGTAGGATAGCATGATTCTGTCTCCTTTTAATCCATTTTTATTTGTGAGTGTAATCACTTGGCGTGGACTCAAGCTCTTCTAATCAGTATGGCCATAAGAGAGCCTCTCCGCAGAGCTTCACAAGAGACCCTGTTGGAGCAAGGCCTTGTGTGTGTTTGTTAGTTAGAACCAGCCTAATAGCTAGACAATGTTGTTACTATCATTTACAATGACATAGGCCTATGCTATTCTCTGGGCTTCCTTCGTGACTAATTGTGTTTGAGATGGAGGAATGTGAAGGATATATTCTCTCACACACACATTGGAAAACCAACCAACCATAAAACTTTCACTCATCTCAGTCTGTTCTTTGATACTTCGTTGCAGAAGATGATACTGTATATGACGACCCCCCCCCCCCCCCCATGATAATCGAGAAACGTAAAAGACTGAACTTGATTTTGAATATGATTCTCTGTTCATAACTAATGAGTATCTTCTTAACCGTCCATTAATGCACAATGATCACTTCTATGCCGTTACAGTGTAGCTGAAGTAGTTCACTAGGTGGTCCCTTGAGGGAGGCTTACAGCTCTAGGCCAATTAGTAATAGTTGAAATATCTTTATTTATTCAGATTCTTTATGGCTACAGTAGCTACAGTAGTTTCCCAAGGCTTTTATTGAGGACTAATAGCCTGAAGAGCTACAAGCAGAGGAATACTACTTAATGTGTGTGTTTGTGTAGAGTCAGTATGAATGTGTGTGCATGGAATGTGTGTGTGAGCAAATTAAGTGTGTGTGTGCCTGTGTGTGTCTGTGTGTGTCTGTGTGTGTGTGTGTGTGTGTGTGTGTGTGTGTGTGTGTGTGTGTGTGTGTGTGTGTGTGTGTGTGTGTGTGTGTGTGCGTGCGTGCGTGCGTGCATACATGGGCCTGTGTGTCAAGATTTTGATCGTATGACTTAATTTGCCCTTTTTTTATTTAACAATTATTATTATTATTAAGTCATACAATCCAAATCTTGACACACAGGCCCATGTATGCACGCACGCACGCACGCACGCACGCACGCACGCACGCACGCACGCACACACACACACACACACACACACACACACACACACACACACACACTTCATTTGCTCACACACACATAACATGCACACACATTAATACACACATGCGCACTCATTCACGTAAAATCATCATGTACACTGCTACTACTCTGTTTATCATACACTGAGCGTACAACAGTAGCGGTGCGTGGGCAAAATCACTGGGGAAGCCAAGCCAGGGCAAAAAGCCATATTACAACCCATTTGTTGTGATAATTGTGTTGTTTGCTCTATAACCTGTTAGTTCATATGCCTTGTCACTGTGATATATAGGCCGGGGTGAAAGTAAATGTCAAGAAAACTGTAGGCTACTACACCACTTTTTACCATTACCGCATGTCAGAGGCATGAAAAATGAGAGAATGGACTTGAAAATGGGTGGTATTTCCTATGCGCCAAAATGCAATGTGGTTCGATGTGAACACAGAAAAAGGCAGTGATGAGTGGCCAACACCATACAAAACATTAAGAACACCTTCCTAATATTGAGTTGCACTTCCACTTTTTCCCTCAGAACAGCCTCAATTTGTCGGAGTAAGGACCCTACAAGGTGTTGATAGAGTTCCACAGGGATGCTGGCCTGTGACTCCAATGCTTCCCACAGTTGTGTCAAGTTGGCTGAATGTCCTTTGGGTGGTGGACCGTTCTTGATACACACGGGAAACTGTTGAGCGTCAAAAACCCAGCAGCGTTGGAGTTCTTGACACAAAGCGGTGCACCTGGCACCTACTACCATACCCCATCCAAAGGCACTTAAATATTTTGTCTTGCCCATTCACCCTCTGAATGGCACACATACACAATCCATGTCTCAATTGTCTCAAGGCTTAAAAATCATTATTTAACCTGTCTCCTCCCTTTCATCTACACTGATTGAAGTGGATTTAACAAGTGACATCAGTAAAGGAGCATAGTTTTCACCTGGATCCACCTGGTCAGTTTATATCATGGAATGTGAAGGTGTTCACAATGTTTTGTACACTCAGTGTATATGCTGATGCCTAGTCACCCTACCCCTATACATATCTAACCCTACCACGCCTCTATCCCTGCACATTGTAAATATGGTATTGGCACTGACCCTGGAACTGACCTTGTATATAGGCTACTTACTTTCTCCTGTTCTTCTTATTTCTATTTCTTGTGTGTTTTTGTTCTACTTGACGTATAGTAGTACTGATATAAATTACTGCATTTTTGGGAAAGAGCAAGCAAGAAAGGCATTTCACTGTACTAACGCACGTGACAATAAAAACCTGAAACTTGAAACTTTTCCTTTGAGGAGTGGGACAGGGAATCTATAAATGTAGGACTGAACTACAATAATAGTTCTGATGCCTAGTCATTCACTTAGGGTTTCACTCACTTAGGGTTTCATTCACTTAGGGTTTCATTCACTTAGGGTTTCATTCACTTAGGGTTTCATTCACTTAGGGTTTCATTCACTTAGGGTTTCATTCACTTAGGGTTTCATTCATTCCTTGGTTCATTGTTTTGTCCATCCGTCTGTCTGGCCATCCATCCATCAATGTATTCATTCATTTTTAATTTTTTTATGAAGGCAGTTAACCCTCAGAACACAGTGCAAGGCTATGGCTATCGTCCCTCTCCTTCCTTATTGTTCAACTCATCCAAGAAAGTTGGACATTCCGTAGTTCAGGGGCATCCCCTCTGCCCCTCACTCCATCCCTTGCTGTCTCTCTCTCCATATCTCTCTCTCTCTCAGGCACAGACAGAGCACAGGCACAGGTAAATGTGCTACATCAGTTACAGTAAGTACTGCTCCTGTAACACACTTCAACCATTGCCTTTAAGAAGCTAAAGCGGCTTCTACTTGAGTGAAGGGAATGGATTTGGTCAATTATTCATTAAGGGGGAATTCAGACATGAGTTAGTGCAGAGTGGGGTAAGTTGAGCCATGTTTACATTCAGCATTATTCAGTCACGGGAAATATAAAATGATTTCTAACAAAGATATCTACATATAGTTCAGGATGTTGTGTTTATCCCTGGAAATAATTAGAATGAATGTAAACATTACAGTCTCTTGGCACAACTTACCCTGGGTATGGGGTAAATTGAGTCACGGGACAGGGTATGTTGAGCCACGGAACAGGGTAAGTTGAGCCACGGGACAGGGTAAGTTGAGCCACGGGACAGGGTAAGTTGAGCCACGCGACAGGGTAAGTTGAGCCACGGAACAGGGTAAGTTGAGCCTCGGGACAGGGTAGATTGAGCCACGGGACAGGGTATGTTGAGCCTCGGGAGAGGGTAGGTTGAGCCACGGGACAGGGTATGCTGAGCCTCGGGACAGGGTAGGTTGAGCCACGGGACAGGGTAAGTTGAGCCTCGGGACAGGGTAGGTTGAGCCACGGAACAGGGTAAGTTGAGCCACGGGACAGGGTAAGTTGAGCCTCGGAACAGGGTAGGTTGAGCCACGGAACAGGGCAGGTTGAGCCACGGGACAGGGTAAGTTGAGCCACGGGACAGGGTAAGTTGAGCCACGGGACAGGGTAAGTTGAGCCACGGGACAGGGTAAGTTGAGCCACGGGACAGGGTAGGTTGAGCCACGGGACAGGGTAGGTTGAGCCACGGGACAGGGTAAGTTGAGCCTCGGAACAGGGTAGGTTGAGCCACGGAACAGGGCAAGTTGAGCCACGGGACAGGGCAAGTTGAGCCACGGGACAGGGCAAGTTGAGCCACGGGACAGGGTAAGTTGAGCCACGGGACAGGGTAGGTTGAGCCACGGGACAGGGTAAGTTGAGCCACGGGACAGGGTAAGTTGAGCCACGGGACAGGGTAAGTTGAGCCACGGGACAGGGTAAGTTGAGCCACGGGACAGGGTAGGTTGAGCCACGGGACAGGGTAAGTTGAGCCACGGGACAGGGTAGGTTGAGCCACGGGACAGGGTAAGTTGAGCCACGGGACAGGGTAGGTTGAGCCACGGGACAGGGTAAGTTGAGCCACGGGACAGGGTAAGTTGAGCCACGGGACAGGGTAGGTTGAGCCACGGGACAGGGTAAGTTGAGCCACGGGACAGGGTAAGTTGAGCCACGGGACAGGGTAAGTTGAGCCACGGGACAGGGTAGGTTGAGCCACGGGACAGGGTAAGTTGAGCCACGGGACAGGGTAAGTTGAGCCACGGGACAGGGTAGGTTGAGCCACGGGACAGGGTAAGTTGAGCCACGGGACAGGGTAAGTTGAGCCACGGGACAGGGTAAGTTGAGCCACGGGACAGGGTAGGTTGAGCCACGGGACAGGGTAGGTTGAGCCACGGGACAGGGTAGGTTGAGCCACCTATTCATTTCTGTACTGAATGAAATATTACCACTACCTTTTTAAAACCCTGTCTATCTTTATTTCCCAAACACAATTCAACACAATCACAATTACTTTTTTGTCTTAATCATTTTAAACTTATTTTAACACAGGCTTAACACCTAACAAACACTTTGTACTTTTTTTACAATTACTTTTTTGTCTTAATCATTTTAAACTTATTTTAACACAGGCTTAACACCTAACAAACACTTTGTACTTTTTTTTAAGCACTTTTAACATAGACCAGGCCCCGGTGTTACCACATATCCCTGCGACAATGCCTTGCATTATGCCTGGGAAGAGTACACTTAAATTTGCTCAACTTGCCATTGGCTCAACTTACCCCATGGCAAATGTTTTGACTATATTAGCCCACACTGCTACATGGATGCATTTTTCATGCTAGCTTCAGGAGCTCATATTGAAGCTTATAGAGACCACAACTGATGCATAGAACAATCTTTAAATGATCTACTTTGGTTTAGATCCAAGCATCATTAAACCTCTAACACTACAAATTCAATTTGTCTTGGTGAAAACCTAACTTGCTTATGACTTTTTCCATGTTGTTTCTTCCTTCACAGACTCCATGAAATTACCTCTTCCTAAATATTTGATCAAATTATTAATTTTGTGTATGGTTTCCTAAAAACAAGCAGTGGCTCAACTAAGCACTTTGCTCAACTTACCCCACTCTCCCCTACGTGTGCATAAAAATAACTTCATTCCATTTTAATGCACTTTCCTCTCTACATATTCTGACCTTGAATTTATGCATGGTGAAAATCCAGTGCCAGCAAGGTACGCGTTTGGGGTGGAGATCAAAGAATTGGAGGTGTAGCGGGTGTGTCTACAGATACGCCATATTCTGACCTTGACTTAATTATCTCATAGTTCCGCCAGCTTTACGTGCGAGGAAACGATGAATAAGGTCGACCAACCTGTCGGTTGCAAGTGGAAAAACATCACATGTATTTTTTGCCCGATAGACCATTCTCGCAGGAGGCAAATCAGTCATATGGCAGCAAACTGAATCAAATCAACATGACTGGTGTGCCGCTTTCCGACAGTGAAGTATATGAAATGCTGTGCCGTTACGCAGAATTGAAATTGTATGGCCTTTTAAATAACTTGCAGGGATGAATCTTTGACGCAAGCCAAATGAGATGACAAGCCAAATTCGTGCAGAGTGACAGTCGGGCCAAATGTAACCTCTGTGTGCTCTAGAATGTTTTAATTTCAGCCTGGACTTTTCTTCATTTTTTATTTTTTTTGTACAATTTGTATAATGTTAGATATTAGCCATCAGTAATACACACACACACGTTATAAACTGTCACTTTAATGGGCTTTTTTTGTTGTTTTGTTTTCTCTCAATATTGAGCCTACATTTGGCATCATTCCATTACATCATTAGTTTTCTGTTTCCTCTGTCATGTCCGTGTGGTTGATCCTGTGGGTTCCTAGCAATAGTGCATCATATTTAACGTACTACAAGTTGTTCCATAATTTGGGACATGTAGCTCACTTCATGGAATCATCATGGAATCATCATGGATGCAGACCAAGCATGGCAGTTTAAACCTGGAGCCTGGCGCCAGACTTCTCCTCCGAGTTGGGCCTATTTCTTTACCTCTTCCTCTCTGGCTGTAGTTGGTCTCCATCGCCAAACTCATGCAGCAAAGCTGCTCTATGAACAAGGGAATGTTTGGTGAGAAAGGGGCCAAAACGGAGAGTTATGCTAATTAGCCATCTACATGGGAGGTGTGAATTGCAGGCTATTACCATGTGCCATGTGCTCAGGTAGAATAATAATAATGAATGCCATTTATCAGATGCTTTTATCCGAAGCGACTAACAGTCATGCATGCATACATTTTACATATGGGTAGTCCCTGGAAGCAAACCCAATACCCTGACATTACACACACCATGCTCTACCAACTGAGCTACAAAGGACCACATTAGCCTAGCCATTAGCCTAAACATGATACATGTGCATACAGGTCAGTAGAGGCTGGTGGGAGGAGCTGGAAGAGGATGGGCTCATTGTAATGGCTGGAATGGAAAATCAAAATGGAGTCAAACATGTGGTTTCCATATCTGTGATGTGTTTGATACCATTCCATTGATTCCATTCCAGCCATTACAATGAGCCCATCCTCCTATAGTTCCTCCCACCAGCCTCCACTGATCCTGGTATACTTATGTGGGTGAGTCAATTTATTTGAATGACATTTCATATGATTGAATATTGTACATATCCTGATGTATATACAGTATTGTACCTGTTAGATATTTGGGGCTTCCTGGGATGAGCGAGTTAGCCAGCATGCTGTTATTGTAATGGTTGCATTAACTCCCTGCTAATTTACAGTTATTTCTATGCTAACAGACAAATCACGAATCTACAGCCACATCTAATGTGCTTCCTTGTGTCTATCATCAGGTACTTACATTTACTGTCTTTTTGTTCTACACTGAACAAAAATATTAACGCAACATGTGAAGTATTGGTCCCATGTTTCATGAGCTAAAATAAAAAATACCTGAAATATTCCATATGCACAAAAAGTTTATTTCTCTCAAATGTTGGACACAAATATGTTTACATCCCTGTTAGTGAGCATTTCTCCTTTGCCAAGATAATCCATCCACCTGACAGGTGTGGCATATCAAGAAGCTTATTAAACAGCATGGTTATTACACAGGTGCACCTTGTGCTGGGTACAATAAAAGGCCACTTTAAAATGTGCAGTTTTGTCACACAACACAATGCCACAGATGTCTTAAGGTTTGAGGGAGTGTGCAATTGGCATGCTGACTGTAGGAATGACCACTAGAGTTGTTGCCAGAGAATTGAATTATCATTTCTCTACTACAAGTCACCTCCCAACACCGTTTTAGAGAATTTGGTAGTACGCCCAACCCGTCTCACAACTGCAGGCCAGGTGTAACCATAACGCCCTTCGGTGGGGAAAAACTCATTCTGATTAGCTGGGACTGGCTCCCCAGTGGGTGGGCCTATGCCCTCCAAGGCCCACCCATAGCTGCATCCCTGCATGCCAATGATTGTTTTGAAGGACTAACACAGTTGGAAAGCCTTTAACCAAAAGTTAAAGAAAGGGCAGAACATGTCCCATCATGCTTCGCCCAATACTCACCATTGGGGAAGGCATTTCTTAATTCCATTCCTTTACTTTTGATGTTTGTGTATTGCTGTGAAATTGTTAGATATGACTGTTAGATATTACTGCACTGTTAAAGCTACAAACACAAGCATTTCTCTACACCCGCAATAAAATCTGCTAAACACGTGTATGTGACAAATAAAATTAGATTTGATTTGATTTCAGGACATTATCAGGAAGCACTGGTACGTTATTGATACTGACCCACAATTGAAACCCATTTTTAAATATCCCCCACCTATGGTCCCCAAACGTGAGAGACTTTGTGGTTAAATCTGATTACCCTCCAGAGAAAAAGCAAACTTTCTTGGACAAGGTTCAGGAGGGTAATTACAAATGTGGCCAATGTGCTCAATGCAGCTTCACGTACAAGTGCAACTCATTTACCCACCCCAGCACAGGACAAAGATGTAAGATCAAATGTCTGATTACCTGCATATCCACCAATGTTATTTACATGTTGAAATGTCCTTTTGGTCTGTCTTACATAGGGAAAACCCATAGAAGCCTTAATAAGACACGGATCAGTGAGCACCACAGCAATATACAGACAGGTGAGACAAAACATCTGGTTGCTGCTCATTTTGTATAAGCTGGACATCCTGTTAGTTCTCTGAGATATATTGGAATAGAAATTATCAAGATGTCCCGCAGGGGAGGGGACATTGAGAGGAAACTTCTTCAAAGGGAATCTTTCTGGATCCACAGGCTGAACACACTGTCTCCTCTTGGCCTTAACGAGGAGTTTGACTTGGAACCGTTTTTATGGTTTCAATATGTCCAAATTGTTCATGTTTTGATCCTAATTGAATATTGTATGTGTATGTATATTACTGTAAAGTTTGATCACATTTCTTCTGTATGATCATATATTTTGATACATTGAATGTTAATATTGTAAAAGTATGTTATAGATTTTTTTACCTCCTGTTTCAGGAAGGGATGTCACTGAGTACTGCCTCTATATATAGGACCTTCCACCCCCACCTGGGATATGGATGCCTGATGAAGACCTAAGAGTCTAAACGTTGAATCAATAAAATCCCCTGGGAGCCTGAAGAGCAGTGTGTGGCGTTTTCCTTTCTGTTTTGCATCCCTGCCCAGTCATGTGAAATCCATAGATCAGGGCCCAATGAATATATTTCAATTGACTGATTTCCTTATATGAACTGTAACTCTGTATAATCTCTGAAATTGTTGTATGTTGTGTTTATATTTTTGTTCAGTATATTTTTGTCATCGTGCCCAGTCTGATATTGACATGCAAGCGAAGAATCTCGAATCTACAGCCATCAACATACGTGCATACCTGCATACCTGCATATCTAATTTGCTTCCATGTGTCTATCTAATAGACACATGGAATAATCACCAATCAACTGGGACCGCTGGCTGTACAGTCCTTTCTTTAAAAACAAAACACAAGAGTGTTAGGAAGTACAATCATGTCTGTTACAATGGTGCTGAGACCAGTCTTCTTCTCTTCCCGGGACATCTGTTACATGTGCTCCATTTGAAGTAGAAATTAAACCTTAGGAAATGAAACAAAACGTTGAATAATTTTGAGACTACAGGAGAAAGGTTCACTGCTATGTCAAACAACAGTAATGGTTATTTTGATTGTCAACAGCCTTTTGGCTATTGTAGTCTTCTGATTGTAGAAAAACAGGGATCTCAAGTTGTTCAGGCAGGCAGCATGCGAGGGAGGGGCCTTACCTGGTGGGTCTGGAACGCACCCTTTTCAGTACACATAAGGGAACAACTCCCAAAGAGCTCGTTGCTCACCGGTGTAAGTTAGGTCTGAATATCAAATACTGAAAAGTGCTTAATTCAAAGCGTGTAGGAAAGGCATACACTTCCTAAGTCTGAATCAGGCCAAATGTAAGCAGGAAGCTAGCTGCGGTAGTATTTTTTTCCCATGGTACCCTTGCAGAAGGCCTTCCCTGAGCTGGCAAGGTGGAGAAACCTGCTGTGGTGCCCTTAAGCAAGGGAGTTAACCGCCAACTGCTATGATGCTGAATAAGGCAGACCCTCCACTTCTCTGATTCAGAGGGGTTGGGTTATTTGTGGGAGGCACATTTTGTTTTCATGCATTCAGTTCAGTTGTGCAACTGACTAGGCATCCCCTATTTCTGTTGTAGGAGGGATGAAAAAAAGGTTTCTCACAGATTTTGTATTCCTCACAGGTTTTTTTGTAGTGTGTGTGTGTGTGTTCAACCTGTTGGTTTTTCATCCCTGCAGGCAGAATCTCGGCCACCTTCACACAGACTAAGTACATCCTGCTCCCTTAGGTGTGCCAGTTTGTGCTTGCTCGTGTCATCTCTTACACTGACAGTTGCAGTAGTGCATTCATAATGTCATATGATATATAAAAATGGTGTCATTTTTTTTTATGACATTCAGATCATCATTATGAATATGGAATTCATACATGGTAGTTGTGCCCTCTCTCTCACAGCAAGTGAGGTTAATACAGAAACAATATGCACTCATATTCATTAATAATTGATGTAGCTAACACAGTTGTAAGCTCTTAGATCTCATTAGGATAGAGAAGCATCCTCTTTCTGTACTGGCCAGGAAGAAACCCTTGACCCTCTTCTTCCCAAGCGTGTTGCACACTGCCGTCATGGATTTAACAATGGGCGAAACTCCCTCCAGCCAATGCTTACACCAATTCAGTGTTTATAAATCCACGACAGGGAGTGTGCAAGTTTGGGGGAAGTGTGAAAAATGTAGATGTGCCGCAAGTGTCTGTCTCACCTCAGAGGACACAGGAGAGTTCTGGATGAAACCAAACATCCAGGTTCCATCATGTTGTTACCCTCTTATCTCATTTGTGACACTATAAACAATTTGGCAACATAACATTTTAAGTCCGTACCCACATATTTAGCTGTTGACATTGCTGTGAGAATTTGTGTGTTGCACTTGAAGATAACAATGTTGGGGGTGTTCTGGTGGCTGGGTAGGCATGGACCAGTGACAGTGTTGATTGTTAACACTCTGCTGAACACAGAACACAGGCAGCACAGAGCTACTGCCCAGTTTGCAAAGCCCTTTTCTCACTCTTATAATAGGCTATATCTCACAATACAAGTATTTTTGTTTGAGTTCTCGTTTACAGCAGCCTAACCTTGACTCCTAATTTGCCACTATGTTGTCCAGTCATATTGTCTTTACCATTTGTCATGTTCCTAGCTTTCCACATTACATTGAATATCTGAGTTGGAATTGACTGTGCCAGGAGAGAACTGCTTCACCGTCTGTATTTGACTCCCGCTAAGGCTTCAGGCTAAAGAGTGGAGATCAATAACTGAGAGTGCTCAATGGTTCATGTTTGCACAAGTAGTTTATTTGGTCACAGACGTCTTAACCGCAGTAGAACGGACTCGATCCCAGGATCCAAGCAGCTTCCAGGCGGTCACATGGGGAGGGGTTCTCCGAGAATTCCGTCCCTATGCGCCACGCCCCCGCGCTTGGCGCTGTCCAACACGCCAGGGCTGAACGCTGCTGGTAGCGAGCAACCAGTAACTGCCTGCAGCGGTGGACTGACTGCACGTAGTGCTGCATGGAACAGCGACAGACAGTCGGCAGATCTCACCGGATACTAAGGTGAAAGTTCAGTAGACCCAGGTTTATTCATGGTGGAGACATCGGACAAATATGTGACAGCTTTTTGATTTTACCAGACGGGGGCATTTCATTTTTGCCTTTCATTGATTTGCTGTCACACATGAAACTCCTGAACCATTCGGTGGTACAACTTGTTACCACCATGATTTTGTATATTTTATTGACTTACTGTCTCTTTGTTTTTGGATATAAAACGGATGATCGACTGCCTTTCTTTCATGGACATGTATTT
Organism: Salmo salar; assembly: GCF_965601325.2. NCBI lineage: Eukaryota > Metazoa > Chordata > Actinopteri > Salmoniformes > Salmonidae > Salmo > Salmo salar. Next base: position 17,725,292 of record NC_138306.1, on the reverse strand, counting down.
GAGAACTCGCCGAAGGCATCAAAAGTGAATGGACTAAGCATTCCTGTGAAGCGCATCAACGCGCAAAAATGGTGTCCAGAATCGGGAATGCACTTGAAACTCTATGGGAATGGCAGCGAGGATTTCCACGTCTTTGCCCACCACAAACGGGGAAATATATTACTTAAAACTTCCAGGATTTTGGACAGGGAAGAGCGCTTCGAATACCTACTGAGTGTAAGTTTGTGTTGCCAAACATGCGTATCAGCGGGCCATGTTGTCTTTCAGGTTGCGTCGGTGAAAGTGGATGTTTTGGACACCAATGACCACGAACCCACTTTTCGCAATGCAGACTTGAAATTAACTTTGAATGACGCGACTCCACTCCGGTCTGTGGTTTACACGATGGAAGCGCTTGATGCAGACAGTGGAAAGAACGCAGAGTTGACGTACTTCCCCGTTCCCAAAAACGGCAGTTTCTACGTGGTACCAAAAACTGGCGAAGTTTTGCTGATGGACTCCCTACTGGGCCTCCCATCTGTAATCAAGTTCTATGTTTTTGCTAAAGACCATGGTTGGCCCTGCAGAATCAGTAAGGGTGTTGAGTTCACGGTTACCCCACGACAGTGGTGCCCACTGCGCCCAGGCCAGACAGGGGAGTTGGGCAGCCTGGGCAGGGCAGGGCGGATGCATAGGGCATTGTTGGACTCTGGTAGCATGGTCTTCCTCAATGTCTCCGAAGATGCAAGCATCGGTTCTGTCGTTATGAGCCTGAGCCCAGCCAGGTTTCAGGCAGCCTCCTTTGAGCTGGTTTACCCGAAGACAGATATTACCCCAATCAACGTGGGCAAGGAGAGTGGAGATATCGTGATAGCCATGCGCCTGGACAGGGAGACTGAACCGTTCATCGAAATCACTGTCAAAATACAAGATGAACGAGGTGTGTACTATGTACTAAATCTGCACTTAACTGGGTGCATGTCTCCTGTGCGATATGTGCAGAGTGGTAATTCCTTCATTTAATGGAAAAACGGCTATTACGCATGCATTATATGGCGCTTAATAGCGCAGGATTTTACGACCATCTGGATAGCTGAATTACAAGTCTCCCTGCAGTCACCATCCCTCAGTAATGCCCCAAGAGAGCATAATATACATTAGGACACTTACACTGGTCAGAAAAAAAGCTTTTAGAGCCGACTAGCTACAATACATTCAACAGGTACACATGACAAGGTATGACATTACCTGCTTCAGTGTGAGGAATGTACACAGATTATTTGTCATTATGACATGCTCATACATTGATATTATGAACCTCATATTTATGTATAACTCTAACAGCTATATGAACTTTTAACAGCTATTTTAATTATGGCTAAATAACTGCTGGGTATAAGTGTCTTTTTCATTGATTTCTTAAATAGACTCCAGTCAGCAGAGAGTTATGGCCTCCATAGACATACTCTACGTAGACTCGGCTGTGAAGTTGTTTCCAACATTAATCCTTTTGGATTGGAGATCCAGTGTGATGTCTCTCTCTCGCTCCCTCTCTCTCTCTTTCTCTCTCTCTCCATCTCTCCATCCATCTCTCTCTCTCTCTCTCTCTCTCTCTCTCTCTCTCTCTCTCTCTCTCTCTTTCTCTCTCACTCTCACTCTCTCTTTCTCATCTGCTGGCATTTAATCCCCCTCTCATTCGCTCACTCCCTCGCAGGGATTTGGAGAGGCACTGCATGCCGCACTCAGGAAACAACCTCTGGCATTCTTGGAGGGAGAGAGAAATTATATGAAACCCTGCAGTGTAATTGTGTTGACAGTTGTTTTGTGGCCCCTAGTGTTAGGGCCCCTAGAGTTGGGGCCCTTACAGAGATGATGTTGGAACTTGGCACTGTGGCCAATGATTTGCTTTGGTTTTATAGTGCCAGTGTTTGATTGTGATGCACAGCAGCGTGTGAGAGTTGTTATTGCTTCCAGTGTTGGGACAGGGGCCAATAATAATATATTTTGGTTGTAGTGCCAGTTTTCCAGTGTGCCCAGTGTTCAATGATGTTCATGTGAAAAACTTGTAGGGATTTTGTTTGAATAGCCTATTGTTGTTCGATGCACAGCATGTGTTCATTGATGTGTAAGTGTCTGTATGTATGTATAGGATGGACGCATATTTGTACCAAAATCACAATTCTTTCTTGGGAATGAATAATGTTCATGCAACCCGATGTTTTCTGAGAAAATCAATTCACAATTCTTTCTTTCTTGAGAACATATGAATACTCTTATATATTGATGTTGTGAGGCGAGGACTATTCATTTGCCATCTTGTCTCTGCCTGATTAAAGATTAGCAATTTCTTATGACTAGCTTGCCAGACAGTTCTGTCTGCTTCTTTTGTGGGCTGGTCTTTTTATTTCTATCCTTTCAAAAGCAGACTACCCATCAAACATACCTCTTTTTGTGTTTAAACACATTTTCTGCTGTATTTTATTTGATGTGTGTTTTGCACCAACAGTCCTTCAACTTTATTATTCTGTACCGCATGTGGTTTGCTTTGGTTTGCTTTTTCCAATATGGCTGTGTGGTGAAACAAGTAGCTATAGCATGGAGGCCCATAGGGATATTAGGTGACCGGTGTGGCTGAAGTTAGCATGTGGCCCAGTGGCCTCTTGTCTACACCCCAGACAGCCCTATGAGATCCAGGAGAGAGTGAGCTGTCCATGGTACTGTAGTCTCTCTCTGTCACCTCTACACCAGCAGCTGTGGAATCAGCAGAGGGAGACTGCAGGAGAAGCCAGTGAATTAGGTCATCATGATAGACACTGGTAGGTGTCGTGTTGGATAGAGGCGAAGGGAACTCTGCATTAGTCCTGTCTAAAGATTTTGTTTCCACAAAGGCCATCGGCATTAGTAGCTTAGTTTCACAGAACAGAATGTATTAGCTGATTCTCTTTGACTAGGACTTGTTCCTGCCCCTGTGTTCGAATCTGTTTATCATATTGGAAGGGGCAGGAGATTTGAGAAATATTGAGCAAATTGGACTGGAGTGATTCCCCTGCATTTTTTATATTTGTGGGCAGGGTGGTAGTGGTTTGGAATGGAGACGTGGAGCTGTGTTTTAGCTCATAGTAATCACATGGGCTCCTATTTATCAAGCGTTTCAGAGTAGGAGTGCTGATTTAGGATCAGTAATTCCTTCTAGATCCCAATGAATAAAATTACATGGACAGCGAGGGACCTGATCTGAGATCAGCACTCCTTGATGCTTGATACACACGGCACCTGAGCTCAGCCTTTTTGTCAGAAAACTCGAGTTCTCTAGTTCTAGTCATCCTCTTCCCTAGTTGCCTCAGGCTGTATTTAATCCAATTTCCCATTTTCTCACTGCCTCTCCCCCAACTAAACATTAGCATATTCCCCCTGTGATGTGAAATGAATTGGAATGAGACCTGATCTTATTTCATGTGTAATTTGTGAATCTGGGGCTGTATATTTAATATGGAAAACAATTTCAGAATGCCATGCCATCTGCATTTATTCAATTTGTAAAGAAACTCCAGCTGTGGCTGGTGTGTGTTGTGTGTGCGTGCGCCGTGTGCGTGCGTGTGTGTGCGCATGACCGTGTGTGTTCGTGTTTATGTTCACCTATCTGTGGTGGGCCATAGTTTTCACATTCATACCTCCTTTCTGCTTCAAGTACATTGTCAATGCATTCATAAGATCCTGTCTATTGTTCAATTTGTCTAATGTTCTAGCTATTCATGAGAAAGACATTGCAGAGCCACAACCTCTATCTGTCATTCCAGAAATATCTTTGTTTACTGAGTTCAGTTTCGCCTCAGCGTCACCTAAACATAGTCCCTGTTGGCGTTTCCCCTGTAGCGTCACCTTAACATACTCCCTGTTGGCGTTTCCCCTGTAGGCTAGAATCGATTTGCTGCTATTGATTAAACAAGCATTCTTCTGTTATGTTCCAATCCCGAACATCGCTGTAGCCCTTTCCTGCAGTCAAATGACTAGTGGCCTCATGGGTGGAATGTTATTAATATAAAGGACTGGGGAGATTTTAAGGATAAAAAATAAACGGAATGGAGCTAAGCACAGGAAAAATTCTGGTGGAAAACCTGGTTCAGTTGGCTTTCCACCAGACACTGGTAGACAAATTCACCTTTCAGCAGGACAATAACTTTAAACACAAGGCCGAATATAAACTGGAGTTGCTTACCAAGAAGACATTGAATGTTCCGAGTGTCCTAGTTACAGTTATGACTTAAATCGTCTTGAAAATCAATGGCAAGACTTGAAAATGGCTGTCTAGCAACCAACTTGACAGCGCTTGAAGAATGAAAAAATGATCATGCGCAAATATTGTACAATCCAGGTGTGCAAAGCTCTTAGAGACTTACCCAGAAAAACTCACAGCTGTAGTCGCTGCCTAAGGTGCTTCTAAGATGTTTTGAGTCAGGGGATGTAATACTTACGTAATCAAGATATGTTAGGGCTTTATTTTTCATACATTTGTGAAAGAAGAAAAAAAGACAAGGGATGTGAATACTTTCTGAAGGTACTGTATCTACAGCATATTGTGCTGCGTTTTTCTACCTTTTGCACCATTAACTGACCCAATTAACTGAGGATAACAATGGTTGTGGCTCAACCTTCAGCCCCTGAGAAGAGCTGATAAAAAAACACGACACAGGGTATAGAAACAGCTCCGGAAGTTTTAGTGTTTGTGGACAAAGAGATGTTGCTGCAGAGAAATGGCTGACAGTTGCTGCATGAAAAGTTTTAATAGGAATTTCAGTAAGGGCAACAAAAATATATAATTGCAGTAATTGGGTAACGTGTTGTGTTGTAAGGGACTTCTGTCAGAAGATGAAATGGCAGTTTGATTGAAGATTGAAGGGAGATATTTGAAGCTGGCTCAAAGTCTGGCTGGTTATCAAAACAAAGCATCACTAGAAGCTATTGGCAGCACAATGAAGGTACTGGGAACTTGTCTCAGTTTGAATGAGAGGTTGTTAAAACCATGTCCATCAAAGGGTGTAGGCATTGATATTATCAGAGTAGGACATCAACGTTTATTGGTCACGTACACTGTTTAGCAGATGTTATAGTGGCTGCAGTAAAATGCTTGTGTTATCAGCTCATAGCAGTGCAATAAAATGTCACACAAATAATCAAATCATAAAAAACTATAGACAAGACATAAAAAATGTCAGAACGACTACAAATGTAATATATGCATAAGCAATAAGGCACGAGGGGGTTTGTGGTATATGGCCATATAATCCACAAACCCCTGAGGTGCCTTATTGCTTTTATAAACTGGTTACCAACGTAATTAGAGCAGTAAAAATAAATGTTTTGTCATACCTGTGGTATACGGTGCTGTAAATGTCCTGGACGGCAGGCAGCGTGCTCTGGGCTGACCGCACCAGCCTCTGGAGAGCCGTTCGGTTGAGGGCAGTGCAGTTGTCGTACCAGGTGGTGATCCAGCCCGACAGAATGCTCTCAATGGTGCAGCTGTAGGAGTTTGTTAGGGTTTTAAGAGCCATGCTGAATTTCTTCAGCCGCCATGCTGAATTTCTGAATTTCTTCAGCCGCCATGCTGAATTTCTTCAGCCGCCATGCTGAATTTCTTCAGCCGCCATGCTGAATTTCTTCAGCCGGCTGAGGTTGTAGAGACTGTTGCGCCTTCTTCACAACGGTGTCGGTGTGGTGGGACCATCTCAGGTCTTCACGGTTTCAGGTTTGCTATTGCTAGATATTGCTGCACTATTGAAGAAATAAACATTAGCATTTCGCTGCACCTGCGTTTTACTAAACTGTGTACATGACCAATAAACGGTGATTTGACGTGCACGCCAAGGAACTTGAAGCTTTTTACCCTCTCCACTACGGCCCTGTCAATGTGGATGGGGGCATGCTCCCTCTTCTCGCCATGGTTCCACTTGACACCGGAGGGCAGCAGAGACCATCCTAGAGATAATTATGACACTCAGGTATGTTCTATTACTCATTGTGATTTCCCCTTTAACCTCTTGCATCTAGACGTTCCGCTAGCGGAACCCCGTTCCGCCAGCGGAACCCCTAGCCAACAGCCAATGGCATCGCATGGCGCGAAATACAAAACCAACTAAAATACCACAATTCAATTTTCTCAAACAATCAACTATTTTACACCATTTTAAAGATAAGACTCTCGTTAATCTAACCACATTGTTCGATTTCAAAAAGGCTTTACAGCGAAAGCAAAACATTAGATTATGTCAGGAGAGTACCCAGCCAAAAATAGTCACACAGCCATTTTCAAAGCAAGCATATATGTCACAAAAACCCAAACCACAGCTAAATGCAGCACTAACCTTTGATGATCTTCATCAGATGACACTCCTAGGACATTATGTTATACAATACATGCATGTTTTGTTCAATCAAGTTCATATTTATATAAAAAAACAGCTTTTTATATTAGCATGTGATGTTCAGAACTAGCATACCCACCGAAAACGTCCGGTGAATTTACTAAATTACTCATGATAAACGTTGACAAAATACATAACAATTATTTTAAGAATTATAGATACAGAACTCCTTTATGCAATTGCTATGTCCGATTGTAAAATAGCTTTTCGGCGAAAGCACATTTTGCAATATTCTGAGTACATAGCTCGGCCATCAAGGCTAGCTATTCAGACCCGCCAACGTCGGGGCAGCCTAAACTTAGAATTACTATTAGAAAAATTGGATTACCTTTGCTGTTCTTCGTCAGAATGCACTCCCAGGACTTCTACTTCAACAACAAATGTTGTTTTGGTTCCAAATAATCCATAGTTATATCCAAATACCTCCGTTTTGTTCGTGCGTTCAGGTCACTATCCAAAGTGTAACGCGCGAGCGCATTTTGTGACAATTTAAAAAAAAATAATCCATTACCGTACTTAGAAGCATGTCAAACGCTGTTTAAAATCAATTTTTTTTTCTCGTAAAATAGCGATAATATTCCAACCGGGCAACGTTGTATTCATTCAAAGAGTGAAAGAAAAAAAATGGTGAGGTCTCGTGAACGCGCACAAACAGAGCTCCAATACTTTGCCCAGAGACAGCAGACACCCCAATCCACTTTCTGGCGGCTTTAGAGAGCCAATGGAAGCCTTAGAAAGTATCATGTAACAGCACAGATACTGTAATTTTGATAGAGAGGCAACAGAAGGACCACAAATTGCCAGACAGGGCACTTCCTGCTTGGAATCTTCTCAGGGTTTTGCCTGCCATATGAGTTCTGTTATACTCACAGACACCATTCAAACAGTTTTAGAAACTTTAGAGTGTTTTCTATCCAAATCTACTAATAATATGCATATTCTCGTTTCTGGGCAAGAGTAGTAACCAGTTTAAATCGGGTACGTTTTTTATCCGGCCGTGAAAATACTGCCCCCTATCCCAAACAGGTTAAAAGAGGTGTGTTCTATTACTCATTGTGATTTCCCCTTTAACTTCTCTTGGGTATGTGGGACGTGACTGTCCCACCTGCGGGACACACTCCCAACAGCCAGTGAAATAGCAGGGCGGCAAATTCAAAACAACCAAAATCTCATAATTCAAATTTCTTAAACATACGACTATTTTACACCATTTTAAAGATACACTTCTCCTTAATGCAACCCCATTGTCCGATTTCAAAAAGGCTTTACAGCGAAAGCAAAACATTAGATTATGTTAGCACACCACCTAAACAAGAAAAGCCACACAGCCATTTTCCTAGCAAGGAGGGGCGTCACAAAAACCAGAAATACAGCTAAAATTAAGCACTAACCTTTGACGATCTTCATCAGGTGACACTCATAGGACATCATGTTACAAAATACATGTATGTTTTGTTCGATCAAGTTCATATTTATTTCCAAAAACAGCATTTTACATTGGCGCGTGATGTTCAGAAAATGTTTGCCTCCCAAAACTTCCGGTGAATGTGCACATTAATTTACAGAAATACTCATCATAAACGTTGACAAAATATATAACAATTATTTAAAGAATTATAGATATACTACTCCAACCGCTGTGTCAGATTTTAAAATAGCTTTTCGGCGAAAGCACATTGTTCAATATTCTGAGTACAGAGCTCAACCATCAATGCAAGCTATACAGCTACCCAACAAGTCATGGCATCAATAAAACTCTAAATTAGTGTTATAAATCTTTCCTTACCTTTGCTGATCTTCGGCGGAATGCACTCGCAGGACTCCCACTTCCACAAGAAATGTTCATTTGTTCGATAAAGTCCATCATTTATGTCCAAATACCTCCGTTTTTTGTTGGCGCGTCCAGAACACTATTCCAAAGGCACGATGCGGGAGCGCAAATCAATAGACGAAAAGCTCAAAAATTCAATTTCCGTTTGTAGAAACATGTCAAACGATGTTTACAATCAATCCTTAGGGTGCTTTTAACATAAATAATCGATAATATTCCAACCGGACAATAGTGTATTCATTACAGAAGAAAAATAAAAAATGCTAGCCATGCGTGAATGCACATGAAGTAACTACATGACCTCAGACAGTCCACTGCTTGAACCGGCTGTTATTCCCTCAAAATTCACAATAGAAGCCTCAAACAACTTTCTAAAGCCTGTTGACATCTAGTGGAAGCCTTAGGAAGTGCAAAATGACCCCTAAGTCACTGTAGTTTGGAAAGGGTTTATTATTATTTTTTTAACTACAGCCTCAGATTTTCTACTTCCTGTTTGGATTTTTCTCAGGTTTTTGCCTGCTATATGAGTTCTGTTATACTCACAGACATCATTCAAACAGTTTTAGAAACTTCAGAGTGTTTTCTATCCAAATCTAATATTACTATGCATATTCTAGTTTCTGGGCCCGAGTAGTAGGCAGTTTAATTTGGGTACGTTTTTCATCCAGCCGTGAAAATACTGCCCTCTACCCAAGAGAGGTTGAAAGAGGTGTGTTCTATTACTCAATGTGATTTCCCCTTTTAAAAGAGGTATGTTCTATTACTCATTATGATTTCCCCTTTTAAAAGAGATGTGTTTTCAGTTTTTCTTTGCAGAAGCTTGAATTGTTTAGTGTGTGCGGTCGTTTCCTGAGTGAGTTGTCGAGACTTAGTGTTTGTTTTTTGATTTTTTCCGAAGTGTACTGTGATCCTGCGGCTAACGTTTCTTAGTAAAGTATTATGTTTATCTTTAACCACTGATTCCTCGTCTGGTCTCATCTCTGCCCCTGAGTCCAACCTCACCACGTCACACTTCTGTCTCCTGTAGTCCACCATCAGCTCCTGTAGTCCTTTTACGCTGAGGAACAGGTTATTTTCCTGGCACCGCTCCACCAGTGTGTGTGCGCATGTGTGCACAGAGAGAAGGAGAGAGAAGGGGAGAGACCATGGTGATGTAGCCTACCCACATGCAAGGCAGCTGTTTGAAAGACTATTTGTGTCTGCAGCTGACTGCTTAGCATTCCGTTTGTTGTATCGTCCCTGAAGTTGGAGCACATATTATATGCTTCTGTTATGGTTTCCGTGTCTGTGGTCCGACTACCTCCTCAGTGTGCTTTGATCCCAGTTTAACCGTGTGTCTCTGCAATGTTCTCATCACATGTGAACTTCTCTATGGAACTAATGGATGTGGTCCTCTCCCTATTGTCAGTGTGGGGGTACGGCTTAATGCTGTGGACTAATAAGGACACAGTCTGGTGCACTGAGAAGGAGGATGGGATAGTGATGATGCTGGAGTCATTAGTAATGCTAGAGGTCACACACACACACACACACACACACACACACACACACACACACACACACCACACACACACACACACACACACACACACACACACACACACACACGTACAACTAAGCTCAGGATAGAAACCATGAGAAGCCATTTAAATGTACTTTTCCTCTACGTCAACATTGTCGAGAGGTTGAAATTGTTTCGCATTGTGACTATTTCACAAGATGTGTAGCGTTTAATTATTGTGTCCTTTGTGCCCCAGGAAGCTAGAGCGATTGCATTTTAATCAACCGATCTGAATCATTAATTGCATGAATGCATGTTAAGTTGCTTATGATGGGTTTCTCGGGTGCGTAGCACTGACTGCATCAGTCAAATCCTTAATTTAGTTGGTAAACATTTTATGGTCCTTAATAAAATAATCATACGTGGTGATATTAAAAAGGGAATACCAGACACATTTAGATTTTAGTTCATTACACACCCCTGTTAGTGCATCAATATTGTACTATGAGATACAGGATAATCATAGATTTGGGGAATTAACTCACAATATTAATATTTACCATGTAAATAAGAGAATCATAGATTTCATTATTTTTTTTCAATGTCACACTAATGTAATCATACAAGTTAGTGATCAGGGGTGTTAAAAGTCGGTTGTTAATACTTCCTCCTCGCTCTCCCACTGTGTGATGAGCAATGATCTGGTTTAATCTCGCTGGCTTCCTGCTAATGCAGATTTGGATGTGTGAGAGGCAACGATGGTCCACAGCAGAGGCTGTTCACTGGATTACACTCAGAAAATGGAGAGGTTTATCCTCTCCTTTACCCATTAATAACGCTTCTACACATGCTGCTGTCTTAATGTGTGTGTGTGTGTGTGTGTGTGTGTGTGTGTGTGTGTGTGTGTGTGTGTGTGTGTGTGTGTGTGTGTGTGTGTGTGTGTGTGTGTGTGTGTGTGTGTGTGTGGGAGGGGGGTATAGATAGTGTGTGTGTCTGAGCTAAGTGAGGCATTGAAAGGGATGAGAGGACAACAGCATTATTTCGCAGCTCCGACACATTCTGGTTCTGTGTATACTCTTGCATACCAATCAATTCAATTGTGTAACGTCATTATATACTATGAAGTGTTACACTCAACATTGTTCCTTATATGCAGTACAACAACAGCAGGCCCAATAATGATTGGTCCTTAGAATCTCTCCTACTGTGGCACAGTCAACAACGTCAACCCAGATTCAGGTGTTGGTGATAGATTAACACTGTCTCAGGCCATACTCTTAGAGTTTTCCCATTAAGCCTGCATGGCTCTTCAGTGGCTCCTGCCTGGCCCTGTACACTCTGGGCTGGGGAGACGACTGGGCTTCCTAGACACCCCCATCAATCACCACCACGCTGGGAAATGGAGAGAGGGATAGAGGAGCAAGAGCTCTGGAGCTCTGATTGAGCTCCAGTAGTGTGTTATACACTGAGTAGACAAAACATTAAGAACACCTGCTCTTTCCATGATATAGACTGACCATGTGGATCCATGTGAAAGCTATGATCCCTTATCGATGTCACTTGTTAAATCAACTTCGATCAGTGTAGGTGAAGGGGAGGAGACAGGTTAAAGAAGAATTATTAAGGCATGAGACAATTGAGACATGGATTGTGTATGTGTGCCATTCAGAAGGGGAATGGGCAAAGTGCCTTTGAACAGGTATGGTGGTAGGTGCCAGGTGTAGGGCTGTGACGGTCATGAAATTTTGTCAGCCGGTGATTGTCAAGGAAATATCTGCCGGTCTCATGGTGATTGACCGTTAATTAACAAACTCATTTAGCATCTCCTGGCTTCCACACAAACCTTACAAGCTACTGATGCAGACCTTTGGAACAATTTAAAAAGTCCAATAAATCCATGTAATATAGCCTACACCTTCACAATAAATCAATTTATTTTAGACAGGTCTAAAGAAACATGATATGAAGAAAATGTAGTCTGTTTCAGAAGAACAGAATAGCATACTCTGAGTTGTCCTTATGTTAGGTCCTGATCTGGCTATGCCATATGGCTGTGGGCTACACTAGTTAATTTCGCAGCCAAGATTTGCTTAGAATTCCACGGCATTATTTTATAACATGAAGAATACAATTGAACAGAGCTGAATAAAATAAAAAGGATATTTTCTCCAAACGATTTCCAAGGGAGTGCGCACATGCAGCTATTCTGTGTTGAGTGGTTAGCAAAGAAACGGGTCCTCCTATATGCTTCATTTGGAGTTATTTATGCAACTTTAGTTGTGATACAGACTTTGGGCTATACACTGCCTTCGGGAAGTATTCAGACCCCTTGACTTTTCCCAAATGTTGTTACATTACAGCCTTGTTCTATAACGTATTAAATAGTTTTTTTCACTCATCAATCTACACACAATATTCCATAATGACAAATAATAATAAAAAAAGGCTTTTATACATTTGGTAATATATTTAAAATAAAAAAAATATATATTACATTTACATATGTATTCAGACCCTTTACTCAGAACTTTGTTGAAGCACCTTTGGCAGCGATTACAGCACTGAGTCTTCTTGGGTATGACGCTACAAGCTTGGCACACCTGTATTTGGGGAGTTTCTTCTCTGCAGATCCTCACAAGCTCTGTCAGGTTGGATGGGGAGCATTCATGCACAGCTATTTTCAGGTCTCTCCAGTCTTGGCTGTGTGTTTAGGGTTGTTGTCCTGTTGGAAGGTGAACCTTCGCCCCAGTCTGAGGTCCTGAGCACTCTGGAGCAGGTTTTCATCAAGGATCTCTCTGTACTTTGCTTTGTTAATCTTTTCCTCGATCCTGACTAGTCTCCCAGTCCCTGCCGCTGAAAAACATCCCAACAGCATGATGCTGCCACCACCATGCTTCACCGTAGGGATGGTGCCAGGTTTCCTCCAGATGTGATTCTTGGCATTCAGGCCAAAGAGTTCAATCTTGGTTTCATCAGACCAGAGAAGCTTGTTTCTCATGGTTTGAGAGTTTTAAGGTTCCTTTTGCCAAAATCCAAGCAGGCTGTCATGTGCCTTTTACTGAGGAGTGGCTTCGGTCTGGCCAATCAACTATAAAGGTCTAATTGGTGGAGTGCTGCAGGGATGGTTGTCCTTCTGGAAGGTTCTTCCATCTCCACAGAGGAACTCTAGAGCTCTGTCAGAGTGACCATCGTGTTCTTGGTCATTGACCAAGGCCATTCTCCCCAATTGCTCAGTTTGGATGGGCGGCCAGCTCTAGGAAGAGTCTTGGTGGTTCCAAACGTCTTCCATTTAAGAATGATGGATGCCACTGTGTTCTTGGGGACCTTCAGTGCTGCAGAAATGTTTTGGTACCCTGTCTGTCTCAGAGCTAGCCATAGGCCTATGGGCTAGGCTACATGAGGTGTGGGACTATGATTTAAAAAAATATATCATTCACAAGTGGTAGGCTAATTGTCACCCATCAGACTATTTAATATTGTCTTTACATATACTAAATAATATACACTGCTCAAAAAAAATAAAGGGAACACTTAAACAACACAATGTAACTCCAAGTCAGTCACACTTCTGTGAAATCAAACTGTCCACTTAGGAAGCAACACTGATTGACAATAAATTTCACATGCTGTTGTGCAAATGGAATAGACAACAGGTGGAAATTATAGGCAATTAGCAACACACCCCCAATAAAGGGGTGGTTCTGCAGGTGGGGACCACAGACCACTTCTCAGTTCCTATGCTTCCTGGCTGATGTTTTGGTCACTTTTGAATGCTGGCGGTGCTTTCACTCTAGTAGTAGCATGAGACGGAGTCTACAACCCACACAAGTGGCTCAGGTAGTGCAGCTCATCCAGGATGGCACATCAATGTGAGCTGTGGCAAGAAGGTTTGCTGTGTCTGTCAGCGTAGTGTCCAGAGCATGGAGGCGCTACCAGGAGACAGGCCAGTACATCAGGAGACGTGAAAGAGGCCGTAGGAGGGCAACAACCCAGCAGCAGGACCGCTACCTCCGCCTTTGTGCAAGGAGGAGCAGGAGAAGCACTGCCAGAGCCCTGCAAAATGACCTCCAGCAGGCCTTAAATGTGCATGTGTCTGCTCAAACGGTCAGAAACAGACTCCATGAGGGTGGTATGAGGGCCCGACGTCCACAGGTGGGGGTTGTGCTTACAGCCCAACACCGTGCAGGACTTTTGGCATTTGCCAGAGAACACCAAGATTGGCAAATTCGCCACTGGCGCCCTGTGCTCTTCACAGATGAAAGCAGGTTCACACTGAGCACGTGACAGACGTGACAGAGTCTGGAGACGCCGTGGAGAATGTTCTGCTGCCTGCAACATCCTCCAGCATGACCGGTTTGGCGGTGGGTCAGTCATGGTGTAGGGTGGCATTTCTTTGGGGGGCCACACAGCCCTCCATGTGCTCGCCAGAGGTAGCCTGACTGCCATTAGGTACCGAGATGAGATCCTCAGACCCCTTGTGAGACCATATGCTGGTGCGGTTGGCCCTGGGTTCCTCCTAATGCAAGACAATGCTAGACCTCATGTGGCTGGAGTGTGTCAGCAGTTCCTGCAAGAGGAAGGCATTGACGCTATGGACTGGCCCGCTCATTCCCCAGACCTGAATCCAATTGAGCACATCTGGGACATCATGTCTCGCTCCATCCACCAATGCCAGATTGCACCACAGACTGTCCAGGAGTTGGCGGATGCTTTAGTCCAGGTCTGGGAGGAGATCCCTCAGGAGACCATCCGCCACCTCGTCAGGAGCATGCCCAGGCATTGTAGGGAGGTCATACAGGCACGTGGAGGCCACACACACTACGGAGCCTCATTTTGACTTGTTTTAAGGACATTACATCAAAGTTGGATCAGCCTGCAGTGTGGTTTTCCACTTTAATTTTGAGTGTGACTCCAAATCCAGACCTCCATGGGTTGATAAATTGGATTTCCATTGATTATTTTTGTGTGATTTTGTTGTCAGCACATTCAACTATGTAAAGAAAAAAGTATTTAATAAGATTATTTCTTTCATTCAGATCTAGGATGTGTTGTTTAAGTGTTCCCTTTATTTTTTTGAGCAGTATATGTGTGGAATTTGTTTTGATTTAGAATGGACCATTATCATTATACCTGTCTCGAAACAGGGGCAGGGGAAAAAAAATATGTCATCTATGCACTTAAATACCTGTCACGTCCTGGCCAGTATAAGGTTAATTGGTATTGTAGTTTGGTCAGGACGTGGCAGAGGGTATTCGTTTTATGTGGTTCGGGGTGGTGTGTTTGTTGAAGGGGCATTTGATTTAAGTATTCCGGGGTTTTTGGGCACTGTTTGGTTTTCATGTATTCTATGTTGAGTCTAGTGTGTCTGTTTCTATGTTTGGTTAATTGGGGTTGGGACTCTCAGTTGAAGGCAGGTGTTGTCTACTTGCCTTTGATTGAGAGTCCCATATATTAGGGTGTGTTTGTCATTTGTGGGAGATTGTTCCGTGTTTAGTGTATGTCAACATTACAGGACTGTCAGTTTATCGTTCGTTCTCTTTTGTTATTTTTGTGTTCAGTTTGGAGTGAATAAATGTTCAAAATGAACAACCGCATGCCTGCTGCGTTTTGGTCCTCCTTCACCGTCGATAAGCGTGACAGAATCTCCCACCATTCCAGGACCAAGCAGCAGAGGAAGGAGCAGAGGGACTTCGAGTTGGACTGGCGGGAGAAATGGACCTGGGAGGAAGTTCTGGACGGGGCCGGACCTTGGCACCAGGCTGGGGATTATCGCCGCCCGCAGTGGGAAATTGAGGCAGCCAAGGCAGAGAGGCGGAGGTACGAGGCCAAGGACGCGCTGAGGGAGAAGCACGAGAGGCACCCCCAATAATTTTTTTTGGGGGGGCACACGGGTAGTTTGGCTAGGCCTAGGAAGAGCCGGAAGCCAGCTACCCGTGGTTATATGGAGGAGCGTATGGGGTGGAGAGCGCCATAGTGCGCTCCTCAGCGAAACATCTCACCCATACGCACGCACAGTCCGGTGCGCGTTATTCCAGCCCCTCACAGGTGCCGTGCTAGAGCGGGCATCCAGCCTGGTAGGAGGATGCCTGCGCAGCGCATCTGGTCGCCGGTACGCCTCCGAGGACCAGGCTACCCAACTCCCGCTCTACGCACGGCTACCATCAGGCCCCTGCACAGCCCAGTGTGCCCTGTACAAGCACCCCGCTCGTACAGGGCTACTAGTTCCATCCAGCCAAGACGGGTTGTGCAGGAGGTAAGATCAAGACCGACTGTGCGCCTCCATAGCCCTGGGTTTCCAGCTCCTGTCTCTCGTGCGGACCCGGAGGTGCGTCAACCCAGTCCGACTCGTCCTGTTCCCGTTCCCCGCACTAGCCTTCAAGTGCGTAAACCCAGCCTCGCCAGTCAACAGTCGTCAGAGCTGCCCGCCAGTCAACAGTCGTCAGAGCTGCCCGCCAGTCAACAGTCGTCGGAGCTGCCCGCCAGTCAACAGTCGTCGGAGCTGCCCCGCCAGTCAACAGTCGTCGGAGCTGCCCCGCCAGTCAACAGTCGTCGGAGCTGCCCCGCCAGTCAACAGTCGTCGGAGCTGCCCCGCCAGTCAACAGTCGTCGGAGCTGCCCCGCCAGTCAACAGTCGTCGGAGCTGCCCCGCCAGTCAACAGTCGTCGGAGCTGCCCCGCCAGTCAACAGTCGTCGGAGCCGCCCCGCCAGTCAACAGTCGTCGGAGCCGCCCCGCCAGTCAACAGTCGTCGGAGCCGCCCCGCCAGTCAACAGTCGTCGGAGCCGCCCCGCCAGTCAACAGTCGTCGGAGCCGCCCCGCCAGTCAACAGTCGTCGGAGCCGCCCGCCAGTCAACAGTCGTCGGAGCCGCCCGCCAGTCAACAGTCGTCGGAGCCGCCCGCCAGTCAACAGTCGTCGGAGCCGCCCGCCAGTCAACAGTCGTCGGAGCCGCCCGCCAGTCAACAGTCGTCGGAGCCGCCCGCCAGTCAACAGTCGTCGGAGCCGCCCGCCAGTCAACAGTCGCCGGAGCCGCCCGCCAGTCAACAGTCGCCGGAGCCGCCGGCCAGACTGCCCTGAACTGCCGGAGCGGCCAGACTGCCCTGAACTGCCGGAGCGGCCAGACTGCCCTGAACTGCCGGTGCGGCCAGACTGCCCTGAACTGCCGGAGCGGCCAGACTGCCCTGAACTGCCGGAGCGGCCAGACTGCCCTGAACTGCCGGAGCAGCCAGACTGCCCTGAACTGCCGGAGCGGCCAGACTGCCCAGACTGTCCCGAGCCGCCAGACTGTCCCGAGCTGCCAGACTGCCCAGACTGTCCCGAGCTGCCAGACTGCCCCGACAGCCTGGAACGGCCAGAGCCGGAGCCACCTCCAGAGATAGGTGGGTTGGGGAGGGGGGGTGTAGCACAGTGCCATCGTTGACGGCAGCCACCCTCCCTTCCCTCCCTTTAGTAGGGGGTAATTTTTCTTTTGGTGTTGTTTGGGGTTAATTTTGTTAAGGTGCTTCCGGGGTTAGCACCTTTAAGGGGGGGGGGTACTGTCACGTCCTGGCCAGTATAAGGTTAATTGGTATTGTAGTTTGGTCAGGACGTGGCAGAGGGTATTCGTTTTATGTGGTTCGGGGTGGTGTGTTTGTTGAAGGGGCATTTGATTTAAGTATTCCGGGGTTTTTGGGCACTGTTTGGTTTTCATGTATTCTATGTTGAGTCTAGTGTCTCTGTTTCTATGTTTGGTTAATTGGGGTTGGGACTCTCAGTTGAAGGCAGGTGTTGTCTACTTGCCTTTGATTGAGAGTCCCATATATTAGGGTGTGGTTGTGTTTGTCATTTGTGGGAGATTGTTCCGTGTTTAGTGTATGTCAACATTACAGGACTGTCAGTTTATCGTTCATTCTCTTTTGTTATTTTTGTGTTCCTTTTGGAGTGAATAAATGTTCAAAATGAACAACCGCATGCCTGCTGCGTTTTGGTCCTCCTTCACCGTCGATAAGCGTGACAATACCGAATAGAGGACGCTTTTCCCCATGGTTCATTTTCTGTTGTAAAGCGAAGCATGTGCTTAATATTAGGAATGTTGAGAAATAAATATACTGAAGTAGACCTTGCCTATAGAAAGCTGATCCTTCTATTTTTAATAAAGGCCATCAAAACTCTTGTTTCTCACACAATTGCACAGCCTATAGAAATGTTGCTCAACATAAACTCATAGGCTCTCATGAAGTGCTTGATTAGATTTTCCATTACATTTGCTTTGATGTCAGAGTGATAAGAGGGACAACAGAGTGCTGAGTACCAGGCAGTTAGCAAGTTTGGTAGGCTACTAATGACCATCAGCAGCATCAGAGCTTGGAGAAGACTAATTACCGTGACTAAACGGTCCTGTGGAATTTGACTGCGGTCATGACTCGTGACTGCCGGTGTGGCGGTAATACGCTCACCTCACCATCCCTAGCCAGGCGCACCGGTTTGTGTAGAGAACTGCAATGCTGTTGGGTTTTTCACGCTCAACAGGTTCCTGTATGTGTCAAGAATGGTCCACCACCCAAAGGACATCGAGCCAACTTGACACAACTGTGGGAAGCATTGGAGAAAACATGGGACAGAATCCCTGTGGAACACTTTCAACACCTTGTAGAGTCCATGCCCTGACGAACTGAGGTTGTTATTTTTTTGGGGGGGGGGGCAACTCCATATCAGGAAGGTGTCCTTAATGTTTTGCACACTCAGCATATATTACCGAGTCAAAGATAAAGTTATAGTGTGCATCCGAAATGGCAGCCTATTCCCTATGTAGTGCACTACTTTTGGAGCACTGGTCAAAATGATTCTACTATATAGGGAACAGGGTGCCATTTGAGACACAGAGTGTTGCTCAGCCTCACTGTCTTCCTCAGTAGGGTTACAGTGGGCTTAATAATGAGCGTGTGTGAATGGGAAATTGAATTAATCCGCTGGCAGCCCCCATAAATGTGTAGCTATCATGCATTCCAAGTCATATAATGAGTAGAGCTGAAATAATTTCACACACCATTAAGGAGCACAGGAGGTTGGTGACACCTTAATTGGGGAGGACAGGCTCATGGTAATGGCTGGAGTGGAATGAGTGGAATGGTATCAAACATGGTGTTTGATGCCATTCCAATTTGCTCCGTTCCAGACATTATTATGAGTCGCCCTCCCCTCAGCAGCCCCCTGTGGTGAGGAGTGAGAAGATGAGTCTTTAAACAGTTTGACCTCATAGTCATCACTTGACTTAGTTTAATAGGATTCGAGGTAACCTGGTCCCAGATCTGTTGGTGCTCTTGCCAATGACAACTCCATTGTTTGGCATGACAATGAGTGACAAGGAGTTGGCATAATAGCACAAACAGAATCAGGATAGACTCTAAGTGATGTATCTATCTGATAGTCACCATGAAGATGCTCAGGGCCCGAATCCTAACTTGAGATAAGTGTGCGGAATTACAACCTCTGAGTAACAGAGGTCTTGCACTGATGTCAGTGGGAGATGTCTACGGAAATATTGAGTTAGGTGCGTAGCTCAAGTTAGCTACGAGCTAATAGTTAGCTACTTAGTCCTTGTTGGACTAAACAGCTCCTTTCTCTCTACCTGGCACAGTCCAAAGGTGTAGATATTAGCTAGCGATCCATTTTATTGGTTGTTGTGTTGGTTAGGTAGAAGCAGAACTACCCACTAGGCACAGATGTCAATTCAACATCTATGTAATTTCACTGAGGGAGGCTATTCAACATCTATGTAATTTCATTGAGGGAGGCTATTCAACATCTATGTAATTTCACTGAGGGAGGCTATTCAACATCTATGTAATTTCACTGAGGGAGGCTATTCAACATCTATGTAATTTCACTGAGGGAGGCTATTCAACAGCTATGTAATTTCACTGAGGGAGGCTATTCAACATCTATGTAATTTCACTGAGGGAGGCTATTCAACATCTATGTAATTTCACTGAGGGAGGCTATTCAACAGCTATGTAATTTCACTGAGGGAGGCTATTCAACATCTATGTAATTTCACTGAGGGAGGCTATTCAACAGCTATGTAATTTCACTGAGGGAGGCTATTCAACATCTATGTAATTTCACTGAGGGAGGCTATTCAACATCTATGTAATTTCACTGAGGGAGGCTATTCAACATCTATGTAATTTCACTGAGGGAGGCTATTCAACATCTATGTAATTTCACTGAGGGAGGCTATTCAACAGCTATGTAATTTCACTGAGGGAGGCTATTCAACATCTATGTAATTTCACTGAGGGAGGCTATTCAACATCTATGTAATTTCACTGAGGGAGGCTATTCAACATCTATGTAATTTCACTGAGGGAGGCTATTCAACATCTATGTAATTTCACTGAGGGAGGCTATTCAACATCTATGTAATTTCACTGAGGGAGGCTATTCAACATCTATGTAATTTCACTGAGGGAGGCTATTCAACATCTATGTAATTTCATTGAAATGACGTGGAAAGTCTCTCCCAACATCTGTGACCAGCTGATGCATTTACGGGATATTTTGGTTCTGGGTTTCCGAGATTAAGGCAGAACATGCTAGCTAGAGCCCGTTGTGTTGTGTTGGTTTGGTAGAGGCATAGCCTCCCTCAGTGACTCAGAGGTGAGAGAGTTCCAGAGAGTTCCAGATAGGCCACATCTGCTTTTAGAGCAACCCCATTACTCTCCAATATGATCCCATTCTGGGCCTGAGGACACTGCTGAGAGTGGCGCCTCCAAATCGGCCCCATACTCATCACTATCTTTCTGTAGCTACCACCACCATCATAACACAGAAATGACCCCTTCCTCCCTTCACCACAGCAGCACTACCACAGCACAGAGAGCGAGATCCTTCTGAAAGCCTCTAACACCAACTGACAGCAACAGATAGAGATGAATGGGTATATGAACAATACCCCTGGTTCTGGTTAGAAAGGGGAATAGCTAGCAGGAAATATGGAGAGAGAGAGCAAGAGAGAAGTGGAGAGAAACTAGAGCAAGAGAGAGAGAGAGAAAGGGAGAGAGAGAGAGAGACGGGAGTGGAGAGAAACTAGAGAGAGAGACAGAGAGAGAGCAAGAGAGAGAGCGAGAGAAGTGGAGAGAAACTAGAGAGAGAGAGAGGGAGAGAGAGAGAGGGGAGTGGAGAGAAACTAGAGAGAGAGACAGAGAGAGAGCAAGAGAGAGAGCGAGAGAAGTGGAGAGAAACTAGAGAGAGAGAGAGAGAGAGAGGGAGAGAGAGAGAGAGCGAGAGGAGTGCAGAGAAACTAGAGCGAGAAAGAGAGATGACTCTCCTTATAGCCGCAATCCTCTGCTGGCTCTCTGTTGTGAAGTTGGGAAGTGGTTTTCAGAGTCTTTTCTTAGAGTTGAATAGTGCTTCTACGAACTCGCCATTGTTCCCAATCCACCTCAGGCCCAGTGTGGTGTTAACAGCTGGAGGGATGAGAGAGCCTGGGGAGTACTACTATCGCCTTACTGCTAGTGTCCATTCTCCTCTCAACATACTACAGTAAAGAGAGCCTACATAGAGAGAGCAGGATAAGCCTAAAGAATATTTATGACTTTACATTAGATTCTCTCATAGCGGATAGTGTAGTGATATATTCCATTTTTAACTAGGCAAGTCAGTTAAGAACAAATTCTTATTTACAATGACAGCCAAACCCAGACAACGCTGGGCCAATTGTGTGCCGCCCTATGGGACTCCCAATCACAGCCAGATGGGATGCAGCTTTGCTTTGAACCAGGTTCTGCAGTGACACCTCTTGCAATGAGATGCAGTGTCTTAGACCGCTGCACCACTCGGGAGCACAAGCGTGAAGCTATTTAGATTAACTTCCCTGCCACCTAGTCAGCAGTACATTGCATTTAATTGGTGTGTGTGTCTGTGTGTGCGTGCATACGTACGTGTGTTTTTGTTTGTGTGTGTGCATGGGTGCAATTGATTACGGTTAGTGAGTGTGTATGTGTCTGTGGATCTCTGTGTGTGTCCGAATCTCAGAAGCCTTGAGCCTCTACAGTACAGAGTGTGCAGAGGATGGATCTTCCAGTTAATAGATTTCAGTCGTCTCAGCTTTCAGTGTGTTGATCCTATGCTGACTCACCGTGCTTTAGGCTCACAGTGGGGGGATTTAAAATAGTGGCCCTTTAACACTGAAAACATTTGGTTAATGTCTTCATCATACTTCCCTGCTGCGCTGAAATCCATTTTATACCCATGGACTGCTAAAAGGCACGTCTCAAAGGTATGTTGTGCCATCGGGTATTTATATTCATTTGGTACCCAATTGAAATAGACTGAGTGACAAAACATTAGGAACACCTTCCTAATATTGCGTTTGCCCCCCTTTTGCCCTCAGAACAGCCTCAATTCGTCAGGGCATGGACTCTAGAAGGTGTCGATAGCATTTCACAGGGATGCTGGCCCATGTTGACCCCAATGCTTCCCACAGTTGTGACAAGCTGGCTGGATGTCCTTTGGGTGGTGGATCATTCTTGATACACACGGGAAACTGTTAAGCAGCATTGCAGTCTTTGACACACTCAAACTGGTGCGCCTGGCACCTACCTACCCCGTTCAAAGGCACTTTCTGAATGGCATACACACACAATCTATGTCTCAATTGAATCAAGGATTAAAAATCCTTCTTTAACCCGTCTCCTCCCCTTCATCTACACTGATTGAAGTGGATTTAACAAGTGACATCAATAAGGGATCATAGCGTTCACCTGGATCCACCTGGTCAGTGTCATGGATCACCTGGTCAGCTGGTCAGTTTTGTTAACTCAGTGTATTTGTTGCATGTCTTATTTTCCCACAATGGACTCGAAGAAGCAGCAGGCAATTCCGCGTGGGATCCATATTATGTAAAGCCTTTTAAATGAATTAGATGTTATATCTCAATACAGTTCTCTCATTTGCTGTTCTGCATTGTGTACTATGCACAGATCCCTGGTGTGTGAAGGCTTTGTCATGCAGTATTTTGTTATGTGTAGTCACTGTAGTGCCATAGACTGCTTAGGCTGTACTGTTCCCCTTGTGCTGCTCTGTTCTCTTACGCTTCTCTGCCGTGCATTGCACATAATATGCACAACTGAACACACACATCAAGATACACACACACACACACACACACACACACACACACACACACACACACACACACACACCCCCCCCCCCCTCATTACCCCCCCCATGCTCTCGTACCGTGGGCAGTCTATGAGAAAAGCACTTGAGAAAACGTTTTATACCAGCAAGCCTTTATACTGTATAGCTACTACCCAAGGAGAGGATTACCAGCAGAAAGCGACAACAACATCCCTGCAGGGATACAGGGGAGGGAACAGCACACAATGACACTCCTTCTATCCAATGTATCACATTACATTTCATTACAGCCATTTAGCAGATGCTGTGTTAGATACTTAAGCAATAAGACCCGAGGGGGTGTGGTATATGTCAATATACCACGGCTAAGGGCTGTTCTTACGCACGACGCAACGCAGAGTGCCTAGATACAGGCCTTAGCTGTGGTATATTGGCCATATACCACACCCCCTCGGGACGTATTGCTTAAATATACCATATTCATCAAATGGACCTACAGTAAATATTTTGTATGGGCTTTTTAAATTCAGAGGAGGCTTAATTGATTCCTCTCACAGTCATTTGATCAAAGCACTTGGTGTCAGTCAGGTGTGACGCTGTCAGACCAGTTTCAGCCTGGGTGTTTTTATCAATGCTCCTTTTGTAGCTCCATAGATCATAGGAGCCTCTCACACACACGTCGGCTTTGACAAGCTCTTCATTACCATTCTAGTCCTGATGGTCTGTAATCATGTGCCTTGGCTTTGATTAGATGCTCCATAACAAACTAATTAAACCGGCCTTGCAAAATCATCACCACCATTCCGCTAAGAGACATGACGGGGAAAGGCACAAACCTGCAAGAGCACAGCCTTTTCTCCCCTCGCTTGTCACAAAATAACACGGTTGAACTAAATGTTAAGTGATTTGTCCTTGACAGAGCGCCTCTTAGACCTTCTATAACAAATACATATCTGTGATCATTACTCAAAATAACTCCATTTTTTTATTTCTTTTTTACAGCGCTGCAGCTAGCGCAGACTGCCTCTGTCGACATTTCCACAGATACTTTCAAATGTTCATTAGTTACACCATTTTGATATTGAACGCTGCACTGTTTGGTAGGGCTCGCAAGTTAATCATGTCACTATTCTTGTGCATGCGCCAAATCAAACTTGAAATCTGAACGTTGATGAGTTTCTCTGCCCCCATGACACTGTCAACGGTTATCCAAATGAGCTATCGCCTGGTCCGCGATAACTTTCCCCCACAAACAGACTTCAAAGTGAGGCTAGCAAAGCCAGATGAATTCTCTCCTCTAGCCTCTGCCTCTGTTCTATTATACCTCTAACAATCCGTTTATGAGCTGTCACACAGGTTAGAGCTATTGTGTTTCAGTAGAGAACACTCCTCAGCTAGCTTCTCGGGATGCAGCGCATTCAGTTTTTTCACAGAACACAGGCCAGCTAAACCTAAGCCTGGTAAAGAAATGGGAAATTGGTTTTTTAAAACATTTTCAGCATTTATTTGGTTTGTGCAACCCCACAGATAAAACTGTATTGACTCTCATATGTCGAGGTGTATTACAATATGAGAAATATTGGTTATTTTTGGTGCACTGGAATTTGACATCATAGAATATAAATTGATCATACAGTAAAAAGAATTAGTTGAAATGTCATTATAGTGACATAACTAATATGTCACTACAAGGGACATATAACTAAGTGCACATGCACTGAGTGTACAAAACACCTTCCTACTATTGAGTTGCATTCCCCCGTTTTGCTCTCAGAACAGGCTCAATTCGTCGGTGGCATGGACTCTACAGAGTGCCGAAAGCGTTCCGCATGGATGCTGGCTCATGTTGACTCACAGATGTGTCAAGTTGGCTGGATGTCCATTGGGTGGTGGACCGTTCTTGATACACACAGGAAACTGTAGTTCTTGACACAAACCGGTGCACTCAGCACTGGTGCCCTTAAGTGACATCAATAAGGGATGATAGCTTTCACCTGGATTCACCTGGTCAGTCTGTCATGGAAAGAACAGGTGTTCTTAATGTTTTGTACTCTTAGTGTAACTACTATGGTTAATTGTCACTTTCACCAGTGATGGGGAAAGACAGTAGCTACTTCCTGTTTTATTAATGCATCAGTTGTTTAGATTGTCAAAGAGCAGGAGGCACGTTTATAGCCCGAAGTCAGACATACTGTAGGAGTGCAGTTAATAGGTTTTAGCCAAATCTTCTGTTGCCTTTGATGTCAAGGAAACTTGGGTGGGAATATAGCTACCTAACCTCGCTAAGGTGAAACACAGAACAACTGAGGAGACCGTCAATATGTCAATATCCTAGTCTTATATCTCAATATCTGTAAAAAGTGCTGAGCCTTCAAACAGTTTCATTTCCTGACAATGGCATAGCATCCTTGAGTCTATATTCAGCATACCCATTGTTTGAATGTGCTGGTCTGTCTAGTCTCAGTTTCAGCCCCCTTCACATCTGTATCTTGCTTCTCTCTCTCTCTCTCTCTCTCTCTCTCTCTCTCTCTCTCTCTCTCTCTCTTCTGTCTCTGCCTGTCTCTTTGTCTCTCTCTGTCTCTCTCTTTCTCGCACGCGGTCTCTCGCTGTCTCTCTCTCTCGCTGTCTGTCTGTCTCTCTCTCTCGCTCTCTTTCTCTCTCTCTCTCTCTCTCTCTCTCTCTCTCTCTCTCTCTCTCTTTATCTCTCACTCACTCTCGTGGTATTCCTCCCTGCCGCGGTGAGAGAGCAGGTGATAATTGGATTGCAGGAATCTTCTTATTCACTACAGTGTGGCAGGAGCATGGCAGTAGCAGTGTGCAGGTGACAATGCGCATTTGGTTATGTGGCGTTATCTCCATGCTCCTGAGCAATCACAGAGGCTTTGCTGGGCCAGGGAAGATCATTTGTCGCCTGGCTGGGCTACTCTCCCAGGGGAGGCAGGGTGTCTGGAAGTATGCTGGGCTGGCATCTCTCCTGGCGTGGTAAAAAGCCTCCACACCCTGGTGGGATTGTGACATCTTGCAATCCCAGAAAAGCCTTCAGCCATGTAGGGCAAGAATCCCTTAGAGAATGGTATGAGTGATATTGTTGTTATTTAACCCTAATCAGACTGCGCTCATTTTGGTGAGATTTAGAATGATTGGAATGGGAATCCCCGTCAATTTCTCTATGATGGGTGGATTGGTGGCCGTTTTGAGTGTACCCATAATAAGGAAGTAAAGTAGGAAGTACAGTATTCCATTTCTATGGTCTAGTCTCTTCTATTGACTCACTATCTCTCTTCTTCCCAGGGCCTGACTGGTACCTGACCAAGGTGAAGCTGAGGGTGACAGATGTCAACGACAACGTCCCCGAGTGGGCCATGGAGCCTTACCCCTACCTGGCAGTGGTGTCCCCCGAGGCCTCCCCTGGGGAGCTGGTGTACCCGCTCCACGCTCGCGACGGGGATGAAGGCAGTAGCGGCGAGGTGGAGTACTTCCTGGCTGATGGTAAGAAAGAGATGCGCGCACGTACGCACACAGCGGGTCAGCCAAAAGATCTGCTACATCTGTGGAGCCCCTGCTGAGGGGGAGTGTAGGGGGGGTCTGGTTTGTTGATATATCAGGGACTGGGGGGGGGGGTGGGCTAATCTTGTTCCATGGGATCACAATCCATCTGCGACTCTTCTATGACCTGCATTAACTCAGTGCACTACAACTGACGCAGATAAAACCCTAGTCCAGCAGTATTCAAACCCACTAGTACCACTTTTTGAGTGGATTGACCCCCTTCTCGTTCCTCATTCTCCTCAAACAGATGTTGAAGATGAATTGTAACTAAGCACCGACATCACATGAGCCCCAAGTGGTACAATCTAAATGGAAATCAACAACCACCTGCTAAGAATGCTTTTAATCAGAGCATTTGTATTTAATCCTTCAATGATTCCATAGGTTTAACTACATCTAAAGAGGATGATAGCCCGGGTCTTGGGCACCAGCGAGGTCTGCTAACTTACATTTGACCTCATTCTATAGAGTGGGGTGTTGGTAGACTTACTGTACTGTACTGTACGTGCCAGGGTTTACAGTTGGCGGACAAGACTAGGACCAGGATGTTGCTACTGTGAATACATTTAGATGGAAATATCATCTTCAGTCTATTCATCTAGTCATGTAAAATCAGGTCAAGTCAAATGTGCCTTTCACATCCATGACACAACACACTTTACAGAGAAAAAAAGACAAGGCAAGAATGTTCCTACTGTGTATTAATGGAAAGTTTAAAATAAATGATTTTCAGTCTCTCCTTCTGTCTCCCTTGCTTGACTGTTCTGTACTGTACTCTACTGTAGCGAAACTGTAGTGTAGAGGCTTCTATAACAATAAAGCTATACTCTACTGTACTCTACTCTACTCTACTCATACTGTACTATTGTACTGTACAGGTTACTCTAAATGCTCATTGGGATGTAAAAGTGGCTTTACAAATACATCTGATTGATTCATTGATTAATAAATGATAATACGTATTGACTGATTGATGGAACATACCTTACAGGTGGTAATGGCTGCTTTGCGGTGGACAAGAAGAGTGGTCACATCTTGACCACAGGTCTCCCCCTGCAGAGAGACAGGGAGTATCTGCTGAGTGTGGTGGCCTTTGACATGCTGGGCAGTCGCAGTGCTCCGGCCATGGTGTCGGTCATAGCAGGACCCAGAACACCACAGTTCACCAAGGCATCCTACGCCATTTCCATACCAGAGAACACCCCAGAGGGACAGCCGTGAGTACTGGGAATGTATCGTTGTAGACGCACACCACATGGATGTACACCCAGATCTGTTCGTGCTATCACGCAAACTCCTTGTTACTCATTGTCAAGGCAAACATGGCGTTGGCAAGACTACAAACAGATCTGTGGCAGGCTGGATGGACACACACTCAACATGTTAACACAAGTTAGAACACACACACACACACACACACACACACACACACACACACACACACACACACACACACACACACACACACACACACACACACACATGCTCATAGACATTCCATTTGTACTCTGTATGGGAATTAGGGATTTAATTTGAATATCCCACGTTCAGACATCAGAGAAAACAGCAACATCGGGAACAGCCTCAGTCACGCAGCAGCAGAACTTATGTTGGTCCAGAACTGGAGAACACATTTTTGTTGTTGAACTGTAGCATACTAAACTATTAGCATACTGTTAATGACATATTTCTGTCTCCTCTAGCTTCCTGGTGATGTTTGCCATCTCCTTCCAGAAGCAGCCAATCAGCTACAGCCTGCTGATCAACCCCAGCAGCCTGTTCAGAATGCAGCAGGAGACAGGGGAGATCAGCCTGACCCGCATGCTAGACTATGAGAATGACCAGAGACGTTACCTCCTTATGGTCAGGGCCAGCGAGGGGCTAGGGGGCCTCAGCAGTGCCATAGAGGTTAGTGATGGAGTGTGTGTGTGAGGGGGGTGTGTGTGGTGTCAGAGGAGGAACGTGTGTGTGTGTTTGTGTGTGTCTATGTTTGTGTGTGTGTGTGTTGGGGTTGGTCTAGCTTCGATTTTCAGACTTCCTCACATTGGTTCCAGTAATGAACAAGACTTGGAAGGATGGCATTGTGAGACTATGGTCGGTCTGGGCAAATCTCCAATTTGTCACACTTATTTCTTATCTATGTCTCAGTGTTTTATGTGTAGTAAAGACTGGCACGTCAAAGATGTGTCTAGCAAAGCTAGAACAACCATGAAGTTGATTAAATCAGACAGCCATGCCCTTTATTTATTTCAACCCTCTAAATTATTTATTTAAAGATTTTGTCATCCAATTATCATGCCACACATTTATTTCACACTCCACGTTTCAGTTAGAAAACAGACCTTTAGGACTGACTGAGTCTGCTGGGTGTAGTGTTAGCTTGATGGAAACCTATTCCTGCTATTTCAGTGCTATTACTTAGCTGTCACTTCACACTTTACACTCTGACGGTGACACAGGAGAGAGAGAGAGAGAGAGAGAGAGAGAGAGAGAGAGAGAGAGAGAGAGAGAGAGAGAGAGAGAGAGAGAGAGAGAGAGAGAGAGAGAGAGAGAGACAGAGAGAGACACAGAGAGAGACGGACAGAGAGAGACGGACAGAGAGAGACGGACAGAGAGAGACGGACAGACAGACGGACAGAGAGAGAGTGTGTGTTTCAGATGCAGGGCTAAGGGCCTTGCTCAGCCAAAAAGACAGGCCGGGAACATTTCTATTTTAAAAGCAGAACTCATGAGCTGGAAGATAAAGGAAATGTTGAGGTGGCAACTTTTAGAAACTACAGTGCAATTTAGCTCAAGTTTTTCTCCTACCAGTATGACATTTCAGCAACCCTTTACTTAAAGCCATGCAGTTATAATGCATTGTAAGACGTCATGAGTATGAAAAAAAACCTCCTAATGATTTATTATAATTTTATAATGATCCTGATGAAATACCAGTCATGGGATAATAATTGATATGTGTTGAAACTGTAATATACTGTATACCTCACATGCGACCCATAATAAGACTATGCAATTAATATGTTAACAAAGTCTGTTAAATTGATAATCTGACTCCATAAAGTTTATTTAGCTATATGCAAGATACTATAGTTGAGTTACAGTAACAGACACTCAAGAAATGTCTGAGAATAAAATTCTAAATACAAGTATATTTAATTACTTTGTAAAATGAATGGTTTCACATACAAGGCATAATGCTTAAGGTACAAAAGCATTAACAAGCATTGCAAGGCATTATTCTAGGCATGATCAGAGAGGGAGAGAGAGAGAAGGCATAGCCTGAAAGTCCATGCCCCAATAGTCCCTGAGGTAGAGAGAGAAAGAACGAGAGAGAGAGTGTATCAACAAAAAGGTTACAGAAAAAAAACAATGAAACTAAGACACTTTTATAAGCATCTGACCTGCTTGGATTCAAAATATTTGTTAACCAATAGCATTCCTGTTGAGTTAACTTCCAAGTATGGCCGCAGGACGTAAGGGTGCTGAAGGTGCTGCAGCACCTCCTGAAAAAAAATGAAAAAATGTAATAAAATGAACAAAAATACAAAATAAATATTACAAAAATATATCTATCTATTTTCACAAAAGTAGTGCACTGGGCCTTTACTAGTCCTGTATTAGTGGACCGATATAGCCATCTGCAGCGCGGGCAAAAACACATTTTCAGCAGTCCCACTTCTGTCTCCTAGATGTCGAATGATTTGGGTTATGTCCCCTCTCCCCCTCTTCTCTCTTCCCCCCCCCCCCCATCTCCTCTCCTTCTTCTCTCTCTCTCCTTTCCACCCTTGTCTCTCTCCTTTCCAACTTTCCCTGTTTTCTTTCCCTCCTCATCCCCTTCTTCTCTCTCCCCTTTCCCCTGAGCAGGTCCAGGTGGTGATAACGGACGAGAACGATTGTGTCCCAGAATTTCTCCAGTCCATTTACAGTGTTGATGGAGTCCCCGAGACAGTAACCACAGCAACCTCTCTTCTGCAGGGTGAGATGAGAATGCAGCTTTGTCTTCCTAGTGTGTGTGTGTGTGTGTGTGTGTGTGTGGGGGGGGGGGGGGGGCATTCTGTGACCTCTTTATTCTCATTTAGATTGATTATACAGGGTCACAACGAGTCACAATTAATTGCGTAGCTGTTGAGTTCCTGGAACTGTTATTACAGTAATGAATATGTGCTAATATGCAGCTCTAGGACTTGTCAATTGTCTGTAATACCAACATAAAAAGATCCCCATCCCGACACATGCAAACAGATTCATCAGACTTATTGTTAGAGACCAGGGTCGTATTCATTAGGGCACACCATAGCAAAATGCTTTGCAATGGAAACTAGCTTCAGCTAGTTTTCTTTCATTTTTGGTGCCTAATGAATATGACATATGTGTTCATATCCTGTATCTCTCCCACAGTGTTAGCCAGTGACTGTGACTCGGGGTTGAATGCAGAACTCACATACTACACTCTAAGCCCAGACTTCAGCATTTCAGCCCACGGCACCATCTTCCCTGTGGGCCGTCTGGACTACGAGAGGCCCAACCACCTGTATGAGTTTGTGGTGATGGCGGTGGATAATGGGGAGGAGCCTCACTCTGGTACCGCCACCATCCGCCTCCGCATGGCCAATGTCAACGACCAGGCCCCCGAGTTCTCCCAGACTGTGTGAGTGGATCTACTGATGTAGACTATAACCCCGCCCTCGTACAACATCAGCATTCTAGTATCTACTACACTATTGAACTACAACCCCTCCATCAGTAATATAGTATCTACTATACTATTGAACTACAACCCCTCCATCAGTAATATAGTATCTACTACACTATTGAACTACAACCCCTCCATCAGTAATATAGTATCTACTATACTATTGAACTACAACCCCTCCATCAGTAATATAGTATCTACTATACTATTGAACTACAACCCCTCCATCAGTAATATAGTATCTACTATACTATTGAACTACAACCCCTCCATCAATAATATAGTATCTACTATACTATTGAACTACAACCCCTCCATCAGTAATATAGTATCTACTATACTATTGAACTACAACCCCTCCATCAGTAATATAGTATCTACTATACTATTGAACTACAACCCCTCCATCAATAATATAGTATCTACTATACTATTGAACTACAACCCCTCCATCAGTAATATAGTATCTACTATACTATTGAACTACAACCCCTCCATCAGTAATATAGTATCTACTATACTATTGAACTACAACCCCTCCATCAGTAATATAGTATCTACTATACTATTGAACTACAACCCCTCCATCAATAATATAGTATCTACTATACTATTGAACTACAACCCCTCCATCAGTAATATAGTATCTACTATACTATTGAACTACAACCCCTCCATCAGTAATATAGTATCTACTATACTATTGAACTACAACCCCTCCATCAATAATATAGTATCTACTATACTATTGAACTACAACCCCTCCATCAGTAATATAGTATCTACTATACTATTGAACTACAACCCCTCCATCAGTAATATAGTATCTACTATATTATTGAACTACAACCCCTCCATCAGTAATATAGTATCTACTATACTATTGAACTACAACCCCTCCATCAGTAATATAGTATCTACTATACTATTGAACTACAACCCCTCCATCAGTAATATAGTATATACTATACTATTGAACTACAACCCCTCCATCAGTAGTCTAGTATATACTATACTATTGAACTACAACCCCCTCCATCAGTAGCCTAGTATCTACTATACTATTGAACTACAACCCCCTCCATCAGTAGCCTAGTATCTACTATACTATTGAACTACAACCCCTCCATCAGTAATATAGTATTTACTACACTATTGAACTACAACCCCTCCATCAGTAATATAGTATCTACTACACTATTGAACTACAACCCCTCCATCAGTAATATAGTATCTACTATACTATTGAACTACAACCCCTCCATCGGTAATATAGTATCTACTATACTATTGAACTACAACCCCTCCATCAGTAGTCTAGTAACTACTATACTATTGAACTACAACCCCTCCATCAGTAATATAGTATCTACTATACTATTGAACTACAACCCCCTCCTGTGCAACTTCTGGCATGTGTTTACTGTGAACACTGAGGCAGTTACAAAAGAGGCCAAGTAGACTACTGTGGCTATTTGATCGTATGTAGGCCTATCAGAGTGGCCTACCATAAAAAACAAGGAGGTGACTGATAAAGTTGTGTTGTTTGATGCAAGAAACCACTTTACAAAAGAAAATTCCTTATTATTCCCATACCATTGGCTAGAAATGGCTAGAAATGCACACGTTTTGTGCTCTTACATTTACATTTACATTTAAGTCATTTAGCAGACGCTCTTATCCAGAGCGACTTACAAATTGGTGCATTCACCTTATAATATCCAGTGGAACAACCACTTTACAATAGTGCATCTAAATCTTTTAAGGGGGGGTTAGAAGGATTACTTTATCCTATCCCAGGTATTCCTTAAAGAGGTGGGGTTTCAGGTGTCTCCGGAAGGTGGTGATTGACTCCGCTGTCCTGGCGTCGTGAGGGAGCTTGTTCCACCATTGGGGTGCCAGAGCAGCGAACAGTTTTGACTGGGCTGAGCGGGAACTGTGCTTCCTCAGAGGTAGGGAGGCGAGCAGGCCAGAGGTGGATGAACGCAGTGCCCTTGTTTGGGTGTAGGGCCTGATCAGAGCCTGAAGGTACGGAGGTGCCGTTCCCCTCACAGCTCCATAGGCAAGCACCATGGTCTTGTAGCGGATGCGAGCTTCGACTGGAAGCTAGTGGAGAGAGCGGAGGAGCGGGGTGACGTGAGAGAACTTGGGAAGGTTGAACACCAGACGGGCTGCGGCGTTCTGGATGAGTTGTAGGGGTTTAATGGCACAAGCAGGGAGCCCAGCCAACAACGAGTTGCAGTAATCGAGACGGGAGATGACAAGTGCCTGGATTAGGACCTGCGCCGCTTCCTGTGTGAGGCAGGGTCGTACTCTGCGAATGTTGTAGAGCATGAACCTACAGGATCGGGTCACCGCCTTGATGTTAGTGGAGAACGACAGGGTGTTGTCCAGGGTCACGCCGAGGCTCTTAGCACTCTGGGAGGAGGACACAAGGGAGTTGTCAACCGTGATGGCGAGATCATGGAACGGGCAGTCCTTCCCCGGGAGGAAGAGCAGCTCCGTCTTGCCGAGGTTCAGCTTGAGGTGGTGATCCGTCATCCACACTGCTATGTCTGCCAGACATGCAGAGATGCGATTCGCCACCTGGTTGTCAGAAGGGGGAAATGAGAAGATTAATTGTGTGTCATCTGCATAGCAATGATATGAGAGACCATGTGAGGATATGACAGAGCCAAGTGACTTGGTGTATAGCGAGAATAGGAGAGGGCCTAGAACAGAGCCCTGGGGGACACCAGTGGTGAGAGCACGTGGTGCGGAGACAGATTCTCGCCACGCCACCTGGTAGGAGCGACCTGTCAGGTAGGACGCAATCCAAGCGTGGGCCGCGCTGGAGATGCCCAGGTCGGAGAGGGTGTAGAGGAGGATCTGATGGTTCACAGTATCAAAGGCAGCAGATAGGTCTAGGAGGATGAGAGCAGAGGAGAGAGAGTTAGCTTTAGCAGTGCGGAGAGCCTCCGTGACACAGAGAAGAGCAGTCTCAGTTGAATGCCCAGTCTTGAAACCTGACTGATTAGGATCAAGAAGGTCATTCTGAGAGAGATAGCAAGAGAGCTGGCCAAGGACGGCACGTTCAAGAGTTTTGGAGAGAAAGGAAAGAAGGGATACTGGTCTGTAGTTGTTGACATCGGAGGGATCAAGTGTAGGTTTTTTCAGAAGGGGTGCAACTCTCGCTCTCTTGAAGACGGAAGGGACGTAGCCAGCGGTCAAGGATGAGTTGACGAGCGAGGTGAGGTAGGGGAGAAGGTCTCCGGAAATGGTCTGGAGAAGAGAGGAGGGGATAGGGTCAAGTGGGCAGGTTGTTGGGCGGCCGGCCGTCACAAGACGCGAGATTTCATCTGGAGAGAGAGGGGAGAAAGAGGTCAAAGCACAGGGTAGGGCAGTGTGAGCAGGACCAGCGGTGTCGTTTGACTTAGCAAACGAGGATCGGATGTCGTCAACCTTCTTTTCAAAATGGTTGACGAAGTCATCCGCAGAGAGGGAGGAGGGGGGGGGGGAGGGGGAGGAGGATTCAGGAGGGAGGAGAAGGTAGCAGAAGGAGACAGAAGAGGAAAATGTAGAGAGGAGGGAGTGAAAGGATGCCAGGTCCGCAGGGAGGCGAGTTTTCCTCCATTTCCGCTCGGCTGCCCGGAGCCCTGTTCTGTGAGCTCGCAGTGAGTCGTCGAGCCACGGAGCAGGAGGGGAGGACCGAGCCGGCCTGGAGGATAGGGGACAGAGGAACTCAAAGGATGCAGAGAGGGAGGAGAGGAGGGTTGAGGAGGCAGAATCAGGAGATAGGTTGGAGAAGGTTTGAGCAGAGGGAAGAGATGATAGGATGGAAGAGGAGAGAGTAGCGGGAGAGAGAGAGCGAAGGTTGGGACGGCGCAATACCATCCGAGTAGGGGCAGAGTGAGAAGTGTTGGATGAGAGCGAGAGGGAAAAGGATACAAGGTAGTGGTCAGAGACTTGGAGGGGAGTTGCAATGAGATTAGTGGAAGAACAGCATCTAGTAAAGATGAGGTCAAGCGTATTGCCTGCCTTGTGAGTAGGGGGGGAAGGTGAGAGGGTGAGGTCAAAATAGGAGAGGAGTGGAAAGAAGGAGGCAGAGAGGAATGAGTCAAAGGTAGACGTGGGGAGGTTAAAGTCACCCAGAACTGTGAGAGGTGTAGAAAGCAACTATTATTCTATTGAAGTACAACCCCCTCCATCAGTAGCCTAGTACATGCTACTGCTGACTAGAAATTAGCTATAACTGGGCTAAAAACTAGCAAAGAATATGAACAAATGTACACACCTGGTTACATGCAGCTCTTGCTATGATCTCAAAACAAGCGCATCTACTTGCGACCACTCATGCTGTAAACGCAGTCCAGTTCAAAGTGAATGGCACAGATCCATATATGGCAATGGTCTATTTGCATATACAGATACGGCATATAGGGATACGGAACATTGACAACAACCCCCTCCCCCAACACCAGTAGCCCAGTTTATATTATACTATTACTATACTTTTTATTATATATATATATATATATATATATATATATATAACCTTTATTTAACTAGGCAAGTCAATTCAATTTGCAATGACGGCCTACCCTGGCCAAACCCTTCCCTTACCCGGACGACGCTGGGCCAAATGTGCGCAGCCCAAGGGACTCCCGATCACAGCCAGTTGTGATACAGCCCGGGATCAAACCCAGGTCTGTAGTGACGCCTCTAGCACTGTGATGCAGTGCGTTAGACCTTTGCGCCACTCAGGATCCCCTATCCCCTAGTCCAGTATGTACTATACTATTGAGCTACAACCCCTCTCCCCTCCATCAGCAGTCCAGTTTAGTAGGATTATGATGAGGCTAAAATCCCTCTCACATCCCCCCATTTTAGCTGCATGGTGAAGTGTTATTCTGTAATGGTAGTAGTAGCAATGACAGATTTAAAAGATCAATTGATACACTTGACTAGATGTGTCACTAATATACCGCACATAATTACAGTGCATTCGGGAAAGTATTCAGACCCCTTCCCTTTTTCCACATTTTGTTACATTACAGCCTTATTCTAAAATTGATACAATTATTGTTTTCCTCATCTACACACAATACCCCATAATGACAAAGCGAAAACAGGTTTTATACATTTTAGCAAATTTATAAAAATGAAAATACATTATTACGTAAGTATTCAGACCCTTTGCTATGAGACTCGAAATTGAGCTCAGGTGCATCCTGTTTCCATTGATCATCCTTAAGATGTTTCTACTACCACCTGTGGTAAATTCAAATGATTAGACATGATTCAGAAAGGCACACACCTGTCTCTATAAAGTCACACAGTTGACAGCGCATGTCATTAAGAAGAATGGCGCCGGAGGGGGTGCCATTTCACAGGCTCCTAACCAATTGTGCTCTTTTGTGTGTTTTTTTGCATTGTTTGTAACTTATTTGGTACATAATGTTGATGCCACCGTCTCTTGTGACCGTAAAGAGCTTCTGGATATCAAAACAGTGATTATTCACCTCAAACCGGATAAAGATTTTTCTTTAATGAGTCTGGTAAGAATTTGTCAGCGAGTGGATAACCCACCTCTAACATCTGTTCTATTGGCCAACGTGCAATCACTAAAGAATAAGCAGGGTGAGCTCCGTTCCAGACTATCCTACCAACGGGACATTCAAAACTGTAATATCTTATGTTTCACCAAGGTTTTCTGTGCATCGTCAGGACAAAACAGCTACGTCCGGTAAGACGAGGGTGGGGGTGTGTGTCTATTTGTAAATAACAGCTGGTGCGTGATGTCTAATATTAAGGTAGTCTTGAGGTATTGCTCACCTGAGATAGAGTACCTCATGATAAGCTGTAGACCACACTATCTACCAAGATACAAGTTTTCATCTATATTTTTTAGCTGTCTATTTACCACCACAAACCAACGTTGGCACTAAGACCGCACTCAACGAGTTGTATAAGGCCATAAGCAAACAAGAAAATAGTCATCCAGAAGCGGCACTCCTAGTGGCCAGGGACTTTAATACAATTAAATCTGTTTTACCTCATTTCTACCAGCATGTCACATGTGCAACCAGAGGAAAAAAATCTCTAGACCACCTTTACTCCACACACAGAGACCCTTACAAAGCTCTCCCTCGCCCTCCATTTGGCAAGTCTGACCATAATTCTATCCTCCTAATTCCTGCGTACAAGCAGAAACTAAAGCAGGAAGTACCAGTGAATCACTCAATACGGAAGTGGTCAGATGACACGGATGCTATGCTACAGGACTGTTTTGTTGGCACAGACTTGAATATGTTATGGGTTTAATCCAATGGGATTGAGAAGTATACCACCTCAGTCACAGGCTTCATCAATAAGTGAATCGATGACGTCGTCCCCACAGTGACCGTACGTACATATCCCAACCCGAAACAATGAATTAGAGGCAACATCCGCACCGAGTTAAAGGCTAGAGCGGCCGCTTTCAAGAAGCGGGACACTAATCCGGACAATTATAAGAAATCCCGTTATGACCTCAGATGAACCATCAAACAGCCAAACGTCAATACAGGACTAAGATTGAATCCTACTACACCGGCTCTGACTCTCGTCAAATGTGGCAGGGCTTGCAAACTATTATAGACTACAAAGGGAAACCCAGTGACGTGAGCCTACCAGATGGACTAAATTACTTTTATGCTCGCTTCAAGGCAAGCAACACTGAAGCATGCATGAGAGCACCAGCTGTTCCGGACAACTGTAATCACGCTCTAATTAGCCAATGTGAGCAAGACCTTTAACCTCTCTGGGGTCGGTGGGACGAAATCGTCCCACCTACGTAACAGCCAGTGGAATCCTGTGGCGCGTTATTCAAATACCTTAGAAATGCTATTACTTCAATTTCTCAAACATATGACTATTTTGCACCATTTTAAAGACAAGACTCTCATTAATCTAACCACACTGTCCGATTTCAAAAAGGCTTTACAACGAAAGCAAAACAGATTATGTCAGCAGAGTACCCAGCCAGAAATAATCAGACACCCATTTTTCAAGCTAGCATATAATGTCACATAAACCCAAACCACAGCTAAATGCAGCACTAACCTTTGATGATCTTCATCAGATGACACACCTAGGACATTATGTTAGGCAATACATGCATGTTTTGTTCAATCAAGTTCATATTTATATCAAAAACCAGCTTTTTACATTAGCATGTGACGTTCAGAACTAGCATACCCCCCGCAAACTTCCGGTGAATTTACTAAATTACTCACGATAAACGTTCACAAAAAACATAACAATTATTTTAAGAATTATAGATACAGAACTCCTCTATGCACTCGCTATGTCCGATTTTAAAATAGCTTTTCGGTGAAAGCACATTTTGCAATATTCTAAGTAGATAGCCCGGCATCACAGGGCTAGCTATTTACACACCCACCAAGTTTAGCCCTCATCAAAGTCAGATTTACTATAAGAAAAATGTTATTACCTTTGCTGTTCTTCGTCAGAATGCACTCCCAGGACTTCTACTTCAATAACAAATGTTGGTTTGGTCCCAAATAATCCATAGTTATATCCAAATAGCGGCGTTTTGTTCGTGCGTTCAAGACACTATCCGAAAGGGTAAATAAGGGTTACGCGCCCGACGCGTTTCGTGACAAAAAAATTCGAAATATTCCATTACCGTACTTCGAAGCATGTCAACCGCTGTTTAAAATCAATTTTTATGCCATTTTTTTCGTAAAAAAGTGATAATATTCTGACCGGGAATCTGTGTTTTAGTACAAAGAGAGAGAAAATAAAAACATGGTGTCGCCCCGTGCACGCGCCTCAGCTCATTGTCCTCTGATAGACCACTTAACCAAAGGCGCTAAAGTTTTTCAGCCAGCGGCTGGAATTACATCATTCAGCTTTTTCACGGGTTCTGAGAGCCTATGGGAGCCGTAGGAAGTGTCACGTTACAGCAAAGATCCTAAGTTTTCAATAAACAGAGCCAAGAAGCCCAAGGAATGGTCAGAGAGGGCACTTCCTGTACAGAATCTTCTCAGGTTTTTGCCTGCCATATGAGTTCTGTTATACTCACAGACACCATTCAAACAGTTTTAGAAACTTTAGAGTGTTTTCTATC
Organism: Salmo salar; assembly: GCF_965601325.2. Lineage (NCBI taxonomy): Eukaryota > Metazoa > Chordata > Actinopteri > Salmoniformes > Salmonidae > Salmo > Salmo salar. Next base: position 17,686,087 of record NC_138306.1, on the reverse strand, counting down.
TAAAGCCAATAATTATATGCATATTCTAGTTACTGGGCAGGAGTAGTAACCAGATTAAATCAGGTTCGTTTTTTTATCCAGCCGTGCAAATACTGCCCCCTATCCCCAACAGGTTAAACAGGACGTGTACTCAGAGCATGCGAGGACCAACTGGCATGTGTCTTCACTGACCTTTTTACGCTCTCCCTGACCGAGTCTGTAATACCTATATGTTTCAAGCAGACCACCATAGTCACTGCCTAAATGACTTCCACCCCGTAGCACTAGTGTTGATAGCTATGAAGTGCTTTGAAAGGCTGGTCATAGTTCACATCAACACCAACCCTTGACCCACTCCAATTCGAATACCGCCCCAACAGATCCACAGATGATGCTATGTCAATCACACTCCACACTGCCCTTTCCCACCTGGACAAAAGGAACACCTATGTGAGAATGCTCTTCATTGACTACAGCTCAGCGTTCAACACCATGGTGCCCACAAAGCTCACAACGAAGCTAAGAACCCTGGGACTAAACACTTCCCTCTGCAACTGGATCCTGGACTTCCTGACGGGCCAACCCCAGGTGGTAAGGGTAGGCAATGACACATCTGCCAAGCTGCTTTGTACCCTCCTGTACCCCCTGTTCATCCACGACTGCGTGGCCAAGCACAACTCCAACAACATCATTAAGTTTGCTGATGACACAATGGTGGTTGGCCTAATCACAGACAACAATGAGACAGCCTATAGGGAGGAGGTCAGAGACCTGGCAGTGTGGTGCCAGGACCACAACCTCTCCCTCAACGTGAGCAAGACAAAGGAGATGATTGTTGACTACAGGAAAAGGAGGACTGAACAGGCCCCCATTGACATCGACGGATCTGTAGTGGAGCGGGTCAAGAGGTTCAAGTTCCTTGGTGTCCACATCACCAACAAACTATCATTGTCCAAACACTCCAAGATAAGATTTGGCATGGGTCCCCAGATACTCAAAACGTTCTACAGCTGCACCATCGAGAGCATCCTGACCGGTTGCATCACCACCTGGTATGGCAACTGCTCGGCATCTGACTGTAAGGTGCTACAGAGGGTAGTGCGTACGTCCCAGTACATCACTGGGGCCAAGTTTACTGCCATCCAGGACCTATATACTAGGCCCAAAAAATTGTCAAAGCCTCCAGTCACCAGTCACACGGCAAGTGGTACCGGAGTGCCAAGTCTGTGTCCAAATGACTCCTAAACAGCTTCTACCCCCCAAGCCATAAGACTGCTGAACAATTAATCAAATGGCCACCCGGACTATTTGCATTGACCCCTATCCACCCCTTTGTTTTCACACTGCTGCTACTCGCTGTTTATTATCTATGCATAGTCACTTTACCCGTACCTACATGTACAAATTACCTCGACTAACCTGTACACACAAATATTGACTCGGTACCGGTACCCCCTGTGTAATTTATTTTACTTAAATTTATTTAGTAAATCTTTTCTTAACTCTTTTTTCTTAAACCTGCATTGTTGGTTAAGGGCTTGTAAGTAAGCGGTAAAGTCTACACCTGTTGTATTCGGTGCATGTGACACATTCAATTTGATTTGATGTCAGATCAAAAACCAAGCCATGAGGTCGAAGGAATTGTCCATAGAGCTCTGAGACAGGATTGTGTCGAGGAAAATATCTGGGGAAAGGTACCAAAAAATGTCTGCAGCATTGATGGTCCCCAAGAACACAATGGCCTCCATCATTCTTAAATGGAATACGTTTAACCATCAAGACTCTTCCTAGAGCTGGCCGCCCGTCCAAACTGATTAATCGGGGTCACTCTGACAGAGTTCCAGAGTTCCTCTGTGGAGATGGGAGAATCTTCTAGAAGGACAAGCATCTCTGCAGCACTCCACCAATCAGGCCTTTATGGTAGAGTGGCCAGACAGAATCCACTTCTCAGTAAAAGGCACATGACAGCCCGCTTGGAGTTTGCCAAGGCACCTAAAGGACTCTCAGACCATGAGAAACAAGATTCTCTGGTCTGATGAAACCAAGATTGAACTCTTTGGCCTGAATGCCAATCGTCACGTCTGGAGGAAACCTGGCACCATCCCTACGGTGAAGCATGTTGGTGGCAGAATTATGCTATGGAGATGTTTTTCAGAGGCAGGGACTGGGAGACTAGTAAGGATCGAGGGAAAGATGAATTGAGCAAAGTACAGAAGATCCTTGATGAAAACCAGTTCCAGAGCACTTAGGACCTCAGACTGGGGTGAAGGTTCACCTTCCAACAGGACAACGACCCTAAGCACACAGCCAAGACCACACAGGAGTGGCCTCGGGACAAGTCTCTGAATGCCCTTGTGTGGCCCAGCCAGAGCCCGGACTTGAACCCGATCGAACATCTCTGGAGAGACCTGAAAATAGCTGTGCAGCGACGCTCCCCATCCAATCTGACAGACCTTGAGAGGATATGCAGAGAAGGATGGGAGAAACTCCCCAAATACAGTTGTGCCAAACTTGTAGCGTCATACCCAAGAAGACTTGCAGCTGTAATCACTGCCAAAGGTGCTTCAACAGAGTACTGAGTAAAGGGCCTGAATACTTAAATGTTATATTTTTTTATTTGTATTTTATTATTAGTAATATTTTTCTCATTATAGGGTATATGTATTTGTATTTGTATTTGTTATGGATCCCCATTAGCTGCTGCCAAGGTGCATTTAACATGTCAATATCTCTCACAAATACAAGTAGTGATGAAGTCAATCTCTCCTCCACTTTGAGCCATGAGAGATTGACATGCATATTATTAATGTTAGCACTCTGGGTACATCCAAGGGTCAGCTGTGCTGCCCTGATTGAACAGTAATCTGGGTGCGACAAAACTATGGCCTGTAGGACCTGCCTTGATGATATTGTGTTAAGAATGCAGAGCAGCGCTTTATTATGGACAGACTTCTCCCCATCCTAGCTACTGTTGTTTAAACTGTTGTATGAGTTTAAAATCCACGGTTACTCCAAGCAATTTATTCACCTCAACTTGTTCAATTACCACATTATTCATTACATTTTGTTGCGGTTTAGGGTTCAGTGAATGATTTGTCCCAAAAACAATGCTTTTAGTTTTTCAAATATTTAGGATTAACTTATTCCTTTCCACCTATTCTGAAACTAACTGCAGCTCTTTGTTAAGTGTAGCAGTCATTTCAGTCACTGTGGTAGCTGGCGTGTATAGTGTTTAGTCATCCGCATACATATGGTGCCATCCGCATACAAAGCCAGTGGCATGTCGTTAGTAAAGATTGAAAAAAGTAAGGGGCCTAGACAGCTGCCCTGGAGAATTCCTGATTCTACCTGGATTTTGTTGAAGCGGCTTCCATTAAAGAACACTCTCTATGTTCTGTTAGACAGGTAACTCTTTATCCACAATATAGCAGAGGATGGAAAGCCATAACACCTACGTTTTGCCAGCAACAGACTATGTTCAATAATGTCAAAACCCACACTGAAATCTAACAAAACAGCCCCCACAATCTTTTTATCATCAATTTCTCTCAGCCAATCAACAGTAATTTCTGTAAGTGCTGTGCTTGTTGAATGTCCTTCCCTATAAGCGTGCTGAAAGTCTGTTGTCTGTTGGTAACAGGCTGATTGGTTGGCTATTTGAGCCAGTAAAGGGGGCTTTACTATCCTAGGCAGGGGAATGACTTTTGCTTCCCTTCAGGGCTGAAGGCACACACTTTCTAGTAGGCTTAAATTGAAGATATGGCAAATAGTAGTGGCAATATCATCTGCTATTATCCTCAGTAATTTTCCATCCAAGTTGTCAGACCCCGGTGGCTTGCCATTGTTGATAGACAACAATAGTTTTTTTCACCTGTTCCACACTTACTTTACAGAATCACAGCGCTTGTCTTTCACAATTTGGTCAGACATACTTGGATGTGTAGTGTCAGTGTTTGTTGCTGGCATTGCTGGCATGTCATGCCTAAGTTTGCTAATCTTGCCAATGAAAAAATCATTAAAGTAGTTGGCAATATCAGTGGGTTTTGTGATGAATGAGCCATCTGATTCAATGAATGATGGAGCTGAGTTTGCCTTTTTGACCAAAATTTCATTTAGGTGCTCCAAATCTTTTTACTATCATTCTTTATGTAATTTATCTTCGCCTCATAGTGTAGTTTCTTCTTTTTATTCAGTTTAGTGACATTATTTCTCAATTTGCAGTGCGTTTGCCAATCGGTTGTAGAGCCAAGAGACCTATTTGCCATTTCTTTTGCCTCATCCCTCTAAACCATACCATTTTTCAATTCCGTCTAGTTGCTCCTCATTACACACCATGGACCAACAAATATTATTTACATCAACAACATAGGAATCGCTACAAAACTTCTCGTATGACCTCTTTTACACTACATTAGGCCCAGCCTTTGGAACTTTGATAACCTGAACCAGGTTGCAGGCACTAGATACAGTTTGAAGCTTTCTCTTGAGGGGGCAGCCTGATGAAAGCCAATAATATTTAAATCATTAATTATCAAGCATTTCACACATGTTATCCAGATACGGACTGTTAGCACTTGGTGGTCTATAGCACCTTTCCACCCGAATGGGCTTCGGGTGAAGCATAATGAACCTGTAGCCATATTATTTCAACAGTATTTAACATTAGATCCTCTCTAAGCTTTACAGGAATGTGGTTCCGAATATAAACAGCCACACCTCCACTTTTGGCATTTCTGTCTTTTCAGTAGGTCTTATAACCATGTACTGCTACCACTGTATCATCGAAGGTATTATCTAAGTGAGTTTCAGACATTGTCAGAATATGAATGTCATCTGTTACTAGCAAATTATTGATTTCATGAACCTTGTTTCTTCCTGCTAGGGCACACCACCTCAGTGCTAACAGTATAACTCTGGTTCATAGGCATATGATTACTGCATACAATAGCTGTAGAATCCGCAGAGACATTCGGGGCAGTTAGAAGAACTTAAATTAGGTTACTTACATTGTGTCTTCCAACGCCCCTGGGATAATGTACATTTGCTGAAGCATTATGACAACTCAGGGACATAATGGTAAGGATTAACTGAGCTGGGTCATTGATAAGTCATTGTCTCAACGCAGCCTTATAATGCTGTGAAAGAATCCAGGAAGTCAAATGATTTGGGTGGATACCATCCTCCTTATAAAACGAGCTTTGTTTCCAGAAGGTATCAACATTGTCAATAAATGTTACACCCACATTGCTGCAATAGTCTCATAGCCAGTTATGGAGGGATAAAAGTCTGCTGAACTATTCAATGCCACGATTTAGGGAGGGCAAAGGGCCAGATATTATGGGGCGTTTGTTGGTGTTAAGTAGTGACCCATTCAGTTCTTTAAAATCCATCTTCAGCTGTTCTGAGCTGCCCTATGTGTAGATTGATGAGGGAAAAAAACAATTTAATCAATTTTAGAATAAGGCTGTAACGTAACAACATGTGGAAGAAGTCAAGGGGTCTAAATACTTTCCGAATGCACTGTATATAAAAAAAACATCACACAGATTACACCCTTCCCAATTAAGGGAATGGGAAAGGGGGATACCTAGTCAGTTGTACAACTGAATGCATTCAACTGAAATGTGTCTTCCGCATTTAACCCCTCTGATTCAGAGAGGTGCGGAGGGCTGCCTTACTCGACATCCACATCTTCTGCGCCCGGGGAACAGTGGGTTAACTGCCTTGCTCAGGGGCAGAACGACAATTAAGCTTTGCTCTATGGTGTAACACCATACAGATATCTATCAAAATGAATAAAAAATGTATAGAGGGTGTGGACTATTTGGAAAGCTGAGGGGAAGGTGGGGGACAGTTTTGAAAATGTTCACGTGGGCTGGCTGCGTTCATTCCTCTGAGTGACTCAGGCCTTTTACTGCCAGTCATGTGACAGAGACTTTCAATAGAGCGCCAGCACATCTAAGAGGCCCTGTCATTTCCAGGTGTTACCTCAGGGAACAGACGGACATGCATGCAGACATACAGACAGGCAGACAGACAAGATACGTTCTGTGTGGCCTCGTCTCGGTTACTTAGATCAGTGTGCGAGAGGAAGAGATACATTGAGGATAGCATGAGTGATACTCAGTGGAGAGATGCCTGAGTGGTCCCGTCTGGAGGCGCGTGAAGAACCTTTTGAGCCGGGTGACAGATTACAGGCCAGTCATGTTGCCACGGCGACTGCCACAACTGGCGGAGATGAATCACCCATCAGCGTTCTTCTGTAAACCACACGTACACAGCTGTATTCTGCTGACGAGTCTATCATTTCTCTCTCTCCCTCTCTCTCGCTCTCTCTCGTTCTGTCTCTCTATCCCCGTCTTTCTTCTACATGTCATTGACCGTGTCATTTCCCACTCCTCCTCCAGCATGTCTTGCCCACCAACCCCCCCCCCCCCACTGTCTTTCTCCCTTCCCCTCTCTCTCCAGCTTTCAATCCTCTCCCATCAAATTGAACAAGCCTTTCTACCCCATCATCCCACTCGACCAGTCTATTACTCTCTTGTTCCTGGCTGAGTATCCCAGTGCCCAGCACCACACAGCAAGCAAATCACTGTTGACATTTTAAAAGGCACTTGATCAAATGGCACAGAGTGGGCTGGCTATGTGAAGGCCCATTTGTTCAATGAGCTCAACATCCCAGCAGACATGAGCATTTGTCTTTGACCAGGCCGGCTCAGAGTAGTTAAATCAAAGTGGCAGGCAAAGCCAGGCTCATAACCATAATCAGTCTGCTGCTGCTTGGACTATGTGATTGATACAGTCACACACAGTGTGTGTGTGTGTGTGCGTGCACATGCGTGTCTACACACAAACATCTTTATATACGTGTGTGTCTGTGTTAATGTCTGTGTACACATAATGATTTTCTCCTATTCCTCCCAGCTATCGGACCTTTGTCTCCGAGGACGCTGGCCCCAACACACTAGTTGCCACGGTACTGGCTAAGGACCCGGACGGTGATGGAATAGTGTACTCATTTACAGCTGGCAACGAGGAGGGCAACTTTGTCATTGACAGCCAGAAAGGTGACCCTTTGTGGAATGCTTTGTACTTCATTTATGATATGTCAATACTAATTGACACCAAAGGTTTATGAAAAAGCAACAATTTCAAAAGATGCGCTGACTGTTTGTTATTGAAGTCATAAATACAAAGAACTACATTACTGTATATCCAGGGCTTTTCTTTTGTTCCCCTAACATAGTTTATTCTCTCATATAGAAAATAGTTCTGGCCTGTGTACTCTGTATTTTGTGGCTGTGCAATTTATCTTTTTTTATTTACCCTCTGATCCGTAACCAGCAGGACATTTGTCTGACAGGGTGACATTTGTCAACCAACCCTTTCAATTCAATTTCACATTAGTTTTTCCATCATAGCTCACAATCTACAGCTTCTACACTCCCAGCCTCCATCTTGAGTCTATTTTCCCCTCTCATCCGTCCTCCCTCGCATCTTAAAGATAAGGCAAACGCTGAGCCGGCCCCAGGGATAAGCAACATAAGCGGTCGCTAGGGAAACGTTTTTATTTTATATATTTTTTTACATTTTAGGAACGCAGTTGGGGTCTCAACTTACTATAGAGAGTTAGAATAGTGGAATACACCAGGTGCAATTTGGAAATTTGGTTGTGCATCAGCAGTTTTTCTCTTGTTATGTCAGTCACTGACAGTCACTCAATTATCCATGTCAGTTAACAATGTTCAGATTGGTAGTTAGTCTAGCCAGCTATCTAAACCATCTAAACCATTGATTTTGTTAGTCATTCTAATTCAAATATCATATGAACATGGCATAAGTCATGGCAAAATGGGTAGAATTGCAGGTAGAAGAGTGAAAGAACTCAGAACCCTGCTTGTTGTCTTTAATCAGGAGGAGCAGTGAGAGATGAGTGATACAACAAGAGGAAAAAGTCCCTGTGCACGCTCTCTCTCTTTCACATCAATTACTTTCCCCCAGATCACACGTAGCTCATCCTGAACCCATTGATGTCGGTATTTACAGAGAGAACAGTTGACTCAGATGCTGTTCTCCTTTCGTTGATCCTTTTTTTCCTCCTTGTTATGCAAAGGCGAGACAAGGAGAAAACAAGTACATCTAACGTGCATGTATGTACCCTGGTTAACTTATAGCCCTTGTCACCTTCACATGGGAATGGGAACCTCTTCTCAGCTGAGCTGGGTGACAGTACAGTTGGGGACATAAACAAATGAATCTGTACTAAACTGCAATAAAATACTGTAATGTAACTGCACCATCAGGGGCATATTTAAGAGATGTATTTAATTACATGGGTTATAGTTAGATAATTGCTAACGAACTTGGTGCTTGGCGTCACCCTGCGACATGGTAAGTCACATTAACAATGTAACTGGCTGCAGCAAAGGCATTTTGAAAAAGTAACGTTTTAATGTCTTCAACCGTAGATAGTGGTCCCTTGCTAAGGTTGTAATGGTCCTCTGGTCTCATCTTTTTAGGGTTGATCCGGCTGCGCTCCACCCCCCCTCCCAAGCTCCAGGGCCTGGAGTATGTCCTCAATGTGACGGCTACGGACGACAACGCTTCCGGAGGGCCACACCCACTCTCTGCAACGGCCCGGGTCATCGTGGGTGTTGATGATGTCAATAACAACAAACCCATCTTTGAGAAGGTGAGGGAAAAGTATTGTGGATGATGGCCCTTTATACACACAGTAGTACATTGGACTGTATACAGGAAAGTAGTGTTAAAATTGTCTTCTAGGTAGTCTTCTCTGTCAATGTCTTGCGCTGTCTGTCTGTCTGTCTGTCTGTCTGTCTGTCTGTCTGTCTGTCTGTCTGTCTGTCTGTCTGTCTGTCTGTCTGTCTGTCTGTCTGTCTGTCTGTCTGTCTGTCTGTCTGTCTGTCTGTCTGTCTGTCTGTCTGTCTGTCTGTCTGTCTGTCTGTCTGTCTGTCTGTCTGTCTGTCTGTCTGTCTGTCTGTCTGTCTGACCTTCCAACTCTCTCTCTCTCTCTTTTGCTCTCTCTCCTACTTCCCCTGTCTCTCTACAGTATCCCCCTTATGTTTCCCCCAGAGCTCTGATTAGTGCACATGCTATTTGAAGACTGGGATTTTAATGAATTGATGAAAAAAGTGACGTATCATCATGATATACTATACCTGGCTAACTAACGTCCTCCTTAATTAGGAATGACGTATACTTGGTCTGAGAAGTCTTCTTAAAGTCCGTAAAGTCATGAGGTCCAGTGGATGGCTGGAAGGTGTCGAGGTGATACACTACATGACCAAACATCGTCAAACATCTCATTACAAAATCATGGGCATTAATATGGAGTTGGTCCCCCCTTTGCTGCTATAACAGCCTCCACTCTTCTGGGAAGGCTTTCCACTAGATGCTGGAACATTGCTGCAGGGACTTGCTTCCATTCAGCCACAAGAGCATTAGTATGGTCAGGCACTGATGTTAGGCAATTAGGCCTGGCTCGCAGTCGGTGTTCCAATTCATCCCAAAGGTGTTCGATGGGGTTGAGGTCAAGGCTCTGTGCAGGCCAGTCAAGTTCTTCCACACTGATCTCGACAAACCATTTCTGTATGGACCTCGCTTTGGCACGGGGGCATTGTCGTGAATCTTCTAGAATGTCATTGTATCCTGTAGCTTTAATATTTCACTTCACTGGAACTAAGGGACCTAGCCTGAACCATAAAAAACAGCCCCAGACCATTGTACCTCCTCCACCAAACTTTACAGTTGGCACTATGCATTGGGGCAGGTGGCGTTCTCCTGGCATCCACCAAACCCAGATTTGTCCATCAGCGTGTTTCATCACTCCAGTCCAATGGCGGCGAGCTTTACACAGAACCCAAACCAGCTGCGTGCGTGTGCCATCGTGCGCCATCGTGCATACATTTATTTTGTCCCCCCACACCAAGCGCGATCATGACACGCAGGTTAAAATATCAAAACAAACTGAAACAATTACATTAATTACATTTATGGCAATTTAGCCAGCTAGCTTGCACTTGCTAGCTAATGTGTCCTATTTAGCTAGCTTGCTGTTGCTAGCTAATTTGTCCTGGGATATAAACATTGAGTTGTTATTTTACCTGAAATGCACAAGGTCCTCTACTCCGACAATTAATCCACACATAAAATGGTCAACTGAATCGTTTCTAGCCATCTCTTCTCCTTCTAGACTTTTTCTTCTCTTGACTTTATATTGCAATGGGCAACTTAAACTTTTAAATTAGGTGCATTATCGCCACTGACCTCGTTTGTCTTTCAGTCACCCACGTGGGTATAACCAATGAGGAGATGGCACGAGGGTACCTGCTTCTATAAACCAATGAGGAGATGGGAGAGGCAGGACTTGCAGCGCGATCTGCGTCACAAATAGAACTGACTTCTAGTTTAGCCCTTGGCAACGCAGACGCTCGTTGGCGGGTGTGAGCAGTGTGGGTGCAATAATTGAATAATATAGATTTCGAAATTTATTTTGCAACGCTCGTGCATGCAACGCGAGCGGTGTAGTCAGCCTGTTACACGCTACGCGTTTCAGCACTCAGTCGTCCCGTTCTGTGATCTTGTGTGGCCTAGATGTTTCCACTTCACAATAACAGCACTTACAGTTGACCGCGGCAGCTCTAGCAGGGCAGAAATTTGATGAACTGACTTGTTGGAAAGGTGGCATCCTAGGTACCATGCTGAAAGTCTCTGAGCTCTTCATTAAGGTCATTCTACTGTCAATGTTTGTCTATGGAGATTGCATGGCTGTGTGCTCAATTCTATACACGTGTCACCAACAAGTGTGGCTGAAATAGTCAAATCCACTAATTTGAAGGGTCCACATACTTTTGCATATATAGTGTATTTTTTGTACTTTGATATTCATATTGCTAATATGTATAGTTTCCTGTTGGGCATATTGTGATCTCTCTCTCTCTCTCTCTCTCTCTCTCTCTCTCTCTCTCTCTCTCTCTCTCTCTCTCTCTCTCTCTCTCCACAAACAGTATTTTACTTGTATGTGTATTAATTAAACAGAGCTCTAGTGAGTCACTGGAGACTCTCTGTCTCTGGGGCAGACTCATCAAGGGATAAGGTAGACATGATACCAGGGAAAGACAGGGTGGGTGGTGCAATGTTGAGTTGTGGTTTGACGCGGTGGTGGACCTTCAAAGAAAGGAATGGCCTTGCTCTATTTTCAGTCCTATCACGTGTACTGTACAAATGTCTACATAGAGTACAATGAGTATTTTCTAACCTCATTTCTGGATTCAGTCTGAACCCACCCCATCTGCCCTTTCTTTTTTTCGTTATCTTTCTGTCTCTCTCTCCCTCTCTCTCCCACACCTTATTTTCCGTCCCTCTCTCAGTGTCAGCAGTACAGGGAGCAGGCGTCTGTGTTGGAGAACCAGCCCACAGGGACCTTCGTGCTGCAGGTGCACGCGGTAGATGCAGACGAGGGGGCCAATGGGAAGGTCAAGTATGGCCTGATGCACAGAGACAGAGCCATGCCTGCCTTCAGAGTCCACCCTGACACAGGTAGGTACAGAGGGCAAGGATCCCAGTTAGCTGTGGTGGTACTTGTTGAATTAGCCATAACCAAGCAGGATTTGTAGCATGGAAACAATAAGGATTTAAGACCAGGGGTAAATGTGTAACAGGTTTAACAATTCCCATGCAGTCTTGATAATCTTAATAATATATATTTTTAAATGGTATTGTCAGATAAATGCCCTTTACATACCTGTACAATTGAAATGAAGTATTACACCTCATACTTAACTTTGATTTATCGACCTATCGATCATGTTTTGCAGTATAACAATGTACTGTTTTAATCATAAATGGATCCAGGATAAATATAACAATATGTTCATCAATAATGTCATGACAAATACAGCTATCCTATTAACGAGGTGTGACTAAGTTCTTGACTTTTTCCTGACCACTCAGGACAAAACTCAGGAAACAAAATTATAGAACAAAACTAGGGCCCAGAGCTTTTCCTCGATTTCATGGTCACATAGTTACCTCATGAAAAACTCAGGGGCCCTAGTCATGACCTTAGGCGTCTGACCTCTGTGTCAGGTGTGATCGTGACGGCGCGGCGGTTCGACCGGGAGCGTCAGAGAGAGTACTCCATCACGGTGACGGCTACAGACTGGGCTGACGAGCCTCTCATAGGGATCTGTCAGCTCAACGTCCTCATCCAAGACCAGAATGACAACAGCCCCAAGTTTGAGAACCTGCGCTACGAGTGTGAGTGTCGTAGTATACATTATAATACATATGATAAAAGTATAATATAATACTAATACATATGATTGATGGCAAACTGACCATTCGTTATCATGATATAGATTATTAACCAAAGCTCTTAGAAAAGGTTTTATGTACTATGCGTTATGCATAGTAACTCTTTACTTAATTATCTGGTTAAAGTTGTCATCGTAATCCATTGTGTTTACATGTATTGCCATACGTAAAGATGTAAACATACATAAACATACATAAGCATGTAAACAATTGATTTGTGGTCTGTTGATTCAGTCTGGACTGTTCGCCAAAGTTGTGACAGACCGCTACCTTGCTCCAGAGTGAGGAGCATATTGTTTGGTCTATATTGTCTCTCACAGACTTTCTGAGAGAGGACACCATGATCGGCACCAGTTTCTTGCGTGTGGCGGCGCACGATGATGACTTTGGCACCAACGCCGTCGTCACCTACTCCATGTCCCAGGAGCAGCCTGAGTACCTGAGGGTCAACCCTGTTACCGGCTGGGTGTACGTCAACCAGCCCATATCACAGGTCTGTCACGTAACCAGTGTGGTGGAATTATTGTAATCAAAAGGAGAGACTTTTAGATTTCTTCAAAACCATCAAACTTTATTATTTAATTAGTGCAGTAATGGAGCTGGTCGGTAATCACCCCTGGAGGTGATCACTGAGAACTCAACCAGCTGGTTGGTAATCACCCCTGGAGGTGATCACTGAGAACTCAACCAGCTGGTCGGTAATCACCCCTGGAGGTGATTATTAAGAACTCAACCAGCTGGTCGGTAACCTCCCCTGGAGATGATCACTAAGAACTCAACCAGCTGGTCGGTAACCTCCCCTGGAGGTGATCACTGAGAACTCAACCAGCTGGTCGGTAATCACCCCTGGAGGTGATCACTGAGAACTCAACCAGCTGGTCGGTAATCACCCCTGGAGGTGATTATTAAGAACTCAACCAGCTGGTCGGTAACCTCCCCTGGAGGTGATCACTGAGAACTCAACCAGCTGGTCGGTAATCACCCCTGGAGGTGATCACTGAGAACTCAACCAGCTGGTCGGTAATCACCCCTGGAGGTGATTATTAAGAACTCAACCAGCTGGTCGGTAACCTCCCCTGGAGGTGATCACTGACAACTCAACCAGCTGGTTTGAGCCACAGCATTTTATAGCAAAGTCCATCCTCCTTCAGTCTACATGACACACAACAGATGCATGGAATGGGTCACAAGGTTAAGATTTGTATGAAAGATACTTATAACTCACAGCAGACAGTATGTCATTGTGTAGAGACCCGGGTCTGTCCCTGGAGTCATCTCTCCCTGGTAACTTATAGAACAGAAACATTAACTCATGCTCTGGAATGCGGTATCACCCAAAGACATCGTAAATCTTCTAGAGGCCCATCCTCAGTAGAACACACACAGATGAGCGTTCTAACAACCCCTTATTCTGTTGCATAAAACAACCATTTGATGCAATAACAGCATTATAACATCTTGTAATTTTCAGTCAGTCAATCAGCCCATCTCACAGGTCAGTCATTAAGTCAGTCAACCACCCAGTCAACCAGCCCATTTCACAGGTCAATTAACCAGACAGTCAGCCTGCCCATATCACAGGTCAGTCAACCAGTCAGTCAACCAGCCCAAATCACAGGTCAGTCAACCAGTTAGTCAACCAGCCCAAATCACAGGTCAGTCAACCAGTCAGTCAACCAGCCCAAATCACAGGTCAGTCAACCAGTTAGTCAACCAGCCAGTCAATGAGCCATTATCACAAGTTGGTTAATCAGCCATTCAACCAGCCTCTTGCTCAATCCCAGTAGAAATCATCAGTGCAGGGTGATAGAGCTGTATAAAATACAGTGTCATTAACTTACTGAACTATATCAGGCTTAAATGAACCATATTAGACAGAATCGTATTGGTCTTTGCTATCCGGGACTAACCTTGGGATGTCCCTACCCCATTGAGGTTGACATTTAAAATGGTTAAGGTAACGGGGGATGGGGGGAGGGTGTAGGGGTTAAGGTTAGGCTTAGGGTTAGCAGTAACCAGATCTTATTCTCTCGCTATTGTTTTGATGGCAGAGGTCCTACATCACACGGGAAGTAGTTGCCACGGACGGGGGGAATCGCAGCACATCTGTGGAGCTGTCTGTCACCATTACCAACGTGAAGAACCAGCCCCCGCAGTGGGAAAAGGACAGCTACAGCGTGGTCATCCCCGAGAACACAGCCAGGGACACTTCCATTGTGGTGCGTGGAACAGTCCGGCTACCAGCCTGGGTGGCATGGGAAGCCTATCCCATTATGGACTTTCGGGGTGTCTTTGTTTTGACCATTCGGTTTGCTGGCTGCACACATGTTACTGAAGTTGTTGGAAATTTTTTTATGAATTGTTAAGTTGCAGGCTCAGATTTAGTCAAGGAGCACTAATTGACTTGACTAACCTGCTGTAATTTGCTAATTAATTTACTCAACAACTGAATAAATGTAATATTATACAGAAAATCCCGTTGAATGTTTTTGTCGTAATTCCCTCGCAAAAATATTGTTTGCTCTCCATTTACATCAGACGATCAAAGCGACCTCGTTGCTAGGCGACCCCAGGGTGACTTATAACCTGGAGGAGGGCGTGGTCCCGGAGACTAACATGCCTGTGCGGTTCTACCTGTCGCCCAACCGCGAGGACGGCTCTGCCTCCATCCTGGTGTCGGAGCCGCTGGACTATGAGACCACACCCAGTTTCTCCCTGAGGGTGCGGGCTCAGAACGTGGCGGCAGTACCACTGGCTGCATTCACCACAATCTATGTCAACGTCACAGGTAGGTCTCAGCTCAGACACCCTGCAAACACCCCATCACAAGGGGGCAAATCCTAACTTCTACTTATGTCAAAGTTTTTGCATGGATGTCAGTGGGAGACTTAGTGAACATTTGACTTAAGAGGAAGTTAGAGCCGCCCCCTGGGTGAACTGTAAGCATTCGCTATTGTCTTCAATGGACATTGATCCATGACTCATCTTTTTTTTCTTCTCAGCTTTATATATAGTATTCTTTGAAAGCTGAAATTTTATAAATCCAATAGCACAAAGTCAGTGAAAAAACTCCATACTGAACCTTTTTTTTAAAATCTTGAAATAGTCTCATAACAGTTTTGATTACAGGGGCAGAAAAACATGTTCAAATAATGATTTCTCATATGTTGGCCCTCAGACGTGAACGACAATGTTCCCTTCTTCACCTCCTCCATCTATGAGGCATCAGTGACTGAGGGTGCCAAGGTGGGGACCATGGTCCTCCAGGTGTCTGCTCACGACAAGGACCTAGGTCTCAACGGACAGGTTAGTGGCACATCCACAACATCTAACATAACACAACAAAATATCCATTGACCCATCCATAACTTAGCATCACATAGTTGTGGTGGTCAAGTGGTTGGGATTATGTGTTATTCTGCCTGTGGGGCTTTGACCGTACAACTGTGAAGGTATGCAACACTACAATGATAGTGTTGCAGTGACTAGAGTCTCTATGAACAGTCATGTGACTCATACATAGAACAATTACTCCCCCGCACTCAGGATAACTACAGCACCGTTTATCGTTGGTGATTCCATCTGTTATGGTGACCACATGGATATGATAGAAGGATCATGTACGGCATCCATATTAGGAAGTTGTACAATTTATGTAATGTGTTGACTTTCTAACATGGATGCCGTACAGAAGTCAGAAATCTCCTAATATGGATACCGTAATTAACTGTACTCTGTCCCTGTCCTATAGATCACCTACTCCCTCCTGAGTGACAGTAGTGGGGACCACCGTCTGTTTCGTGTGGATCCAGAGCTGGGCTCCATCTATACAGAGGCGGTGTTTGACCGCGAGGCACAGGGATCCTACCTACTGGAGGTGCAGTCTGAAGACGGCATGGAGTCAGCACGGCCCGGGAGGAACAAACAGCCCAACTTTGGTGAGGGCTGGGTTGTATATATTAGGGTACAACATAGCAAAAAGGTTTGCAGTGATGTTTTTCCGATTTGCAGTGATGTTTTTCCGATTTGCAGTGATGGTTTTCCGATTTGCAGTGAGGTTTTTTCCGATTTGCAGTGAGGTTTTTTCCGATTTGCAGTGATGTTTTTCCGATTTGCAGTGATGTTTTTTACGATTTGCAGTGATGTTTTTTACGATTTGCAGTGAGGTTTTTTCTCATTTGCAGTGATGTTTGCAGTGATGTTTGGCATCTTATAAATATGACCCTGATTTGACTACTGCAGTCCTGTAAAAACAAAAAAGGCAGTGGCTGCGGAGCCGACTTTTCTCGGACCTGAAGCTTATACGCATATCACATTCTACACGTGTTTCTTTACCTCTATTTTCCACACAAATTTGTGTGGTCTCCTTCCCTTCACATTTCTCACTGTCAATCTTGAATGATTTTAATTCAAGTTTTCCCGGTGAAACGTCCATGCAGCGTCTGCATATGAACCATTTGATCTCAGGTTCATGAGGATATGTATTTAGAGCTTCTTGAGTTACACTGTGTTGTTTGGAAGTAGCCTACAGCGTTGTTTTAAATGATGTGCAGTGAGCGGATTTTAGAGCAGATGGTGTTAACAAAGTAGCATAGCATTCCTGTGTATTTTGCCTAGTGGCCTACCTGTGTATTTTGCCTGTTGAGTTTTGGCCACATGAGAGGTGTTTTTGTCGTACAGTAATGTTATACACTGCTCAAAAAAATAAAGGGAACACTTAAACAACACAATGTAACTCCAAGTCAATCACACTTCTGTGAAATCAAACTATCCACTTAGGAAGCAACACTGATTGACAATACATTTCACATGCTGTTGTGCAAATGGAATAGACAACAGGTGGAAATTATAGGCAATTAGCAAGACACCCCCAATAAAGGAGTGGTTCTGCAGGTGGTGACCACAGACCACTTCACAGTTCCTATGCTTCCTGGCTGATGTTTTGGTCACTTTTGAATGCTGGCGGTGCTTTCACTCTAGTGGTAGCATGAGACGGAGTCTACAACCCACACAAGTGCCTCAGGTAGTGCAGCTCATCCAGGATGGCACATCAATGCGAGCTGTGGCAAGAAGGTTTGCTGTGTCTGTCAGCGTAGTGTCCAGAGCATGGAGGCGCTACCAGGAGACAGGCCAGTACATCAGGAGACGTGGAGGAGGCCGTAGGAGGGCAACAACCCAGCAGCAGGACCGCTACCTCCGCCTTTGTGCAAGGAGGAGCAGGAGAAGCACTGCCAGAGCCCTGCAAAATGACCTCCAGCAGGCCACAAATGTGCATGTGTCTGCTCAAACGGTCAGAAACAGACTCCATGAGGGTGGTATGAGGGCCTGACGTCCACAGGTGGGGGTTGTGCTTACAGCCCAACACCGTGCAGGACTTTTGGCATTTGCCAGAGAACACCAAGATTGGCAAATTCGCCACTGGCGCCCTGTGCTCTTCACAGATGAAAGCAGGTTCACACTGAGCACATGTGACAGACGTGACAGAGTCTGGAGACGCCGTGGAGAACGTTCTGCTGCCTGCAACATCCTCCAGCATGACCGGTTTGGCGGTGGGTCAGTCATGGTGTGGGGTGGCATTTCTTTGGGGGGCCGCACAGCCCTCCATGTGCTGACCAGAGGCAGCCTGACTGCCATTAGGTACCGAGATGAGATCCTCAGACCCCTTGTGAGACCATATGCTGGTGCGGTTGGCCCTGGGTTCCCCCTAATGCAAGACAATGCTAGACCTCATGTGGTTGGAGTGTGTCAGCAGTTCCTGCAAGAGGAAGGCATTGATGCTATGGACTGGCCCGCCCGTTCCCCAGACCTGAATCCAATTGAGCACATCTGGGACATCATGTCTCGCTCCATCCACCAACACCACGTTGCACCACAGACTGTCCAGGAGTTGGCGGATGCTTTAGTCCAGGTCTGGGAGGAGATCCCTCAGGAGACCATCCGCCACCTCATCAGAAGCATGCCCAGGCATTGTAGGGAGGTCATACAGGCACGTGGAGGCCACACACACTACTGAGCCTCATTTTGACTTGTTTTAAGGACATTACATAAAAGTTGAATCAGCCTGTGTGGTTTTCCACTTTAATTTTGAGTGAAATTCCAAATCCAGACCTCCATGGGTTGTTAAATTGGATTGATTTTGTTGTCAGCACATTCAACTATGTAAAGAAAAAAGTATTTAATAAGATTATTTCATTCATTCAGATCTAGGATGTGTTATTTTAGTGTTCCCTTTATTTTTTTGAGCAGTGTACTATGCTATTATATTCAGTTCTGTTATGTAGAATACTATCATTATGTGATTGTGCAGACATTGATTCAGCTTTGATCTAACTTGATTAAACGAGCACCATTCGCCAGAGTAGCCTGTTTTTTAGTTTTACAAGTAGAACAGAGACTGTGCGTAAAGTAGAGCATAAACACATGCGTAAGAAGCGTCGGGATCTTTAGTCCGGAGAAAAATAGGTCAGAAAAGTTGGATCCGCAGCCAAAAAATAAAACATTAAGTACTGTGATGTGTATATGTGTATAGCTAGGGCTGTTAAACCCAATGTGCTCATCTGAAACAAAGTACAAAAGGAATTCATACAGCGTGCACATTGTTTTACATAGACAATAAATGCCTATAGCATTCTATTCATTTGCCTCCTGCGAGGGCATATGAAAAGAGAATCTTTCATTTCATTCATTCTAACAGCGTTACCAGACAGCCTCTTGTCTCTTCCTTGTAGAGAAACTCTCTGAGGGTTGTGGTACATAATTTTACAAAAACATCTAATTTCGCAGTTTGCTGTTCAGAAATCTGAATTTTGTGTTTGGCTTGGTCCTTCATGATGGCAGAATTAACTCTGTTTCGGTATCACAGGTGATGTAATAGGAAGCTTTGCGTTACGAATGAGGGTTTTTTAACAAATGTTTATGGAGAAGGTATTAGAGGTAAGGGTGATGGTTTGGAACAGCAAAGCCTCCTCTCCGGGGGATGTGAGGGGGCTGCTTAGCATTTCCAATGAGCCTTAGCGCTGTGTTGGCGTTGTCTTCTGCCACATATCTGCACCAGCAGAAGGGCTCATCTCCTTAGCAAATACTACCTGTCTGTTGGGAGAGGGAGGAAAAAGAAAGAGAGGGGGGGGGGGTAGATGGGGATAGGGCCAGGGAGAGACAGAGAGGGAGGGAGGAAGGGAGAGCGTGCAGAGAAAAGCAGAGAGATGTGGTGAAAATAGAAGCACATTTGTATACATGGCCATGTTACATGACCTTCTAAACATACCACTTACGACAAAAATGTCACCAACCTTTTTAGAAAAAGATAATCATGTTTGAGTTAAAAAATAAAGGTCTGAAAATGGACCCAGACAGACAGAGACGGAAACACTTGTCGACTCATAAATATTTTATCATCCCAGAGGAAAGGTGGATAGGTTCTTCATCTGTTTTCTTTTAGAAAAGTCAGTTCCTGAGAAGGTCTACCTAATCACTGTTGTTTGCTGCCAAAATGTAACCCGGCTAAAACCATGGTGGAATAATTTCTGTCATTTCAAACACCTAATCGAGAATAACACTATTTCTGATTTCCTTGTCAAGTGAGGCACATTACATTGGGTTAAGTGCTTCTCTCCCCTTCAAAAGTGTAGTTGGCTCACACTGTGACTGCCGACATCCTCTGATGTAAAGTCGGATTGGATGGAAAGAGAAGTGTTAGGATGAGAGGAGAGAGAGAGCGGAGGATGACATACCGAGTTGTAGCTCCATGGCGTTTAATCTCCTTCCTCTTGTCATTCTTCTTGCAGACACAGCATATGTGCGGGTTTTCATCAGCGACGTGAACGATAACAAACCCGTCTTTGCTCAGCGTCTCTATGAAGTCGGCATTGACGAGGACGCAGATGTCGGCCTGGCTGTTGTCACCGTCGGTGCTAATGACGAAGATGAAGGTATGGAAGGAAGGATCAGATGGCAGGGGAAGAAAGAGAGAGGATAAAACCAGGGATGACACATTGGCACTCATGGCAGTGTTACACATTGATAACATTTATATTTTCTAGGGAAAGCAGGTTATGGCACTGGGGCAGTGAGGAAGGTAACCTGGCACAGGTTTAACATTTCATGGGGACTTTTGAAACCCGAGGGGAAAAGTCTGTTTTTCACATTTTGTGCCTGGCCAAAACTGTCCTTGGTGTGACACTACACCTTGATCAGGGGTGACTGTCAATCAAATAATTACATTTTCCCCAACCCCAGACTCTAGTAAATTGTCTAGTTTTTGAGACAGTGAGGGCAGTGAAGGGTTACAAATGTTCAAAAATTTGTCACGACTTCCACCGAAGTCGGTCCCTCTCCTTGTTCGGGCGGTGTTCGGCGGTCGACGTCACCAACCTTCTAGCCATCGCTGATCCATTTTTAATTTTCCATTGGTTTTGTCTTGTCTTACATCACACCTGGTTGCAATCTCATCAATTACATGTTGTGTATTTAACCCTCTGTTTCCCGTCATGTCCTTGTCGGAGATTGTTTGTTTGTATGTGATGTGCAAGTTATGTTCTGGTGCGCGACGGGTTTTGTACCCGCTTTTATTATTTTGGTTTTCGGAGTTTTGTTAGCACTTAATAAATGACTCCGTTTATACCAAGTTCGTTCTCCTGCGCCTGACTTCCCTGCCACCAGCACGCACCCATTACAAAATGACTCACCACAAGTGCAACATCTGGATTCAGTTCTGATTAAATCATGCTGAGACGAGATGAGTTGAGCCACCCTGTGCTACATTAGGACGCAGCAATTTAATCGTCAAGTAATGCAACACCACATGTTCTAAAAAGACAGACACACTCCTACACAGTAGGTGGGTGGGATTTGGTGTGATAAACCAGCTCATCCCTGATACAGCAGCAACACTCGGCGTAATATCCCTTTATCGGCCATGTTTTGGCTTGTTAATCAAGTATTTATCGCAAGCGGGTTGGTGAGGCTTAGCTTGTAGTGTATGTAGCACTAGCCTCAACCAAGCCATGATGAACAACCAGAAAACACCAGCCCCCAACATTGAAAGTTAGCAGTTCTGCTCGGGAGCCTAAGCCCAATCTGTCTTGTTTAAAAAATCCACACAAGGGCTCGACTGCAGTATAAGCTTATTGGAGAGCCCAGAGGGAGTGCTTTGTCTGCTGATTTGTGTTAATAGCAGAGATTAGACTAGCATTTACATTGGGCTTTAACACAACAGACTGATTGAAAGGGGAGCCATGAAACATACAGGGGATTAATTTATCTGGGTAACGTAAACCCACTGGATGGTGTCCATGGAGACACAGCAGAGAAGTTCAGATATCTACTTCCTCATTGGTCCATTTCTCAAACCCTCAAGGTGACATAAACAGGGGTTCAATTTGGCAGGTGTACCTTACACAGGAATGGAGTCCTATCACAGTCTGTCATTGTCTTGTTAAACAAGGTAACAATAACAGCAACTTGTTGAATGCAGGAACAGTCTGGCACATAATGCTAGCTAACAATGAGGTATGTCCAAAAAGGCCCTGAATTAGACTAGCGTCCTGTCCAGGGGGTGTACTTGTACAGTACATCAAGCTGCCTCACGCTACAGAAAAAGGAGATAGGCTCTTGCCAAAGCTACTTACTTATTTTTGTCCAAAATGGCACCCTATTTCCTATATAGTGCACTTTAGAGCACTATGCAGGGAATAGGGTGTAATTTCAGACTTGCCCTAACTCTAAGAACAGCATCTAGAACGTCACCCTCCAGAATGTCAATTTCTTCACTCCCTGGTCCCACCACAGGTGCCAACGCCAAGCTGCGTTACCAGATCACATCGGGCAACACCGGAGGGGTGTTTGACATGGAGCCTGAAGTGGGAACCATCTTCATCGCCCAGCCTCTGGACTACGAGCTGCAGAAGAGGTACAAGCTGCTGGTGCTGGCATCGGACGGGAAGTGGGAGGACTATGCTGCTGTGGTGGTCAACGTGGTCAACAAGAACGACGAGGCTCCAGTCTTCTCTATGAATGAGTACTACGGCTCAGTGACCGAGGAGCTAGACGGCTCGCCGGTCTTTGTGCTTCAGGTGTGTGTCTCAGAGTTCTTTCTCTAACCTGGGTGCCAGTCTGTTTCAGCTTGTGCAGTCAGGTACCGAGGCTCACACAACCAATGTAAATGTATGCTTCTGTATGTAATACTGTACATGTGCTAGATGTAGCTGACTACAATGGATATCACTCTACAAGATATTTCTGTCTCTAGCCTGAGTGCCTGTCTGTTTCTGCTTGAGTCAAGACATAGTTTTGTTGTTTGACAAGGCAGGGGTTCATTTTGAATGCACAAACAGTCAGGTACCCAGAATAATCTTTATCAAGCATAAATATCAAATCCATGCTTCTGTATGTATGCTTCTGTATAACTAGTCTACTTTCTACTTCATAACCAATGGCTGAGAAGATAGATTGATGGGATTTATGCTTATAAAGACAGGCACACACACACACACACACACACACACACACACATGTTGATGAGTTTTGTGTGTCTTTCCAGGTGACTGCCACAGACCCAGACAAGGATGCAGACCAAGTCGCCGTGCGCTACTCTCTTCATGGTCAGGGATCGCAGTCTAAGTTTGTGATCGACGAGATCACAGGGAAAATGTACGCCCAGAAGACACTGGACCGCGAGGAGCGGGCAGTGTGGCGCTTTGTGGTCCTGGCCACAGACGAGGAAGGGGAGGGGCTCACCGGCTTCACTGACGTAATCATCAACGTGTGGGACATCAATGACAACGCACCTTCCTTCGTCTGCGTGCCCGACAGCTGTCACGGCAACGTGGCCGAGAACTCGCCCCCAGGTACCTTTGTCATGGAGATGACGGCGACGGACCTTGATGACACGGCGGTGGGTCAGAACGCCATCCTCTCCTACCGTATCCTGGAGAACGCGCATGACGCGGGCGACGCCGACTTCTTCACCGTTGACGCCAGTACAGGCACCATCTCAGTGGCAACCGGTGGGTTGGACAGGGAGGTGGCAGAGCGGCACCAACTGGTGGTTGAAGCCAAGGATGGAGAGGGTAGGATGGGCACGGCTACCGCCACTATCATCATCACAGACCTGAACGACCATACCCCCCGGTTCAAAGACGAGTGGTGCGGGGCTCGTGTGTCTGAGAGCAGCCCTCCAGACTCAACCGTGCTGAAGCTGGACGCTGTGGACCCAGACTCAGGGCCTCACGGCCTGCTGGGCTTCAGTGTGGTGGCAGGGGACCAGGGGGAGAGGTTCTACATGGTGAGCCACAAAGCAGAGCAGTCTGGAACTCTGAGGCTGAGGAAGAGGCTGGATTACGAGAGGCCCGGCGAGCAACAATTCAACCTCACCATTCGTGTGGAGGACTCCGACTTCTCCAGCCTCATCCACTGCATCATCCAGGTGGTGGACGAGAATGACCATGCCCCACTGTTCGCCCCCACCTCCTACTCCCTTGCCCCTCTGCCAGAGGATGTTGCAGTGGGAACCAGCATCACCCAGGTGATGGCCAGCGACTCAGACTCTGACCTGAATGGGGAAATAATCTATAGCATCTCCCCAGAGTCAGACCCGTATGGTCATTTTACAGTGGACGGAAACGGCGTCATGACCGTGACCCGGCCGCTGGACAGAGAAATCGTGGCAGAGTACCAGCTGGTTGTCCTAGCGACAGACCGGGGTAGTCCAGCCTTGACGGGTAGCACCACGGTCCAGCTGAGCCTGCTGGATGTAAATGACAATGGGCCAGAGCTGGAGGTGACCTATAACCCTGTCCTCTGGGAGAACAGCCCTGCTCCACAGGTGGTGTGGCTCAACCAAACCTCCACCCTGCTCCATGTTATCGACCGGGACTCCCCTGAGAACGGGCCTCCCTTCTCCCTCTCCCTCCCTCGCCTCTACGCCACTGACTTCCACCTGCAAGACCATGGCGACGGCACGGCAACGCTTACAGCACTGCACCGCTTCGACCGCGAGCGGCAGAGGGAGTTCTTCCTGCCTGTGGTCATGACAGACAGCGGTCGTCCGCCAATGACGGTCACCAACACACTCACCGTCACCGTGGGCGACCAGAACGACAACGCCCACCAGGAGGGAGAGAAGGAGATTTACGTCCACAGCCGGAGGGGTGAGTTCCTCACTTTAAGACAAGTGTCAGACAACTTTCAGTCAACTTTTGGTATTCATGAGATGCCTAAGAGTAGGAGTGTCTGAGAGTAGGAGTGTCTGAGGTTTGGAGTGTCTGAGAGTAGGTGTGTCTGGGAGTAGGAGTGTCTGGGAGTAGGAGTGTCTAGGAGTAGGAGTGTCTAGGAGTAGGAGTGTCTGAGAGTAGGAGTGTCTGAGAGTAGGAGTGTCTGAGAGAAGGAGTGTCTAGGAGTAGAAGTGTGTGGGCGTGTCTGAGAGTAGGAGTGCCTGAGAGTAGGAGTGCCTGAGAGTAGGAGTGCCTGAGAGTAGGAGTGTCTGAGAGTAGGAGTGTCTAGGAGTAGGAGTGTCTAGGAGTGTCTGAGAGTAGGGGTGTCTAGGAGTGTCTAGGAGTAGGAGTGTCTGAGAGTAGGAGTGTCTAGGAGTGTCCGAGAGAAGGAGTGTCTGAGAGTAGGAGTGTCTGAGGTCTGAGAGTAGGAGTGTCTGAGAGTAAGAGTGTCTAGGAGTGTCTGAGAGTAGGAGTGTCTAGGAGTGTCTGAGAGAAGGAGTATCTGAGAGTAGGAGTGTCTGCGAGTAGGAGTGTCTGAGAGAAGGAGTGTCTGAGAGTAGGAGTGTCTAGGAGTGTCTGAGAGAAGGATTGTCTGAGAGTAGGAGTGTCTAGGAGTGTCTGAGAGAAGGAGTGTCTGAGAGTAGGAGTGTCTGAGGTCTGAGAGTAGGAGTGTCTGAGGTCTGAGAGTAGGAGTGTCTGAGGTCTGAGAGTAGTAGTGTCCGAGGTCTAAGAGTAGGAGTGTCTGAGAGTAGGAGTGTCTAGGAGTAGGAGTGTCTGAGAGTAGGAGTGTCTAGGTGTGTTTGAGAGTATGAGCGTCTAGGAGTAGGAGTGTCTGAGAGTAGGAGTGTCTGAGAGTAGGAGTGTCTGGGAGTAGGAGTGTCTGAGCGTAGGAGTCTGAGAGTAGGAGTCTGAGCGTAGGAGTCAGAGTAGGAGTGTCTGAGAGGAGTGTCTGATAGTAGGAGTGTCTGAGAGAAGGAGTGTCTGAAAGTAGGAGTGTCTGAGAGTAGGAGTCTGAGAGAAGGAGTGTCTGAAAGTAGGAGTGTCTGAGAGTAGGAGTCTGACAGTATGAGTGTCTGACAGTATGAGTGTTTGACAGTATGAGTGTCTGGGAGTAGGAGTGTCTGAGAGTAGGAGTCTGAGAGTAGGAGTGTCTGACAATATGAGTGTCTGATAGTAGGAGTGTCTGAGAGTAGGAGTGTCTAGGAGTAGGAGTGTTTAGGAGTAGGAGTGTCTAGGAGTAGGAGTGTCTGAGCGTAGGAGTGTCTGAAAGAAGGAGTGTCTGAGAGTAGGAGTCTGAGAGAAGTAGTCTGAGAGTAGGAGTGTCTGACAGTATGAGTGTCTGAGAGTAGGAGTGTCTGAGAGTAGGAGTGTCTAGGAGTAGGGGTGTCTGAGCGTAGGAGTGTCTGAAAGAAGGAGTGTCTGAGAGTAGGAGTCTGAGAGAAGGAGTGTCTGAGAGTAGGAGTGTCTGAGAGTAGGAGTCTGAGAGAAGGAGTGTCTGACAGTATGAGTGTCTGAGTGTAGGAGTCTGAGAGAAGGAGTGTCTGAGAGAAGGGGTGTCTGAGAGTAGGAGTGTCTGAGTGTAGGAGTCTGAGAGAAGGAGTGTCTGAGAGTATGAGTGTCTGAGAGTATGAGTGTCTGAGAGAAGGAGTGTCTGAGAGTAGGAGTGTCTGAGAGTAGGAGTCTGAGAGAAGGAGTGTCTGACAGTATGAGTGTCTGAGAGAAGGAGTGTCTGAGAGTAGGAGTCTGAGAGAAGGAGTGTCTGACAGTATGAGTGTCTGAGAGTAGGAGTCTGAGAGAAGGAGTGTCTGAGAGTAGGAGTGTCTGAGAGAAGGAGTGTCTGACAGTATGAGTGTCTGAGTGTAGGAGTCTGAGAGAAGGAGTGTCTGAGAGTAGGAGTGTCTGAGTGTAGGAGTCTGAGAGAAGGAGTGTCTGAGAGAAGGGGTGTCTGACAGTATGAGTGTCTGATAGGAGTGCTGATTTATGGTCAGATTTGTATTCCCCCTTTTATTCATTATGATTTAAAAGGTAAAATGTATCCAATGTTAGCACTCCAACTTTGAGATGCTTTGTGAATATGGGCCCAGGATTTTACCCAAGTTTGCACAGCAGGGAGGATGCGGACTAAGTGTTGACTAAGGTAGGAAATGATACCGCGTCCCTATTCTGTGTTGTCTGAATGCGTAATTGAAACACCTGCGGCTAATATTACAATTTCTTTTCAGCATTTCATGATTCTTGATTGCAAATCGTTCCTTCAGGTTTAACAACATTCTACCCCCCACCCACTCTCCACTCTACTAATTGTATCTGGCCCTAATGTTGACCTGAACATTACGAGATCTGTGGTGTTCCTCGGGGGGGATTGTTAGGCCAATTAACATTCTGATCATGGACCTGGCTGTTTCAGTTTAGTTTTCAGTAATTGTATGAAACACTGCAGCAACATGACACATACATTCATACAGGCTCCCATTGTTTACCCAGCTGCAGTACCCTGGCGCTGGGACTCGATAACAACATAATCCATACTGAGATAGCCCTGACTTCCTTAAGCCCTCAGCGCTCCTCGCAGCTCAAGAACTGGGAGTCTATTCAACCCAGACAGTGGGACTTCACACTCATGAACAGAATAGGAAGAACAGAAACAGCAGAATCACAGAACAGCAAATAAGAAAAGGGCTAAAGATAAGCGACATGGGGCCTCTATCACGTTGGGTTTGTTTTCAGACAAAATCAATGTCTTTGTGTGCGTTGTACAGGAAAGATGCAGACTACTTCGCTGGGCAAGGTCTATGCCCCTGATCCCGATGATTGGGACAACAAGACCTACACCTTAGACGCAAGAGGAATGAAGTAGGTGTTATGTTT
Organism: Salmo salar; assembly: GCF_965601325.2. Lineage (NCBI taxonomy): Eukaryota > Metazoa > Chordata > Actinopteri > Salmoniformes > Salmonidae > Salmo > Salmo salar. The sequence goes on along the minus strand of NC_138306.1, from coordinate 17,658,695 downwards.
GTCCATAATGAGAGTGAGTCATAAGTAAGAACAGACCGTTGACAACATGTTACAGGAGCTCTCTATGTACAGGACAGTTAATCAGTTAAACAGTTAACATATGAGGGATACAAATAGAGATGGAAGGGATTGGAGGATATCATATAAAATCAACACCGTGCTTATTCAACATGTACATCTGATCCGATGGCCTCGACCCCCAAAGAACGTTCCCTATGTGTTGAAATGATGAAGAAATATAAATCAACAGTGATTGCTACTATGCTGAACATTGCAATCATATTCAGAGCAATCAGAGGATGCATTTGAATCCTGTCAACTGGTGGAATTGTGGGGGGAAAAGGATCAAGAATGTTTTCTCCGCGATTGTTTACAATTTAGCATCTAACGCAGTCAGGGAGTAAAAGAAAAATCCCAAATGCATTTTTTACACATTCCTGTTTTATTCATATGGACTTGAACAAGGAGCAACTACTTGGTCTTGTCCAATAATAGATACTTATTTCCTTATTTATATATATTTTTTGAGGTTTTCCATTGCATGCCCTAATGAATACTACCCAGTCATTCAAGTTTTCCACAACGTTCTTGCCCTACCAACAGGTATTTCACCTTAGACAAGAGTACAGGTGACCTGGCCATCAGACAGAATACCCTAGCGGGCAGCTACTATCTCAGAGTGGGCGTGTCGGATGGTGTGTGGCCGGACGTGGTGTCGGGGGTCACAGTTCACGTGCGGGAGCTGGAGGACAAGGCAATCCATTTGTCAGCCTCCCTGCGTCTCACAGGTAGGTTACAGCAGCGTGACAGTGTCGTTCTAATCTACAGTCTATGATAGGGCCTTGTGTTTTGGTTAATCATGGCAAGGTTTAACCTTTATTTAAAGCTTTTTCATTAAACTGTCCCCCTTTTCTTTTACGTCATAGCACCATCCTCAGACAATTTCATTCATTTTTGGTCTAATTCAAATTTCTGGGAAAAGGCTTACAATAATGGTTAAAATCCAGGTCATGTGACTTGATTAGCCAAAACACAGGGCCCTCATGATAAAGGCTGTGTCTGAAAAAATGACTAGCTGTCAAATCCTTGTTTCCTCTATCCTTATTGTTTCCTCAATTCCTCTCAAAGCGCATTGGAGGACAGGACTCAAGGTCTCCCTCTGGACCTCCTCATCCAATGAGCTTGGAGAGGAATTCAGGAAACAAGAACAGAAGAAGTAAGAATTTGGCAGCTAGTGAAGTTTTCAGACAGAGCCTACGGTCACTAGTTGTTTTTTTTACGACTACAGTACGTGACTTGACAGGAGAACGTTTGGGCCAAAAGTTTCTCCAGTCAGGTCACGGGATTAGTAAAATCTTCAGGCCCTAGTCAAGTCATGACCCACTCACAGTTCAGCAACTACATTGATGCTACTACTGCTGCTGTTACTCCACAGCAGGATTGCTCTATAGGAGAAGATGAACTAACAAAGTTTATGTTGATACGAGCTCTGGAGTCTGAGCCTGTCAACACGAGTTACTTTTTCCATTTGTTTTCCTTTCTCTCGCTCTCTGTCACTTGTCTTTCCACCCACACCAAGCATCTGTTTTTTAAACTTTCTTTCGTTCCTTTGTTGGAGAGATATAGAGTGTAGCTTGCAAGAAATGTGTTTGGTTTGAGAAAGACAATAGCTGCCAAGTTATTGTTATTATGATTGAATAAACTCAGACATTAAGTGGATGATTATGAGGTTGTCAAATGAATTAAGGTGGAATCAGCATCTGCTCAGTGAATTTAAACAGGAGAAAGAAGAAGAAATGAGTTATAAAGTCTCGGAATCTGTAACTGGTCCTCCTGAGGCTCCACTGTGAGCTAGCAAACCCAATGGATCCAGGTAGATTTTTAAGCTTTTCCTAAAGATCAAAGCATTTTACGTTGAATGTGGGTCTCACCATCTCCCTTACAAGCTGTAAGGCATGTACTTTACCACAAATCTAAACAACCAATAGTCCCTATGACTTCAAGTAGCAGTGTGTGTCAAACATGTGGTGCCTTTTTCACAAAATAAATGCGGTTTAATGTCTTAGTCTTGTGGCTCTCTCTGGGCATATCCCAATTGTAAAGGTCAATTTCAAACTGCCAGGTTAGTCCTTGACATTTGAAAATCCATTGTATGAATAGACTACAAGGCTATTAGGCATACTAGGGAATAATTTTCTCTTTGTATAGATCAAAGATGACTTTTTCCACCCTCTCCGATATTATTAGAAGAGACGCATAGCTAATGCTTTGACCTCTAAATGTATTTAATAGTGAGGCCGTCAAATGGTTTATACCGGAGCCAAAGAGTCAGGTCTCGCTGGAAATAATTCAATAACAGTAAGTAAAATAGTTTCACCTAATGGGTGAGTGAACTGACGTGTGGCCAGCGTATGTCAATCTAGAGGAATGTTGGAGATTACATTTGATAATAGAACCAAGACTGAGATAACTTTGATCCACTCCGCCTGTCAGTGAGTAGTGAACGTGTGTATGTGTGTCTCTCTCTTTCTGTGTGTGTGTTTTGTGTGTGTTTGTTTGTATTTCTCCCTTCTGCAGGCATCACTGCCAGGGATTTTATTGAGTCCCAGGTGGACAAGACGAGCCGACAGGATGTGTTCAGGGGCTTCCTGTCTGAACGCCTGTCCGTCAGATCAGGCGCCATCAACGTATTCAGCCTGACAGACGTAGGACTGAAGGCGCTGGACGTGCGCTTCTCTGTGCACAGCGACAGCTACCTTCGCCCAGAGAAACTACATGGATACCTTGCGGTGCATAAAAATAAGGTACGCCTCAAAGTTTTCCCTTCTTGAAGATAGAGATCTTAGCTCATACATCTCTAGGTGCATTGCAGAGCTTGGCGTTCTTGAGATCATTTCTTTATCAGCCAAGAGGTGCAGTGTGCATTCATATCTTTTTCATTCATGTTGTTCACACCAACTCTCCCCCTTGTGTGTTCATACCTGCTTCCTCCGTCTTCGTCTATCTCTCCCCAACTCCTTCCCTCTATCTTTTAAATCAAAGCAAATGAAATGTCATTTGTCACGTGCGCCGAATACAACAGGTGTAGACTTTACCGTGAAATGCTTACTTACGAACCCTTTCCCAACAACCCCCCCATCCAGGTCTCTGATCACTACCTTGTTTCTTTTTCTGTCGACCTCTCCTCCAACCCTAGCCACTCAGCCCCTACCCAGATGGTCATGCGTCGTCGCAATCTTCGCTCTCTCTCTCCCACGACTCTCTCCTCTTCTATCCTATCATCTCTCCCTCCTGTCTCCTGATTCTGCCTCTTCGACCCTACTCTCCTCCCTTTCCGCATCCTATGACTCACACCGTCCCCTTTCCTCCCAGCCAGCTTGGCCCTCCCCTCCTGCTCCGTGGATGAGGGACTCATTGCGAACATACAGAACAGGGCTGCAGGCAGCTGAGCGAAAATGGAGGAAAACTAAACGTCTGGATGACCTATCATCCTTTTACTCTCTCCTCTCTACCTTCTCTTCTTCTGTATACGCTGCTAAAGCCACTTTCAATCACTCTAAATCTCAAACTTCAGCTTCTAACCCACCTTCTCCTCCCTCCTTAATCCCCCCTCCTCCTCCCGCTCTGCAGACAACATTGTCAACCACTTTGAAAAGAAGGTTGACGACATCCGCTCCTCATTCACTCAGCCTTTTAAATCCACTGGTCCCACTCAAACAGAACTACCCTACTCCTTGACCTCTCTCTCCCCTCTCTCTCCAGATGAAATCCTGCAACTAGTGGAGGTCCAGCCGCCCGACAACCTGCCCGCTCGACCCAATCCCCTCTTCCCTTCTCTGGAGACCTTCTCCCATTCCTCACTTCTCTCATCAACTCATCCCTGACCACTGTTTGTGCCCCCTCTGACCTCAAACGGACCTGAGTCACACCCCTCCTCAAGAAACCAACACTTGAAAACTACAGACCAGTATCCCTTCTTTCTTTTCTTTCCAAAACACTTGAGTGTGCTGTCTCTGACCAACCCCCTCACTATCTCTCTCAAAACAATATTCTTGACCCTAAGTAGTCAGGATTCAAGACAGGTCACTCAACCGAGACTGCTCTTGTCTATGCCACAGAAGCTCTCTGCACAGCCAAAGCTGACTCTCTCTCCTCTGTTCACATCCTCCTAGATCTATCCACTGCCTTTGACACAGTGAACCATCAGATTCTCCTCTTCACCCTCTCAGGGCTGGGCGTCTCAGGCTCTGCACGCTCTTGGATTGCATCCTACCTGGCAGGTCGCTCTTACTGTACCAAGTGACGTGGAGAGGATCTGTGTTTTCACAACACTCACTACTGGTGTCCCCTAGGGCTCGGTTCTAGGCCATCTCCTCATCTTTCAATGCATCAGGTCACTAGGCTCCGTCATATCCACACATGGTCTCTCCTATCATTGCTATGTGGATGACACTCAACCCCCTCTGACACTCTGGTCGTGACACGCATCTCTGTGTGCTTAGCAGATATCTCGGGCCTAGCACCTCAAGCTCAACCTAGACAAGACAGAGCTGCCCTTCCTCCCCAGGGAAGGCCTGGCCGCTCCAAGACATCTCCATCACAGTTGAGAACTCCACGGTGTCCCCCTCCCAAAGTACAAAGAACCTTGGTGTGACCCTGGAAACACCCTGTTGTTCTCTGCAAACATCAAAGCAGTGACTCGCTCCTGCAGGTTCATGCTCTACAACAATGGTATTCAATCGTTTTCAGCAGGGACCCAATTTTTTTTCGACAGAATTTCTGAGGTCTACATTTTTTCACCAAGAATTTCTTGCAACCCTACCACACCACAAATCTAATGTCACAACCTTAAAATCTGTAACTTTTGATTTTTACATTGAAAGGTTGCTGGATCGAATCCCCGAGCTGACGAGGTAAAAATCTGTCGTTCTGCCCCTGAACAAGGCAGTAACCCACTGTTCCCCGGTAGACCGTCATTGTAAATAAGAATTTGTTCTTAACTGACTTGTCTAGCTAAATAAAGGTTAAAAATAAATAAAATGTTTTTATATTGTCCCATGCAATAATCTGTACTCTGATTTATATATTACATTTTTTATGTTTTGCGACCCCACTGCAGTTCCACGACTTTGAATACCACTCCTCTACAACATCTGTGGAGTGCGACCCTACCTCACAGAGGAAGTGGCGCAGATCCTAATCCAGGCACTAATCCAGGCAAAATGTCAAATGTAAAAAAATAATACAAATTTGCTAAAAATCACAAAAGGAAACAGTAACACAATGGAAAAAATAACGAGACTATATACAAGGAGTGCCCATATTGAGTCAATGTGCAGAGGTAGTTAGGTAATATGTACATGTAGGTAGGGGTGACTAGGCAATCAGGATAAATAATAAACAGAGTAGCAGCAGTGTATATGAAGAGTGTGAAAGTGTGTCTATGTGTAAGTGTGTGTATGTGTGTGCGGCGTCAATATGTGTGTGAGCCTGTGTAGTCATAGGTAGTCTACAGTATATATGTGTGTGTTGGAGTGTTAGTGTATTATGTGTGAGTGTGTGGGTAGAGTCCAGTGAGTGTGCATTGAGCTGGTGCAAAATAGTAAAATAAAAGTGTAAATAAAAAGAGGGTCGGATGCCAGGCAGTTGCCATACCAAGCGGGGATGCAGCCAGTCAAGATGCTCTCAATGGTGCAGATCTATAACTTTTTGAGGATGAGGGCCCATGCCAAATCTTTTCAGCCTCCTGAGGGGAAGAGGCGTTGTCGTGCCCTCTTCACGACTGTGTTGGTGTGTTTGGACCATGATAATTCCTTACTGATGTGGACACAGAGGAACTTGAAGCTCTTGACCTGCTCCACTACAGCCCTGTCGATGTGAATGAGGCTGTGCTCGGTCTTCCGTTTCCTGTAGTCCACGATCAGCTCCTTTGTCTTGCTGACGTTGAGCGAGAGGTTGTTGTCCTGGAATCACACTGCCAGGTCGCTGACCTCCTCCCTATAGGCTGTCTCGTCGTCGGTAATCAGGCCTACCACCGTTGTGTTGTCGGCAAACATTATGATGGTGTTGGAGTCATGAGCGGCCACACAGTCGTGGGTGAACAGGGAATACAGGATGGGACTAAGCATGCACCCCTGAATGGTGTTGAGGGTCAGCATGGCGGTCCTGAGCTTAGTGATGAGCTTGAAAGGGCACTATGGTGTTGAATGCTGAGCTGTAGTCAATGAACAGCATTGTCACTTTGGTGTTCCTTTTCTCCAGGTGGGAAAGGGCAGTGTGGACTGCAGCAGAGATTGCGTCTTCTGTGGTTGGGGTGGTGGATAAATTGGAGTGGGTCCAGGGTGTCTGGGATGATGGTGTTGATGTGAGCCATGACCAGCCTTTCAAATAATTTCATGGCTACAGACATGAGTGCTACGGGGCAATGGTCATTTAGACAGGTTACCTTGACGTTCTTGGGCACAGGGATGGTGGTCTACTTGAAACATGTAGGTATTACAGAATGGGTCAAGGAGAGGTTGAAAATGTCAGTGAAGACACTTGACAGCTGGTCAGCGTTCTGAGTACGCGTTCTGGTAATGCTTCTGAACGTGCGGCCTTGTGAATGTTAACCTGTTTAAAGGTCTTGCAGCGGCTACAGAGAGCATGATCACACAGTTGTCCAGAACAGCTGGTGCTCTCACAAATGGTTCAGTGTTGCTAGCCTCGAAGTGAGCATAGAAGGCATTTAGCTCGTCTGGTAGACTTGCGTCGCTGGGCAGCTCGCACCTGGGTTTCACGTTGTAATTTGTGATAATTTGCAAGCCCTGCCACATCCGACGAGCATCAGAGCCGGTGTAGTAGGATTTGATTTTAGTCCTGTATTGATGCTTTGGCTGCTTGATGGTTCGTTGGAGGGCGTATTAGTGTCTCGCGTATTAGATTAGTGTCCCACTCCTTGAAAGCGTCAGCTCAAGCCTTTAGCTCAGTGTGGATGTTGCCTGTAATGGCTTCTGTTTGGGACATGTACGTACGATCACTGTGGAGACGACGTCGTCAATGCACGATTTTTATTTATTTAACCTTTATCAAAAGCAGTCACCGGCTGATAATTATAATTATGTGGCGCATAATTGGCCCAGCGTCGTCCGGGTTTGGCCGGAGTAGGCCATCATTGTAAATAAGAATTTGTTCTTAACTGAATTGCCTAGTTAAATAAACTTCTCAATGCCATCAAATGAATCCCGGAACATACTCCAGTCTGTATCTTAGCATCCGCTTCTTCCCTCCATCCCTCACTCATTCCATCTCCTACCCTCTTTTCTCTGTCTGTTTTTCTCAGAACTCAGTCATTTATTGAAAATAAATCTGCCATTTTTCACCCTTGGTTATTTGAATGTAAGTATGTCTATGTGCAAGGAGTATCAGCTTGCCTCATCACACTCCTTCCTTCCTTCTCTCCCTCTCTCTCGTTTTCTTTCTCTCTCTTTCCTTAGCTGCAGTCTCTGCTGCGGGTGAATGTGTCCCAGGTACAGGTGGATGAGTGTGTGTACACAGACTGCAGGGCGGGTGGGGGTTGCTCAACATACCTCAGCGTCAGTGACACACCCACCCTGGTGGATGCTGGCAACATGGCCCTGGTGTCTGTGACAGTGACTTCCTCAGCCGTGTGTGGCTGCACCGCCAGAGACCGTGTCCACCAGGCCTGTTCCTCCTACCCCACAAACCCCTGCTTCAATGGAGGCACCTGCATGGACACCCTCAGCGGGTACAGGTGAGCAGAGAGCAAGGACTACAGCAACACACCTCACCTGAGGACCATGTAAACTGGGTTGTGTTTATTAAGGCACATCATAGCTGAAAACAAGATATAGGACTATACTTATTGGACAAGTGTAGATAATACCTCCCTTTTTTACTCAATTTCTGACCATTTTCTTCCAATTTAACTCTACTGAACACGATTGTATCCTGTCTTCATTGTATTTAATTTATTACGCAAGATAAAATATACTTTAATAGGACACAACTAAGAGATGACTGAGACAAGGTGATATAAATAGTCAGGAGGAAATCTACACACAGATGGTGATGTGGAGAAAATTAGATCCGAATCAGAAATGACACTAGAGCTACCTGGGCAAAAAAGGATTTCACACTAGAATGACATTAAATTAAGGGCAACATTTTTTTTACAGTTCAATGATGAATTACCTCCTAATTATATGCTAGAGCCTTGAACGCTAAGCATATACAGCAGTCAGAAATCCATAAAAACCCTGTACAATTGCCTCATGTGGGCGCATCACAGAGGAAACAGGATGGAGCTAGTTTGACGATGAGGATTAATGGTAGGATTTAAGAAATATAGGCCAGTGAGATTACAACAATAACTACCCACCCCTCTCTTGTAAGTGCTGACAACTCTTCACAATCCCACTTAATACCATTTACATGAACATGTAAAGTGAAGTTAGCCAGACAGACGTGCATACAGAAGAACACGTCCGCCTTAAAACCTTGAGGCTGTGTCCCAAATGGCATCCTTTTCCTTATATAGTGCACTACTTCTGACCAGAGCCCTATGGGCCTTAGGGTGCCATTTGGTGCACTGCCATGCATTCTGTGTTTTTTATCTGCCACATCAGCTGCAGTCTGCAGTCCTAGCCCTTGTCAGAATATTGATGCTGCTATATAACCCAAGGTGTATTCAGTATGTGCGTAAAAAATCCAATTTCGGCACCATCCCATGTAGAGAGGGCTTAATAGCCAGTCTGAGACATTGCCTTATCAGATAGTGTCAGTCAAAAGGGAGAAACAGAGGAAGAAACATGCTCTGGAGTCTGGATTGGATTGGCATTGCTCTCTGGAGTCACATGGAAAATGCCTGGGAAGGTATGTGCGTGTGTGTGTGTGTGCGTGTGTGTGTGTCTGTAGTGTGTTCTTTCGTCCATGTGTGTGTATGCTTAAGCACAAACGTGCATGCACTCTTTCTTCCGTATCTGTCTGTGTGTGTACACACAGTCTTTCCTAGAACCATCCCCCTGTCTCTCTCCAAATGGATCAGTATTCCTGACATGTGTTGGCCCTCTGCAGAATAAACAGAGTTGGAGACGAAGAGAAAAGAGAAAACAGACCCTAACAGTGCACAGCAGAGCCATATGCTCAGAGACGCCACATGGAAATAGATGGCTGTGACATTCTCTACCAAGCCCAGTTCGTCTCAAATCACTTTTCACCTTCTCCCCTGTTTGGATCGAAAGTGTTGTTTTTCTCACTGCATGTATTGAATATCAAGTCATTTCTTTGATAAAGATTTATGACTCGTAGACATGCAGATGCACTAGTGAACGCATGCCATGAAGAAGTGGAGGCATGCCATGAAGAAGTGGAGGCATGCCATGAAGAATTGGAGGCATGTCATGAAGAATTGGAGGCATGTCATGAAGAATTGGAGGCATGTCATGAAGAATTGGAGGCATGTCATGAAGAAGTGGAGGCATGTCATGAAGAAGTGGAGGCATGTCATGAAGAAGTGGAGACATGTCATGAAGAAGTGGAGGCATGCCATGAAGAAGTGGAGGCATGTCATGAAGAAGTGGAGGCATGTCATGAAGAAGTGGAGGCATGTCATGAAGAAGTGGAGGCATGTCATGAAGAAGTGGAGGCATGTCATGAAGAAGTGGAGGCATGTCATGAAGAAGTGGAGGCATGTCATGAAGAAGTGGAGGCATGTCATGAAGAAGTGGAGGCATGTCATGAAGAAGTGGAGACATTCCATGAAGAAGTGGAGACATTCCATGAAGAAGTGGAGGCATGTCATGAAGAAGTGGAGGCATGTCATGAAGAAGTGGAGACATTCCATGAAGAAGTGGAGACATTCCATGAAGAAGTGGAGACATTCCATGAAGAAGTGGAGGCATGTCATGAAGAAGTGGAGACATTCCATGAAGAAGTGGAGGCATGTCATGAAGAAGTGGAGACATTCCATGAAGAAGTGGAGGCATGTCATGAAGACGATCAATTCATTCTGCTTAATTTTTTCTTTATTCAGTGTTACCAATGGTCCATAGAAGCACTATACGCTGTAATCAAGGCAAAGAAAGGGAAAGGAGAGGTAATCACAAAGAGTGCTTCTGCCTGCATAACACACATGCACACACCCATGCGTGCGTGCGCACACACACACACAAGACACTCTTGCACACACATATACTATACTTAAAGGGGTACAAACTCTTGTCTTTGTAGTGGTACCCTGCAAGGTGCAAAATAATAACTGAGAGCCACGCCCACACTAAGCCACCCCTCCAATGATTGGGTACAAAAATGTACCATTATACTACATGTCCCCTAAAAGGTACCGGACAGTATCATGTGAGATCTAATGTGTACCTCTGAAGGTACATTATGTATATTTAGATCTTTGTGTACTCCAGGGAAAAATACTGTACCCTAACCGTACCCTTTTTCTGAAAGAGTCCGTACACTACACCATGCCACGGAATCTGCACAGCAGAGTAATGGGACTGAAACAAGGAGAGATTGAGAATCAGTGATACTGTAGGCGGCCGAGAAAAGTAGGAATCATGTTCTTAATCATGCTCGAACAAAGGGATCTGATGTGCTGCTGAGCAGTTGTAAGTTAGAGGAGTTCTACAGCCCCTAAACAAACCTGTGTTTCGGCTCACAGGCTAAACAATGTTATAAGGATAATAAAATGAATAGAAAGATTGAGGGACTTGTGTTTCTATGTAATGTTTTCAATGCATTATTTAATATGTACTTGATGTGTTTCAAGCCTAATGCACAAGTAGCTACTGTATGTAGATGAAAGCCCTGCCCGTCATTTATAAAGATACGTTGCACTGCACTTTACACACACACAAAGATATGACAATATAGCCAGTCCCGTCATAATGTTTCAATATGGAAAAAGAATTGTTAATGTTCTTTGGGGTGCTTTTTTCCCATGCCACCGCAGATGCCAGTGCCCACCGCAGTACGAGGGTCCTGAGTGCCAGCAGACAAGGCGAAGTTTCTTTGGCAACGGCTATGCCTGGTTCCCTCCCATAAGGCCGTGCTTTGATAGCCATCTCTCCCTGGAGTTCATCACAGGGGCTGAGGATGGGCTGCTGCTCTACAGCGGGCCCCTGGCCACCCTGCTTCCCGGAGACCCAGAGGACTACATGGCCATAGGTAGGGTAATGTGTTACCCACTTAGGATTTGAACCCAGGTCATGGAGATCACGTAAGCCCTCTGAGCTAAAGCCTAGGCATTAACTGGGAGCTAACTCAAGTCTTTAGGTCTCAGGCAAGGTTAATCAGCCCTCTAGCGTGGTTTACCAAACAAACTCTGTTACACAAAGGCAAGTTTACTGCATCTACCTTCCAGTCCAACCGAGGTGCATGATTTGAATAACAAATGGAATGTGTGGGATATATCCAGCGTTATTTGGATTAATTAGGTTGCTTAGTCATACAGCCCAGACAGAGACAAAACACTCAAACTAAAGCAGTGTAACCTTGTTAATGGGTTCACTTCACTTGTTAATAAAAAGTAGATAATGGTCCGTACCTTTGGGATGAACTGTCCGTTACATATGTACAGTCAATATACAGTTTCATGTAAAGTATATATGTGTGCACTGACTATTTGACACTGAACAGCATCCCTCCAAGTGCATCCTACACCACAGTTGAACTTTGACCCTTTAAGTCTGTAGGTGGAATGTCATGGTGATGCTGGTACGGATGACCTCTCTTCTCCTCAGAGCTGATTGGTGGAACACCTAGCCTGAAAATCAACCATGGGTCTGGAACCCTGGTCCTGCAGTTGCCGGGAAATGTGGTTGTGTCCGACAGACGCTGGCACCGTCTGGATGTTAGGAGCAACAGTAAAGTAAGCGAACCATTAAATGGCTATATTCGCATCCTGAAAACACACATTCTTCCATGTTCTTACCTGTATATGTATGTTTGTGTGTGTGCAGAGATTGTTACCTTCCTCTTCATCTCTTGGGTTTTCAGGAAGTACGTTTCACCCTGGATCGCTGCTCCAGTGCCATTGTCATGGAGACGGAGGGCGTGGACAGCTGGGCCATGACCGAGGACCGCTCTTCTTGTGAAGTCAGAGGAGTCACGCCCAATAGGGACAGGTACTGTCCTGCTCAGAATCCCACCCCTCTGACATCACACCAATCACACCTGCCAGCCAGTCAAGGCATTGCCGATGGCCAAAATAGTTCCTCTGAAAGGCATTAAAAGATCTACGAACATATATCCATCTACCATGCATACTCCAATTCTTGTAGCAGCCACTGTGTCATCCAGTGGTGGTTACAATTAAGATAAGGTACTACACAGATGAGTTGACATGAGTGAGTGGTGTGATTCTGGAAGGATGGATGGATGGATGAAACAAAGAAATGGACAGACAGATTAATGGTTTTAATGGACAGGCATTGACAATGACGTGTCTCCTCTTTTCCACAGGTACCTGAATGGGAGTCAGGTGTTGCAGCTGGGTGGTGTCAACGAAAACGTGTCCTATGAGTATCCCCAGCTACAGCACAAGCACTTCACCGGATGTCTGCGCAACCTGGTTGTGGATAGTGCGGTAAGACACAAAAGTCTAGCACTCTCCCCTAACACCCCAACAACAACAAGTTTACCTCTCTAACTCAATCTCGGCTCTGGACACTGCATTTTATTTCTTACATTTTCTCACTCCTTGACCTGTCTAGTTGACTCGCTAGGTTTCATTAAGACATGAGCTCAAGAGGAATATCAATTTGAGCTCAAGGCTAAGCTGGGAGTATCTTCTAAATGCTGACGTCTTTCACTCATCATATTCCCCTTTAAATCAAATCAAATCAACTTGTATTAGTCACATGCGCCGAATACAACAGTTTCACCTTACAGTGAAATGCTTACTTACGAGCCCCTAACCAACAATGCAGTTTTAAAAAATATATATATATACATAAAGAAAAATAAGTCAGGTTCTCTTAGTGCCTTAATGTCAGACAGGTTATATGTACTGGCGGGATGTATTCTCCTTTGTTATTTATCTCCTTTATGCCTATGACCTTCTCTCATCTTTACTTTATGCTTCAGAAAGGGATGTATTGTGCATTATTGAGGTTAGACTGAAAACCTCAGGCCATCACTCTCTCTCTCTTATTCATTTCTCTCTCGCCTTAATTTTTTTACTTTCTTTCTCTTTCTTCCTCTCTCTTCTCTCTCCCCCCACATCTCTCTTTCTCCCTCTCTCTCTCTCTCCCACTCACCCTCCTTCTGTCTCTCCCTCATTCCTTCACCCCCCCTGCCTCTCTTCCCTCTCTGCTCCAGCTCTATGACCTTGGTTATCCCTCTGAGTCCTCCAGCAGTGCCCCAGGCTGCTCTCTGACTGATGGGAACTGTGTGAACATGGGTGTACCAGTCTGTGGGGCCAGGGGGCGCTGTAACGGGCAGTGGGACTCCTTCCGCTGCCAGTGTGGGCCCGGTTACACAGGGATCCACTGTGAAGACGGTACGTCCTTAGAGAATATACAGTCGGGTTAGGACAGGTGTTGTCTGTGGGTATCAAAAGGTGTAGAGTGGACTGTATTACATAGTAGAAACCTAATATGGGATGTAATTTTTTCCCCAACAAGATCAAAATGCCATGGCTTTGCATTATAGGCTTAACCTATAATAACATTAAACTTTTTTTTTATTGCTCTTGTGGAATGGAAATTTGTCTTAAGGCTTTCAATGCATGGCTCACACACAATATAACTATGTTTGGCTTCTGTCACATATGTGAATTGTCTTGAATTGGCTACTGAGTCCACACAGTAGACGGTACAGTATAAATAATACATCATGAATAATATACTGTAGTTGAAGCCCTCATGGCAGCTCTATGTTTTTCTCTCTTCAACTGACAGAAGTCCCAGAGTTCTCCTTCGATGGGAGGAGCCATGTCCAGTACCAGGTGGGCTGGTCTCTCCCGGCCCGTCACACCAGCGTGCAGCTCCAGGTGCGAACCCACGTCCCCAGCGGTGTCCTCCTCAGCCTCCTCTCCCAGGAGCAGAATGAATACTTGAGTCTGGAGGTGAGTCATCGACACTCTGCCTGCAGAGAGGCACTTTAATTGGCTCCTGCTGTAGCCTGCTCCTCAACGTTGTTATTACGTTGCCTGAATGACTGTCATGATGGGTCGACATTTTCGACAATGATGGAGTGAGTAATGGCGGGCTTGGAAGACAGGAAGTGGGTACTGAGTGGGCCTCTGAGTGACTGAGTTCTGTATGTGTGTTCGGAGTGTACTTGTATTGCCTTTGGGTTGTTTTGAGATGCGCCTATGGAACATCGCAGCACAGTATTCAGGATTATTTTACTGTCTGTCTAGTTTTAAGCACATCCTTCCTTCAGTATTAGGGTCTAGGGAAGTGGGTAGCTGTTATTAGTTGGATGTAAGAGCTTTCTTAAGTGGAAAGGTCCAATTCTGTCTTTTCTTCTTCAAGCTCTTATAGGAGACTTTTTCAGCGTATTGCTAGACTTGTGTACCCAATTTGAACTGGAAAATATGAAGTGGCATATACAATCAACCTAGATTACCTAGAGTATTTGCTACTTCACAAGGCTCTTCTCTGTCTGGCTTAACCAGGAAAATAGAACACCATTTCTGAGTGTGAATACCATTTCTGTAGAAATAGGATGTTAGGGTTAAAGGAGCCTTCGGCCTCTTTGAGTGACAGTGTGTCCACAGCACCAGCTAGAGACTGCTCGGCTAGCGTCTGTCATTCAAGAACACCTACCCACACAGGTCAGCTGTTTCCACTCTCATCCTACTGTAGCTTCCTCATGACAAACCAGGTTGACAGAGCAAGTGTCAGAGAGAGCACCAGCATGCAGTCACACTGCTATAGCTCCCTTCTGAGTGTCTGAGTCAGTGAAGTAGCAACCCCCCTCTAGCCTTTTCTCCTCACCAGCCCCATACATACCAGTACAAATAAACTGAGGAAAGGATTGGGGCTCTGTAAGATCTCAGCAGCAAATGTAAGTAGGTTATATAAGGTACCTCTGTGAACAATCTCTCAGAATTGAGTAGTATAAAACGCTTGTTTTTTGTCCGAAAGCAAGCTACTCTGTCTGAAGCTGTCTCAGACCCCCCCGAGAGACACTTGAGTGTGGATCCAGACAACAAGTCTCTCAGAACCTCAGCCTCTCTTGTTTGCTCTGATGGGTAGGAAGGGATGGAGAGGGAGGAGGGATCTGAATGAATAACAAGACATTCACAAGGTTACTGGGGGCTGCTGCAGAAAAGTGTGAGAGTTAGGCCTCGGAAACCTTTTTCACCTCTTGTTTTTTATTTCACCTTTATTTAACTAGATAGGCCAGTTGAGAACAAGTTCTCATTTGCAACTGCGACCTGGCCAAGATAAAGCAAAGCAGTGCGACAAAAACAACAACACGGAGTTACACATGGGATAAACAAACGTACAGTCAATAACACAATAGAAAAATCTATATACAGTGTGTGCAAGTGTCATAAGATTAGGGAGGTAAGGCAATAAATAGGCCATAGTGGCGAAATAATTACAATTTATAGTGGCTTAGTTGGTAGAGCATGGTGTTTGCAACGCCAGGGTTGTGGGTTCGATTCCCACGGGGGACCAGTATGAAAAAATAAAATAAAAATAAAAATGTATGAAATGTATTCACTACTGTAAGTCGCTCTGGATAAGAGCGTCTGCTAAATGACTTAAATGTAATTAACACTGGAGTGATAGATGTGCAGATGATGATGTGCAAGTAGAGATACTGGGGTGCAAAAGAGCAAAAATAAATAACAGTATGGGGATGAGGTAGTTGGGTGGGCTATTTACAGATGGGCTGTGTACAGGTGGAGTGATCGGTAAGCTGCTCTGACAGCTGATGCTTAAAGTTAGTGAAGGAGATATGTCTCCAGCTTCAGTGATTTTTCCAATCCGTTCCAGTCATTGGCAGCAGAGAACTAGAAGGAAAGGCGGCCAGAGGAGGAATTGGCTTTGGGGGTGACCAGTGAAATATACCTGCTGGAGCGCGTGCTACAGGTGGGTGTTGCTATGGTTACCAGTGAGCTGAGATAAGACGGGGCTTTACCTAGCAAAGACTTATAGATGACCTGGAGCCAGTGGGTTTGGCGACGAATATGAAGTGAGGGCCAGCCAACAAGAGCATACAGGCCGCAGTGGTGCGTAGTATATGGGGCTTTGGTGGCAAAACGGATTGCACTGTGATAGACTACATCCAATTTGCTGAGTAGAGTGTTGGAGGCTATTTTGTAAATGACATCACCGAAGTCAAGGATCGGGAAGATAGTCAGTTTTACGAGAGTGTGTTTGGCAGCATGAGTGAAGGAGGCTTTGTTGCAAAATAGGAAACCGATTCTAGATTTAATTTTGGATTGGAGATGATTAATGTGAGTCTGGAAGGAGAGTTTACAGTCTAAGCAGACACCTAGGTATTTGTAGTTGTCCACATATTCTAAGTCAGAACCATCCAGAGTAGTGATGCTGGTCGGGCGGGCGAGTGCGGGCAGCGATCGGTTAAAGAGCATGCATTTAGTTTTACTAGCATTTAAGAGCAGTTGGAGGCCACGGAAGGAGTGTTGTATGCCATTGAAGCTCGTCTGGAGGTTTGTTAACGCAGTGTCCGAAGAAGGGCCAGAAGTATACAGAATGGTGTCGTCTGCGTAGAGGTGGATCAGAGAATCACCAGCAGCAAGAGCGACATCATTGACGTATACAGAGAAAAGAGTCGGCCCGAGAATTGAACCCTGTGGCACCCCCATAGGTCCGGACAACAGGCCCTCCGATTTGACACACTGAACTCTATCTGAGAAGTAGTTAGTGAACCAGGCAAGGCAGTCATTTGAGAAACCAAGGCTGTTGAGTCTGCCGAAAAGAATGCGGTGATTGACGAAAGCCTTGGCACAGTACTGTCTTTTATCGATGGCGGTTATGATATTGTTTAGGACCTTGAGCGTGGCTGAGATGCACCCATGACCAGCTCGGAAACCAGATTGCATTGTGGAGAAGGTACGGTGGGATTCGAAATGGTCGGTGATCTGTTTGTTAACTTGGCTTTCGAAGACTTTAGAAAGGCAGGGCAGGATAGATATAGGTCTGTAACAGTTTGGGTTTAGATTGTCTCCCCCTTCGAAGACGGGAATGACCTCGGCAGCTTTCCAATCTTTAGGGATCTCAGACGATACGAAAGAGAGGTTGAACAGGCTAGTAATAGTGGTTGAAACAATTGCGGCGGAAACTTTTAGAAAGAGAGGGTCCAGATTGTCTAGCCCAGCTGATTTGTAGGGGTCCAGATTTTGCAGCTCTTCCAGAACATCAGCTATCTGGATTTGTGTGAAGGAGAAGCAGGGGGGGTCTTGGGAAAGTTGCTGTGGGGTGGGTGGGGGGGTGCAGAGCTGTTGGCCAGGGTAGGGGTAGCCAAGTGGAAAGCATGACCAGCCGTAGAAAAATGCTTATTGAAATTCGCGATTATCGTAGATTTATCGGTGGTGACAGTGTTTCCTAGCCTCAGTGCAGTGGGCAGCTTGGTGGAGGTGCTCTTATTCTCCATGGACTTTACAGTGTCCCATAACTTTTTAGAATTTGTGCTACAGGATGCAAATTTCTGTTTGAAAAAGCTAGCCTTTGCTTTCCTAACTGACTGTGTATATTTGTTACTAAGTTCCTTGAAAAGTTGCATATCGCGGGGGCTATTCGATGCAAATGGAGTACGCCACAGGAAGTTTTTGTGCTGGTCAAGGGCAGTCAAGTCTGGAGTGAACCAAGGACTATATCTGTTCTTAGTTCTACATTTTTGGAATCTGGCATGCTTTTTTAAGATGGTGAGGAAAGCACTTTTAAAGAATAACCAGGCATCCTCTACTGACGGGATGAGGTCAATATCCTTCCAGGATACCCGGGCCAGGTCGATTAGAAAGGCCTGCTCGCTGAAGTGTTTTAGGGAGCATTTGACAGTGATGAGGGATGGTCATTTGACGGCGGACCCATTACGGAGGCAGGCAATGAGGCAGTGATCGCTGACATCCTGGTTGTAGACAGCAGAGGTGTATTTAGAGGGCAGGTTGGTCAGGATGATATCTATGAGGGTGCCCGTATTTACGTATTTAGGGTTGTACCTGGTTGTACCTTGTACCTAAGCATCTAGCTTAGATTGTAGGACGGCCGGGGTGATAAGCATTTACCAGTTTAGGTCACCTAACAGTACGAACTCTGAAGATAAATGGGGGGCAATCAATTCACATATGGTATCCAGGGCACAGCTGGGGGCTGAGGGGGGTCTATAACAAGCAGCAACAGTGAGAGACTTATTTCTGGAAAGGTGGATTTTTAAAAGTAGAAGCTCAAATTGTTTGGGCACAGACCTGGATAGCATGACAGAACACTGAAAACTATCTCTGCAGTAGATTGCAACTCCACCCCCTTTGGCAGTTCTATCTTGCCGTAAAATGTTCTAGTTGTGGATGGAAATTTCAGAATTTTTGGTGGCCTTCCTAAGCCAGGGTTCAGACACGGCTAGGACATCAGGGTTGGCTGAGTGTGATAAAGCAGTGAATGAAACAAACTTAGGGAGGAGGCTTCTGATGTTAACATGCATGACACCGAGGCTTTTACGGTTATAGAAGTCAACAAATGATAGTGCCTGGGGAATAGGTGTGGTACTGGGGGCTACAGGGCCTGGGTTAACTTCTACATCACCAGATGAACATGGGAGGAGTTGGATAAGGGTACGGCTAAAGGCTATAAGAACTGGTCGTCTAGTGCGTAGGGAACAGAGAGTAAAAGGAGCAGATTTCTGGGCGTGGTAGAATAGATTCAGGGCATAATGTACAGACAAGGGTATGGTAGGATGTGAGTACAGTGGAGGTAAACCTAGGTGTTGAGTGACGATGAGAGAGGTTTCGTCTCTGGAGGCACCAGTTAAGCCATTTGAGGTCTCCGCATGTGTGTGGGGTGGGACAAAGAGCTATCTAAGGCATTTTGAGCAGGACTGAGGGCTCTACAGTGAAATAAAACAATAAGAACTAGCCAAGACCGCAGTAGACAAGGCATATTGACATTAGTGAGAGGCATAAAGCAATCACAGGTGTTGATATGGAGAGCTAAGACAACAACGGGTAAATGGCGATGAATGGGCAGAGCGGGTCAGTTAGGTACATACAGGACCTGAGTTCGAGGCTGGGGCCAACAGATAAACAAAATGAGGTACCGTATTATTGAAAATGTCCATAGGGCATAAGCTGTGTAGCCTAGTGATCATAGGGTCCAATGAGCAGTAATAGGTGAGTCAGGGAGCCGTATTCGATGACAAAAACATGTTATTTTATGTTCACATAATGGAACCCTTGAAAGTGTTTTCCAACCCACCGGGTTGCATTATTCTGTTGAGTGTTAGCGAAAAGGTGGAAACCAATGCTTATAACCCTCATCGCTTATTGAGATGCTTTTTATTTATCTCCCTATGAAGGGTTTTAAAATTAAAATAGAAAAAGGTTTACTTGTGAAAACATTGACAGTTTTTACTTTGTAGTAAAGTGTTTGTACTGCTTAGCGATGCTGAAAATGTATTGCTAGTGTTCTCATGGTCGGATTCTGTATAACGTTGGGATTAATTGGGCTCATTGTCATATGGTTGCCTAGGCTGCAAGCAATTAGATGCATTGTTGGGAGCCTATATATCTGCTGACAGGGGGGGTGGAAGGGGCTTGATAGATGGGGGGGTTAATCGGTTCGTAGTGTGGCAGGGGGGAATAGAATGTTGGCATTATGCTCTTATGACCATGCTGAGGGAGCAATAGTTCAAACATTCTGAGCTGTCATGCTGCATACATTAAAACACAGTATTTAATTATCTCAGCCCCACGGTTTCCAATTAAGGGATGGACACACAAGTACAAGCTGCAGTTATAGCAGGCAGCAGCCCCTCCCAGCCCCATCTCCAGCCCAGTATGTTTGTTCAGGCTTAGCTGCTGTGGATAATTGTTGTCTGTGAGATTCTCCTTCTGGGCTGAGTTAAGTAATGTCCGTGTCAGTTTTGTAAAGTTTAAATATTAAGTACAATGGTCTTAATTGAATGTTTGACATTTTAATGGTGCGATCTGTGATTTTTACAGCAGTTTTGGTTCATTTCAATTGATTGATATGCACTGTATATTTCAGGTGTTTCAGGGGCTACTGGCTGTCTTTTACAACCTGGGTGACAGACGCTACAACCTCACGCTGCCCTTCCAACGCCTTGACAACGGAGAATGGCACGAGGTGGAGCTGGATCGTCATGGCAAAGAGTTCACCCTTCGATTGGATGGTGGCGGCGGGAGGCAAGAGGTCACAGCCGCTCCTGGGACTAGTCAGGAGATAGTCATCGATCAAACAGTGGTGATGCTGGGAAACACTTTCCCTTCAGGAAACAACCACAGCTTCTTAGGTATGGTGCTGGTACTGCCATCTGGTACTGCCCCCTGGTACTGACCACTAATATTATCCACCTAATTTCACACTGGCATTTCCCACTAGTTGTTACTGCCAGAGGACCACGAGGGAAGATAAATGCTTGGACAAATGAACAAACAAATTAAAGTGGTATAAAATCATGTATTATCTGTGTGTGATTGGCAGCACAAGACTGATGCACCATTGTGTTTCACCAATCTAAATCACTGAGGTGAATGATTCCTTAGCTACCCCCGCCTTCCTATCGCAAATGGTTTTAGATCTAGACTCTGAGGAGGTCGGCTATGGATTTGGGGCTGAGGCAGATGAAGTGTGAAGGACTTGATTCAGGAGCAGGGATGTGTCTGTATAAATGATTCAGAAGCAGGGAGGTGTCTGTATAAATGATTCAGGAGCAGGGATGTGTCTGCATAAATGATTCAGGAGCAGGAATGTGTTTGTATAAATGATTCAGGAGCAGGGATGTGTCAGTATAAATTATTAAGGAGCAGGGATGTGTCTGTATAAATGATGTGTTACACATCCTTCCCAGAGGATGGCGAGACAACCAAACAAAGTAAATATCCTTTGAAACAAAGGGCTGCACTGACAGCTAAGCCCCGGGCTATATATGTGTGTGTGTGTGTGTGTGTGTGTGTGTGTGTGTGTGTGTGTGTGTGTGTGTGTGTGTGTGTGTGTGTGTGTGTGTGTGCGTTTCCGTCGCTTCATGAAACTTACTTTAAAGGTTTTGCCTCAGGCATAGTGTGTATGTCTCTGAATGTCACTATGTTGCTGTGTCTCATCTCTCTTTCCCTCTCTGTGTTTTTCCACCAGGGTGTCTGCGAGATCTGAGGCTGAACGGGAGGCCCATGCCCATGGCAAAGCAGCCCTCCATGGGGTCCAAGGGCCTCCAGGTGGTCACATCCCAGGGGGTATCCCCAGGTTGCCCCTCAGACGCCTGCAGGAAACACCAGTGCTCTCCCCCCTTCATATGTGTGGACCTCTGGAGGAAACACGAGTGCAGGTACTAAATTACGGCTGGAAATCTTGTCAGGAAAAACTCTGGGCCCTAGGCTATAAGCTATAATGGCGCTGTAGTGGAGCTGGAGGGAGTAGCGGCTGTTGTATGGGCTCCTGACCAATTCTGCTATTTTGTGTCTTTTTTTGCACTGATCTTAACTTTTTTGGTACATAATGTTTCCACCATCGTTTCCTATGACTGAAAAAAGCTTCTGGACATCAGCTGTCAATAACCTCGATTTGGACAAGGACTTCTACTTCAATGAGTTGGAGGCGAAAGACATATTGATTATCCTGAACCAGGCTGAAATCCCTGACACTCAAAGAAGAAGGAGACGGTGCTATAGAGGCCGGCGTGCAGGACACCTGACAAGACTGAAATCCGTTTGACCTCATTTCTACCAGCATGTCACCTGTGCCACTAGAGGCGAAAAAACTCTAGATCACCTTTACTCCACACACAGAGATGCGTACAAAGCTCTCCCTCACCATCCATTTGGCAAATCTGACCATAGCTCTATCCTCCTGATTCCTGTTTACAAGTAAAAACTTTAACAGGAAATACCAGTGACGCGCTCAACATGGAAGTGGTCCGATGACCAGACTGGAATATGTTCCGGGATTCATAGGATTCATCCGATGGCATTGAAGAGTTTAACACATCAGTCACCGGCTTCATTAAAAAGGGCATCGACAACATCGATCATACGTACAAACTCCAACCAGAAGCTATGGATTACAGGCAACATCCTCACTGAACTAAAGACTAGAGATGCCACTTTCAAGGAGCGGGACACTAATCAGGACGCTTATAAGACATCCCCTATGCCCTCCGACAAAACATCCAACAGGCAAGAAGTCAATACAGGACCAAGATCGAATCCTACTACACCAGCTCTGATGCTTGTCAGATGTGTCAGGGCTTGCAAACTATCATGGATTACAACGGGAAACCCAACCGTGACTTGTCCTGTGACGCTGGCCTACCAGAAGAGCTAAATAGCTCCTATGCTTGCTTTGAGGGTAGCAACACTGAAGCATGCATGAGAGCACCAGCTGTTCTGGATAACTGTTTGATCAAGCTCTCTGTAGCCGATGTGAGTAAGACATAAACACAGGTTAACATAACATTCACAACGCCGCAGGGCCAGATGGATTACCGGGATGCGTACTCAGAGCAGGCGCTGACCAGCTGGCAAGAGTCTTCACTGACATTTTCAACCACTCCCTGACCCAGTCTGTAATACCTGTTTCAAGCAGACCACTATAGTCCCTGCGCCCAAGAACGCCAAGGTAACCTGTCTAAATGACTATCGTCCCGTAGCACTCACGTCTGTAGCCATGAAATGCTTTGAAATGCTGATCAGCGGTCATGGCTCATATCAACAGCATCATTCCAGATACCCTGGACACACTTCAATTCGCATACTGCCCCAAGAGATCCACAGGTGACGCAATCTCTGTTACACGCCACGGTGTCCTTTCCCATGTGGACAAAAGGAAGACCTACGTGAGAATGTTGTTCATTTATTAGAGCTCACTGTTCAAAACCATAGTCCTCTCCAAGCTCAACACTAAACTAAGGACCCTGGGATGAAACAGAGGACCCTCTCTCTGGATTCAGATTCAGGACTTCCTGACGGGCCGCCCCAGGTGGTGTGGATAGGCAACAACACATCCACCACGCTGACCCTCAAACATGGGGGACCATCAGGGGTGCGTGCTTAGTCCCCTCCTGTACTCCCTTTTCACCCATGACTGCGTGGCCACATACCACTCCAACACCATTATTAAGTTTGCTGACAACACAACGGTGGTAGGCCTGATTACCGATGACTATGAGACAGCCTACAAGGAGGAGGTCAGAGAACTGGAAGCGTGGTGCCAGGACAACAACCTCTCCCACAACGTCGGCAAGACAAAGGAGCTGATCATGGACTACAGGAAATGGAGGGACGAGCACAGCCCCATCCACATCAACGGGGCTGTAGTGGGGCAGGTCAAGCTTCAAGTTCCTCTGTGTCCACATCAGTAAGGAAATATCATGGTCCAAACACACCAACACAGTCGTGAAGAGGGCACGACAATGCACATTACCCCCCATGAGGCTGCACCATTGAGAGCATCTTGACTGGCTGCACCACCACTTGGTATGGCAACTACTTGGCATCCGACCATAAAACGCTACAGGGGATAGTGTGTACGCCCCAGTACATCACTGGGGTCGAGCTCCTTGCCATCCAGGACTTCTATACCAGGCGGTGTCAGAGGAAGTCCCTAAAAATTGTCAAAGCCACCCAAGTCTCTGTTCTCTCTGCTACAGCATGGCAAGAGGTACCGATGCACAGAGTCTGGAACCAACATGACCCTGAACAGCTAGGTATTAACTATCTGCATTGACCCTTTTCGCCCTAACTAATTTGACTTATCACATACGCTTCTGTTGCTGTTTATTATCTATCCTGTTGCCTAGTCACTTTATCCCTACCTATATATACATACACTACAAGACTAAAAGTATGTGGACACCTCTTCGTTGAACATCTCATTCCAAAATCATGGGCATTAATATGGCGTTGGTCCCCCTTTTGCTGCTATAACAGCCTTCACTCTTCTGGAAAGGCTTTCCACTAGATGTTGGAACATTGCTGCGGGGACTTGCGTTCATTCAGTCACGAGCATTACTGAGGTCGGGCACTGATGTTTGGCGATTAGGCATGGCTCGCAGTCGGCATTCTAATTCATCCCAAAGGTGTTTGATGGGGTTGAGGTCAGGGCTCTGTGCAGGCCAATCAAGTTCTTCTTCGCCGATCTCGACAAACCATTTTTGTATGGACCTTGCTTTGTGCACGGGAGCATTGTCATGCTGAAACAGGAAAGGGGCCTTCCCCAAACTGTTACCACAAAGTTGGAAGCACAGAATTGTCTAGAATGTCATTGTATGCTGTAGCGTTAAGATTTCCCTTCACTGGAACTAAGGGGCCTAGCCCAAACCATGAAAAACAGCCCCAGACCATTATTCCTCCTCCACCAAACTTTACAGTTGGCACTATGCATTCGGGCAGGTAGCGTTCTCCTGGTATTCGCCAAACCCAGATTAGTCCGTCGGACTGCCAGATGGTGAAGCATGAGTCATCACTCCAGATAACGCATTTCCACTGCTCCTAAGTACAATGGCGGCAAGCTTTACACCACTCCAGCCGACACTTGGCATTGTGCATGGTGATCTCAGGCTTGTGTACGGCTGCTCGGCCATGGAAACCCATTTCATGAAGCTCCTGATGAATAGCTGATGCTGCTTCCAGAGGCAGTTCGGAACTCGTAGTGAGTGTTGTAACTGAAGACAGACGATTTTTATGCACTACACACTTCAGCCCTAGGCGGTCATGTTCTGTGTGCTTGTGTGGCCTACCACTTCGTGGCTGAGCCGTTGTTGATCCTAGATATTTCCACTTCAAAATAACAGATGACGGGTAGCTCTAGCAGGGAAGAAATTTGACAAACTGACTTGTTGGAAAGTTGGCATCCTATGACGGTACCACGTTGAAAGTCACTGAGCTCTTAAGTAAGACCATTCTACTGCCAATGTTGATGAATGGAGATTGCATGGCTGTGTGCTCGATTTTATACACCTGTCAGCAAGGGGTGTGGCTGAAATAGCCGAATCCACTAATTTGAAAGGGTGTCCATGTAAGGGTGTCAATATACTATATAGCCAAGTTATCATTACTCTGTGTATTTAATCTCTGCATTGTTGGGAAGGGCCCGTAAGTAAGCAATTCACTGTTAGTCTACACCTGTTGTTTCAGAATTCTATGACAAATACAATTTCCAAAGCTTTCGCAGCATTAAGATTATCGTCATAACCTTAACTCAGAATGAAGTTAACTAAAAATAAAAAGTTACCTAAGTGTTTGCAATTGTTACAAACAAGTGAAGGATTAAAATGTCTGTAATGTTTGCCTCAATGTGTTTCATGATGTGTGACAACATGTGCGCAATGATGTGCCCAATCTATGATTTTGTGCATAATTATTGGGTAAGAGTAATAAGCTGCCTCAATAGCCTATTTGCAGCCGTAGGTGGTAATATCTCGCCTGATCCGTCATCAGTACTGTGGAATAATTCTAATGTTAAGGTAAGATTTGAATGGAGAAAGCTGATTCAAGAACAGGGCTGCTTTTCTTTAGATCCTATCAGTATCGACACATGGCTTAACGACGCACTTAGAGAACCCCCCCCCCCCCCCCCTGCAATGACTCAGCTCTTTTGAGAATCCTAGCGGTGTGTCAACCTGAGGAAATAAAGCTAACCGTAGTGACAGGGAGTGTCTAAGCTGCCAGCGTCTTTAAACTCCCCTGGACTCCAGTGTTTCCTGTCGTCCCTAGCTGGGATCAGAGCATGTGAAACATCTCTGAGGCCTTTCATCACCATGGGATGTCCACTCGGGGGTACTTAGTAGCCAGTTTCCACATCATCTCCCGATGTCCTCAGACATAGTTGAAAGTCGAATACTGACTTGTATCACGGGTGACCTGGCTGAGATTTTCACAGTGCCAGGACGGCTATTCCTATCCCTTATAATTAAAAGTTATTTCCATCCAGTTCAGGTGAATGAATCACACTCTCCACAACCTCGTCCTTATTTGCATCTCCACAGGTGCCCCCCTGGTTACATGACGAAGGAGAATGACTCGAGTAAGGTGTGCGTCTACACGCTGTGCGTCAGCAGGCCCTGTCGCCACGGCACCTGTGTGGCCCACTCGCCTGCCAAGTACTCGTGTCACTGCTCGGAGGGCTACCGTGGGCGCCACTGTGAGGTCTCTCTGACGCTCTACCACAACAACGACAACAACACTCTGAGCCTCAGCTCTGCGTTTGCCATCAGTATCTGTGTCCTGGCCTTCCTAGGTAACTATATGGACTACGTTGTCTACTACCTGTGGTGAAAATGCCATCTTTCATCTTTATTCTCTGATTTGGTTTCATCTGGTTTTGGTTGTGGGTGGGTTTTCACAAATGTTCACTGAGTGTACAAGACATTAGAAACAACATTTCCATGACATGACCAGGTGAATCCAGGTAAAAGCTATGATCCCTTATTGATGGTAACTGGTAAATTCACTTAAATCAGTGTAGATGAAGGGGAGGTGACAGTTTAAAGAAGGATTTTTAAGTCTTGACACAATTGACACATGGATTGTGTTTGTGTGCCATTCAGAGGGTGAATGGTCAAGACAAAATATTTAAGTGCCCTCGAACAGGGTATCGTAGTAGGTGCCAGGTGCACTGGTTTGAGTGTGTCAAGAACTGCAACGCTGCTGGGCAGCATCCCTATGGGATTTTTAGGGAGAGTTTGAAATTGGGATAATTTGCTCTGGACATTGGTATTTCATGGCTTATGACGTATTGATATGCTATCTGGGGGGCCGTCCTCCAAACATGTTTTTATTTTTGAGGGGTTGGGGGACCCCAAAGCTTGTGCCCCCCCCCCCCCCCCCCCCCCCCCATTGCGTGGGCTTGTGAGCTACGCCAGAGATTTTAACCCAATAATGGTTGAATTGAAGAAGTTTATGATGCCTATCAATCATTGTTTTTGCAACCAGTGGACAGCCAGTGAAAAATGCACTCTTGCAACAGCTATATAGTGCGGATCCCAGCCTATGTAATAAAGGTTTGAGGCAGTTACTCCCTTCTAAACTCTATGGTATTGTGTGGTATACTCCATACTGTCAAAAAGGAGTTTGATTTAAGGCCACGAGTGGTGTTTTTAAGCTCAATCTAATTCATGGTGATTAAAAAATATGTATCCATATGCCTAACCTCATGCACCATAGACTTATACGGCTGAAAAGTATCAACATTTTAAAGTGTCACCAACAAAAAGGTAAACAATAGGCCAATAACTAATGCAGCATATAACAGACATTTTTTAGATGCAAACAGTACTTTTCAGTAGTGCTCAAAGCATGCCATTCCATGAGAGCAACATTTATTTTTCAACTCAAAGCAATTAGCCCAACCAGTCCTCCATGACAACAAAATCATAATCAGTAATAAGTCCTTCGTTTTGGGGTTATTCTCAGGTAAAACAATTTGGCTAATCTATATTCCCATATTTCCATTTATTTTTCTTGAAGATCAAGAGCTATTAAATGAATTGTAATGACTGGAAATCTGACAGACTGGTTTTTAATGTAAAGATAGAGCCTAATCATATTATTATTTGTAGTAGAAAGCAATGGGCTAGAACAAGCCTACATAACCAACCCATAAAGTAAAATGCAACATTCATTTATGGGTAATTCAAAAGTGATGTTACTGATTACAATTTTGGACGGGTAACTAGTAACTTTAATGATTATATTTAGAAAGTAACCTACCCAACCTTGCTGGATACGCAGATTTCTAGTTCTAAAAACTGGAAGCTTCAATCGGTGAGGTGTGTCTACCAGAGGAGGCTGGTGGGAGGAGCTATAAGAGGACAGGCTCATTGTAATGGCTGGAATAGAATTAATGTAACGGTATAAAACACAACAAAGATCTGGAAACCACATGTTTGACTCCGTTCCATTTATTCCATTCCAGCCATTACAGTGAGCCCATCCTCCTATAGCTCTTCCCACCAGCCTCCTCTGGTGTCTACCTGGTAATAGGTTCTTGCAGTACCCAAAACCATCTGTGATTTTATTTGGCCATAGGGAAAAGAGCTACTGCGTAAATACTGCAATGTGGATTTGGTGGAATTGAGCCCCAAGTGTTCTTAGTATGGATCTCAGGAGCTGTGAGTGGCCTCAGTCAGTGGGGCTGCATGGGTCCTGGCTAGAAACATTAATTTTGATAACTCTATGAGCCACAATAAAACCCCCAAAGCTTTCGCTGAGTTACAGTTCAAAAAAGTTTGGGGGCCCCTCAGTCATGCCCTCCTTTATTTTGTCTTTCTTGAATTCAGACTTTTATTTGTCATCCTCCTTTCCCTTACTTTTTTATCTCGTCTGTTTGTCATTCCAGTCCTGTTACGTCCGTTTATGTCAGATTTGATCTCTCTCTTCTATTTCTTTGTCATTTACTTTCTCCTACCGTTTTCATCTAAATGTGTCCATGTTTGCTGCTGACACATAGTAAGCTGTGTTGGTGTGTCCAGTGCAGCGGGCTATCTCTCCATAGAGCTACTTGTATACAGTTTATGAGTCTCTCTATCAAAAACAGAGTTATAAATTGGTCTGACGATTCAACACACAGTCTCTGCTACCTCTATAACTGATTCAACAGCACAATACCTCCCCGGGGCATGTAGCTGGTGTATTGCAACAGCCACATGAGGTACAGATCAAATGCTATACTTCAATATTTGATATGATAATTACAAAGATAACAAACGGAGGCCTTGGCATCATTCACGGACATTCATGTGTTGAATATGTAAATGAAACTGCATGTTGCAGTCATCTAAGCTACCTAGTAGTTACTCTAGTTCCTGGAATTTATAATCTGCACTCAAACCTTTGACCTTTTGAATTAGGCGAATTCCTGAATATATCAAAATGGAAATGGGAGGTCACCAAGAGTTTATATGAACTTTTCTTGAATCATCTCTGTGATGGGAAATACAGTTCAGTAGCTAGCAACACCTTCTGTCTCTAACATGACTCAGGCTACAGTTCTTAGACCGGGCTGTCTGTAACCGGATACTGCGGTTGGAGGTCCTTTGATAACTGTTAAAGTTTTAAGTTGTTCTCCTACTTGAAGTCATAACTGAGGGAGCGAGTCAGCATCAGACAAGGCTTGTTGGAGATGACAGAGGTGTCTGTGTGTGTGTGTGTGTGTGTGTGTGTGTGTGTGTGTGTGTGTGTGTGTGTGTGTGTGTGTGTGTGTGTGTGTGTGTGTGTGTGTGTGTGTGTGTGTGTGTGTGCGCAAGTGACAAACAAACGCCTGGACAAAAAGTCACAGACAACACACATCCCCCACAACACACTGAGGCGGGCTGACGGCCTGCTGCTAAATTCAACTGGAACTCTCCGTCTTTTCTCCTCTGCCTCAAACTCCAATAAAAGTTTAAGTGATCATCCATAATTCAGATTTACATAACCCATCACAGACTGGCTGATTGCCAAGTTCAACATTTGCCACTGACAGAACCAGAGACAGGCAAAATTTGCCATCTAAGTATGCTTCATTAGCCATACTTAGGCATACTTACCCACTTGTTGAATGGGTTTCAAATTCAGCAATGAACAACTTTATTGTCCATTACATTGACATTTTTACTGTATGTGTCATTGGATTTGATATTCAATGAAGAGGACATTTCCTTTCCATATAGAATGGATGTAAATAGTTGTTAAAGTGACTGTGTTTTTGTACTAGAACATACTTTTCTTAATAAAACCTCACAACATTTCCCTTCTCTCATCTGTCTTTGTCTTGTCCTTTGTTTCTCCTTTCATATTTTCACTCCATGTTATATGTTGTGTAATATCATTTACTTTCTGACATGTCATCATACATTTTTCCATCTAGCTATACACTGAGTGTACAAAACATAAAAAAACGCCTTCCTAATATTGAGTTGCACCCCCTTTTGCCCTCAGAACAGCCTTAATTTGGCAGGGCATGGACTCTACAAGATGTTGAAAGCATTCCACAGGGATGCTGGCCCATGTTGACTCCAATGCTTCCCACAGGTGTGTCAAGTTGGCTGGATGTCCTTTAGGTTATGGACCATTCTTGGAAATTGTCGAGCGTGAAAAACCCAGAGGCGTTGCAGTTCTTGACACAAACCAGTGCACCTGGCAGCTACTACCATACCCCGTTCAAAGGCTCTTAAATCTTTTGTCTGTAGCCATGAAATGCTTTGAAATGCTCATGTCTGTAGCCATGAAATGCTTTGAAATGTTCACGTCTGTAGCCATGAAATGCTTTGAAAGGCTTGTCATGGCTCACATCAGCACCATTATCCCAGAAACCCTAGACTCACTCCAATTTGCATACCGCACCAACAGAGCCACAGATTTTGCAATCTCTATTGCACTCCACACTGCCCTTTCCCACCTGGACAAAAGGAACACCTATGTGAGAATGCTGTTCATTGACTACAGCTCAGCGTTCAACACCATAGTGCCCTCAAAGCTCATCACTGAGCTAAGGACCCTGGGACTAAACACCTCCCTCTGCAACTGGATCCTGGACTTCCTGAAGGGCCGCCACCAGGTGGTAAGGGTCCACCACGCTGATCCTCAACACTGGGGGCCCTCAGTGGTGCGTGCTCAGTCCCCTCCTGTACTCCCTGTTCACTCATGACTGCACGGCCAGGCACGACTCCAACACCATCATAAAGTTTGCTGATGACACAACGGTGGTAGGCCTGATCACCGACAACAATGAGACAGCATATAGGGAGGAGGTCAGAGGCCTGGCCGTGTGGTGCAAGGACAACAACCTCTCCCTCAATGTGAGCAAGACAAAGGAGATGATTGTGGACTACAGGAAAAAGTACGCCCCCAAAGTACGCCCCCATTCTCATCGATGGGGCTGCAGTGGAGCAGGTTGAGAGTTTCAAGTTCCTTGGCGTCCACATCACCAACAAACTAACACACAATGACATATTGACTCTGTACCAGTACCCCTTATATATAGCCCCGCTATTGTTTTTTACTGCTACTCTTTAATTATTTGTCGTTCTATCTCTTACTTCTTTTGGGGGTATTTTCTTAAAACTGCATTGTTGGTTAAGGGCTTGTAAGTAAGCATTTCACTGTAAGGTCTACACCTGTTGTATTCGGCGCATGTGACAAATAACATTTGATTTGATTTGAAAGGCACACATACCAAATCCATGTCTCAAGGCTTAAAAATCCTTCTTTAAACATTAAACCTAACATCCCAAGACCCCCATGTTTGGTGGCTAACCTCAAAGCAGCATCATGGAAAATGGATAGGAGCTGTGTTTGTTCTCCAGCCTGAGTTAATATATTTAGAGATGTAACAACACCAGCACTGCCACTGATCGTCGTGTGTGTGTGTGTGTGTGTGTGTGTGTGTGTGTGTGTGTGTGTGTGTGTGTGTGTTTGTTTGTGGACACTTGTCTGTCATGTCCTTGTCTGTCATGTCCTTGTCCTTATCTGTCCGTGTCTGTATCTGTGAATCGTCAAGCGTGTGTGTGTCACAGGAGGCTGCTGAGGGGAGGAGGGGGCATAATAATGTTGGGAATAGAGTGAATGCTATCGAACACGTTTTTGATACCATTCCATGTATTCCGTTCCAGCCATTACTATGAGCCATCCTCCCCAATTCAGGTGCCACTGGCCGCCTGTGGTGTGTGTGTGTTCGTCCTTCTGTGTGCATGTTTGTGTGTGTGTGTGTTCGTCTGACTCTGTGTGTGTGATAAAGCACCACTGCTGGGCGTGTTGACTAATTGGCCCGTAGAGGTGTGTTTGTGTGTTTGATGTGAGGTTCAGGTGATTGGAGGTGTGTGTGGATAAAAAGGAAAATGGTAAGCACTGTGGAGGTGGTAATATTGTGGCTGAGGGGGAGTTCTGAGACCTGCTGGGATCCCAGCTCATCTGGATTCCATCGTGTTTCTCTGGGTCTGTACGGCACAGTGGAGGGCATGCAGCAAGGTTAGCTGATCAATAGAACCTGACAATAAACCTACCTCCAGCACACACCGAGTAGGCATAGCTGGAGGTCTACCTTTCCACTTGTTGCAGTCAGTGTTAGCTGGTTCCAGATCTGTTTGTGCTCTCTTGCCAACTCCTATGATCCTGTGGCCATTGTCATGCTACAATTACCATAGAAGTTGGCAAGAGAGCACAAAATGATCTGGAACCAGGCTAAAATCAATGTTAGGAAGAGTCCGATAACTTTCTGGTGCATCATGATGGCCCTGGATGATAGAGATATAATCATATAGAATATAAATATTTAACGACTTATGGGTGCCTTGAGTAGAGACAAATAATTAAAAGTCAAATTCCAGCCACAGACAGTGAGTAATATTCAAACCCCAATTATATGAAATGTATTTTTGCTGATTTTGAAAACCTATTCAGTTGAGTGACCTTGATGAGTGTCATATGTGTTCAGTAAACCATTACTTAATTCCAGTGTAACTGCTGCAATGTACCCCTCAATTATTAAATGGATGAACCGATGCGTCCAAACCAAAACGCGATAGAAAACGTACCCGTTCTGATGCATCACCTTTAGTGTGAGAGATAAAAGCCGTACAGAGTCAAAAGAGACATGGAGAATGAAGGAAAGAAACACAAAGAGACTAACAAGAATGAGCGAAAGATGGAGAGAATGAGACAGATAAAGAAAGGAGAAAGGAAGCGAGAGGGAGATGGCAGACAGTAGAAGAAATATTGGTAGAGATTAATGGATTTTAAAGGTCAGCGCAGCATACTGTATAATTCAACACATAGATGTGATTGATGTCAGTGCTCTAGCAGCATTCACACAATGCTATTACAACATTCCTACAACGCTCTCTCGATATTCCTGGGAGCTCTGGCCACAGTGGCTTTGGCTTGGACATGCAGATTGTTGGTTTTGTGAAGAGAAGTGTAAAGGTTGTCGTCTTTGAAATAGGATAGAAAATACAGGAGAACGTGGTGTCTCAGTCTCTGTTGCTTTGTCCTATAGCTCCAGGTCCTCATCGATGTTGATAAGGACAGACTGACTGGATTATTGCATAGAACAATGTGGTGGCAATTTACTCTGCCTATCCACAAGGATCATACGTCTTTACTGTTTTTTTTACAAAGAAAGACCGGTTTAGAGGTATTGGGTATCCGAGTTACTGTATGGGTGGATGTATGGTGGCCATTTTGGTGTCAGAAATATTTTCTAGAGCCTGGGGCTGGTCTAGTGGGTTGTGCTGCTGCAGCACATATAACATACGTGTCGGCGTGATATTGAATGCCACTGCCCCCAGTCTGTCCATCTATCTATATATCTTTTTCCACCTCGCTCGAGGCCTATAAGTGGACTACAATGGATTTTTTTTACACAGGCAGCCCAATTCTTTTCCCACTAGTCTTTTGACTAGTCAGATTGACTAATAGTGCTGCATGTGTCAACGCAGCCAATGTGGTGCACAAAATGTGGGTATCTGGTTCTCTCCCCTCCAATCCAAGCTTCACTATCCGTTTCATTTAATATCATTGCACACTCTGTCTAGGACACTGCAATTTTTTCTGTACATTGTTAACTGATAGAACATTGGGTGAAACCTTCTACCCCTCTCCCCCGGTCCGCTGTCCACCTCCCAACGTGCTCTCTGTCCCCCCCCCCCCCCCCAGTGCTGATGCTGGGCCTGTCCCTCTACTCCTGCTGGAGGAGACACAAGGGCCTGAAGGAGGGCGTCTACCACGTCTCCGCACACCACGGAGAATGGGAGGACATCCGAGAGAACGTGCTCAACTATGACGAGGAGGGTGGAGGGGAGCAGGACCAGGTACAGATACAGACTCTGAATCCCAGTATGTCCTTCAACACAACTACCATTATCTCTCCATAACCACTACAATACAGAATATAGTAGAATACAACTTGATCGATTCCCTTAGGGAAATTAGGATCACAACTCACAGGCACAGGAGAAACCATACAAACCATAGATAAACAAACTGTTTATAAACCAAGCAAGGCGTGGGAAGATTCACAGAGTCACAGTTTACATAGTGAGTGTTCGTCTGGCAGCTCTACCAAACCAGGTGGACTGGTGTTGGTAGAGGCTTGGAAATTAACACCGAAAGAACCACCCTAGCAGAATCATTAGGAAAATGATGTCAGAGACCAATACTCCTTAATAATGCCTCTATTTGCTTTAATAGCACTTTTTTCCCACTGCAATTAGATAATTAATTACAAGGCCAATCAATGGGACTGTTGCTGCCAACGTTGCCACTTAGGCCTCATGCTTTTTTCTTAGGTAGAATAAAAAATCCTCTCCAGTCAAAAGCACAGCAGACTGGAATATTTCATAGTCAAATATTATTATAAATTCAGGTCCTGCTGTTGAGTGTTTTCTTTGTCTATTAATCTCTTCGTTTTTATAAGCAGCTCATCTCTAAACAACTCTCTCTAATCTTCTTCATCTCTCTTTCTCTCTCCCTCTCTGTCTTTGTCTCTCCCTTTCTATCTCTTTCCCTCTCTCACTCTCCAGAATGCCTTCAACATGGTGGAGTTACAGAGGTCTCTGCGGCCCAGTCCAGCCCAGTCACTGTGGTACAGCTACCCACAATGCATCATCTCCTACCCTCAGACGACCAAGCCGCCAGACACGAAGAATGGGACCAAACCAAAAGGACCAAATGGACCCAAAAACGGCAGCACAGCAATCGCCCTGCGCCTGGCCCACCCTCCGTCCGGGTCAGCCACCCTCACCTCTCCCATTGCAATGCGGCGTTCCCACAAGTCCCTGTCCTTCTCCAGTCAGGACCTGGCCCGCTACCTGTGTGAGGTCATCAGGGACACGGACCGCTCCCCGGGGGACAACCCCGGCTACATGACCTCACTGCGTCCCCTGTCCAATAAGGCGCAGCGTGGTAGGCTGGCCGTGCGCTCGCTCAGCTCCCTCAGCGATGAAGGTCAGGGGTCAGAGGTTAGGGTTCAGGGGGGTCAGGAGAGCCTGGAGCGTCAGAGATCCCAGAGCCCACGGCTGGACAGGCTCAAAGCCCTGCGAGCTGTTGCCAGTGAACTCAGAGTGGACGGTGCTGTGGACTCTGCTGCCGCCAAGAGCACAGAGGGACAGAAGGACAAAGTGAAGGATAGAGAGTGCAGGGCGCAGCCCAACTGTGAGAAGAGCGGATGAGACTGGAGTCAGAATACAAAAGATTGGAATTCACACTTGGATACTGAGTTCAAGGATATAAAGGAGAGGACGTTCAAAGGCAGCATCTCAAAAATTGGAAGTTGTGAAATGTTTATATCGATTGATCCAATGATGGTGTTGGGGGAAAAACCAAAGGAGAAGAAATATTTAAGAAATGTACATTTCTGATTTGTGACCCCTTTGAAAAGTATTATATGGGCGGATTGTGGCAAAAATGTGACGCTTTAACTTGATATTATATATTTTACAAACAATCTGGAAAAGTAGAACCTTTTTCTTGGCAATGCCCTGTATATACTCCATATGGAAAGCACCTTTTGACCCTTTGGTAACACCAAAATTGCATTCATTTTGAACAGAAAGCCTCACAAAAACATATGTAAAAGAAGGCAAAAGTATTTGTTGATCATTATCGTAATATAAATTCTGTGAAGAAAAAAAATATTTGTTTGTTTTGATTTGATTCTATTTAAATAAATATCTTTGATAATATTTTAGTTATGAAATTGTTTCCTTAAAGAAATACCAACATATTTTGGAATTTATGTTAGTGATAATATAAGCCAATTACTATCTTCTTTTTTTGATCAAATTTATTTTTTTCACCATCCGATTTTCTTTATCAAAAGCTATGCTGGGTAAATGCATGCCTGTATTCCTCAGCAAGTTAAGTACCTCAATACAGACTTGTTATGCTCTACCTCTTATTTATTGATTCATAACGGCGTCTAAATATTATATGCTACTAAAACCCACTTGTCTAGACTGGAAAGCGTTTGGGTTGAGAACCAGGACCAGTATGTCCCAATATCTTGACTGTGACTACCTCAATCCCCTGCTTATTGTCTCTCAAACTCATCATCAACCATGAACAGGGGCTGTTGACCTGGGTTACAACTCTGAAATTCAGCTGAAAAAGATGCTAGCATTGCTATAAAAGGAAGCATAGAGTCCAACACAACATGGATAAAGTAAGAACCCAGCAAACACAACCACCACACAACGTCACCTTCAACGTTGTGGGACTTAATGTGCCATTGCCCCAAGGGTTTGAAAAGGAATCCAATGTCCAACATGTGACTCTAGCAGCTAGCAACAAGCTACAGTATATTAAAATATGATGATGATTATGATAATAGGGCGGCAGGTAGCCTGGTAGTTAGAGTGTTGCGCCAGTTACCAAAAGGTTACTAGATCGAATCCCCGAGCTGACAAGGTAAAAATCTGTTGTTCTGCCCCTGAACAAGGCAGTTAAGCCACTGTTCCTAGGCCGTCATTGTAAATAAGAATTTGTTCTTAAGTGGCTTGCCTAGTTAAATACATTTAAAAAAAATTTAAATGATAACGATGAGCTCATTTCTGCTCCATAATTAATCCTTCATGTCCTGTACCCAAACCTTGTTGACCCTTTGGAATTCTCTGAGATGCACTTAAAAAGTATGTAGCTCCCGGCGAACTGACCTCTTCAATCCTCAATTGCCCTGCAGGACTTGAGTTAAAGGCGGTGACAGTGGGGCTCATCATAGGGGAAGGAAGCAGTGCTGCTCTCATAGAAATATAATTACTAAAATGGACCAAAGCCCCTCAGACCACAGCAATTTGCCTGCATCCTCAGAAGTAACTCTAATTCTCTTACTTTTGTGCTGCTCTTGATAAGTGTACCAACCTGCTTAAAACAACAGGTTGTTTAGGGATGCATGAGCTCTAGAGGAGGCCTTTCATCTGCCGTCTAGACATGGAACAAGTGCTTAGCCATGTCAGTGATGTCACACGTAATGAATGGCCTTGCTTTGAAGCACGCATAGACCCATAAGCCTTGGAGCCAGACCAATTATAAAAGCAGAATTCAGACGGAAATAGCGCCTTCAAGTTCAAACATCCCCAAGACTTACGTAGCTACAACATAAGCCTTGCTACTGTAACACATTGTAACCTCTATTTCTTTACCAAGCAGCCTGTCTTGAGCTGACTTGAACATGCCTCTTACCATACCCCCATCTAGTGGTAACTTCTTAGAATGAAATTTCCTCATCATTTGTTCTTCAACGCATGCAGTTCTCCAATTGACCATTACATGGCAGTGCTAGTCCATAAACCAGACAGCCGGATCAGGAGCGAGCCTGTAAAAGTAACAAAATATGTCTCCCCAAATGTTGAAATGATGTATGTACAGAAAGACATGGCTAGGCGAAAGTATATTTTTATATTTAAAGCCATCGTACCAAATCCAAATGGTTTCATTCCAAATGTTTACGTCAACATAAATCCGTGGCGTTCCCAACTGTAGGCCTCTAGATGCATGCTGGGATATCTCTTAAAACAGTTGAACTGATCCATCAGAAAGGGGCAATATCTTGGTCGCTCAGGTGATGTGCTGCAGCCAGACTATCAAGCTGATGAGATCTCAGTAAAAAATGGATAGGGAGAAGAGAGAAACGTGTGAGGGGAAGTGGGTAGGGAGGAAGTGGAGGAGGGGGAGGGCTGCTGCTTGATGTGACAGCTGGAGATTGTGTGAATGAGGGGTGACCTAGCCAGAGCCCCAGCCAGTCAGTCAATAGACACTCCCACAGACTGTGTGCCCCCTACTCACCCCTGTGTCATCACAGGGGTGAGTAGTGTGTGTGTGTGTGTGTGTGTGTGTGTGTGTGTGTGTGTGTGTGTGTGTGTGTGTGTGTGGCTTGCATGTTTGTGCCTGTGAATGTTTACATATATCCCCAGGCCATGGATCCAGGGATGTGACATTACGAAGGCCCCCTGTGTCAGTCGTGCAAAAAAGTGGGATGCGTGTCAGCTCTACTGACAAATGCACTCGTCCTCCTGCCTGCTAACGCCGGCTGCAAATGCGGGACATGTCTTCTGACACAGCGACAAGGCCTACACGACAACACAGTGACAGTCAGACAAAACACAAGCAGTCAGGTTTGATATGAGGGGCTCACAGACAAGACACAAGGGTTGGTGGACATGCTGGGAGGGTGAGTGAAAGCCACTCTGATGTCAACACATCTGGAGACACAGTGCTGTACACTGGCCCACAGTGCTGTACACTGGCCCAGCTGCACTTTACTGACATCCCTTTGTTCTCATAGGAAAGGTCCACTATCAAGAGGTTTTCATAAGAATTTAGGCTACTTGCTTTGTATGGAATGTACGGAAGAGGACCGATAAAGGTAATCTGAGCTGCAGATCTACAGTGTGTAAGGGATTTTTACAGTCATGTCATACTGTATCTCTGTGTGTATGTCTGGCAATACGTCTACAGATGGCAGTCTAATCCACATCTGAGTGTCACACAACGGCTCTGTGCTTCCCTAGATGTCCTCAATTTTCTTCACGCTCGGAAACTGAGCTCTAACATTCCCTCTGCTCTGCAGTGTTGTACCAACGATGTTATTGGGATTGTCTAATGACACAAGCCTGATTGATTCTAGAAGCAGCTTATATTCATTATACAGTATCTCCTCAGGCTAGCTGTGAATATCCAAAGAGTTAGCTTCACCTCTGTAGTAAACCACCGTTGGATATCCCCCTCATTTCTCAGAAGAGTTTTGCATTTTATCCTTTTCCGACGCTTCTTGATTACTTCAGATTCATTCATTATTATGAGAGTGGTGTTGTCGATAAGCTCCATGTCTGTCTGTCGATGTCGAATGTGAGACATTCTGTTGCCAAGTTCAGTAACAACACATTGGTGTCGAAAGTGAAACATTCTGTTGTCTCACGTAACATACCATTTTGTGGTTACGCAGCACAGCCATCGGTCATGGAGGAAGAGGAGGGAGGAGAGGAGGAGAGGAGGAGAGGACAGGCGGTTGGGCCTGACAGATGGGCTTAGTGAGTGAATCATTGACAGGTTCCTGCTAACGGATGCTGGGGCCATCAATAGCTCAAAGCCCCCATGATGAATTACTGTAGAAAAACAATGCTGACCGAGCAAATGCGCTTTTACTGTTTTCTTTATCGCTTTGGTGCAATTTTCACAAGTATGTGGTACATTTTCACAACTCTTAGTACAAAACTCAAACCAGACCATTTTATAACACTAAGCACATTTTCAATTGACACTAAGTACAACACACAAAATCATACAGTCACTTTTTCACCAAACTTTCACAAAAAAAGTGTTTCATCTAGAAATACATTGCATTTTTTACATTTTAGTAATTTAGCAGATGCTCTTATCCAGAGCGATTTACAGTAGT
This sequence comes from Salmo salar, assembly GCF_965601325.2. Taxonomy (NCBI): domain Eukaryota; kingdom Metazoa; phylum Chordata; class Actinopteri; order Salmoniformes; family Salmonidae; genus Salmo; species Salmo salar. The sequence continues at coordinate 17,619,165 of NC_138306.1, read as the reverse complement.
GAATGCATACATTTCATACAATTTCATTTCATACAATTTCATTTCATTTCATGCATTTTTTTTTTTTGTACTGGCCCCCCGTGGGAATCGAACCCACAACCCTGGCGTTGCACACACCATGCTGGCATTGCAAACACCATGCTCTACCAACTGAGCCACATTGCAATACACATTCATAAAAAATAAGACTTTCACAATACAATACAATGCTCAAATAACTTTTGAGAATATTATTTTCTCTTCCGTTAAAACACATTTTACTATTACTTTATCCAATTGCTCTTGATTGATGATCACTTAAACATTTTGTCAACAAGGTAACCTGCCTAAATGACTATCGCTATGTAGCACTCACATCTGTAATTATGTAGTGCTTTGAAAGTCTGGTCACGACACACAACACCATCATCCCAGACACCCTGGACCCACTCCAATTCAAATACCGCCCCAAAAGATCCGCAGATGGCACAATCTCAATTGCACTTCACACTGCCCTGTCGCACCTGGACAAGAGGGGAAATAACTATGTGAGAATGCTGTTCGTAGACTACAGGTCAGTGTTCAACACCATAGTCCCCTCCAAGCTCATCACCAAGCTAGGGAAATAAAACCCTGGACTTCCTGACGGGCCAGCCCCAGGTGATTGAGTTCAGGCGACAACACCTCCGCCACGCTAACCCTCAACACTAGGGCCCCTCAAAAGTGTGTGCTTAGTCCCCTCCTGTACTCCCTGTTCACCCACGACTGCGTGGCCATGTACGACTTTTACTCCATCATCAAGTTTGCTGACGACACGGTGGTAGGCCTGATCACCGACGGCGATTACTCAGCCTACAGGGAGGAGGTCAGAGACTTACCAGCGTGGTGCCAGGACAACATCCTCTACCTCAACGTCAGTAATACCAATGAGCTGATCATGGACTATATGAGAAAGAGGGGAAAGAACGCCCCCGTCCACATCGATGGAGCCGTTGTAGAACTGGTCAAGTTCCTTGGCATACACATTACTAAGGACTTAACATGGTCCACACACACCTGCACAGTCGTGGGGAGGGCACTGCAGCGCCTCTTCCCCCTAAGGAGGCTGAAAAGATTTGGCATGGGTGCTCAGATCCTCAAAAAGTTCCACAGCTGCACAATCGACAGCATCTTGATTGGCTGCATTACCGCTTGGTATGGCAAATGCACCGCCCTTGACCGCAAAGCGCTACTGAAGGTGATGCGGACAGACCAGTACATAACTGGGGTCGAGCTCCCTGCCATCCAAGACCTCTATATCAGACGTGTCAGAGGAAGGCCCGAAAAATTGCCAAAGACTCCAACCACCCAAGCCATAGACTGTTCGCTCTGATACCGTCTAGCAAAAGACTTGGAGACAGCTTCTACCCCCAAGCCATAAGGCTGCTAAGTAGCCAGACGCTAAAGAGTCAATTAATGGTACCCAAACTATCTGCACTGACTCTATCTTGCACTGACCCGACGTACACTCTCTAGACTATACTGTATATACAAACCATATACACACACTCACACACACTACATTGACAATCTCACACAAAACCCAAACATATTCACAAACACTACACACTGCTGCTACTCTGTTCTTTATTTTAACTCGTATTATTATCTATCCTGATGCCTCGTCACTTCATCCTGCCTTCATGTATATTGAACAAAAATTTAAAAACGCAAAACGTAACAATTTACACTATTTCACTGAGTTAAAACTCATACAGTATATGGAAATCAGTCAATTGAAATCAATTCATTAGGCATAATCTATGGATTTCACATGACTGGGCAGGGTCACAGCCACTTGGGAGCCAGGCCCAGCCAATCAGAATGAGTTTCCCCCCACAAAAGGGCATTATTACAGACTTAAATACTCCTCAGTTTCACCAGCTGCCTGGTTGGCCGGTCACAGATGATCCCGCCGGTGAAGAAGCTGGATGTGGAGGTCCTGGGATGGCGTGGTTACACGTGGTGTGCGGTTTTGAGGCCGGTTGGACGTACTTTCAAATTCTTGAAAATGAATTTGGAGGCAGCTTATAGTAGAGAAATTAACATTAAATTCTCTGGCAACAGCTCTGGTGGACATTCCTGCAGTCAGCATGCTAATTGCACGCTCCCTCAAAACTTGAGACATCTGTGGCATTGTGTTGTGTGACAAAACTGCAAATTTTAGAGTGGCCTTTTATTGTCCCCATCACGTGCACCTGTATAATGATCATGCTGTTTAATTAATCAGCTTCTTGATATGCCACACCTGTCATGTGGATGGATTATCTTGGCAAAGGACAAATGCTCACTAACAAGGATGCAAACAAATTTGTACAGAACATTTGAAAGAAATAAGCTTTTTGTGCGTATGAAACATTTCGGGGATCTTTTATTTCAGCTCATGAAACATGGGACCAACACTTTACATGTTGCGTTTATATTTTTTGTTCCATATAGTTTCTAGTGTCTAGCTTGTGGAGTAAAGTCATATATTTTTGGAACAAAAACTAAATGGGATGTTTTAAGTGTGCGTGTTTGTGCACGTGCGTGTGCATGTGTGTGGGCGCACATGCATTAGAGAGCATAATTAATTCATAACTAATGAAATGGGAGGAAACAGCACAATCCTAATTTGTGCTGGAGAGAGTTATGTTCTGTGTGTTCCTAAAAGGAGAGGGAGAAAACCCCATCTACTTAATCTCTCTTAGCTTCCTGACCTCTCTCTCTCCTGTTTCCTTTTCCTTCAGAGACTGTTCTGCACATTGTTTCCTCTGTCGCATAACAAACCAGTGCTACACCAGGTGCAGGGCTAAACAAAGGCTCTGACCCTACAGGGATCCATGCCAGTTCACTCAGAGCGACCGTCTCATTCCTTCAAGAGGTGACTTAGATAAATGACATGGCCCATATGTCTCAGTAGCATTCTCTCTCCAGACTACTGCAGAGGGAGCCCTGCCCAGCCTGCCTGCAGCCTCTTTTGTCTCAACATCAAGAGGGAGTTACACAGTGAAATAAACACAATAACACACCCGTAGCTGAAGTCCCAACAATATGTATGTGACAAACTGTATTATTGTGTTTCATGAATATTTTAAATTGCTCAAAATGATTCATTGTAAATGTTTAATCAATGTCTCTGCTTCCTCATCTCACTGAACTTTGACTGAGTATGTTCCTTTTGGAAATGCTGAGACACTCAGCTCTTTCTCTCTCTCTCTGCCCCTCACTCCCCACCCTCTCTCTCTGTCTTGCAGACAACAGTAAATCCTGGTGTCTACCTGTGTCTGTGGGTTGGCCCTGCCATGTCCCAGGCGTCTTGTCGCCTGTCATAGACAGCCGGCTGCAGACAGGGATGGCATGACCAGGGCAGTGGAGGGAGGGTCAGCAGCCATCATTGTTATAGACAGACAGACAGACAGACAGACAGACAGACAGACAGACAGACAGACAGACAGACAGACAGACAGACAGACAGACAGACAGACAGACAGACAGACAGACAGACAGACAGACAGACAGACAGACAGACAGACAGACAGACAGACAGACAGACAGACAGACAGACAGACAGACAGACAGACAGACAGACAGACAGACATGTGTGACAGGGATCTCCCAGTCTGGCTGTCTGTCTGTCTGCCCACCTCATCTGTCTACAGGGGGCCACCTCTGCATTTATGCTAAAAATGATTGTTTCACTTTACGAATGGCACCCCATAGCGTTATACCAATATAGCTTGAAATGTTCATTATAGTATCTTCAATTGATCTGTGTGGATTTGCTTCACCCTCTCCTCCTGAAAATATTGGCTACACAGGTCTTCTTTCAACATGAGATAAAATGGATCTCACTGTCAACATGGTGTGTGTTACAGCTATTGTTTCAAACATAGCCCTGTACCGTTAAGGTCATACGTGTGTCTAGTTATCCCTAAACCACCCCCTGCCCACACACCATGTCCGGTTTGACAGGTGACATTTTGAGTTCCACAGGAGATGTGTGTTGCCATTTGTATTGCTGGCAGGGTCACAGACTGCAGTATGACCTGTTGGAGGGAGGGACACAGAGAGATACTAATCTCCTATCAAATCAATACAGGACACAAAGATCTACAGAGATAGGTCATTGACTTCTGTCAATCCATTGTGTTTGTCATGTGGTAATTACCTGCCCCTCGCAGTGTGTGTATGTGATAAAAAAAACACAAGGAGTGAAAGGCTGAGGCTGGAGGTTTGTAAACACAATTTTCATGAAAGTGACTCAGTTCAATCAAACCTACAATGTGTACTATTAGAAAAAAAGGCGCTAGGGGAAAGTGGGGTAAATTGAGCAAAAAGGGTAAGTTGAGCCAAAGGGTTAGTTGAGCCACCCCTTGTTTCTAGGAAACCATACACAAAAATAATATTTTGACTAAATATTTAGGAATAGGTCATAATGTCATGGAGTCTGTGAAGGAAGAAACTACATGGAAAAAGTGGTAAGTTAGGTCCAAAAAACACATTTTGTTAGATGTTTCATGAAGCTTGTATCTAAACCAAAGTAGATACTTTTAAGATTGTTCTATAGTTTTGGTCTATGAGCTTCAATATGATGACCTAAACATAGCATGAAAGTGCATCCTTGTAGCTGTGTTGGCTTCTTTCTTGGACAAGCAATATTTTCAAAACTGTAATGTTTACATGAATTCAGATTATTTCCAGGGGTAAACAAAATCCAGAAATATATGTAGATAACTTTGTTAGATGAATAATATATTTCCCTTGAGGAAGTGATGCTGAATGTAAAAAATGGCTCAACTTACCCCACTCTCCTCTACCGAGAATCATAAAAAAAAATATTTGTCTCTCTCTGTAGTAGAAGCAGGTTGACGTTAATTTGGATGAATCTTGTCCTGGAGGCAGAGCTAAGCGATTTCCACTAGATGGGCCCAGCTGCAAAGTCAGATTTGGCTATACTGTATATCGTAAAAATTCATGATTTTGTTTTGCTTTTTTGCCTTAATTTAAGGTTAGGGTTAGGCATAAGGTTAGCAGAGTGGTTAAGGTTAGGAATACGATTAGCAGTGTGGTTAAGGTTAGGGTTAGGCATAAGATTAGCAGTGTGGTTAAGGTTAGGGTTAGGCATAAGGTTAGCAGTGTGGTTAAGGTTAGGGTTAGGCATAAGGTTAGCAGTGTGGTTAAGGTTAGGGTTAGTCATAAGGTTAGCAGTGTGGTTAAGGTTAGGGTTAGTCATAAGGTTAGCAGTGTGGTTAAGGTAAGGGTTAGGCATAAGGTTAGCAGTGTGGTTAAGGTTAAGGTTAGGCATAAGGTTAGCAGTGTGGTTAAGGTTAGGGTTAGGCATAAGGTTAGCAGTGTGGTTAAGGTTAGGCATAAGGTTAGCAGTGTGGTTAAGGTTAGGGTTAGGCATAAGGTTAGCAGTGTGGTTAAGGTTAGGCATAAGGTCAGCAGTGTGGTTAAGGTTAGGATTAGTTATAAGGTTAGCAGTGTGGTTAAGGTTAAGGTTAGGCATAAGGTTAGTAGTGTGGTTAAGGTTAGGCATACGGTTAGTAGTGTGGTTAAGGTTAAGGTTAGGCATAAGGTTAGCAGTGTGGTTAAGGTTAAGGTTAGGCATAAGGTTAGCAGTGTGGTTAAGGTTAGGGTTAGTCATAAGGTTAGCAGTGTGGTTAAGGTTAGGGTTAGGCATAAGGTTAGCAGTGTGGTTAAGGTTAAGCATACGTTTAGCAGTGTGGTTAAGGTTAGGGTTAGTCATAAGGCTAGCAGTGTGGTTAAGGTTAAGGTTAGGCATAAGTTTAGCAGTGTGGTTAAGGTTAGTCATAAGGTTAGCAGTGTGGTTAAGGTTAGGCATAAGGTTAGCAATGTGGTTAAGGTTAGGGTTAGGCATAAGGTTAGCAGAGTGGTTAAGGTTAGGAATACGATTAGCAGTGTGGTTAAGGTTAGGGTTAGGCATAAGATTAGCAGTGTGGTTAAGGTTAGGGTTAGGCATAAGGTTAGCAGTGTGGTTAAGGTTAGGGTTAGGCATAAGGTTAGCAGTGTGGTTAAGGTTAGGGTTAGGCATAAGGTTAGCAGTGTGGTTAAGGTTAGGGTTAGTCATAAGGTTAGCAGTGTGGTTAAGGTTAGGGTTAGTCATAAGGTTAGCAGTGTGGTTAAGGTAAGGGTTAGGCATAAGGTTAGCAGTGTGGTTAAGGTTAAGGTTAGGCATAAGGTTAGCAGTGTGGTTAAGGTTAGGGTTAGGCATAAGGTTAGCAGTGTGGTTAAGGTTAGGCATAAGGTTAGCAGTGTGGTTAAGGTTAGGGTTAGGCATAAGGTTAGCAGTGTGGTTAAGGTTAGGCATAAGGTCAGCAGTGTGGTTAAGGTTAGGATTAGTTATAAGGTTAGCAGTGTGGTTAAGGTTAAGGTTAGGCATAAGGTTAGTAGTGTGGTTAAGGTTAGGCATAAGGTTAGTAGTGTGGTTAAGGTTAAGGTTAGGCATAAGGTTAGCAGTGTGGTTAAGGTTAAGGTTAGGCATAAGGTTAGCAGTGTGGTTAAGGTTAGGGTTAGTCATAAGGTTAGCAGTGTGGTTAAGGTTAGGGTTAGGCATAAGGTTAGCAGTGTGGTTAAGGTTAAGGTTAGGCATACGTTTAGCAGTGTGGTTAAGGTTAGGGTTAGTCATAAGGCTAGCAGTGTGGTTAAGGTTAAGGTTAGGCATAAGTTTAGCAGTGTGGTTAAGGTTAGTCATAAGGTTAGCAGTGTGGTTAAGGTTAGGCATAAGGTTAGCAATGTGGTTAAGGTTAGGCATAAGGTTAGCAGTGCGGTTAAGGTTAGGGTTAGGCATAAGGTTAGCAGTGTGGTTAAGGTTAAGGTTAGGCATAAGGTTAGCAGTGTGGTTAAGGTTAGGGTTAGGCATAAGGTTAGCAGTGTGGTTAAGGTTAAGGTTAGGCATAAGGTTAGGAGTGTGGTTAAGGTTAGGTTTAGGCATAAGGTTAGCAGTGTGGTTAAGGTTAGGGTTAGGCATAAGGTTAGCAGTGTGGTTAAGGTTAGGCATAAGATTAGCAGTGTGGTTAATAAGGTTAGGGTAAGGCATAAGGTTAGCAGTGTGGTTAAGGTTAAGGTTAGGCATAAGGTTAGCAGTGTGGTTAAGGTTAGGGGATAGGCATAAGGTTAGCAGTGTGGTTAAGGTTAGGCATAAGGTTAGCAGTGTGGTTAAGGTTAAGGTTAGGCATAAGCTTAGCAGTGTGGTTAAGGTTAGGGTTAGGCATAGGGTTAGCAGTGTGGTTAAGGTTAGGGTTAGGCATAAGGTTAGCAGTGTGGTTAAGGTTAGGGTTAGGCATAAGGTTAGCAGTGTGGTTAAGGTTAGGGTTAGGCATAAGGTTAGCAGTGTGGTTAAGGTTAGGGTTAGGCATAAGGTTAGCAGTGTGGTTAAGGTTAGGGTAAGGCATAAGGTTAGCAGTGTGGTTAAGGTTAGGCATAAGGTTAGCAGTGTGGTTAAGGTTAGAGTTAGGCATAAGGTTAGCAGTGTGGTTAAGGTTAGGGTTAGGCATAAGGTTAGCAGTGTGGTTAAGGTTAGGGTTAGGCATAAGGTTAGCAGTGTGGTTAAGGTTAGGGTAAGGCATAAGGTTAGCAGTGTGGTTAAGGTTAGGGTTAGGCATAAGGTTAGCATTGTGGTTAAGGTTAGGGTTAGGCATAAGGTTAGCAGTGTGGTTAAGGTTAGGATTAGGCATAAGGTTAGCAGTGTGGTTAAGGTTAGGGTAAGGCATAAGGTTAGCAGTGTGGTTAAGGTTAGGCATAAGGTTAGCAGTGTGGTTAAGGTTAGAGTTAGGCATAAGGTTAGCAGTGTGGTTAAGGTTAGGGTTAGGCATAAGGTTAGCAGTGTGGTTAAGGTTAGGCATAAGGTTAGCAGTGTGGTTAAGGTTAGAGTTAGGCATAAGGTTAGCAGTGTGGTTAAGGTTAGGGTTAGGCATAAGGTTAGCAGTGTGGTTAAGGTTAGGGTTAGGCATAAGGTTAGCAGTGTGGTTAAGGTTAGGGTAAGGCATAAGGTTAGCAGTGTGGTTAAGGTTAGGGTTAGGCATAAGGTTAGCAGTGTGGTTAAGGTTAGGGTTAGGCATAAGGTTAGCATTGTGGTTAAGGTTAGGGTTAGGCATAAGGTTAGCAGTGTGGTTAAGGTTAGGGGATAGCACTTTATAATAACTCCACCTAATGAATAATTTATAATGGATTAGTAAATAGTTTATTCATTATTTATTAATCATTACTCCCACATTTGTAAACGTCAGTAACCTATTTATTCATACATTGATAAACAATCTTTTAAGTATTTAATAATGATTCATAAGATCATTCATAAGATGTTTATTAAAGGACCTAATAAACCATTAACTAATCATTAGTTAAGTCTTTTTGCGTGGCCTCATCTAAAGTGTGGGCTATTTATACTTTAGAAATACTTTCTAAATGTTTTGTCATCAGTGTAATTTCTCACAAAAAGATGGACTTGCAATTGGTAGACATGCCAGCAGTAGCCTAGAGTACCTGATTCTCCATAAAGAAAAACTCCACCCAAAAACAATCGTTTGGTATTTGTTTTATTAGTCCATTGTTGACATAGTCCAAAATGCATCATACGGAGATGATTTATGTATTTTGAGAGTTACATATCTTGAAAACTTGATTGCTGACAACAATGGACAAATGAAACAAATACCAAAAGATCGAGTTTTCCCCTAGAACATATCAATGGTTAAACAATAAGCACACAATACAGAGGATGTTAAAAATATAGCCATTTATTCCAAAACAGTCACACTGTTGTAATAGTGTAATCTGTAAATTAAGACACTCTATGCTGATTAAAATAACGTTTTTAGTCTAAAAATGCAAAGATAAGCGTTTCTTGGCAGTGACTTTTCTACCAAAACCAAAGTGTGGATTCCAGTCACTCCTTAGACCAGTCTAATCTCGGTTAACCCAGAACAAAAATCTTGCATAATTTGGTCAGCTGCAAAATTAAGTTCTGGGTCCATATGTTTTATAAATTGGGAGTTCCTGGTTGCGAAGTTCATGCCGTGTTCATGTGCTAGTCGGAACTTGAAAACTCTGAAATGTTTGACTTGCTAACTGGTTGAACGCAGCATGTGTATAACTACAAACAGTTAGCAAGTCGTACATTTCTGATTACCAATTAGCATTTGCTAACTAAACACCACCTTCACCCAATCCTGGTAAATCCAAAATAATCAGTGACGAAAAGCCAAACACCGGCACTATTGCTGATGGTTTTCCTATGCATTCCATCCCGTTGTGACAGATTCTTTGGTTTACTGAAATCAAATCTGTCCACAAGAGATAGACGCTAGTCGGAACTCTGACATTTCAGACTTCCTAACTGATTGTAGTTATACATGTGCCGTGTTCAACCAGTTAGCAAGTTGGACATTTCCAAGTTTCCTAGTTCCGACTAGCATGTGAATGTGGCATAAGAGCAGTCCATAGACAGCTTAGGAAAGGAAACAAATATCTGAATACATGATTTCGCTGAACTATCCTATAATGTTTAAAGAGTTAACACCTTTAAAGCCTCAGTAGAGGCGCAACCAAACAAAGCCATGTGTGAAAATAGTCTGTGGTTAAAAGACTGGTTGCATTTGAAGGTTACATATTGTCTGTACAATTTCTACCTGAAAATCATACATGTAACATTTCTACCTCAATCATATCACTAATGAAGGACTAAAAATCCACAAGAGAAAAAATGGCGGGTCCGGCCAGCTGTGTGTAGGCTACATCTCCCTGTTTAATGATTCTTTTGCGTTCGCAACGTTGACAATATTAGCAAAACATTCACATTACAACTCTTCCTCGAGTGCTTGCAACAGTTGTTTCATAGTTTTTGTGAATAAAATGTTTGATATATTTCCTTTAACATGCTGTGTTGTGTGCGTCTTCTTTTACCATTGATATGTCCTAGGCTATTTGAGACCGCAAGGAGTATCAGGTACTGCTGGAATGTCTACCAATGGCACGTCCATCTTTTCAAAACATTTTAAAGAAGTATTTATAAAGCATAAATAGCCCACACTTTAGATAAGGCCATGCTAAAATACTTAACTAATGATTAGTAAATGGTTTATAAGGACCTATAGTTAACATCTTATGGAGTAATGATTCATAAATTATAAACTATTTACTAATACATCATGAATGCTTTATTACATAGAGTTATTATAAAGTACTACCAGTTAAGGTTAGAGTTGGGTTTAAAATCCGATTTGACGACTAAACCCTCAAGTAAAACCTTAACGCCCAAATGGTTCTTTGTGGGTTCTTCGTTGGGTGAAAAAAAGCTCAACCTGGAAAGGGTTCTAACATACTTTCCACCCTAAAGGGCTCTGTGAAATAGTAGAGACAAGTAGTCCCTCACCTGAAGATACATTCACATAGAGACACATACGTTTCAGAGCAGACCAGGCAGTATGGTATAGTAAACAAAGGTACTGTATAAACACTCCCGTGGCAGAACTGATTGAACACCAGCCTGTAAGCTAGTGTCTGTGTTAAAGCACAGTGATGTATGCTCGGTGCTGTGGAGAGCTATTGTCTGCTCAGCTCTAACTAGAAAGATGTATGTGAGGTACAGGGGAGAGGGGAGAAGGGAGATGACAGAATATGTAACAACAAAAAAAGACTTTGCTGCAGGGCAGTGATTTTAATGATGAATATATTCATTATGGAATAGGGTAATTATGCTTTTGTTGTGGTGGAGCGTAAACATTCATCATGAATCCACCCTAGACCAAGTCTAATGTCCTGCTTTACAGCACGATCTTGGATGTAGCTTTTACACAATTGTATGAATATACACACACACAAGCATATATATATGTATATATATACACACTCACACACACTCCTAATGTCTTATTGCTACATTTTTCAAAATTGAGAGAAAAGGAAAAAGGTTTTCTACACCCCCCCCACCCCCCTCGAGCCTGTAATCAAACATTTTATGCTAATTGTATTTGTTTATGAGCAACTTAACAAATTAATGGCAGGGATGCAAAACGAATGATGATGTGGATGCACACAACATGATGAGATTCCTGAAGAATTCATTAGCTGTTTACAGGTAATTAGAGGCAATAATTAAGGTGATTAGTGTGAATGACACACACACTCACACATACAAACACACACACACACACACACACACAGACAAACACACACACACGCGCACAAGCATGTACACAAGCAAGCACCCATGCACGAACGAATGCACACACACACACACACACACACACACACACACACACACACACACACACACACACACACACACACACACACACACACACACACACACACACACACTACATCAAAGGATCTAATTCGCCCCTGCACCTCCCTCCCTGGGTTTCTCAAAGTCTTAATGGAATGTGCTGACATAGCTGTCTGCTCTAAGGATGCAGAGTTTTTTTAGCCCCCTCTCTATCCCCCATCACTCTTTTTCCTCCTAGTGCTCCCTCCTTTCCACCCTTCCCCTCCAGTACCAAATCCCTCACAGCGAGCAGAGTAGAAATCTGACACGGGCAGATGGTATATATTGGCACACTAAAACTATTGCAGATCTATGCTCCTGTGGTACAGTATAGTAGCCTAAATCATTAAATCAACATCTCCAATCCCGTATCTCACAATAGACAATATCTCACTTCCCACCTGGGTCCAAGCCTCCAAGTCCTGTAACACACAACATAAAACCCAGTGATTATTTTATGGAGCGTAATTGGCCTGCAGTAGGTTCTGACTGTAACTGTGGCTCATTAGTGTCAGTGGGGGAATAATGACGCTGTAAAACCGAACGCTGTGACTGATGACCACATGGCACAGCCTCACACTGCTGATGTGGGGGGACTTTATAGTCTAATTCTGATGGGTTTATTATCTGGGTCCGTATTCATAAAGGGTCTCAGAGTAGGACAGCTGATCTAGGATGAGTTGTTCTTTTTACATCAGAAATGAATATGATGATATTGACAAGGGGGCTCTGGTCCTAGTTCAGCACTCTGAATAGTCAAAACAAGAAAGAGAGCTAGCTGGAGATGGGTGAATCAATCTGTGCTGTGTTTAGGGTGAGTTTATTTATGATGGATCAAGACTAGCTTTGGCTGTGCACATTTGGAGAGCTAACTTTAGGTTTCTTTAAGAGTATTATGGATAGGCAGTAGATAGACGGCTGCTTCTGAGCCTGAGAGAGAAGTCAACGTGAAACGTTTTATCATATTGATCAACTGAGAGCTGAAAATGTGCCAGTGTGTGAAGGGATTATTGGGTAGAAATTGTATAACACTGTCTTTCATTGGTTTAGACAGGGGTTCTGGGCAGAGTGTAGGTGGTGACTGATGATCCTGGATCAGATTGGGACCCAGACAGTATGAAACTCAGACTCAGACATTTACTGGTACATGCCACCTGCACTAGAAGTCATTTAAAATGTCCTCTTGGGTCACAGTTACAGCGAGAAATTCAATCACCTTGTCTGCTACTGCAGGGGGACAACTTTCTCTCAAGATTACTAAGTAGAAACTTTATAGCTAAGAGCATTAAAGCAGGTTCCTGCAGGCCCGGCTGCCAATAGTGAATAAATGATTGGGCCTCTGCATCCAGACAGCAAAATCAATGCAGCGTACCAGAGGGTTTCTGGTGTTAGTTGTGCTGCTGTGTTTGTGTCAACATGGGAAGTGGTTCCGCTCACACCTCTGAGCTTCATTAGCCTATACCTCTTAACAGCATAGGCCTAGCCGTGGACCAATCCTCCACCATCTGCTTCATTCTCATTTGGTGGAAAGTGAGTGAGTAGGTTTACATGTACAGTCAGGTCCATAATTATTGGCACCTTGATAAAGATGAGCAAAAAAACAGACTGTATGAAATAAATCATACAAATACTGAACTATACTGTATGCTCAAAACAATTTGGAAATTATATTATTTTTATACTAATACAATCGCTCAGAGAAAGATATTTTGTTGAACAAGTAAAAAAAATCTCAAAAAGATAGGAGTCAAAATTATTGGCACCCTGTTCTCAATACTTTAGCACCCTCCCCTTGTGAGGATAATGACACTGATCATTTCCCCAAAATATTTTATGAGATTGAAGAACATGTCAGAAGGGATCTTAGACCATTCCTCCATACAGAATCTTTCCAGATCCTTGATATCCTTCGTCTGCTCTTGGGGACAAGGGAGATAGGAGAGAGGAGTGGAGGGGGAGAGCTCTGCTAAGCCGGAGTGACCGGGTGAAAAGGCAGTGCAGATGTAATTTGTCCTCAATGGCTGTTTGGGAAGAGTAATTGTGGTGACATTGGCCGGTCGATAGTATGGATTTTTTGTTTGGAGTGCCCTGTGTGTGTGGTGCTAGAGGGAAGCCAGGAAAAAAAGAACACGGCTGCTCAAATCCAATAAAAATGGATTGAGGGTGTGGTGGTTGTTTGCCGGGCTGGTAGTCATCGTTTGACTGTTTGGCTGTGTGTAGATGTCATACTGTAGATGGGCTGGTTCACAATCACAAATACCCCCTCTGACCTTCCCTGCATGACATGCTATTACCATTGGCTTGTTGGTCATTGAAATGTATATAAATCATTAACAAAAGTATTAGTCAAGCCATAACCCTGAACAAACATTCCTGTGTACGCCACTGTACTGTAGTACGCTCTGAAAGGACTGCTACAGAAGGTAGTTCATGTATGAAAAAGCTCTACTGTGTTTCTACTGTAACATCATGGTGGTGGGCAAAGGGAGTCAGTGGGTGGGGTGGACTGACCCCTGCACTGCTGGTACATACAGTGAAGTGACAGTGGGGGACGAGTAGCCCCAGGGTAGACCACTGGAAGCCTGCTATGGTGTCCCATTCAGCCCTAACTAAATGAGGCAACCGTGTGTGAGCGCAGTGTGTTGCTGCTTGCTGTATGCTCAACCCAACATGAGAGAAGTAATGAGGGAGAAGGAAAGGGGTTATGACACAGTGGACGGACATAGGCTACACTCCCTGCCCAGGAGTTACACACACATGCACACACACACACACGCCCACACACAGATGCATGTTCACACACATGGACGCGCACACATACGTACACACACATGAATGGACTTACACAGACACATACACTCGCACCCACGCGCGCACACACATGCGCGCACACACATACACGCACACAAACGTGCACATACAAATGTCTTTGTGATCCACAGCAGGGAGGTTCATTTCAATCATGTCAGTTTCACACTGTGGTTTTATTATATCGTTCACATATTCCCACTGCAGTATACCCAGAAGGCTCCCTTACTGCAGTAAATGCCGATTAGCCTGGTCTTTTTCAGATCATCATTATAATGCATCCCCCCCAGCAGCATGGAGGTGTCTGGGCTCAGTGTCTGGGCTCAGTGTCTGGTCTCATTGGCACAGCTCTACTGCAGTATGTGCTGGGAGTCTATGACACTGTGATGGGATATGGTCATATGGGTAATCCTCTTCCTCCTCCTCCTCTCTCTCGCCCCCCCTCTCTCTTTCTCTCGCTCTCTCTCCCCACCTCTATTCTCTCTCTCTCCCCCTCCCCCTTTATCTCTCTATCGCCGCCCTTTCTCCTCTCCCTCCCCCTCTCTCTCCCCACTCTCTCTCCCACCTCTCCTCCCTCTCCTCTCAGTCCGGTGAAGATGTGTGGATGAATGTCTCTAACCTGAGTTGACTGGCCCTACCTCCACACTGTCCTCCCTGCAGTCTGACGGTGTCACCACACGGCCATCGTCTTGGCATTCTTCTTGGCAGCTGTCCACCACCGCCTGGGTAATGAACAGTGTGTGGCCCGTCTTCCTGGGACACCTCCAACTGCGCCAGTACCATCATGCCTTCCCTGCCCTCCTCGCCCTCTTCGCCGCGACCTCCGCCAGACCTCCAAGTCATTGTCACCACTGGGTCACAGCTGTCACCTTGATCCCGTTTCACTCCAAAGTGGACACTCGTTGAAACTAACAACATACATTGGGGAATGTTCACCGCGGTGTTTATTATGTCAACAATAACGATGACGAAAAACACTCATCAACAACCTATTTATCCTGACGAAAACTAATAACAAGACGAGATACCCTGAAAAAGTTCTAACTATTACCAATTACTTTTATTGTTTGTTGACAAAAATGTAAGGAGATGAAAATTCCCTCCAACGGTTACGATAGGGAGAAAATCAGAGCTAAATTGTTTAACCTGTAGCTTTATATCCTATAGCCTATGCTTAATTATGGCTGGCATTGGTTACAATGTTGCCAGCTAAGATATACAAGGTGATAGTAGGCCTAGTTGGACAAGGCTATCTGAATGTGCACATGATACAAGTAAGAGCTAATATGAATTGTTTAATGGTAAAAAAATGTACTAACTAAAATGTGACTAAAACTAAACAAACATTGTCCAGAGTATTCATAGAATGATAATAACTAAGTTTGAGATGACTAAAATGTGACTAAGACTCAAATATATTTTAAGACTAAAACTCAAAATAAATCTGAAATGGCTTCCAAAATGAACACTGGTTCACCGAGTGAGAAGAGGCTGAGGGGGCTCCTATGTGACACAGCATCCGCTGCCCTGACTTAATGGATCCCGACACCTGACGTGGGGGAAAGGTCACGCGGCTCGTCAGCGAGCGGAGCGGAGGAAGGACAGCGAGTGGAGCTCCAGACGGGATGGACACATGGCTGGAGCATGGCCTTCTGGGAGCGGTGGGTAGGACGGGAGACCTGCTGGGAGGTGTCCCTTCTGGTTTCACAACCAGGGTGACGAGCCGACCTCCGAGCTGGACTGAGACGATGAGGATCACGCTAAGTCATCACATGCAAACAAGAGAGTCTACTAAGAAGACATTTGAAGTCAAGACAGTTGCTTGAAGATGTAAGTCCCCCATGAAATAAGTATAAGTATATTAAACAAGAGTGACTTTTTACAGTGACTAAGAAAAGGTCTGAAACCAGCACAGTTATTTTTGAAGTTAAAGATGATGCTAAAAATCACGTCCAACATAGTGATAAGCCACCATCACTGATCAGAAATGTATAGGAATAGCCTAAGGAAATAGGTATGAGACAGACAATGCCAAGTGGTGGGATGGCAGAGTGAGTGAAGATGCAGCTTTGCGTTTTATGTTAGATGGCACAGTGGTTGTGTGTGTTTGTGTGTGTGGGCATGTGTATCTCCCCCTAGCTTCCACATGGAGCAGCAGTATGCTAGTGGGAGATCATCCTCCTAGTGAGAGGCCAAAGACACTGTCTCTTGGGACCCATTAGTGTGGCTTTGGTGTTAGCTGGTGACATCTGACTAGATCAGCGCTGCTCCAGACTGCTGCTCTCCTCTTATCCACTCTTCACTGAAGTCAATAACACATCACCTACACAGTGTAACGGGCCCCCAAGGGGGAGGAGACGTTTACTAAGCTGGTTTCTCTTTGTAAAGGTAAAGAATGTAATGAGACGTTTAGATTTTCTGTTCCAGTCCATCAATGCCATTATTGTCATTTGTAAAGTTTTGATGATCGAAACGCAATCCATAACAATGTGTCATGTTCTTAAATTAATTATCTTTCATATTTTGTGACAACATAAACACATTTACACACTATGATGCTTTAATTTTACATGTTATATGTTTTTTTTTTATTGTTGATGCTTACATTTCTAAATTCACCAATTTAACTGAGGAGTATAAGGTTGATGCAAAATGCAATTCCTAACAAGATATTTGCATGTGTTCACTAAACCACAAGAATAACCAGTCTCCTTCCTGTGCAAGCATTTCTCCCTCCATAAAGGGTGAAACTTTGAAAGTCAAGCGGTCCTTTATCCCTCCCTGCTCTGACCTTTCTGCTAGGCTGCCCTGTATTCACTGGCTGTCAGTGGCTGTTTGTCAGCAGCAATCCGTCTCTGTCCATCCCCCGCCCCCTTCCCCAAATCCCAGCCGACCCATTAGGCGCGAGGATCCAGGGAGAGGCGGCGCCTCCAGCCTATGGGAGCTGGACTCAGCCTGCCTCGGGGTCCTGGGAGCCCGCCTGGTATCCTCTGGTATCAAGGTAGCGTTAGCCACGTCCCGCTAGCTAGGCTCAATCAGGTACCCCAGAGAGCTAGCTAACTCTATATATAACATATAACAAAAGCACAACTGTCTGACAGGGACCCATGGGAGAAGGGAGCTTCGGAGTAGCTGATAGCTATAGGGGGAGAGTGAGCCAATGCTATCACTGCAGGGGGAGAGAAGCTGTTATGCTGTTAGACAAGACTAGAGTCTGGTCCAATCTAACTAGCACCTGAATTTGTACAAAATGAGGGGATTACTTTAGACCTGCCTTGAAAATGTGGTGTTATAATGTCTTATATAGCTGTTATAAAGGCTTTATGAATGCATGGGGTTACCAAAATGTTCAGGTCTGTTGGTGTTGTGTTTAAAAGCATTCTGCATTACTGGAGTTCTGTTGTTTTTTTACCTGTTGTTGTTCACCAACCTACCCTAAAGACAGGAAAGAGGGGAGAGTCAGTGGTGAAAGTCACCCTGTGTAAGAAATTCCATGAGAAACAGTGACTAACTTTGAATGACCTAAAATGATAAATCCCATATTGGTAATTCAAAGTCAGGCCAACCCAAGCTGTACTGCGCAAGTAGACTAATAGTAGGCCTACTATTGAAACAGATAAATTAGTGTCAACCGAGTCAGAAATTCACAGGTTTCAGATCGTTTCATTTCGATTCCTTTATTTTTTTTAAAATAGAAAATAAACACAATTGTATGTTCTAAGTCCATATAAATGCTTAAACCACATCAGGAGACCACTTTTGAGATCTGAGAAATTTAGATTTTTTTTTTGCGTAGTTGCCGTTTAATTCAAGTGTGCAGGTACCTGGCACTGTTGTTTGATTAGTGTGTTTCTGTAGCACATGAAATGGAGTTTACTAAGGAAATCGCCACTGGATTGATGCAAATAATCATGATATTGTAATGACCGGACTAGATCATAAAGGAACAACATAAACCCAGGGTCGTTACAATATCATTCTGCCAGGTAGGCATATGGTACTTTGTAGCTAGTTAACATTGAATTGAGAAGGTTTTTGGGAATGCCTTTCCATCTACCAGAAGGTTAGGCCTATCATTAGCATTGCTATACTGTATTTTGCCTGTTCTTTAGCCTAATTGTTTGAACACTGGACGTTTACTTCATATTCTGAGGCATGTCTTACCTTGCTTCAAGGTAGCCTATAGCCAAAATCCCACCAAAGAAACGTGCTTGCTAGCTAGCCAACTACGGCTAAAACAGTCAGGTCAAACAGTGCGGCTAGAATAACAGCAAAGTAGCTGCATGTGTGTTTGTTTAAGATGTTTTAATGCACGATTTCACCTGGCATAGAAAACGTTCTCTCTCGTCAGGACACTGTACAGAGGAGCTAGCCAACTAGACAGCTAACACAATAACTTCAAACTGAAGCTGGAAAGATAGCAAACTAGCTGCATTTCATGTCGTTTTACCTGTTTTTCTATTTACATTTTATTGTATACACTACCGGTCAAAAGTTTTAGAACACCTTCTCATTCAAGGGTTTTTCTTTATTTTTACTATTTTCTACATTGTTGAATAATAGTGAAGACATCGAAACTATGAAATAATATGGAATCATGTAGTAACCAAAAAAGTGTTAAACAAATCAAAATATATTTTATATTTGAGATTCTTGAAATAGCCACCCTTAAACAGCAGTCCTTAAAGACTGTTGGAAACAGAAAACAAGATTCCCTTTTTTGCATCATAGGTGCTAAACAGGTTTTTGAGTATCTCAACCAATAATCCCATCTCAACCAATAACAAAGCTTGTTTTGACCAACCCATTATAGAATTCTGTGTTATTGATGTTGGGTTATAGAGCTCCATGGTGGAGGTGTCATAATACCCATAAAACCTAGCGGTGAAACAGGGAAATGTTTCCAATCATTTTTCGACCATTCATTTTTCCCAAGGGGAATTTTAGAAAAACATAAAATAAGGGCTGTGTTTCGTGTAGGCTTACCCTGGCATGATTTTTTGATAACCATGTAAATCTCTCTCGGACAAGGTGTCTTTAATCAATATATTCTGCTCTCAAGTAAGTACATTCTCTCATTGTTTCACACTCTTATCCTCCCCCCTGCACACACACACGCACACACCTTCAGTGTCCCTATATACTACCTATTTAAAGTTCAGATGCAACTGGGCTGTGGGGGTGCGCTCATACACACACACACACACAACCAAATCCTGGGATCATTGATTAAGAGGCTAGGTTCTGTCACTGGTCAGTGGTGTTCCTGACCTGCCTAATTAGCATCAAAGTAGACATCATGCAAGACTACAAATCCCTGCAAGCTCCTGCACATCATCTCTAGCTGACACATTTGCTAACAGGTATTGTGTCAATTTAAAACTGCTGTAAACCACGCCCAAAGTGGCTGGACTTAACTCATTGCAGATTAACGTCCTGCGCACAGCAATAGACTGTATAGGAGTAGAGCATGTTCAGAGCAATAGGAAAGGCCACAATTTGTGTGTGTGTGCAAGAGTGTGAGGAGTGTCTTGATTATTGTTCAACATTTTATAATCATATTCTCTAATTCCCAGGCTGGAACCAATATGGCTGAATATCTCAACCAGACGACCAGAAGAACAATAGACCCCAACGTTCTGACTCTCTCGTACTCCCTGCCATTCACCATCATGAATGGTCAGGCTTTGGAGCAGAAAACATTATGTTTCGTTGTTGTTTTATATGAATTCATATTGAAAATGTATACCTGGTAGGGGTTGGGGAGTTTTCTTCAGCCCTGTTCCTCAGCTGTCATTGGTAGGGCTGCTGTGATTTTAAAATGTTTGTTTATTTGTGTATTTCTTATTTGTTGTTTATATTTTGCATTACTTTATTTTGTAGCTGTAATTACTATCTGAAAATAAACATTTTGTATTTGATCTACAATTTGTTATGATTGGCTATATGTCATTTTAAGAATTTCATAGACTGTAGTAACGTTGTAACATTGATTGTTATTGGTAGAAATATTTTTACCTTTAGAAAATGAACAGATTCTGTAATAGAGAGGAGGTAGAAAAAAAAGAACCCAGCAAAATAGAAAAAAGCAACCCACTGCTGGGTCAAAATAACCACATTGTTGGGTAGATCATGCAACCCAACATGTTGGCTCATTCACTTAACCCAACAGTGCTGGAGCAAAATAACCCAGTGCTGGGTATGTACTATAGTGACCCAGCGCTGGGTTTTCCCGCTAATTGCATTTTGGTACATTCACGGGTAGGCCTACTGCAGTGTGTACATTGCTGCGGCTAAAATGTTAAGAAATAATAGTTTACCGACATTTTAAGCTAAGCATTCTGATCTGTTCCATCAACCTTATTAATTGCATATCCCTCCACTACACTACTTTGATATGCATCAGTGACGATTAAGAAGTAAGTATATGCTATGCCGACTGAAAAATAAGTGGGTATTAGGCGTGTACCTGCGCATACCCTCCACTACACCAATGTTAGGATGAGAGGAAGAGATAGAGAGAGAGAAAAACAGACAGACAACAGGAAAGAGAGAGGAAGGGGGGCAGTTGTAGCAGCTGATTAATCCTGGGGTGGTATTGGAGATGTGGAGGCAGACTGGGAGAGAGAGAGAGAGAGAGAGCAGAGTGACAGTAATAAAGTGAACCTGCCTCCCATTCATCTCCCTCACCCCATCTCGCTGTCAAGGCTCTACACCCACTGACTAATGCCAGCTCTGCACGCAGGCACAGACAGGAGTGCCACACACTGCCTTACCACACAAACAACGGGTTGGGTTGCCCTACAGTATAATCTGTCTTGTTGGTGCTCAGACTCATTCTATTGACCTGAGAGTTTTCTGATCTCTAGACTATAGACAATGTTGTGTACCGACCTAGTGGTTTTCTACTGCATGCACTGTAGCCTAAATGCAAAAAAACCACAAAGGTGGCCAAAATTAGTTGTTTTATTTTCCTTTGTCAAAATGTGCATAATTTTGGCCTCTTTTCAAGGCTGAACATTACACGAGTTGTTCAGGTGATTTCCTTTCCTTTTTCATATTATGGTTCATTTTGGCCTCTGTTCAAGGCTGTGGTTGTTGTTCCATGCACGTCAGTATTTCCCTTTCCTGACCTCCCCCTGGCTGGCAGTGGTACGCTGGCTGTGGTAATGATATGCACATCCCACTGTGCCCCCATTAACCTGTCCTTAGATATTTCAGGTCACTGGCTTTTCATTGATTTGACACTGGGGGAGAATACTTTCGCTGTAATAGGGTTATGTCAGGGTTGTTACCTTTTCCCATTACACTTTACCTTTAGAGCTAGACCTGCTGTAATTAATGGAAATCAGGCCTGGTAGCTAATGTAACGTTCGTTGAGGGATGAAGCTCAGAAGCTGAATATTCATGGTTTTGTTAATGTTCACTGCGTTTTAAAAACCAAACCTTTGCTGCAACATGACCTCTGGTGCATGACATGGGGTCTTTCCATTCCAGACGCATAAATTAAATTAGTAGAACCAGTTGTGCATTTAAAAACGGGTTTGTAACTGCTCTGTGGTGGTCAGACGAAAACTACAAGGCTACAGATTAGTCTGCTTTGTGTGTTTCTGTGATTCAAACACTGGAGCCTTCTCTGAAAACCTACAACCAATTGTCTTAAATTACTTTGCGAGAGGCATGGCACTGACTTGATTCGAGGACTTCCCATGTTATTTAAATCATGAACAACTTTCAGTGCACCCAGGTATAATGAAGACATAACTAATTAATAATGAAACCCGGGCAGGGAAGAAACATTAAAACCTCTTCCTCGCTGTCCCCCACCTGCATGCGGTAAATCTGTCTTCATATCAGGCCCCCGACTTTAGCCCGGCCAGACAATAGATTAAACAATGAATGAATGATTTATTAGCTGTCGTTGTCATGCTATTTAGATGGATGGCTGTACACACGGTGTGACCTCACTTCCTTGTACTCTGCCTTGCATGCAGGCACTGGTGTGAGGGAGGGGTGGGCCGTGGGGGGGTGGGCCGTGGTGGTGGGGGGGGGGGGGGGGGTGGAGACGTGGTAGGGCGAGGCAGGTCAGGAACACCACTGGCCAGTGACAGAACCCAGCCTCTTGATCAATGATCCCAGGATTTGGTTGTGTCGTTGTGTGTGTGTGTGTGTGTGTGTGTGTGTGTGAGCGCACCCCCACAGCCCAGTTGCATCTGAACTTTAAATAGGTAGTACAGAGGGACACTGAAGGTGTGTGCGTGTGCGTGTCTGTGCAGGGGGGAGGATAAGAGTGTGAAACAATGAGAGAATGTACTTACTCTCCAACCTCGCCCCCTATATCTCTCTCCAACCCTCTCTCTCTCTCTCCCTCATCCCTCTCCCTCAAATGGGTAATTCTGGCGATGCCCCTGACAGGCCATGGTTTGGATTTTGATTTATGTTCCTGTGAAGCTCAAATCAAAGATTCCATCTAGTGCTGCTTTATGGCAGCTGCTATGATGAATGGTGCAGTCTCTCGGTCAAGCCAAGCTGCTGTGTCTTTGCCCCACATTTTAATTGCTAAAGTAGCCAGTCATTGCTCAGCCCTCCTACCCCCTTCTCTTTCTGTCTCTGAACCTCATCCTTTTCCTTCTCTTGCTTTTCTCCCCCATTGTCTTTCCCTTATTTATGTGTGATTTTCTGCATTCCCTGGCTTTTCTTTGTCACCTTATTTACGGGGTATTTTACTGTTCCTTAATAAGGCTTTCATAAAGTTAGTAGATGAGAAGTTGCCATGATGCCATTTGAAAAATGGACAATCGCTATTCCAGTTCCATCTTCAACCCTAAGCGGTATAATGTCAAACAGACTTTCCTCAGTATTTCCAAACAATCTGTCTTCTCCTCTGGCCTACATCATTTTTTCACACCACAAGAGTTGCCGCATGATATACTGCAAATAAGTCTGATGAGGGGGAAAATTCCAGAATCAACATAAAAAAACACTTTATTTGGGTAGGAAGAATTTGTTGACGTCAGGCTCTGATAGAGTTGATGTTTTCTCACTATTTTTCAAAAGTAAACACATCCTCGGGTACATGACATTACTAAGTAGGTTAAGTATAACCCAAAGCCATCATCCATCATGATGGGAATGAACATAGCATATTCTGTCTCGATGTGAGATGAAAGTTTTCCACTGTACCGAGATTACATAAAAAGGTTCACATCTCCTGGGTAGTCCTGGGATACATTTTTGGCAGACCTGGTGCAATTTAGCTGCTTGGCAGTTTGAAACTGTCAGATGAATCACAACATGGATTCAATGGGAGCCAGTCATGGTGTAATATTCTCTCTTTGTCAGAGAAGAGAGAGAGGAGTAGGAGAGGGAGGGGTGCTGAGGCTTTGGACAGTATTCTCCAATCATATTCCTCATACACAGCCACTCTTCCATCCCTCCCCCTATCAAAAACCAAGAGTGGCGGAGTCCACCACTATATGGAGAGCTGTGTGTGGGTGTCTAGGAGGTGACGAGGTCTGTAAGGTCTGGAGTTTGATATTTTGACAAAGAGCACCAAGGAGAAAAATCGATACAGTCAACCTCGCAGAGCCACTGTGAATGCAAAGCTCTCCCTCTAACCCAAGACAAACTCAAACGAGCAAAGAATAGACTGACTGTCCCTGACACAAGCCATTTATTAACCAGGCAGTACGAAACGATGGCGATGCAGAGGATTGAACTGCTGATGGTCTATGTCAGTGTATCAGACCACACAGAAAATGGGATACGTTTAAAGTCCAGATCTGTTTGTGGTGTCTTGCCAACAACTTCTAGTGTCATTCATTTTGGCAAGACAGTACAAACAGACCTGGGACCAATCTAGGGCACTCATACCATGCAAAGCTTGTTTAGAGCTATTCAACTTTATACTTGGCAACATTATACGTAGGACATGGGAGGCATACATGGATGGGGGATTGGTTCTATTGTATTGTTGTTTGCAGTGATTTGCAGAATGATGCCAGTACTCACCATTCACTTGTAGTCGGTTAAGCCGCCAATCAGGCCTCTCAGGCTGGCGGACACTGCTGTTGTCGGAGCATGTCAGGCTGACTCAGCCTGTCAGGCCGACCCAGAGTTCACAGATCCCCACTGCCCCAAATATGTGAGCGCCTCCACTTTCACTGTGTAAAATCACATTACCCTAATGAGAAGCCAAATGAAAGCATAGTGCTGTGGAATGGCCATAGACGAGTGAGTTGTCAAAACCAGTTATGTTCGCTGCGATAGAGAGAGAGTCATCTTCCTGTTATAGTGGCTGGGTGCCAGCGATGAAGCCATCTTGGTTCTAACTATGTGTCACTTTATTGTGATTGCTGCTTCTCGGTTAAAGACTGAAGTTTGCGGTTATCAACCATTGCAACTCACTGACTACACAAAATAAAAACAAGGGAGACCATCTTGATGTTGTATCCTATTGTACTGACTGACAAAAGGAGGCCATTTTTATACACAGAGCTCTGTTGCTCTAAAGTGACATAAGGCCGGAAAATGTGAAGCGAAATCTGTTTGTGTATGGTGAGGATGATTCAAAGTGCCATTCAGCTGTGTGAGGACAGCCTTCACAAATACACTCGTCACATAGAGACGTTGTTGTCATGTTCCTCATCCTCGTTGTGTGCTAAGTGATGTCTCCAAGCGCCATCAAATGCATGTAGGTTACACCCACTAACACTCATTTCTACTCCTCCTTTTCCCATAGCTTTCTATCACCATCTTTCCGCTGAAGAGATTGGATATTGTACTAGGATGTGGAACTGAATTCCCATGTGTTCTCACTTGCTTTGTTGTTGTATTTTCCCATATTAGCACCATATTTTGTTGTTTAACCTCTTTGATGTATGAAGCTATCCAACTAGCTAGCAGCACCGAAGTAGAAACACATTTGAACTACGTATTTCGGGTCAAGTGAAAGTGGCTGTACATGAGGCGAATAATGGTTTGTTGAATACTGAATGGCTTTACTCCTTGCTTCTCTGGTCTGACAGTGGCCGTTTCAAATCCATGTTTTTATACATTTTCAATTCTGGACCATAGTGAAGTACCTGCAGTGGCGGAGAAACTGAGGTTGAGGAAAAGGAAGATCTTTGAATGAGCGGGTTTTCTGGAGCCACCTGGTTGAGTCAACAGTCTAATTGCACGGATAGTGCTCCTGGGGAAATGATATGTCAACACATAGTCGGTATACAATTCAAATATGACTACATTTTTGAGGAAAGACAAAAACCATGGCTCATGGAGGCTTGGATAGGTTTCATTTCAGTTACATTCCAAGACAGTTATATGGAAAAATTGAAATATTACAGGGCTAGGTTCCACACTAAGTTATTTTCAGTCCCTGTTTAGGTGACTAGTCCATTAAGGCTGTCTCCAGTAGTTACAATGGAGCCAGTGAAGACATGGCAGCCCCATTACAGCTTTAGTCCCTCCATCCCCCTAAATATCTCTTCTCATTACCTGATCGACCTGGAGGGACCGAGGGAGTGCATTCGTTACCCAAATAGCCTGGCCAGGGCTCCCCGCAGAGTAGTTCAGATAGATTTCCCATTTGAGATCAGAGCAAACTGAAGTCAGCTTCGATTGCACTAGATAACTAGGAGTTCTTCGGGGCAAACCAACTGTGACTGGGTTGATGTGTAGCTGTCACCGTGCCGTGACATGATATAATATGAAATGATATTGAACAACGTCAGCTTGGCACTAAATTGATAGCAAGGCTTCTGCTCTGACAGCAGTCGGTTTATGGCTTTAATCCCAAGGTCTTTTAACCTTGCTTGACATAAAATGAGTTTGGCTTTTGGAGTGAGAAAAAATAAATGACAGAGGAAACACTTGATGCCGTTGTTCCCTTTTGCCTCAACTAAAAACGTTTTTTTCTGATCCAGTAATGTGTGCTACCCAATCAGTGGTTTTGTTTTTGCCTGAGACAAGAAATGCGATTGAGATGTAAAAATAGAGGATTTTTTTCATGTGTGTGTTTGTGTGTGTGCCTATGTGCATGCATGCATATAAGGACAGTACTACACTGTAAAACCTTTCCTGTGGTTTTTACGGTAACTTACAGGCAGACGGTTTCCTGTACGTTACCTTAAAAAAAGGTACAGTATGTTACTGTACTGTATTTTACAGTATCTATTACTGTTAATGTAATCCTTTCTGCTGTTATTTTTTACAGGAACTTACAGGCATCTGACTGCCTGTAAATTACCATAAAACAACAGTACAGTGCATTACTGTAATCTTATTATGGTAATTGTAATGACTTAATGAATGGATGGATTCAATTTATTGAGAGGAGATGGGTTTGCATTTTACAGTATGTTACCATAATTGCATGAGATTGGTGCAATCAGTGCCAGCTAATGGCTGCTAGGTAATTTATTTACATATTACAGCATATAAATTAAAGCCAGTTTGGAAGCCTTTGTCAAGGAAACTAGAAGTGCAAGTGATATAAAATACCAAATGTTGGTCTTTCATATCACTTGCACTTCTAGAGGCCTTAAAAAAGGCTTCCAAACTGGCAGTGACTAAAGGGTAAAACAGACCATTAAAGGTTTGAGACTTGCTGCCATACCAATCTGTCCCCTATACACAATCTGTCCCCTATACGCACTACTACTACATATCAGTGAAATTGGTATAGTACTCCCACTAATGGCTAGCACAAATTTAGCCTCTTACAAGGCACTTTTCAAAATATGTTAATGAGCCAAAAACAACACTGCCCTGCAACCACTGGTGGTCTAAAGGTCTTTGGCGCTCCACAAATACAGTACAGTACTGTATACTGTGGGGTGGAATTACAGTACCATTCGAAATACAGCAATTCTTTCCCTGCCAACAACATTTTCCCACAATGCACCATAATTTACAGTATGCTGCAGTATAATGCTTCACAGTATCTTACTGTTGATAAATGTAAAAATGTACTGTATAAATCACAGTTTTCCATTACAATGTAATTCAGTGTGATACATTTTGTAAATGTTGTAGACGCCTTGTTTGGTTGGTTCACTTCAGACCTTGATGTCTCTCAATCCTATCACTCAGAATTGTTTGAAAAAGTAGACAGTTGCCAATCCCACAATTATGTGCTGTTACAGTAATGTACTGTTAAACCAAAGTTTTGGGGGGAATTTACAGTATCATTTACTGTTTACGCCTAAAATCACCCAGTGTGCGTTGCCTTTGAGACTGAGATGTAAATGTAGAGGATCTTTATGTGTGTTTGTGCGGGTGCCTGCGAGCATGCATTGTGTATGTGGTGCGCATGTA
The DNA here is from genome assembly GCF_965601325.2 of Salmo salar. Lineage (NCBI taxonomy): Eukaryota > Metazoa > Chordata > Actinopteri > Salmoniformes > Salmonidae > Salmo > Salmo salar. The sequence goes on along the minus strand of NC_138306.1, from coordinate 17,591,753 downwards.
TATATGTGTGTCAACTACACTGTAAAACTTTTCCTGTTGTTTTTTGGTAACTTACAGGCAGTCAGTTGCCTGTGCATTGCCGTAAAAAAAAGGTACAGTATGTTACTGTACTTTATGGTATCCAAAACTGTTACTGTAATATTTTATACATGTTTTTTTACAGTAATTTACAGGCAACAGTACAGTGCATTACTGTAATCTTATTATGGTAATTGGAACGAATGAATGATTGAATAGATTAATTAATTAATTCAATTCATTGAGTGGAGATGGGTTTGTATTTTACCATAATTGCATGGGATTGGTGCAAGCAGTGCAAGTGGTTGCATGGTATTGTTGTTTTTGAGAGACACCAATAATGGCAATTTACTGTAAATAATGAATACGGTACTTTATTGTTAGTTTTATTATATAATACTGTCAAAAGAAGAAGAAAGCTTTACAGTGTACAGTGTAGACCATATGCATGCACGACAGGGAGATCACGTCAGATCAAGTGTCTCTATCTGAATGTACTGTCAGGACCTCAGAGTGTCACAGAGTGACAATGCACACCACCACCCCTAGAGGGTCATGTCTCTCTCCAGCCAACCCATCACACTGTGATCCATGATTGATATGCTATGTAAAGCGTCAATGGAAGCCCCTGAACACAGATCAGACGGAACATTCACCATGACTAATGTCTCAGCCGACAGGGAAAGATAAGAGTCATCCCTCAACTCACCCAAGCCCATTTCTCAGCACTAAAGGATCATAATGGCATGCTCCTGGGTCGTTATTGTGTGAATAATTGAAATGGTGATTTAAGGGGGCTGAGGTGAGGTCAGAGTCAGAGTCAAAACACCTCAATGAGATATTACTTCATTCTGGAAGACATCTGACGAGGTGGAAATGTATCTAGCAGTGGAGGGTCCTACCCTTCCTCCTCAGAGGAAGGGGAGGACCATCCTACTCAGTGAATTTCATAAAAATGAAAATAGTTAAACATTTTTTTAAAGTTATCCTTTTTAGATAAAACTATAGCAAATATATTCACGTCACCAAATAATTGATTAAAACACACTGTTTCGCATTGAAGGTCTACAGTAGCCTCAACAGCACCCTCTATGGTAGCACCATGGTGCAATCGGAGGACAGCTATTTTCCAACCTCCTCTGGAAACACTGACTTCAATACAAAACTTAGGAGGCTCATGGTTCTCACCCCCTTCCATAGACTTACACAGTAATTATGATGAATTCCGGAGGATGTCCTCCAACCTATCAGAGCTCTTGCAGTATAATCTGACATGTTATCCACCCAATCAAAGGATCAGAGAATCAATGCACGAAAGCATAAGCTACAGGTAGCTAGCATTGCAGTGCTTAAAGCGTGGTGAGTAGATGACTCAAAGAGAAAGACAATAGTTGGAACAGTTTTGAGCAAATTAATTTACTCAAACAATAAGGAGATGCACTTACTTAGCTAATGAGGCTAATTTAGCCTACTCAACAACCTGACTCAAACAGAGAGGAATGCTATTTATGTTAGCTAGCTGGCTAGGGCTATTCAACACTGCAACTAAACAAGATTTTGGTTTAATGAATTTATTGCCACCAGGGCCCGGTGATTGTACACATGGATTGGATTCTGGGTTTACTAACGCGTTAGTTCTAGTTTGTTGACTATAGCGTTAATATGGTAGGCTGTGTAATGTTAGCGGTTAGTGGTTAAGGCATGACAGTTTAGCTTGGGGAGTTGTTTTTACCTGGTCACAGACAGCTGTTGTGTTGAGCACTGAAGTCCACAAGCGAAGGGAAACGGTGAGAGGAGGAGAGAGTTTAGATGTAAGAATGAGTTATATAACAAGCTAAGCGGTGAAGCTGTATGTGGCTGCTAGAAAAGTGAACTGTGTGTGCGGGTGATCAGGGGTGTATTCATTCTGCCGATTCTGTTGCAAAACTTTTCTTAAACAAGCAAGCAGAATGAAACAGGGAGGGATGTACCTGAATTTGTCCAATAGAAACTCTAATTTTAGTTGGAAAACTGTTTGGATTAATGATTACACGCCAGATCAGCTAGATGCAGGCAACAGTGTGTAAGGTGGTACTGAATGTGTCACTGTCTCTGTCACCTTGATTACTCCAATTTGTCTCTCGACCTGTGCACTTATGTTATAAACTTTCATTTGTAGGCAAGGTTGTAGCAACCTCATGATGGGTATAGGGCAAATTCGAGTAACATGTAGTGGCCTAAACCTATCATCATTACAATGAGCTACACTACTGGCCAAAAGTTTTAGAGCACCTACTCATTCAAGGGATTTTCTTTATTTGTACTATTTTCTACATTGTAGAATAATAGTGCAGACATCAAAACTATGAAATAACACATATGGAATCATGTAGTAACCAAAAAAGTGATTCTTCAAATAGCCACCCTTTGCCTTGATGACAGCTTTGCACACTCTTGGCATTCTCTCAACCAGCTTCACCTGGAATGCTTTTCCAACAGTCTTGAAGGAGTTCCCACATATGCTGAGCACTTGTTGGCTGCTTTTCCTTCACTCTGCGGTCCAACTCATCCCAAACCATTTCAACTTGGTTGACGTCGGTGGATTGTGGAGACCAGGTCATCTGATGCAGCACTCCATCACTCTTCTTCTTGGTAAAATAGCCCTTACACAGCCTGGAGGTATGTTGGGTCATTGTCTTGTTGAAAAACAAATGGTGTATCACTGCAGAATGCTGTGGTAGCCATGCTGGTTAAGTGTGCCTTGAATTCTAAATAAATCACAGACAGTGTCATCAGCAAAGCACCCCCACACCATAGCCCCTCCTCCTCCATGCTTTACGGTGGGAAATACACATGCAGAGATCATCCGTTCACCCACACCGCGTCTCACAAAGACACGGCAGTTGGAACCAAAAATCTCATATTTGGACTCCAGACCAAAGGACAAATTTCCACTGGTCTAATGTCCATTGCTCGTGTTTCTTGGCTCAAGCAAGTCTCTTCTTATTATTGGTGTCTTTTAGTAGTGGTTTCTTTGCAGCAATTTGACCATGAAGGACTGATTCACACAGCCTCATCTGAATAGTTGATGTTGAGATGTGTCTGTTACTTAAACTCTGTAAAGCATTTATTTGGGCTGCAATTTCGGAGACTGGTAACTCTAATAAACTAATCCTCTGCAGCAGCGCTAACGCTGGGTCTTCCATTCCTGTGGCAGTCCTCATGAGAGCCAGTTTCATCATAGCGCTTGATGGTTTTTGCGACTGCACTTGAAGACATTTTCAAAGTTTTTGAAATGTTCCATATTGACTGATCTTCATGTCTTAAAGTAATGATGGACTGTTGTTTCTATTTGCTTATTTGAGGTGTTCTTGCCATAATATGGACTTGGTCTTTTACCAGATAGGGCTATCTTCTGTATACCTTCCTACCTTGTCACAACACAACTGATTGTCTCAAACACATTAAGAAATTCCACAAATTACCTTTTAAGAAGGCACACCTGTTAATTGAAATGCATTCCAGGTGACTACCACAGGAAGCTGCTTGAGAAAATGCCAAGAGTGTGCAAAGCTGTCATCAAGGCAAAGGATGGCAACTTTAAAGAATTTCAAATATAAAATATATTTTGATTTGTTTAACACTTTTTTTGGTTACTACATGATTCATTATGTGTTATTTCATAGTTTTAATGTCTTCACTATTATTCTACAATGTAGAAAATAATACAAATAAAGAAAAACCCTAAAACCTTTGACCAGTAGTGTATATGAATGGAATATGAATGACAGTCATCTAATATGCTGTAATAGAAATAAGGCCACAAAATAACACAGACCAAAAAGGTTAAAAAAAATCATTAACTAAGATGTTACTTAGTTAGCTGTTCTGATGTTCTGGTGGCATCGGTTTTGAAACCGAAACTGTAACTACGGCACATTAAATTGCAATGTATCAAATGACTGGTGTCATTCAGAAAGAGGAAAATATGCCTGCTGTGTGTAATGCTGTGATGCTTTTCCATCTGTTTGGCAAAAATGCTGCACGCTCCTCCAATATTGGCACAGGTACACGAGGAGAGGAGCGATTCAAAATGAGCTGATGCTGATTGGAATGTCTCTGAAGGGGAAAATGGAACCAAGATGGAGTAGACATTACACCACTGGATCTTAGTTAAGGACGCCTCAAAAGTGGGTGACAGTGTCATTAATCTCATGATATGAACAAAGAACCCAATACAATTGAATCGCAGGGACTAAAAGAATGCAGTCCTCTATGTACACTGCAAGAATACCCAGTGAATAACATTGTGTGAGTATCAAGTTTAATTTCACTATTACTTTAGCAATATAACATAAACTAGTTTTGTATGTGTTTTTTGCATATAATTAATGTACTGCCTTGTTCTCTGTTTTAGAGCCAGTATGAGTTTCAGTAGATTCATAGTCAGTATGAGTTAGATTCAGGGTCAGTATGAGTTAGATTCAGGGTCAGTATGAGTTAGATTCACAGTCAGTATGAGGCCAAGTCCTTCTCTGTTTCTGTCTGACTAGATGAAGGGGGCCTCAGCCTGTGTTTCCAACCTGTGTGGCACAGGAGTCCAAGGAGGCCACTTGGCATACGGAGTTACTGCCTGTCATATGCATGTTAAGATGGAAATCTGAATTCTGTTCACTCACTGATAATGACAGGGGATTTGCGATATGGCCCACATCCAGAATGGTTTACGAAACATGGAAAAGTCAAGGGGCAAACGTTCAAATCCCAACAAATGGAATTGGCATGAGAGTTGAGGTTGGATGCTGGCTGAGACTGCTTGACACAGCATTGGGTGCATGATATGCATGATTGTATTAATAGGCAGCTTTGCAGTTAGACTGCTGGCTGATGAGATATTGCGACGACAAATCCATCTCTTAAACTATCTCTCCTGTCTTCACGTCTTACTAAGCCCAGGAGGATCAAAGGGTAATGATGAATATTATAAGAAATACAAAGGGGAATGAAATACATTCACGTTTCGGAGGGTGTGAATTTATGCAGATTATTTCAAATATTGTTCATCCAGCATGCTTTTGCCTAAAACTCAGAAGAGAAGGGTAATTTGTCAAGGTAGGATGTAGTCTACTAATGTTGCGGATGCCACGTAGGCCTATTCAATGTCAAACAACAGCTGATGTGTTTTATCATGCAAATTTTAACAGTATCGATGCCATATGTGATTGTGAGTGGGGAAGAACGTACGATAAGACTTTACTTGGACAGGACATGCTTCGTAAATAACAGGTACAGACTAACAGTGAAATGCTTACGGGCCCTTCAGAACAATGCAGAGAGAAAAAAGAAACGCTCTACAGACTGTCTACAGATTATCAGTAACATTTCAACTAACTATCTACTAACCCTAGCTCTAACCCTATCCTTAATCCTTCTCCTAACCCTAAACTTAACCCTTACCCTAACCCTTATTCTAAACATAAACTTAACCCCAACTTTAGCAAGAGCTGCTTATCAACAGATACTACGACCATCTGTAGAGCATCTACAGATAAAAAATCTGGACTATCCAAATAAAGTGTGACCGAAAGTACACTTTCTTTTTGAAACCTTCAGTCATTGTAACTCACAGCTTTTAAAATTATTTAATAAATGACAGAAGACATAGATGGCAATGGCCACTGTAACGTACATCCTACCCCTCTGCTACTGTAATGTCATTCCTACCCCTCTGCTACTGTAAAGTACTTCCTACCCCTCTGCTACTGTAAAGTACATCCTACCCCTCTGCTACTGTAAAGTACTTCTTACCCCTCTGCTACTGTAACGTACATCCTACCCCTCTGCTACTGTAACGTACATCCTACCCCTCTGCTACTGTAACGTACATCCTACCCCTCTGCTACTGTAACGTACATCCTACCCCTCTGCTACTGTAACGTACATCCTACCCCTCTGCTACTGTAACGTACATCCTACCCCTCTGCTACTGTAACGTACATTCTACCCCTCTGCTACTGTAACGTACATCCTACTCCTCTGCTACTGTAAAGTAGTTCCTACCCTTCTGCTACTGTAATGTACTTCATACCCTTCTGCTACTGTAATGTTACTTCCTACCCCTCTGATATTGTAATGTCCTTCCTACCCCTCTGCTATTGTAATGTCCTCCCTACCCCTCTGCTACTGTAACGTACAACCTACCCCACTGCTACTGTAATGTACTTCATACACTTCTGCTACTGTAATGTTCCTTTCTACCCCTCTGCTACTGTAACGTTCCTTCCTACCCCTCTGCTACTGTAACATACTTCCTACCCCTCTGCTACTGTAACGTACTTCATACCCCTCTGCTACTGTAACGTACTTCATACCCTTCTGCTACTGTAATGTTACTTCCTACCCCTCTGATATTGTAATGTCCTTCCTACCCCTCTGCTATTGTAATGTCCTCCCTACCCCTCTGCTACTGTAACGTACAACCTACCCCTCTGCTACTGTAACGTACATCCTACCCCTCTGCTACTGTAACGTACATCCTACCCCTCTGCTACTGTAACGTACATCCTACCCCTCTGCTACTGTAACGTACATCCTACCCCTCTGCTACTGTAACGTACTTCATACCCCTCTGCTACTGTAACGTACATCCTACCCCTCTGCCACTGTAACGTACATCCTACCCCTCTGCTACTGTAATGTCCTTCCTACCCATCTGCTACTGTAACGTCTATCCTACCCCTCTGCTACTGTAATGTCCTTCCTACCCTTCTGCTACTGTAACGTACATCCTACCCCTCTGCTACTGTAACGTATATCCTACCCCTCTGCTACTGTAACGTACATCCTACCCCTCTGCTACTGTAAAGTACATCCTACCCCTCTGCCACTGTAACGTACATCCTACCCCTCTGCTACTGTAACGTACATCCTACCCCTCTGCTACTGTAAAGTACATCCTACCCCTCTGCTACTGTAACGTACTTCCTACCCTTCTGCTACTGTAATGTACTTCCTACCCCTCTGCCACTGTAACGTACATCCTACCCTTCTGCTACTGTAACGTAGATCCTACCCCTCTGCCACTGTAATGTCCTTCCTACCCCTCTGCTACTGTAACGTACTTCCTACCCCTCTGCTACTATAACGTACATCCTACCCCTCTGCTACTGTAACGTACATCCTACCCCTCTGCCACTGTAACGTACATCCTACCCCTCTGCTACTGTAACGTACATCCTACCCCTCTGCTACTGTAAAGTACATCCTACCCCTCTGCTACTGTAACGTAGATCCTACCCCTCTGCCACTGTAATGTCCTTCCTACCCCTCTGCTACTGTAACGTACTTCCTACCCCTCTGCTACTGTAACGTACATCCTACCCCTCTGCTACTGTAACGTACATCCTACCCCTCTGCTACTGTAATGTCCTTCCTACCCCTCTGCCACTGTAACGTATATCCTACCCCTCTGCTACTGTAAAGTACATCCTACCCCTCTGCCACTGTAACGTACATTCTACCCCTCTGCTACTGTAACGTACTTCCTACCCTTCTGCTACTGTAATGTACTTCCTACCCCTCTGCCACTGTAACGTACATCCTACCCTTCTGCTACTGTAACGTAGATCCTACCCCTCTGCCACTGTAATCTCCTTCCTACCCCTCTGCTACTGTAACGTACTTCCTACCCCTCTGCTACTATAACGTACATCCTACCCCTCTGCTACTGTAACGTACATCCTACCCCTCTGCTACTGTAATGTCCTTCCTACCCCTCTTCCACTGTAACGTACATCCTACCCTTCTGCTACTGCAACGTAGATCCTACCCTTCTGCTACTGTAACATACTTCCTACCCCTCTGCTACTGTAACGTTCCTTCCTACCCCTCTGCTACTGTAATGTACTTCATACACTTCTCCTACTGTAATGTTCCTTTCTACCCCTCTGCTACTGTAACGTTCCTTCCTACCCCTCTGCTACTGTAATGTACTTCATACACTTCTGCTACTGTAATGTTCATTCCTACCCCTCTGCTACTGTAACATACTTCCTACCCCTCTGCTACTGTAATGTCCTTCCTACCCCTCTGCTACTGTAACATACTTCCTACCCCTCTGCTACTGTAATGTCTTTCCTACCCCTCTGCTACTGTAACATACTTCATACCCCTCTGCTACTGTAACATTCTTTCCTACCCCTCTGCTACTGTAACGTACTTCATACCCCTCTGCTACTGTAATGTACTTCATACCCTTCTGCTACTGTAATGTTACTTCCTACCCCTCTGATGTTGTAATGTCCTTCCTACCCCTCTGCTATTGTAATGTCCTCCCTACCCCTCTGCTACTGTAACGTACATCCTACCCCTCTGCTACTGTAAAGTACATCCTACCCCTCTGCCACTGTAACGTACATCCTACCCCTCTGCTACTGTAACGTACAACCTACCCCACTGCTACTGTAATGTACTTCATACACTTCTGCTACTGTAATGTTCCTTTCTACCCCTCTGCTACTGTAACGTTCCTTCCTACCCCTCTGCTACTGTAACATACTTCCTACCCCTCTGCTACTGTAACGTACTTCATACCCCTCTGCTACTGTAACGTACTTCATACCCTTCTGCTACTGTAATGTTACTTCCTACCCCTCTGATATTGTAATGTCCTTCCTACCCCTCTGCTATTGTAATGTCCTCCCTACCCCTCTGCTACTGTAACGTACAACCTACCCCTCTGCTACTGTAACGTACATCCTACCCCTCTGCTACTGTAACGTACATCCTACCCCTCTGCTACTGTAACGTACATCCTACCCCTCTGCTACTGTAAAGTACATCCTACCCCTCTGCCACTGTAACGTACATCCTACCCCTCTGCTACTGTAACGTACATCCTACCCCTCTGCTACTGTAAAGTACATCCTACCCCTCTGCTACTGTAACGTACTTCCTACCCTTCTGCTACTGTAATGTACTTCCTACCCCTCTGCCACTGTAACGTACATCCTACCCTTCTGCTACTGTAACGTAGATCCTACCCCTCTGCCACTGTAATGTCCTTCCTACCCCTCTGCTACTGTAACGTACTTCCTACCCCTCTGCTACTATAACGTACATCCTACCCCTCTGCTACTGTAACGTACATCCTACCCCTCTGCTACTGTAATGTCCTTCCTACCCCTCTGCCACTGTAACGTACATCCTACCCTTCTGCTACTGTAACGTACATCCTACCCCTCTGCTACTGTAAATTACTTCCTACCCCTCTGCTACTGTAACGTACTTCCTACCCCTCTGCCACTGTAACGTACATCCTACCCTTCTGCTACTGCAACGTAGATCCTACCCTTCTGCTACTGTAACATACTTCCTACCCCTCTGCTACTGTAACGTTCCTACCTACCCCTCTGCTACTGTAACATACATCCTACCCCTCTGCCACTGTAACGTACATCCTAGCCCCCTGCTACTGTAACGTACATCCTACCCCTCTGCCACTGTAACGTACATCCTACCCCTCTGCTACTGTAATGTCCTTCCTACCCCTCTGCTACTGTAACGTCTATCCTACCCCTCTGCTACTGTATAATCCTTCCTACCCCTCTGCTACTGTAACGTACATCCTACCCCTCTGCTACTGTAACGTATATCCTACCCCTCTGCTACTGTAAAGTACATCCTACCCCTCTGCCACTGTAACGTACATTCTACCCCTCTGCTACTGTATAATCCTTCCTACCCCTCTGCTACTGTAACGTACATCCTACCCCTCTGCTACTGTAACGTATATCGTACCCCTCTGCTACTGTAAAGTACATCCTACCCCTCTGCCACTGTAACGTACATTCTACCCCTCTGATACTGTAACGTACATCCTACCCCTCTGCTACTGTAAAGTACTTACTACCCCTCTGCTACTGTAACGTACTTCCTACCCTTCTGCTACTGTAATGTACTTCCTACCCCTCTGCCACTGTAACGTACATCCTACCCTTCTGCTACTGTAACGTAGATCCTACCCCTCTGCCACTGTAATGTCCTTCCTACCCCTCTGCTACTGTAACGTACTTCCTACCCCTCTGCTACTATAACGTACATCCTACCCCTCTGCTACTGTAACGTACATCCTACCCCTCTGCTACTGTAATGTCCTTCCTACCCCTCTGCTACTGTAACGTACATCCTACCCCTCTGCTACTGTAACGTACATCCTACCCCTCTGCTACTATAATGTCCTTCCTACCCCTCTGCCACTGTAACGTACATCCTACCCTTCTGCTACTGTAACGTACATCCTACCCCTCTGCTACTGTAAAGTACTTCCTACCCCTCTGCTACTGTAACGTACTTCCTACCCCTCTGCCACTGTAACGTACATCCTACCCTTCTGCTACTGCAACGTAGATCCTACCCTTCTGCTACTGTAACATACTTCCTACCCCTCTGCTACTGTAACGTTCCTACCTACCCCTCTGCTACTGTAATGTACATCCTACCCCTCTGCCACTGTAATGTACTTCATACACTTCTGCTACTGTAATGTTCCATTCTACCCCTCTGCTACTGTAACGTTCCTTCCTACCCCTCTGCTACTGTAATATACTTCATACACTTCTGCTACTGTAATGTTCATTCCTACCCCTCTGCTACTGTAACATACTTCCTACCCCTCTGCTACTGTAATGTCCTTCCTACCCCTCTGCTACTGTAACATACTTCCTACCCCTCTGCTACTGTAATGTCTTTCCTACCCCTCTGCTACTGTAACATACTTCCTACCCCTCTGCTACTGTAACGTACTTCATACCCCTCTGCTACTGTAACATTCTTTCCTACCCCTCTGCTACTGTAACGTACTTCATACCCCTCTGCTACTGTAATGTACTTCATACCCTTCTGCTACTGTAATGTTACTTCCTACCCCTCTGATATTGTAATGTCCTTCCTACCCCTCTGCTATTGTAATGTCCTCCCTACCCCTCTGCTACTGTAACGTACAACCTACCCCTCTGCTACTATAATGTACTTCATACACTTCTGCTACTGTAATGTTCCTTTCTACCCCTCTGCTACTGTAACGTTCCTTCCTACCCTTCTGCTACTGTAACATACTTCCTACCCCTCTGCTACTGTAACGTACTTCATACCCCTCTGCTACTGTAATGTACTTCATACCCTTCTGCTACTGTAATGTTACTTCCTACCCCTCTGATATTGTAATGTCCTTCCTACCCCTCTGCTATTGTAATGTCCTCCCTACCCCTCTGCTACTGTAACGTACAACCTACCCCTCTGCTACTGTAACGTACATCCTACCCCTCTGCTACTGTAACGTACATCCTACCCCTCTGCTACTGTAACGTACATCCTACCCCTCTGCTACTGTAATGTCCTTCCTACCCTTCTGCTACTGTTACGTACCCCTCTGCTACTGTAACGTACATCCTACCCCTCTGCTACTGTAACGTACATCCTACCCCTCTGCTACTGTAACGTACTTCCTACCCCTCTGCTACTGTAATGTACATCCTACCCCTCTGATATCTGTAATGTCCTTCCTACCCCTCTGCTACTGTAATGTCCTCCTACCCCTCTGCTACTGTAATGTCCTTCCTACCCCTCTGCTACTGTAACGTACTTCCTACCCCTCTGCTACTGTAACGTCTTCCTACCCCTCTGCTACTGTAATGTCCACCCTTCTGCTACTGTTACGTACATCCTACCCCTCTGCTACTGTAACGTATATCCTACCCCTCTGCTACTGTAACGTATATCCTACCCCTCTGCTACTGTAAAGTACATCCTACCCCTCTGCCACTGTAACGTACATCCTACCCCTCTGCTACTGTAACGTACATCCTACCCCTCTGCTACTGTAAAGTACATCCTACCCCTCTGCTACTGTAACGTACTTCCTACCCTTCTGCTACTGTAATGTACTTCCTACCCCTCTGCCACTGTAACGTACATCCTACCCTTCTGCTACTGTAACGTAGATCCTACCCCTCTGCCACTGTAATGTCCTTCCTACCCCTCTGCTACTGTAACGTACTTCCTACCCCTCTGCTACTATAACGTACATCCTACCCCTCTGCTACTGTAACGTACATCCTACCCCTCTGCTACTGTAATGTCCTTCCTATCCCTCTGCCACTGTAACGTACATCCTACCCTTCTGCTACTGTAACGTACATCCTACCCCTCTGCTACTGTAAATTACTTCCTACCCCTCTGCTACTGTAACGTACTTCCTACCCCTCTGCCACTGTAACGTACTTCCTACCCTTCTGCTACTGCAACGTAGATCCTACCCTTCTGCTACTGTAACATACTTCCTACCCCTCTGCTACTGTAACGTTCCTACCTACCCCTCTGCTACTGTAACGTACATCCTACCCCTCTGCCACTGTAACGTACATCCTAGCCCCCTGCTACTGTAACGTACATCCTACCCCTCTGCCACTGTAACGTACATCCTACCCCTCTGCTACTGTAATGTCCTTCCTACCCCTCTGCTACTGTAACGTCTATCCTACCCCTCTGCTACTGTATAATCCTTCCTACCCCTCTGCTACTGTAACGTACATCCTACCCCTCTGCTACTGTAACGTATATCCTACCCCTCTGCTACTGTAAAGTACATCCTACCCCTCTGCCACTGTAACGTACATTCTACCCCTCTGCTACTGTATAATCCTTCCTACCCCTCTGCTACTGTAACGTACATCCTACCCCTCTGCTACTGTAACGTATATCCTACCCCTCTGCTACTGTAAAGTACATCCTACCCCTCTGCCACTGTAACGTACATTCTACCCCTCTGCTACTGTAACGTACATCCTACCCCTCTGCTACTGTAAAGTACTTACTACCCCTCTGCTACTGTAACGTACTTCCTACCCTTCTGCTACTGTAATGTACTTCCTACCCCTCTGCCACTGTAACGTACATCCTACCCTTCTGCTACTGTAACGTAGATCCTACCCCTCTGCCACTGTAATGTCCTTCCTACCCCTCTGCTACTGTAACGTACTTCCTACCCCTCTGCTACTATAACGTACATCCTACCCCTCTGCTACTGTAACGTACATCCTACCCCTCTGCTACTGTAATGTCCTTCCTACCCCTCTTCCACTGTAACGTACATCCTACCCTTCTGCTACTGCAACGTAGATCCTACCCTTCTGCTACTGTAACATACTTCCTACCCCTCTTGCTACTGTAACGTTCCTTCCTACCCCTCTGCTACTGTAATGTACTTCATACACTTCTCCTACTGTAATGTTCCTTTCTACCCCTCTGCTACTGTAACGTTCCTTCCTACCCCTCTGCTACTGTAATGTACTTCATACACTTCTGCTACTGTAATGTTCATTCCTACCCCTCTGCTACTGTAACATACTTCCTACCCCTCTGCTACTGTAATGTCCTTCCTACCCCTCTGCTACTGTAACATACTTCCTACCCCTCTGCTACTGTAATGTCTTTATTACCCCTCTGCTACTGTAACATACTTCATACCCCTCTGCTACTGTAACATTCTTTCCTACCCCTCTGCTACTGTAACGTACTTCATACCCCTCTGCTACTGTAATGTACTTCATACCCTTCTGCTACTGTAATGTTACTTCCTACCCCTCTGATATTGTAATGTCCTTCCTACCCCTCTGCTATTGTAATGTCCTCCCTACCCCTCTGCTACTGTAACGTACATCCTACCCCTCTGCTACTGTAACGTACATCCTACCCCTCTGCTACTGTAACGTACATCCTACCCCTCTGCTACTGTAATGTCCTTCCTACCCCTCTGCCACTGTAACGTATATCCTACCCCTCTGCTACTGTAAAGTACATCCTACCCCTCTGCCACTGTAACGTACATTCTAACCCTCTGCTACTGTAACGTACATCCTACCCCCCTGCTACTGTAACGTACATCCTACCCTTCTGCTACTGTAACGTAGATCCTACCCCTCTGCCACTGTAATGTCCTTCCTACCCCTCTGCTACTGTAACGTACTTCCTACCCCTCTGCTACTATAACGTACATCCTACCCCTCTGCTACTGTAACGTCTATCCTACCCCTCTGCTACTGTAATGTCCTTCCTACCCTTCTGCTACTGTTACGTACATCCTACCCCTCTGCTACTGTAACGTATATCCTACCCCTCTGCTACTGTAACGTATATCCTACCCCTCTGCTACTGTAAAGTACATCCTACCCCTCTGCCACTGTAACGTACATCCTACCCCTCTGCTACTGTAACGTACATCCTACCCCTCTGCTACTGTAAAGTACATCCTACCCCTCTGCTACTGTAACGTACTTCCTACCCTTCTGCTACTGTAACGTACTTCCTACCCCTCTGCCACTGTAACGTACATCCTACCCTTCTGCTACTGTAACGTAGATCCTACCCCTCTGCCACTGTAATGTCCTTCCTACCCCTCTGCTACTGTAACGTACTTCCTACCCCTCTGCTACTATAACGTACATCCTACCCCTCTGCTACTGTAACGTACATCCTACCCCTCTGCTACTGTAATGTCCTTCCTATCCCTCTGCCACTGTAACGTACATCCTACCCTTCTGCTACTGTAACGTACATCCTACCCCTCTGCTACTGTAAATTACTTCCTACCCCTCTGCTACTGTAACGTACTTCCTACCCCTCTGCCACTGTAACGTACTTCCTACCCTTCTGCTACTGCAACGTAGATCCTACCCTTCTGCTACTGTAACATACTTCCTACCCCTCTGCTACTGTAACGTACCTACCTTCCCCTCTGCTACTGTAACGTACATCCTACCCCTCTGCCACTGTAACGTACATCCTAGCCCCCTGCTACTGTAACGTACATCCTACCCCTCTGCCACTGTAACGTACATCCTACCCCTCTGCTACTGTAATGTCCTTCCTACCCCTCTGCTACTGTAACGTCTATCCTACCCCTCTGCTACTGTATAATCCTTCCTACCCCTCTGCTACTGTAACGTACCTCCTACCCCTCTGCTACTGTAACGTATATCCTACCCCTCTGCTACTGTAAAGTACATCCTACCCCTCTGCCACTGTAACGTACATTCTACCCCTCTGCTACTGTATAATCCTTCCTACCCCTCTGCTACTGTAACGTACATCCTACCCCTCTGCTACTGTAACGTATATCCTACCCCTCTGCTACTGTAAAGTACATCCTACCCCTCTGCCACTGTAACGTACATCCTACCCCTCTGCTACTGTAAAGTACTTACTACCCCTCTGCTACTGTAACGTACTTCCTACCCTTCTGCTACTGTAATGTACTTCCTACCCCTCTGCCACTGTAACGTACATCCTACCCTTCTGCTACTGTAACGTAGATCCTACCCCTCTGCCACTGTAATCTCCTTCCTACCCCTCTGCTACTGTAACGTACTTCCTACCCCTCTGCTACTATAACGTACATCCTACCCCTCTGCTACTGTAACGTACATCCTACCCCTCTGCTACTGTAATGTCCTTCCTACCCCTCTTCCACTGTAACGTACATCCTACCCTTCTGCTACTGCAACGTATATCCTACCCTTCTGCTACTGTAACATACTTCCTACCCCTCTTGCTACTGTAACGTTCCTTTCTACCCCTCTGCTACTGTAATGTACTTCATACACTTCTCCTACTGTAATGTTCCTTTCTACCCCTCTGCTACTGTAACGTTCCTTCCTACCCCTCTGCTACTGTAATGTACTTCATACACTTCTGCTACTGTAATGTTCATTCCTACCCCTCTGCTACTGTAACATACTTCCTACCCCTCTGCTACTGTAATGTCCTTCCTACCCCTCTGCTACTGTAACATACTTCCTACCCCTCTGCTACTGTAATGTCTTTACTACCCCTCTGCTACTGTAACATACTTCATACCCCTCTGCTACTGTAACATTCTTTCCTACCCCTCTGCTACTGTAACGTACTTCATACCCCTCTGCTACTGTAATGTACTTCATACCCTTCTGCTACTGTAATGTTACTTCCTACCCCTCTGATATTGTAATGTCCTTCCTACCCCTCTGCTATTGTAATGTCCTCCCTACCCCTCTGCTACTGTAACGTACATCCTACCCCTCTGCTACTGTAACGTACATCCTACCCCTCTGCTACTGTAACGTACATCCTACCCCTCTGCTACTGTAATGTCCTTCCTACCCCTCTGCCACTGTAACGTATATCCTACCCCTCTGCTACTGTAAAGTACATCCTACCCCTCTGCCACTGTAACGTACATTCTAACCCTCTGCTACTGTAACGTACATCCTACCCCCCTGCTACTGTAACGTACATCCTACCCTTCTGCTACTGTAACGTAGATCCTACCCCTCTGCCACTGTAATGTCCTTCCTACCCCTCTGCTACTGTAACGTACTTCCTACCCCTCTGCTACTATAACGTACATCCTACCCCTCTGCTACTGTAACGTACATCCTACCCCTCTGCTACTGTAATGTCCTTCCTACCCCTCTTCCACTGTAACGTACATCCTACCCTCTGCTACTGCAACGTAGATCCTACCCTTCTGCTACTGTAACATACTTCCTACCCCTCTGCTACTGTAACGTTCCTTCCTACCCCTCTGCTACTGTAATGTACTTCATACACTTCTCCTACTGTAATGTTCCTTTCTACCCCTCTGCTACTGTAACGTTCCTTCCTACCCCTCTGCTACTGTAATGTACTTCATACACTTCTGCTACTGTAATGTTCATTCCTACCCCTCTGCTACTGTAACATACTTCCTACCCCTCTGCTACTGTAATGTCCTTCCTACCCCTCTGCTACTGTAACATACTTCCTACCCCTCTGCTACTGTAATGTCTTTCCTACCCCTCTGCTACTGTAACATACTTCATACCCCTCTGCTACTGTAACATACTTTCCTACCCCTCTGCTACTGTAACGTACTTCATACCCCTCTGCTACTGTAATGTACTTCATACCCTTCTGCTACTGTAATGTTACTTCCTACCCCTCTGATATTGTAATGTCCTTCCTACCCCTCTGCTATTGTAATGTCCTCCCTACCCCTCTGCTACTGTAACGTACATCCTACCCCTCTGCTACTGTAAAGTACATCCTACCCCTCTGCCACTGTAACGTACATCCTACCCCTCTGCTACTGTAACGTACATCCTACCCCTCTGCTACTGTAAAGTACTTCATACCCTTCTGCTACTGTAATGTTACTTCCTACCCCTCTGATATTGTAATGTCCTTCCTACCCCTCTGCTATTGTAATGTCCTCCCTACCCCTCTGCTACTGTAATGTCTTTCCTACCCCTCTGCTACTGTAACATACTTCATACCCCTCTGCTACTGTAACATACTTTCCTACCCCTCTGCTACTGTAACGTACTTCATACCCCTCTGCTACTGTAATGTACTTCATACCCTTCTGCTACTGTAACGTACATCCTACCCCTCTGCTACTGTAACGTACATCCTACCCCTCTGCTACTGTAATGTCCTTCCTACCCCTCTGCCACTGTAACGTATATCCTACCCCTCTGCTACTGTAAAGTACATCCTACCCCTCTGCCACTGTAACGTACATTCTAACCCTCTGCTACTGTAACGTACATCCTACCCCCCTGCTACTGTAACGTACATCCTACCCTTCTGCTACTGTAACGTAGATCCTACCCCTCTGCCACTGTAATGTCCTTCCTACCCCTCTGCTACTGTAACGTACTTCCTACCCCTCTGCTACTATAACGTACATCCTACCCCTCTGCTACTGTAACGTACATCCTACCCCTCTGCTACTGTAATGTCCTTCCTACCCCTCTTCCACTGTAACGTACATCCTACCCTTCTGCTACTGCAACGTAGATCCTACCCTTCTGCTACTGTAACATACTTCCTACCCCTCTGCTACTGTAACGTTCCTTCCTACCCCTCTGCTACTGTAATGTACTTCATACACTTCTCCTACTGTAATGTTCCTTTCTACCCCTCTGCTACTGTAACGTTCCTTCCTACCCCTCTGCTACTGTAATGTACTTCATACACTTCTGCTACTGTAATGTTCATTCCTACCCCTCTGCTACTGTAACATACTTCCTACCCCTCTGCTACTGTAATGTCCTTCCTACCCCTCTGCTACTGTAACATACTTCCTACCCCTCTGCTACTGTAATGTCTTTCCTACCCCTCTGCTACTGTAACATACTTCATACCCCTCTGCTACTGTAACATACTTTCCTACCCCTCTGCTACTGTAACGTACTTCATACCCCTCTGCTACTGTAATGTACTTCATACCCTTCTGCTACTGTAATGTTACTTCCTACCCCTCTGATATTGTAATGTCCTTCCTACCCCTCTGCTATTGTAATGTCCTCCCTACCCTTCTGCTACTGTAACATACTTCCTACCCCTCTGCTACTGTAACGTTCCTTCCTACCCCTCTGCTACTGTAATGTACTTCATACACTTCTCCTACTGTAATGTTCCTTTCTACCCCTCTGCTACTGTAACGTTCCTTCCTACCCCTCTGCTACTGTAATGTACTTCATACACTTCTGCTACTGTAATGTTCATTCCTACCCCTCTGCTACTGTAACATACTTCCTACCCCTCTGCTACTGTAATGTCCTTCCTACCCCTCTGCTACTGTAACATACTTCCTACCCCTCTGCTACTGTAATGTCTTTCCTACCCCTCTGCTACTGTAACATACTTCATACCCCTCTGCTACTGTAACATACTTTCCTACCCCTCTGCTACTGTAACGTACTTCATACCCCTCTGCTACTGTAATGTACTTCATACCCTTCTGCTACTGTAATGTTACTTCCTACCCCTCTGATATTGTAATGTCCTTCCTACCCCTCTGCTATTGTAATGTCCTCCCTACCCCTCTGCTACTGTAACGTACATCCAACCCCTCTGCTACTGTAAAGTACATCCTACCCCTCTGCCACTGTAACGTACATCCTACCCCTCTGCTACTGTAACGTACATCCTACCCCTCTGCTACTGTAAAGTACATCCTACCCCTCTGCTACTGTAACGTAGATCCTACCCCTCTGCCACTGTAATGTCCTTCCTACCCCTCTGCTACTGTAACGTACTTCCTACCCCTCTGCTACTGTAACGTACATCCTACCCCTCTGCTACTGTAACGTACATCCTACCCCTCTGCTACTGTAATGTCCTTCCTACCCCTCTGCCACTGTAACGTACATCCTACCCTTCTGCTACTGTAACGTACATCCTACCCCTCTGCTACTGTAAAGTACTTCCTACCCCTCTGCTACTGTAACGTACTTCCTACCCCTCTGCCACTGTAACGTACATCCTACCCTTCTGCTACTGCAACGTATATCCTACCCTTCTGCTACTGTAACATACTTCCTACCCCTCTGCTACTGTAACGTTCCTACCTACCCCTTCTACTGTAACGTACATCCTACCCCTCTGCCACTGTAATGTACTTCATACACTTCTGCTACTGTAATGTTCCTTTCTACCCCTCTGCTACTGTAACGTTCCTTCCTACCCCTCTGCTACTGTAATGTACTTCATACACTTCTCCTACTGTAATGTTCCTTTCTACCCCTCTGCTACTGTAACGTTCCTTCCTACCCCTCTGCTACTGTAATGTACTTCATACACTTCTGCTACTGTAATGTTCATTCCTACCCCTCTGCTACTGTAACATACTTCCTACCCCTCTGCTACTGTAATGTCCTTCCTACCCCTCTGCTACTGTAACATACTTCCTACCCCTCTGCTACTGTAATGTCTTTCCTACCCCTCTGCTACTGTAACATACTTCATACCCCTCTGCTACTGTAACATACTTTCCTACCCCTCTGCTACTGTAACGTACTTCATACCCCTCTGCTACTGTAATGTACTTCATACCCTTCTGCTACTGTAATGTTACTTCCTACCCCTCTGATATTGTAATGTCCTTCCTACCCCTCTGCTATTGTAATGTCCTCCCTACCCCTCTGCTACTGTAACGTACATCCTACCCCTCTGCTACTGTAAAGTACATCCTACCCCTCTGCCACTGTAACGTACATCCTACCCCTCTGCTACTGTAACGTACATCCTACCCCTCTGCTACTGTAAAGTACATCCTACCCCTCTGCTACTGTAACGTAGATACTACCCCTCTGCCACTGTAATGTCCTTCCTACCCCTCTGCTACTGTAACGTACTTCCTACCCCTCTGCTACTGTAACGTACATCCTACCCCTCTGCTACTGTAACGTACATCCTACCCCTCTGCTACTGTAATGTCCTTCCTACCCCTCTGCCACTGTAACGTATATCCTACCCCTCTGCTACTATAAAGTACATCCTACCCCTCTGCCACTGTAACGTACATTCTAACCCTCTGCTACTGTAACGTACATCCTACCCCTCTGCTACTGTAAAGTACTTACTACCCCTCTGCTACTGTAACGTACATCCTACCCTTCTGCTACTGTAACGTAGATCCTACCCCTCTGCCACTGTAATCTCCTTCCTACCCCTCTGCTACTGTAACGTACTTCCTACCCCTCTGCTACTATAACGTACATCCTACCCCTCTGCTACTGTAACGTACATCCTACCCCTCTGCTACTGTAATGTCCTTCCTACCCCTCTTCCACTGTAACGTACATCCTACCCTTCTGCTACTGCAACGTAGATCCTACCCTTCTGCTACTGTAACATACTTCCTACCCCTCTGCTACTGTAACGTTCCTTCCTACCCCTCTGCTACTGTAATGTACTTCATACACTTCTCCTACTGTAATGTTCCTTTCTACCCCTCTGCTACTGTAACGTTCCTTCCTACCCCTCTGCTACTGTAATGTACTTCATACACTTCTGCTACTGTAATGTTCATTCCTACCCCTCTGCTACTGTAACATACTTCCTACCCCTCTGCTACTGTAATGTCCTTCCTACCCCTCTGCTACTGTAACATACTTCCTACCCCTCTGCTACTGTAATGTCTTTCCTACCCCTCTGCTACTGTAACATACTTCATACCCCTCTGCTACTGTAACATACTTTCCTACCCCTCTGCTACTGTAACGTACTTCATACCCCTCTGCTACTGTAATGTACTTCATACCCTTCTGCTACTGTAATGTTACTTCCTACCCCTCTGATATTGTAATGTCCTTCCTACCCCTCTGCTATTGTAATGTCCTCCCTACCCTTCTGCTACTGTAACATACTTCCTACCCCTCTGCTACTGTAACGTTCCTTCCTACCCCTCTGCTACTGTAATGTACTTCATACACTTCTTCTACTGTAATGTTCCTTTCTACCCCTCTGCTACTGTAACGTTCCTTCCTACCCCTCTGCTACTGTAATGTACTTCATACACTTCTGCTACTGTAATGTTCATTCTTACCCCTCTGCTACTGTAACATACTTCCTACCCCTCTGCTACTGTAATGTCCTTCCTACCCCTCTGCTACTGTAACATACTTCCTACCCCTCTGCTACTGTAATGTCTTTCCTACCCCTCTGCTACTGTAACATACTTCATACCCCTCTGCTACTGTAACATACTTTCCTACCCCTCTGCTACTGTAACGTACTTCATACCCCTCTGCTACTGTAATGTACTTCATACCCTTCTGCTACTGTAATGTTACTTCCTACCCCTCTGATATTGTAATGTCCTTCCTACCCCTCTGCTATTGTAATGTCCTCCCTACCCCTCTGCTACTGTAACGTACATCCAACCCCTCTGCTACTGTAAAGTACATCCTACCCCTCTGCCACTGTAACGTACATCCTACCCCTCTGCTACTGTAACGTACATCCTACCCCTCTGCTACTGTAAAGTACATCCTACCCCTCTGCTACTGTAACGTAGATCCTACCCCTCTGCCACTGTAATGTCCTTCCTACCCCTCTGCTACTGTAACGTACTTCCTACCCCTCTGCTACTGTAACGTACATCCTACCCTTCTGCTACTGTAACGTACATCCTACCCCTCTGCTACTGTAAAGTACTTCCTACCCCTCTGCTACTGTAACGTACTTCCTACCCCTCTGCCACTGTAACGTACATCCTACCCTTCTGCTACTGCAACGTATATCCTACCCTTCTGCTACTGTAACATACTTCCTACCCCTCTGCTACTGTAACGTTCCTACCTACCCCTCTGCTACTGTAACGTACATCCTACCCCTCTGCCACTGTAATGTACTTCATACACTTCTGCTACTGTAATGTTCCTTTCTACCCCTCTGCTACTGTAACGTTCCTTCCTACCCCTCTGCTACTGTAATGTACTTCATACACTTCTGCTACTGTAATGTTCATTCCTACCCCTCTGCTACTGTAACATACTTCCTACCCCTCTGCTACTGTAACATACTTCCTACCCCTCTGCTACTATAATGTCTTTCCTACCCCTCTGCTACTGTAACATACTTCCTACCCCTCTGCTACTGTAACGTACTTCATACCCCTCTGCTACTGTAACATTCTTTGCTAGCCCTCTGCTACTGTAACGTACTTCATACCCCTCTGCTACTGTAATGTACTTCATACCCTTCTGCTACTGTAATGTTACTTCCTACCCCTCTGATATTGTAATGTCCTTCCTACCCCTCTGCTATTGTAATGTCCTCCCTACCCCTCTGCTACTGTAACGTACAACCTACCCCACTGCTACTGTAATGTACTTCATACACTTCTGCTACTGTAATGTTCCTTTCTACCCCTCTGCTATTGTAACGTTCCTTCCTACCCCTCTGCTACTGTAACATACTTCCTACCCCTCTGCTACTGTAACGTACTTCATACCCCTCTGCTACTGTAACGTACTTCATACCCTTCTGCTACTGTAATGTTACTTCCTACCCCTCTGATATTGTAATGTCCTTCCTACCCCTCTGCTATTGTAATGTCCTCCCTACCCCTCTGCTACTGTAACGTACAACCTACCCCTCTGCTACTGTAACGTACATCCTACCCCTCTTCTACTGTAACGTACATCCTACCCCTCTGCTACTGTAACGTACATCCTACCCCTCTGCTACTGTAACGTACATCCTACCCCTCTGCTACTGTAACGTACTTCATACCCCTCTGCTACTGTAACGTACATCCTACCCCCCTGCTACTGTAACGTACATCCTACCCCTCTGCCACTGTAACGTACATCCTACCCCTCTGCTACTGTAAGGTCCTTCCTACCCATCTGCTACTGTAACGTCTATCCTACCCCTCTGCTACTGTAATGTCCTTCCTACCCTTCTGCTACTGTAATGTACTTCCTACCCCTCTGCCACTGTAACGTACATCCTACCCTTCTGCTACTGTAACGTAGATCCTACCCCTCTGCCACTGTAATCTCCTTCCTACCCCTCTGCTACTGTAACGTACTTCCTACCCCTCTGCTACTATAACGTACAACCTACCCCTCTGCTACTGTAACGTACATCCTACCCCTCTGCTACTGTAATGTCCTTCCTACCCCTCTTCCACTGTAACGTACATCCTACCCTTCTGCTACTGCAACGTAGATCCTACCCTTCTGCTACTGTAACATACTTCCTACCCCTCTGCTACTGTAACGTTCCTTCCTACCCCTCTGCTACTTTAATGTACTTCATACACTTCTCCTACTGTAATGTTCCTTTCTACCCCTCTGCTACTGTAACGTTCCTTCCTACCCCTCTGCCACTGTAACGTATATCCTACCCCTCTGCTACTGTAAAGTACATCCTACCCCTCTGCCACTGTAACGTACATTCTAACCCTCTGCTACTGTAACGTACATCCTACCCCTCTGCTACTGTAAAGTACTTACTACCCCTCTGCTACTGTAACGTACTTCCTACCCTTCTGCTACTGTAATGTACTTCCTACCCCTCTGCCACTGTAACGTACATCCTACCCTTCTGCTACTGTAACGTAGATCCTACCCCTCTGCCACTGTAACGTACATCCTACCCCTCTGCTACTGTAAGGTCCTTCCTACCCATCTGCTACTGTAACGTCTATCCTACCCCTCTGCTACTGTAATGTCCTTCCTACCCTTCTGCTACTGTAACGTACATCCTACCCCTCTGCTACTGTAACGTACATCCTACCCCTCTGCTACTGTAAAGTACATCCTACCCCTCTGCTACTGTAACGTACTTCCTACCCTTCTGCTACTGTAATGTACTTCCTACCCCTCTGCCACTGTAACGTACATCCTACCCTTCTGCTACTGTAACGTAGATCCTACCCCTCTGCCACTGTAATGTCCTTCCTACCCCTCTGCTACTGTAACGTACTTCCTACCCCTCTGCTACTATAACGTACATCCTACCCCTCTGCTACTGTAAAGTACATCCTACCCCTCTGCCACTGTAACGTACATCCTACCCCTCTGCTACTGTAACGTACATCCTACCCCTCTGCTACTGTAAAGTACATCCTACCCCTCTGCTACTGTAACGTAGATCCTACCCCTCTGCCACTGTAATGTCCTTCCTACCCCTCTGCTACTGTAACGTACTTCCTACCCCTCTGCTACTGTAACGTACATCCTACCCCTCTGCTACTGTAACGTACATCCTACCCCTCTGCTACTGTAATGTCCTTCCTACCCCTCTGCCACTGTAACGTATATCCTACCCCTCTGCTACTGTAAAGTACATCCTACCCCTCTGCCACTGTAACGTACATTCTACCCCTCTGCTACTGTAACGTACATCCTACCCCTCTGCTACTGTAAAGTACTTACTACCCCTCTGATACTGTAACGTACTTCCTACCCTTCTGCTACTGTAATGTACTTCCTACCCCTCTGCCACTGTAACGTACATCCTACCCTTCTGCTACTGTAACGTAGATCCTACCCCTCTGCCACTGTAATCTCCTTCCTACCCCTCTGCTACTGTAACGTACTTCCTACCCCTCTGCTACTATAACGTACAACCTACCCCTCTGCTACTGTAACGTACATCCTACCCCTCTGCTACTGTAATGTCCTTCCTACCCCTCTTCCACTGTAACGTACATCCTACCCTTCTGCTACTGAAACGTAGATCCTACCCTTCTGCTACTGTAACATACTTCCTACCCCTCTGCTACTGTAACGTTCCTTCCTACCCCTCTGCTACTTTAATGTACTTCATACACTTCTCCTACTGTAATGTTCCTTTCTACCCCTCTGCTACTGTAACGTTCCTTCCTACCCCTCTGCCACTGTAACGTATATCCTACCCCTCTGCTACTGTAAAGTACATCCTACCCCTCTGCCACTGTAACGTACATTCTAACCCTCTGCTACTGTAACGTACATCCTACCCCTCTGCTACTGTAAAGTACTTACTACCCCTCTGCTACTGTAACGTACTTCCTACCCTTCTGCTACTGTAATGTACTTCCTACCCCTCTGCCACTGTAACGTACATCCTACCCTTCTGCTACTGTAACGTAGATCCTACCCCTCTGCCACTGTAATCTCCTTCCTACCCCTCTGCTACTGTAACGTACTTCCTACCCCTCTGCTACTATAACGTACATCCTACCCCTCTGCTACTGTAACGTACATCCTACCCCTCTGCTACTGTAATGTCCTTCCTACCCCTCTTCCACTGTAACGTACATCCTACCCTTCTGCTACTGCAACGTAGATCCTACCCTTCTGCTACTGTAACATACTTCCTACCCCTCTGCTACTGTAACGTTCCTTCCTACCCCTCTGCTACTGTAATGTACTTCATACACTTCTCCTACTGTAATGTTCCTTTCTACCCCTCTGCTACTGTAACGTTCCTTCCTACCCCTCTGCTACTGTAATGTACTTCATACACTTCTGCTACTGTAATGTTCATTCCTACCCCTCTGCTACTGTAACATACTTCCTACCCCTCTGCTACTGTAATGTCCTTCCTACCCCTCTGCTACTGTAACATACTTCCTACCCCTCTGCTACTGTAATGTCTTTCCTACCCCTCTGCTACTGTAACATACTTCATACCCCTCTGCTACTGTAACATACTTTCCTACCCCTCTGCTACTGTAACGTACTTCATACCCCTCTGCTACTGTAATGTACTTCATACCCTTCTGCTACTGTAATGTTACTTCCTACCCCTCTGATATTGTAATGTCCTTCCTACCCCTCTGCTATTGTAATGTCCTCCCTACCCTTCTGCTACTGTAACATACTTCCTACCCCTCTGCTACTGTAACGTTCCTTCCTACCCCTCTGCTACTGTAATATACTTCATACACTTCTCCTACTGTAATGTTCCTTTCTACCCCTCTGCTACTGTAACGTTCCTTCCTACCCCTCTGCTACTGTAATGTACTTCATACACTTCTGCTACTGTAATGTTCATTCCTACCCCTCTGCTACTGTAACATACTTCCTACCCCTCTGCTACTGTAATGTCCTTCCTACCCCTCTGCTACTGTAACATACTTCCTACCCCTCTGCTACTGTAATGTCTTTCCTACCCCTCTGCTACTGTAACATACTTCATACCCCTCTGCTACTGTAACATACTTTCCTACCCCTCTGCTACTGTAACGTACTTCATACCCCTCTGCTACTGTAATGTACTTCATACCCTTCTGCTACTGTAATGTTACTTCCTACCCCTCTGATATTGTAATGTCCTTCCTACCCCTCTGCTATTGTAATGTCCTCCCTACCCCTCTGCTACTGTAACGTACATCCAACCCCTCTGCTACTGTAAAGTACATCCTACCCCTCTGCCACTGTAACGTACATCCTACCCCTCTGCTACTGTAACGTACATCCTACCCCTCTGCTACTGTAAAGTACATCCTACCCCTCTGCTACTGTAACGTAGATCCTACCCCTCTGCCACTGTAATGTCCTTCCTACCCCTCTGCTACTGTAACGTACTTCCTACCCCTCTGCTACTGTAACGTACATCCTACCCTTCTGCTACTGTAACGTACATCCTACCCCTCTGCTACTGTAAAGTACTTCCTACCCCTCTGCTACTGTAAAGTACTTCCTACCCCTCTGCTACTGTAACGTACTTCCTACCCCTCTGCCACTGTAACGTACATCCTACCCTTCTGCTACTGCAACGTATATCCTACCCTTCTGCTACTGTAACATACTTCCTACCCCTCTGCTACTGTAACGTTCCTACCTACCCCTCTGCTACTGTAACGTACATCCTACCCCTCTGCCACTGTAATGTACTTCATACACTTCTGCTACTGTAATGTTCCTTTCTACCCCTCTGCTACTGTAACGTTCCTTCCTACCCCTCTGCTACTGTAATGTACTTCATACACTTCTGCTACTGTAATGTTCATTCCTACCCCTCTGCTACTGTAACATACTTCCTACCCCTCTGCTACTGTAACATACTTCCTACCCCTCTGCTACTGTAATGTCTTTCCTACCCCTCTGCTACTGTAACATACTTCCTACCTCTCTGCTACTGTAACGTACTTCATACCCCTCTGCTACTGTAACATTCTTTGCTAGCCCTCTGCTACTGTAACGTACTTCATACCCCTCTGCTACTGTAATGTACTTCATACCCTTCTGCTACTGTAATGTTACTTTCTACCCCTCTGATATTGTAATGTCCTTCCTACCCCTCTGCTATTGTAATGTCCTCCCTACCCCTCTGCTACTGTAACGTACAACCTACCCCACTGCTACTGTAATGTACTTCATACACTTCTGCTACTGTAATGTTCCTTTCTACCCCTCTGCTATTGTAACGTTCCTTCCTACCCCTCTGCTACTGTAACATACTTCCTACCCCTCTGCTACTGTAACGTACTTCATACCCCTCTGCTACTGTAACGTACTTCATACCCTTCTGCTACTGTAATGTTACTTCCTACCCCTCTGATATTGTAATGTCCTTCCTACCCCTCTGCTATTGTAATGTCCTCCCTACCCTTCTGCTACTGTAACATACTTCCTACCCCTCTGCTACTGTAACGTTCCTTCCTACCCCTCTGCTACTGTAATGTACTTCATACACCTCTCCTACTGTAATGTTCCTTTCTACCCCTCTGCTACTGTAACGTTCCTTCCTACCCCTCTGCTACTGTAATGTACTTCATACACTTCTGCTACTGTAATGTTCATTCCTACCCCTCTGCTACTGTAACATACTTCCTACCCCTCTGCTACTGTAATGTCCTTCCTACCCCTCTGCTACTGTAACATACTTCCTACCCCTCTGCTACTGTAATGTCTTTCCTACCCCTCTGCTACTGTAACATACTTCATACCCCTCTGCTACTGTAACATACTTTCCTACCCCTCTGCTACTGTAACGTACTTCATACCCCTCTGCTACTGTAATGTACTTCATACCCTTCTGCTACTGTAATGTTACTTCCTACCCCTCTGATATTGTAATGTCCTTCCTACCCCTCTGCTATTGTAATGTCCTCCCTACCCCTCTGCTACTGTAACGTACATCCAACCCCTCTGCTACTGTAAAGTACATCCTACCCCTCTGCCACTGTAACGTACATCCTACCCCTCTGCTACTGTAACGTACATCCTACCCCTCTGCTACTGTAAAGTACATCCTACCCCTCTGCTACTGTAACGTAGATCCTACCCCTCTGCCACTGTAATGTCCTTCCTACCCCTCTGCTACTGTAACGTACTTCCTACCCCTCTGCTACTGTAACGTACATCCTACCCTTCTGCTACTGTAACGTACATCCTACCCCTCTGCTACTGTAAAGTACTTCCTACCCCTCTGCTACTGTAACGTACTTCCTACCCCTCTGCCACTGTAACGTACATCCTACCCTTCTGCTACTGCAACGTATATCCTACCCTTCTGCTACTGTAACATACTTCCTACCCCTCTGCTACTGTAACGTTCCTACCTACCCCTCTGCTACTGTAACGTACATCCTACCCCTCTGCCACTGTAATGTACTTCATACACTTCTGCTACTGTAATGTTCCTTTCTACCCCTCTGCTACTGTAACGTTCCTTCCTACCCCTCTGCTACTGTAATGTACTTCATACACTTCTGCTACTGTAATGTTCATTCCTACCCCTCTGCTACTGTAACATACTTCCTACCCCTCTGCTACTGTAACATACTTCCTACCCCTCTGCTACTGTAATGTCTTTCCTACCCCTCTGCTACTGTAACATACTTCCTACCTCTCTGCTACTGTAACGTACTTCATACCCCTCTGCTACTGTAACATTCTTTGCTAGCCCTCTGCTACTGTAACGTACTTCATACCCCTCTGCTACTGTAATGTACTTCATACCCTTCTGCTACTGTAATGTTACTTCCTACCCCTCTGATATTGTAATGTCCTTCCTACCCCTCTGCTATTGTAATGTCCTCCCTACCCCTCTGCTACTGTAACGTACAACCTACCCCACTGCTACTGTAATGTACTTCATACACTTCTGCTACTGTAATGTTCCTTTCTACCCCTCTGCTATTGTAACGTTCCTTCCTACCCCTCTGCTACTGTAACATACTTCCTACCCCTCTGCTACTGTAACGTACGTCATACCCCTCTGCTACTGTAACGTACTTCATACCCTTCTGCTACTGTAATGTTACTTCCTACCCCTCTGATATTGTAATGTCCTTCCTACCCCTCTGCTATTGTAATGTCCTCCCTACCCCTCTGCTACTGTAACGTACAACCTACCCCTCTGCTACTGTAACGTACATCCTACCCCTCTGCTACTGTAACGTACATCCTACCCCTCTGCTACTGTAACGTTCCTTCCTACCCCTCTGCTACTGTAATGTACTTCATACACCTCTCCTACTGTAATGTTCCTTTCTACCCCTCTGCTACTGTAACGTTCCTTCCTACCCCTCTGCTACTGTAATGTACTTCATACACTTCTGCTACTGTAATGTTCATTCCTACCCCTCTGCTACTGTAACATACTTCCTACCCCTCTGCTACTGTAATGTCCTTCCTACCCCTCTGCTACTGTAACATACTTCCTACCCCTCTGCTACTGTAATGTCTTTCCTACCCCTCTGCTACTGTAACATACTTCATACCCCTCTGCTACTGTAACATACTTTCCTACCCCTCTGCTACTGTAACGTACTTCATACCCCTCTGCTACTGTAATGTACTTCATACCCTTCTGCTACTGTAATGTTACTTCCTACCCCTCTGATATTGTAATGTCCTTCCTACCCCTCTGCTATTGTAATGTCCTCCCTACCCCTCTGCTACTGTAACGTACATCCAACCCCTCTGCTACTGTAAAGTACATCCTACCCCTCTGCCACTGTAACGTACATCCTACCCCTCTGCTACTGTAACGTACATCCTACCCCTCTGCTACTGTAAAGTACATCCTACCCCTCTGCTACTGTAACGTAGATCCTACCCCTCTGCCACTGTAATGTCCTTCCTACCCCTCTGCTACTGTAACGTACTTCCTACCCCTCTGCTACTGTAACGTACATCCTACCCTTCTGCTACTGTAACGTACATCCTACCCCTCTGCTACTGTAAAGTACTTCCTACCCCTCTGCTACTGTAACGTACTTCCTACCCCTCTGCCACTGTAACGTACATCCTACCCTTCTGCTACTGCAACGTATATCCTACCCTTCTGCTACTGTAACATACTTCCTACCCCTCTGCTACTGTAACGTTCCTACCTACCCCTCTGCTACTGTAACGTACATCCTACCCCTCTGCCACTGTAATGTACTTCATACACTTCTGCTACTGTAATGTTCCTTTCTACCCCTCTGCTACTGTAACGTTCCTTCCTACCCCTCTGCTACTGTAATGTACTTCATACACTTCTGCTACTGTAATGTTCATTCCTACCCCTCTGCTACTGTAACATACTTCCTACCCCTCTGCTACTGTAACATACTTCCTACCCCTCTGCTACTGTAATGTCTTTCCTACCCCTCTGCTACTGTAACATACTTCCTACCCCTCTGCTACTGTAACGTACTTCATACCCCTCTGCTACTGTAACATTCTTTGCTAGCCCTCTGCTACTGTAACGTACTTCATACCCCTCTGCTACTGTAATGTACTTCATACCCTTCTGCTACTGTAATGTTACTTCCTACCCCTCTGATATTGTAATGTCCTTCCTACCCCTCTGCTATTGTAATGTCCTCCCTACCCCTCTGCTACTGTAACGTACAACCTACCCCACTGCTACTGTAATGTACTTCATACACTTCTGCTACTGTAATGTTCCTTTCTACCCCTCTGCTATTGTAACGTTCCTTCCTACCCCTCTGCTACTGTAACATACTTCCTACCCCTCTGCTACTGTAACGTACGTCATACCCCTCTGCTACTGTAACGTACTTCATACCCTTCTGCTACTGTAATGTTACTTCCTACCCCTCTGATATTGTAATGTCCTTCCTACCCCTCTGCTATTGTAATGTCCTCCCTACCCCTCTGCTACTGTAACGTACAACCTACCCCTCTGCTACTGTAACGTACATCCTACCCCTCTGCTACTGTAACGTACATCCTACCCCTCTGCTACTGTAACGTACATCCTACCCCTCTGCTACTGTAACGTACTTCATACCCCTCTGCTACTGTAACGTACATCCTACCCCCCTGCTACTGTAACGTACATCCTACCCCTCTGCCACTGTAACGTACATCCTACCCCTCTGCTACTGTAATGTCCTTCCTACCCATCTGCTACTGTAACGTCTATCCTACCCCTCTGCTACTGTAATGTTCCTTTCTACCCCTCTGCTACTGTAACGTTCCTTCCCACCCCTCTGCTACTGTAACATACTTCCTACCCCTCTGCTACTGTAACGTACTTCATACCCCTCTGCTACTGTAACGTACTTCATACCCTTCTGCTACTGTAATGTTACTTCCTACCCCTCTGATATTGTAATGTCCTTCCTACCCCTCTGCTATTGTAATGTCCTCCCTACCCCTCTGCTACTGTAACGTACAACCTACCCCTCTGCTACTGTAACGTACATCCTACCCCTCTGCTACTGTAACGTACATCCTACCCCTCTGCTACTGTAACGTACATCCTACCCCTCTGCTACTGTAACGTACATCCTACCCCTCTGCTACTGTAACGTACTTCATACCCCTCTGCTACTGTAACGTACATCCTACCCCCCTGCTACTGTAACGTACATCCTACCCCTCTGCCACTGTAACGTACATCCTACCCCTCTGCTACTGTAATGTCCTTCCTACCCATCTGCTACTGTAACGTCTATCCTACCCCTCTGCTACTGTAATGTCCTTCCTACCCTTCTGCTACTGTAACGTACATCCTACCCCTCTGCTACTGTAACGTATATCCTACCCCTCTGCTACTGTAACGTACATCCTACCCCTCTGCTACTGTAAAGTACATCCTACCCCTCTGCCACTGTAACGTACATCCTACCCCTCTGCTACTGTAACGTACATCCTACCCCTCTGCTACTGTAAAGTACATCCTACCCCTCTGCTACTGTAACGTACTTCCTACCCTTCTGCTACTGTAATGTACTTCCTACCCCTCTGCTACTATAACGTACATCCTACCCCTCTGCTACTGTAAAGTACATCCTACCCCTCTGCCACTGTAACGTACATCCTACCCCTCTGCTACTGTAACGTACATCCTACCCCTCTGCTACTGTAAAGTACATCCTACCCCTCTGCTACTGTAACGTAGATCCTACCCCTCTGCCACTGTAATGTCCTTCCTACCCCTCTGCTACTGTAACGTACTTCCTACCCCTCTGCTACTGTAACGTACATCCTACCCCTCTGCTACTGTAACGTACATCCTACCCCTCTGCTACTGTAATGTCCTTCCTACCCCTCTGCTACTGTAACATACTTCCTACCCCTCTGCTACTGTAATGTACTTCCTACCCCTCTGCTACTGTAACATACTTCCTACCCCTCTGCTACTGTAATGTCTTTCCTACCCCTCTGCTACTGTAACATACTTCCTACCCCTCTGCTACTGTAACGTACTTCATACCCCTCTGCTACTGTAACATTCTTTCCTAGCCCTCTGCTACTGTAACGTACTTCATACCCCTCTGCTACTGTAATGTACTTCATACCCTTCTGCTACTGTAATGTTACTTCCTACCCCTCTGATATTGTAATGTCCTTCCTACCCCTCTGCTATTGTAATGTCCTCCCTACCCCTCTGCTACTGTAACGTACAACCTACCCCACTGCTACTGTAATGTACTTCATACACTTCTGCTACTGTAATGTTCCTTTCTACCCCTCTGCTACTGTAACGTTCCTTCCTACCCCTCTGCTACTGTAACATACTTCCTACCCCTCTGCTACTGTAACGTACTTCATACCCCTCTGCTACTGTAACGTACTTCATACCCTTCTGCTACTGTAATGTTACTTCCTACCCCTCTGATATTGTAATGTCCTTCCTACCCCTCTGCTATTGTAATGTCCTCCCTACCCCTCTGCTACTGTAACGTACAACCTACCCCTCTGCTACTGTAACGTACATCCTACCCCTCTGCTACTGTAACGTACATCCTACCCCTCTGCTACTGTAAAGTACATCCTACCCCTCTGCCACTGTAACGTACATCCTACCCCTCTGCTACTGTAACGTACATCCTACCCCTCTGCTACTGTAAAGTACATCCTACCCCTCTGCTACTGTAACGTACTTCCTACCCTTCTGCTACTGTAATGTACTTCCTACCCCTCTGCTACTATAACGTACATCCTACCCCTCTGCTACTGTAAAGTACATCCTACCCCTCTGCCACTGTAACGTACATCCTACCCCTCTGCTACTGTAACGTACATCCTACCCCTCTGCTACTGTAAAGTACATCCTACCCCTCTGCTACTGTAACGTAGATCCTACCCCTCTGCCACTGTAATGTCCTTCCTACCCCTCTGCTACTGTAACGTACTTCCTACCCCTCTGCTACTGTAACGTACATCCTACCCCTCTGCTACTGTAACGTACATCCTACCCCTCTGCTACTGTAATGTCCTTCCTACCCCTCTGCTACTGTAACATACTTCCTACCCCTCTGCTACTGTAATGTACTTCCTACCCCTCTGCTACTGTAACATACTTCCTACCCCTCTGCTACTGTAATGTCTTTCCTACCCCTCTGCTACTGTAACATACTTCCTACCCCTCTGCTACTGTAACGTACTTCATACCCCTCTGCTACTGTAACATTCTTTCCTAGCCCTCTGCTACTGTAACGTACTTCATACCCCTCTGCTACTGTAATGTACTTCATACCCTTCTGCTACTGTAATGTTACTTCCTACCCCTCTGATATTGTAATGTCCTTCCTACCCCTCTGCTATTGTAATGTCCTCCCTACCCCTCTGCTACTGTAACGTACAACCTACCCCACTGCTACTGTAATGTACTTCATACACTTCTGCTACTGTAATGTTCCTTTCTACCCCTCTGCTACTGTAACGTTCCTTCCTACCCCTCTGCTACTGTAACATACTTCCTACCCCTCTGCTACTGTAACGTACTTCATACCCCTCTGCTACTGTAACGTACTTCATACCCTTCTGCTACTGTAATGTTACTTCCTACCCCTCTGATATTGTAATGTCCTTCCTACCCCTCTGCTATTGTAATGTCCTCCCTACCCCTCTGCTACTGTAACGTACAACCTACCCCTCTGCTACTGTAACGTACATCCTACCCCTCTGCTACTGTAACGTACATCCTACCCCTCTGCTACTGTAACGTACATCCTACCCCTCTGCTACTGTAACGTACTTCATATCCCTCTGCTACTGTAACGTACTTCATATCCCTCTGCTACTGTAACGTACATCCTACCCCTCTGCCACTGTAACGTACATCCTACCCCTCTGCTACTGTAACGTCTATCCTACCCCTCTGCTACTGTAACGTCTATCCTACCCCTCTGCTACTGTAATGTCCTTCCTACCCTTCTTCTACTGTAACGTATATCCTACCCCTCTGCTACTGTAACGTATATCCTACCCCTCTGCTACTGTAACGTACATCCTACCCCTCTGCTACTGTAAAGTACATCCTACCCCTCTGCCACTGTAACGTACATCCTACCCCTCTGCTACTGTAACGTACATCCTACCCCTCTGCTACTGTAAAGTACATCCTACCCCTCTGCTACTGTAACGTACTTCCTACCCTTCTGCTACTGTAATGTACTTCCTACCCCTCTGCCACTGTAACGTACATCCTACCCTTCTGCTACTGTAACGTAGATCCTACCCCTCTGCCACTGTAATGTCCTTCCTACCCCTCTGCTACTGTAACGTACTTCCTACCCCTCTGCTACTATAACGTACATCCTACCCCTCTGCTACTGTAAAGTACATCCTACCCCTCTGCCACTGTAACGTACATCCTACCCCTCTGCTACTGTAACGTACATCCTACCCCTCTGCTACTGTAAAGTACATCCTACCCCTCTGCTACTGTAACGTAGATCATACCCCTCTGCCACTGTAATGTCCTTCCTACCCCTCTGCTACTGTAACGTACTTCCTACCCCTCTGCTACTGTAACGTACATCCTACCCCTCTGCTACTGTAACGTACATCCTACCCCTCTGCTACTGTAATGTCCTTCCTACCCCTCTGCCACTGTAACGTATATCCTACCCCTCTGCTACTGTAAAGTACATCCTACCCCTCTGCCACTGTAACGTACATTCTACCCCTCTGCTACTGTAACGTACATCCTACCCCTCTGCTACTGTAAAGTACTTACTACCCCTCTGCTACTGTAACGTACTTCCTACCCTTCTGCTACTGTAATGTACTTCCTACCCCTCTGCCACTGTAACGTACATCCTACCCTTCTCCTACTGTAACGTAGATCCTACCCCTCTGCCACTGTAATCTCCTTCCTACCCCTCTGCTACTGTAACGTACTTCCTACCCCTCTGCTACTATAACGTACATCCTACCCCTCTGCTACTGTAACGTACATCCTACCCCTCTGCTACTGTAATGTCCTTCCTACCCCTCTTCCACTGTAACGTACATCCTACCCTTCTGCTACTGCAACGTAGATCCTACCCTTCTGCTACTGTAACATACTTCCTACCCCTCTGCTACTGTAACGTTCCTTCCTACCCCTCTGCTACTGTAATGTACTTCATACACTTCTCCTACTGTAATGTTCCTTTCTACCCCTCTGCTACTGTAACGTTCCTTCCTACCCCTCTGCTACTGTAATGTACTTCATACACTTCTGCTACTGTAATGTTCATTCCTACCCCTCTGCTACTGTAACATACTTCCTACCCCTCTGCTACTGTAATGTCCTTCCTACCCCTCTGCTACTGTAACATACTTCCTACCCCTCTGCTACTGTAATGTCTTTCCTACCCCTCTGCTACTGTAACATACTTCATACCCCTCTGCTACTGTAACATTCTTTCCTACCCCTCTGCTACTGTAACGTACATCCTACCCCTCTGCCACTGTAATGTACTTCATACACTTCTGCTACTGTAATGTTCCTTTCTACCCCTCTGCTACTGTAACGTTCCTTCCTACCCCTCTGCTACTGTAATGTACTTCATACACTTCTGCTACTGTAATGTTCATTCCTACCCCTCTGCTACTGTAACATACTTCCTACCCCTCTGCTACTGTAATGTACTTCCTACCCCTCTGCTACTGTAATGTCTTTCCTACCCCTCTGCTACTGTAACATACTTCCTACCCTTCTGCTACTGTAACGTACTTCATACCCCTCTGCTACTGTAACATTCTTTCCTAGCCCTCTGCTACTGTAACGTACTTCATACCCCTCTGCTACTGTAATGTACTTCATACCCTTCTGCTACTGTAATGTTACTTCCTACCCCTCTGATATTGTAATGTCCTTCCTACCCCTCTGCTATTGTAATGTCCTCCCTACCCCTCTGCTACTGTAACGTACAACCTACCCCACTGCTACTGTAATGTACTTCATACACTTCTGCTACTGTAATGTTCCTTTCTACCCCTCTGCTACTGTAACGTTCCTTCCTACCCCTCTGCTACTGTAACATACTTCCTACCCCTCTGCTACTGTAACGTACTTCATACCCCTCTGCTACTGTAACGTACTTCATACCCTTCTGCTACTGTAATGTTACTTCCTACCCCTCTGATATTGTAATGTCCTTCCTACCCCTCTGCTATTGTAATGTCCTCCCTACCCCTCTGCTACTGTAACGTACAACCTACCCCTCTGCTACTGTAACGTACATCCTACCCCTCTGCTACTGTAACGTACATCCTACCCCTCTGCTACTGTAACGTACATCCTACCCCTCTGCTACTGTAACGTACATCCTACCCCTCTGCTACTGTAACGTACTTCATACCCCTCTGCTACTGTAACGTACATCCTACCCCCCTGCTACTGTAACGTACATCCTACCCCTCTGCCACTGTAACGTATATCCTACCCCTCTGCTACTGTAATGTCCTTCCTACCCATCTGCTACTGTAACGTCTATCCTACCCCTCTGCTACTGTAATGTCCTTCCTACCCTTCTGCTACTGTAACGTACATCCTACCCCTCTGCTACTGTAACGTATATCCTACCCCTCTGCTACTGTAACGTACATCCTACCCCTCTGCTACTGTAAAGTACATCCTACCCCTCTGGCACTGTAACGTACATCCTACCCCTCTGCTACTGTAACGTACATCCTACCCCTCTGCTACTGTAAAGTACATCCTACCCCTCTGCTACTGTAACGTACTTCCTACCCTTCTGCTACTGTAATGTACTTCCTACCCCTCTGCCACTGTAACGTACATCCTACCCTTCTGCTACTGTAACGTAGATCCTACCCCTCTGCCACTGTAATGTCCTTCCTACCCCTCTGCTACTGTAACGTACTTCCTACCCCTCTGCTACTATAACGTACATCCTACCCCTCTGCTACTGTAACGTACATCCTACCCCTCTGCTACTGTAATGTCCTTCCTACCCCTCTGCCACTGTAACGTACATCCTACCCTTCTGCTACTGTAACGTACATCCTACCCCTCTGCTACTGTAAAGTACTTCCTACCCCTCTGCTACTGTAACGTACTTCCTACCCCTCTGCCACTGTAACGTACATCCTACCCTTCTGCTACTGCAACGTAGATCCTACCCTTCTGCTACTGTAACATACTTCCTACCCCTCTGCTACTGTAACGTTCCTACCTACCCCTCTGCTACTGTAACGTACATCCTACCCCTCTGCCACTGTAACGTACATCCTACCCCCCTGCTACTGTAACGTACATCCTACCCCTCTGCCACTGTAACATACATCCTACCCCTCTGCTACTGTAATGTCCTTCCTACCCCTCTGCTACTGTAACGTCTATCCTACCCCTCTGCTACTGTATAATCCTTCCTACCCCTCTGCTACTGTAACGTTTATCCTACCCCTCTGCTACTGTAACGTACATCCTACCCCTCTGCTACTGTAACGTACATCCTACCCCTCTGCTACTGTAAAGTACATCCTACCCCTCTGCCACTGTAACGTACATCCTACCCCTCTGCTACTGTAACGTACATCCTACCCCTCTGCTACTGTAAAGTACATCCTACCCCTCTGTTACTGTAACGTACTTCCTACCCTTCTGCTACTGTAATGTACTTCCTACCCCTCTGCCACTGTAACGTACATCCTACCCTTCTTCTACTGTAACGTAGATCCTACCCCTCTGCCACTGTAATGTCCTTCCTACCCCTCTGCTACTGTAACGTACTTCCTACCCCTCTGCTACTATAACGTACATCCTACCCCTCTGCTACTGTAACGTACATCCTACCCCTCTGCTACTGTAATGTCCTTCCTACCCCTCTGCCATTGTAACGTACATCCTACCCTTCTGCTACTGTAACGTACATCCTACCCCTCTGCTACTGTAAAGTACTTCCTACCCCTCTGCTACTGTAACGTACTTCCTACCCCTCTGCCACTGTAACGTACATCCTACCCTTCTGCTACTGCAACGTAGATCCTACCCTTCTGCTACTGTAACATACTTCCTACCCCTCTGCTACTGTAACGTTCCTACCTACCCCTCTGCTACTGTAACGTACATCCTACCCCTCTGCCACTGTAACGTACATCCTACCCCCCTGCTACTGTAACGTACATCCTACCCCTCTGCCACTGTAACATACATCCTACCCCTCTGCTACTGTAATGTCCTTCCTACCCCTCTGCTACTGTAACGTCTATCCTACCCCTCTGCTACTGTATAATCCTTCCTACCCCTCTGCTACTGTAACGTTTATCCTACCCCTCTGCGACTGTAACGTATATCCTACCCCTCTGCTACTGTAAAGTACATCCTACCCCTCTGCCACTGTAACGTACATTCTACCCCTCTGCTACTGTAACGTACATCCTACCCCTCTGCTACTGTAAAGTACTTACTACCCCTCTGCTACTGTAACGTACTTCCTACCCTTCTGCTACTGTAATGTACTTCCTACCCCTCTGCCACTGTAACGTACATCCTACCCTTCTGCTACTGTAACGTAGATCCTACCCCTCTGCCACTGTAATGTCCTTCCTACCCCTCTGCTACTGTAACGTACTTCCTACCCCTCTGCTACTATAACGTACATCCTACCCCTCTGCTACTGTAACGTACATCCTACCCCTCTGCTACTGTAACGTACATCCTACCCTTCTGCTACTGCAACGTAGATCCTACCCTTCTGCTACTGTAACATACTTCCTACCCCTCTGCTACTGTAACGTTCCTTCCTACCCCTCTGCTACTGTAATGTAATTCATACACTTCTGCTACTGTAATGTTCATTCCTACCCCTCTGCTACTGTAACATACTTCCTACCCCTCTGCTACTGTAATGTCCTTCCTACCCCTCTGCTACTGTAACATACTTCCTACCCCTCTGCTACTGTAATGTCTTTCCTACCCCTCTGCTACTGTAACATACTTCCTACCCCTCTTCTACTGTAACGTACTTCATACCCCTCTGCTACTGTAACATTCTTTCCTACCCCTCTGCTACTGTAACGTACTTCATACCCCTCTGCTACTGTAATGTACTTCATACCCTTCTGCTACTGTAATGTTACTTCCTACCCCTCTGATATTGTAATGTCCTTCCTACCCCTCTGCTATTGTAATGTCCTCCCTACCCCTCTGCTACTGTAACGTACATCCTACCCCTCTGCTACTGTAAAGTACATCCTACCCCTCTGCCACTGTAACGTACATCCTACCCCTCTTCTACTGTAACGTACATCCTACCCCTCTGCTACTGTAAAGTACATCCTACCCCTCTGCTACTGTAACGTAGATCCTACCCCTCTGCCACTGTAATGTCCTTCCTACCCCTCTGCTACTGTAACGTACTTCCTACCCCTCTGCTACTGTAACGTACATCCTACCCCTCTGCTACTGTAACGTACATCCTACCCCTCTGCTACTGTAATGTCCTTCCTACCCCTCTGCCACTGTAACGTACATCCTACCCTTCTGCTACTGTAACGTACATCCTACCCCTCTGCTACTGTAAAGTACTTCCTACCCCTCTGCTACTGTAACGTACTTCCTACCCCTCTGCCACTGTAACGTACATCCTACCCTTCTGCTACTGCAACGTAGATCCTACCCTTCTGCTACTGTAACATACTTCCTACCCCTCTGCTACTGTAACGTTCCTACCTACCCCTCTGCTACTGTAACGTACATCCTACCCCTCTGCCACTGTAACGTACATCCTACCCCTCTGCTA
This sequence comes from Salmo salar, assembly GCF_965601325.2. Lineage (NCBI taxonomy): Eukaryota > Metazoa > Chordata > Actinopteri > Salmoniformes > Salmonidae > Salmo > Salmo salar. The sequence goes on along the minus strand of NC_138306.1, from coordinate 17,551,000 downwards.
CTGTAATGTCCTTCCTACCCCTCTGCTACTGTAACGTCTATCCTACCCCTCTGCTACTGTAATGTCCTTCCTACCCCTCTGCTACTGTAAAGTACATCCTACCCCTCTGCCACTGTAACGTACATCCTACCCCTCTGCTACTGTAACGTACATCCTACCCCTGTGCTACTGTAAAGTACTTCCTACCCCTCTGCTACTGTAACGTACTTCCTACCCTTCTGCTACTGTAATATACTTCCTACCCCTCTGCCACTGTAACGTACATCCTACCCTTCTGCTACTGTAACGTAGATCCTACCCCTCTGCCACTGTCATGTCCTTCCTACCCCTCTGCTACTGTAACGTACTTCCTACCCCTCTGCTACTATAACGTACTTCCTACCCCTCTGCTACATTAACGTACATCCTACCCCTCTGCTACTGTAATGTCCTTCCTACCCCTCTGCCACTGTAACGTACATCCTACCCTTCTGCTACTGTAACGTACATCCTACCCCTCTGCTACTGTAAAGTACTTCCTACCCCTCTGCTACTGTAACGTACTTCCTACCCCTCTGCCACTGTAACGTACATCCTACCCTTCTGCAACGTAGATCCTACCCTTCTGCTACTGTAACATACTTCCTACCCCTCTGCTACTGTAACGTTCCTACCTACCCCTCTGCTACTGTAACGTACATCCTACCCCTCTGCCACTGTAACGTACATCCTACCCCCCTGCTACTGTAACGTACATCCTACCCCTCTGCCACTGTAACATACATCCTACCCCTCTGCTACTGTAATGTCCTTCCTACCCCTCTGCTACTGTAACGTCTATCCTACCCCTCTGCTACTGTATAATCCTTCCTACCCCTCTGCTACTGTAACGTTTATCCTACCCCTCTGCTACTGTAACGTACATCCTACCCCTCTGCTACTGTAACGTACATCCTACCCCTCTGCTACTGTAAAGTACATCCTACCCCTCTGCCACTGTAACGTACATCCTACCCCTCTTCTACTGTAACGTACATCCTACCCCTCTGCTACTGTAAAGTACATCCTACCCCTCTGCTACTGTAACGTACTTCCTACCCTTCTGCTACTGTAATGTACTTCCTACCCCTCTGCCACTGTAACGTACATCCTACCCTTCTTCTACTGTAACGTAGATCCTACCCCTCTGCCACTGTAATGTCCTTCCTACCCCTCTGCTACTGTAACGTACTTCCTACCCCTCTGCTACTATAACGTACATCCTACCCCTCTGCTACTGTAACGTACATCCTACCCCTCTGCTACTGTAATGTCCTTCCTACCCCTCTGCCACTGTAACGTACATCCTACCCTTCTGCTACTGTAACGTACATCCTACCCCTCTGCTACTGTAAAGTACTTCCTACCCCTCTGCTACTGTAACGTACTTCCTACCCCTCTGCCACTGTAACATACATCCTACCCCTCTGCTACTGTAATGTCCTTCCTACCCCTCTGCTACTGTAACGTCTATCCTACCCCTCTGCTACTGTATAATCCTTCCTACCCCTCTGCTACTGTAACGTTTATCCTACCCCTCTGCTACTGTAACGTACATCCTACCCCTCTGCTACTGTAACGTACATCCTACCCCTCTGCTACTGTAAAGTACATCCTACCCCTCTGCCACTGTAACGTACATCCTACCCCTCTGCTACTGTAACGTACATCCTACCCCTCTGCTACTGTAAAGTACATCCTACCCCTCTGCTACTGTAACGTACTTCCTACCCTTCTGCTACTGTAATGTACTTCCTACCCCTCTGCCACTGTAACGTACATCCTACCCTTCTTCTACTGTAACGTAGATCCTACCCCTCTGCCACTGTAATGTCCTTCCTACCCCTCTGCTACTGTAACGTACTTCCTACCCCTCTGCTACTATAACGTACATCCTACCCCTCTGCTACTGTAACGTACATCCTACCCCTCTGCTACTGTAATGTCCTTCCTACCCCTCTGCCACTGTAACGTACATCCTACCCTTCTGCTACTGTAACGTACATCCTACCCCTCTGCTACTGTAAAGTACTTCCTACCCCTCTGCTACTGTAACGTACTTCCTACCCCTCTGCCACTGTAACGTACATCCTACCCTTCTGCTACTGCAACGTAGATCCTACCCTTCTGCTACTGTAACATACTTCCTACCCCTCTGCTACTGTAACGTTCCTACCTACCCCTCTGCTACTGTAACGTACATCCTACCCCTCTGCCACTGTAACGTACATCCTACCCCCCTGCTACTGTAACGTACATCCTACCCCTCTGCCACTGTAACATACATCCTACCCCTCTGCTACTGTAATGTCCTTCCTACCCCTCTGCTACTGTAACGTCTATCCTACCCCTCTGCTACTGTATAATCCATCCTACCCCTCTGCTACTGTAACGTTTATCCTACCCCTCTGCTACTGTAACGTATATCCTACCCCTCTGCTACTGTAAAGTACATCCTACCCCTCTGCCACTGTAACGTACATTCTACCCCTCTGCTACTGTAACGTACATCCTACCCCTCTGCTACTGTATAGTACTTACTACCCCTCTGCTACTGTAACGTACTTCCTACCCTTCTGCTACTGTAATGTACTTCCTACCCCTCTGCCACTGTAACGTACATCCTACCCTTCTGCTACTGTAACGTAGATCCTACCCCTCTGCCACTGTAATGTCCTTCCTACCCCTCTGCTACTGTAACGTACTTCCTACCCCTCTGCTACTATAACGTACATCCTACCCCTCTGCTACTGTAACGTACATCCTACCCTTCTGCTACTGCAACGTAGATCCTACCCTTCTGCTACTGTAACATACTTCCTACCCCTCTGCTACTGTAACGTTCCTTCCTACCCCTCTGCTACTGTAATGTACTTCATACACTTCTGCTACTGTAATGTTCATTCCTACCCCTCTGCTACTGTAACATACTTCCTACCCCTCTGCTACTGTAATGTCCTTCCTACCCCTCTGCTACTGTAACATACTTCCTACCCCTCTGCTACTGTAATGTCTTTCCTACCCCTCTGCTACTGTAACATACTTCCTACCCCTCTTCTACTGTAACGTACTTCATACCCCTCTGCTACTGTAACATTCTTTCCTACCCCTCTCCTACTGTAACGTACTTCATACCCCTCTGCTACTGTAATGTACTTCATACCCTTCTGCTACTGTAATGTTACTTCCTACCCCTCTGATATTGTAATGTCCTTCCTACCCCTCTGCTATTGTAATGTCCTCCCTACCCCTCTGCTACTGTAACGTACATCCTACCCCTCTGCTACTGTAAAGTACATCCTACCCCTCTGCCACTGTAACGTACATCCTACCCCTCTTCTACTGTAACGTACATCCTACCCCTCTGCTACTGTAAAGTACATCCTACCCCTCTGCTACTGTAACGTAGATCCTACCCCTCTGCCACTGTAATGTCCTTCCTACCCCTCTGCTACTGTAACGTACTTCCTACCCCTCTGCTACTGTAACGTACATCCTACCCCTCTGCTACTGTAACGTACATCCTACCCCTCTGCTACTGTAATGTCCTTCCTACCCCTCTGCCACTGTAACGTACATCCTACCCTTCTGCTACTGTAACGTACATCCTACCCCTCTGCTACTGTAAAGTACTTCCTACCCCTCTGCTACTGTAACGTACTTCCTACCCCTCTGCCACTGTAACGTACATCCTACCCTTCTGCTACTGCAACGTAGATCCTACCCTTCTGCTACTGTAACATACTTCCTACCCCTCTGCTACTGTAACGTTCCTACCTACCCCTCTGCTACTGTAACGTACATCCTACCCCTCTGCCACTGTAACGTACATCCTACCCCTCTGCTACTGTAATGTCCTTCCTACCCCTCTGCTACTGTAACGTCTATCCTACCCCTCTGCTACTGTAATGTCCTTCCTACCCCTCTGCTACTGTAAAGTACATCCTACCCCTCTGCCACTGTAACGTACATCCTACCCCTCTGCTACTGTAACGTACATCCTACCCCTGTGCTACTGTAAAGTACTTCCTACCCCTCTGCTACTGTAACGTACTTCCTACCCTTCTGCTACTGTAATGTACTTCCTACCCCTCTGCCACTGTAACGTACATCCTACCCTTCTGCTACTGTAACGTAGATCCTACCCCTCTGCCACTGTAATGTCCTTCCTACCCCTCTGCTACTGTAACGTACTTCCTACCCCTCTGCTACTATAACGTACATCCTACCCCTCTGCTACTGTAACGTATATCCTACCCCTCTGCTACTGTAACGTACATCCTACCCTTCTGCTACTGCAACGTAGATCCTACCCTTCTGCTACTGTAACATACTTCCTACCCCTCTGCTACTGTAACGTTCCTTCCTACCCCTCTGCTACTGTAATGTACTTCATACACTTCTGCTACTGTAATGTTCATTCCTACCCCTCTGCTACTGTAACATACTTCCTACCCCTCTGCTACTGTAATGTCCTTCCTACCCCTCTGCTACTGTAACATACTTCCTACCCCTCTGCTACTGTAATGTCTTTCCTACCCCTCTGCTACTGTAACATACTTCCTACCCCTCTTCTACTGTAACGTACTTCATACCCCTCTGCTACTGTAACATTCTTTCCTACCCCTCTGCTACTGTAACGTACTTCATACCCCTCTGCTACTGTAATGTACTTCATACCCTTCTGCTACTGTAATGTTACTTCCTACCCCTCTGATATTGTAATGTCCTTCCTACCCCTCTGCTATTGTAATGTCCTCCCTACCCCTCTGCTACTGTAACGTACATCCTACCCCTCTGCTACTGTAAAGTACATCCTACCCCTCTGCCACTGTAACGTACATCCTACCCCTCTTCTACTGTAACGTACATCCTACCCCTCTGCTACTGTAACGTAGATCCTACCCCTCTGCCACTGTAATGTCCTTCCTACCCCTCTGCTACTGTAACGTACTTCCTACCCCTCTGCTACTGTAACGTACATCCTACCCCTCTGCTACTGTAACGTACATCCTACCCCTCTGCTACTGTAATGTCCTTCCTACCCCTCTGCCACTGTAACGTACATCCTACCCTTCTGCTACTGTAACGTACATCCTACCCCTCTGCTACTGTAAAGTACTTCCTACCCCTCTGCTACTGTAACGTACTTCCTACCCCTCTGCCACTGTAACGTACATCCTACCCTTCTGCTACTGCAACGTAGATCCTACCCTTCTGCTACTGTAACATACTTCCTACCCCTCTGCTACTGTAACGTTCCTACCTACCCCTCTGCTACTGTAACGTACATCCTACCCCTCTGCCACTGTAACGTACATCCTACCCCTCTACTACTGTAATGTCCTTCCTACCCCTCTGCTACTGTAACGTCTATCCTACCCCTCTGCTACTGTAATGTCCTTCCTACCCCTCTGCTACTGTAAAGTACATCCTACCCCTCTGCCACTGTAACGTACATCCTACCCCTCTGCTACTGTAACGTACATCCTACCCCTGTGCTACTGTAAAGTACTTCCTACCCCTCTGCTACTGTAACGTACTTCCTACCCTTCTGCTACTGTAATATACTTCCTACCCCTCTGCCACTGTAACGTACATCCTACCCTTCTGCTACTGTAACGTAGATCCTACCCCTCTGCCACTGTCATGTCCTTCCTACCCCTCTGCTACTGTAACGTACTTCCTACCCCTCTGCTACTATAACGTACTTCCTACCCCTCTGCTACTGTAACGTACATCCTACCCCTCTGCTACTGTAATGTCCTTCCTACCCCTCTGCCACTGTAACGTACATCCTACCCTTCTGCTACTGTAACGTACATCCTACCCCTCTGCTACTGTAAAGTACTTCCTACCCCTCTGCTACTGTAACGTACTTCCTACCCCTCTGCCACTGTAACGTACATCCTACCCTTCTGCTACTGCAACGTAGATCCTACCCTTCTGCTACTGTAACATACTTCCTACCCCTCTGCTACTGTAACGTTCCTACCTACCCCTCTGCTACTGTAACGTACATCCTACCCCTCTGCCACTGTAACGTACATCCTACCCCCCTGCTACTGTAACGTACATCCTACCCCTCTGCCACTGTAACATACATCCTACCCCTCTGCTACTGTAATGTCCTTCCTACCCCTCTGCTACTGTAACGTCTATCCTACCCCTCTGCTACTGTATAATCCTTCCTACCCCTCTGCTACTGTAACGTTTATCCTACCCCTCTGCTACTGTAACGTACATCCTACCCCTCTGCTACTGTAACGTACATCCTACCCCTCTGCTACTGTAAAGTACATCCTACCCCTCTGCCACTGTAACGTACATCCTACCCCTCTGCTACTGTAACGTACATCCTACCCCTCTGCTACTGTAAAGTACATCCTACCCCTCTGCTACTGTAACGTACTTCCTACCCTTCTGCTACTGTAATGTACTTCCTACCCCTCTGCCACTGTAACGTACATCCTACCCTTCTTCTACTGTAACGTAGATCCTACCCCTCTGCCACTGTAATGTCCTTCCTACCCCTCTGCTACTGTAACGTACTTCCTACCCCTCTGCTACTATAACGTACATCCTACCCCTCTGCTACTGTAACGTACATCCTACCCCTCTGCTACTGTAATGTCCTTCCTACCCCTCTGCCACTGTAACGTACATCCTACCCTTCTGCTACTGTAACGTACATCCTACCCCTCTGCTACTGTAAAGTACTTCCTACCCCTCTGCTACTGTAACGTACTTCCTACCCCTCTGCCACTGTAACGTACATCCTACCCTTCTGCTACTGCAACGTAGATCCTACCCTTCTGCTACTGTAACATACTTCCTACCCCTCTGCTACTGTAACGTTCCTACCTACCCCTCTGCTACTGTAACGTACATCCTACCCCTCTGCCACTGTAACGTACATCCTACCCCCCTGCTACTGTAACGTACATCCTACCCCTCTGCCACTGTAACATACATCCTACCCCTCTGCTACTGTAATGTCCTTCCTACCCCTCTGCTACTGTAACGTCTATCCTACCCCTCTGCTACTGTATAATCCTTCCTACCCCTCTGCTACTGTAACGTTTATCCTACCCCTCTGCTACTGTAACGTATATCCTACCCCTCTGCTACTGTAAAGTACATCCTACCCCTCTGCCACTGTAACGTACATTCTACCCCTCTGCTACTGTAACGTACATCCTACCCCTCTGCTACTGTATAGTACTTACTACCCCTCTGCTACTGTAACGTACTTCCTACCCTTCTGCTACTGTAATGTACTTCCTACCCCTCTGCCACTGTAACGTACATCCTACCCTTCTGCTACTGTAACGTAGATCCTACCCCTCTGCCACTGTAATGTCCTTCCTACCCCTCTGCTACTGTAACGTACTTCCTACCCCTCTGCTACTATAACGTACATCCTACCCCTCTGCTACTGTAACGTACATCCTACCCTTCTGCTACTGCAACGTAGATCCTACCCTTCTGCTACTGTAACATACTTCCTACCCCTCTGCTACTGTAACGTTCCTTCCTACCCCTCTGCTACTGTAATGTACTTCATACACTTCTGCTACTGTAATGTTCATTCCTACCCCTCTGCTACTGTAACATACTTCCTACCCCTCTGCTACTGTAATGTCCTTCCTACCCCTCTGCTACTGTAACATACTTCCTACCCCTCTGCTACTGTAATGTCTTTCCTACCCCTCTGCTACTGTAACATACTTCCTACCCCTCTTCTACTGTAACGTACTTCATACCCCTCTGCTACTGTAACATTCTTTCCTACCCCTCTCCTACTGTAACGTACTTCATACCCCTCTGCTACTGTAATGTACTTCATACCCTTCTGCTACTGTAATGTTACTTCCTACCCCTCTGATATTGTAATGTCCTTCCTACCCCTCTGCTATTGTAATGTCCTCCCTACCCCTCTGCTACTGTAACGTACATCCTACCCCTCTGCTACTGTAAAGTACATCCTACCCCTCTGCCACTGTAACGTACATCCTACCCCTCTTCTACTGTAACGTACATCCTACCCCTCTGCTACTGTAAAGTACATCCTACCCCTCTGCTACTGTAACGTAGATCCTACCCCTCTGCCACTGTAATGTCCTTCCTACCCCTCTGCTACTGTAACGTACTTCCTACCCCTCTGCTACTGTAACGTACATCCTACCCCTCTGCTACTGTAATGTCCTTCCTACCCCTCTGCCACTGTAACGTACATCCTACCCTTCTGCTACTGTAACGTACATCCTACCCCTCTGCTACTGTAAAGTACTTCATACCCCTCTGCTACTGTAACGTACTTCCTACCCCTCTGCCACTGTAACGTACATCCTACCCTTCTGCTACTGCAACGTAGATCCTACCCTTCTGCTACTGTAACATACTTCCTACCCCTCTGCTACTGTAACGTTCCTACCTACCCCTCTGCTACTGTAACGTACATCCTACCCCTCTGCCACTGTAACGTACATCCTACCCCTCTGCTACTGTAATGTCCTTCCTACCCCTCTGCTACTGTAACGTCTATCCTACCCCTCTGCTACTGTAATGTCCTTCCTACCCCTCTGCTACTGTAAAGTACATCCTACCCCTCTGCCACTGTAACGTACATCCTACCCCTCTGCTACTGTAACGTACATCCTACCCCTGTGCTACTGTAAAGTACTTCCTACCCCTCTGCTACTGTAACGTACTTCCTACCCTTCTGCTACTGTAATATACTTCCTACCCCTCTGCCACTGTAACGTACATCCTACCCTTCTGCTACTGTAACGTAGATCCTACCCCTCTGCCACTGTCATGTCCTTCCTACCCCTCTGCTACTGTAACGTACTTCCTACCCCTCTGCTACTATAACGTACTTCCTACCCCTCTGCTACTGTAACGTACATCCTACCCCTCTGCTACTGTAATGTCCTTCCTACCCCTCTGCCACTGTAACGTACATCCTACCCTTCTGCTACTGCAACGTAGATCCTACCCTTCTGCTACTGTAACATACTTCCTACCCCTCTGCTACTGTAACGTTCCTACCTACCCCTCTGCTACTGTAACGTACATCCTACCCCTCTGCCACTGTAACGTACATCCTACCCCTCTGCTACTGTAATGTCCTTCCTACCCCTCTGCTACTGTAACGTCTATCCTACCCCTCTGCTACTGTAATGTCCTTCCTACCCCTCTGCTACTGTAAAGTACATCCTACCCCTCTGCCACTGTAACGTACATCCTACCCCTCTGCTACTGTAACGTACATCCTACCCCTGTGCTACTGTAAAGTACTTCCTACCCCTCTGCTACTGTAACGTACTTCCTACCCTTCTGCTACTGTAATATACTTCCTACCCCTCTGCCACTGTAACGTACATCCTACCCTTCTGCTACTGTAACGTAGATCCTACCCCTCTGCCACTGTCATGTCCTTCCTACCCCTCTGCTACTGTAACGTACTTCCTACCCCTCTGCTACTATAACGTACTTCCTACCCCTCTGCTACTGTAACGTACATCCTACCCCTCTGCTACTGTAATGTCCTTCCTACCCCTCTGCCACTGTAACGTACATCCTACCCTTCTGCTACTGTAACGTACATCCTACCCCTCTGCTACTGTAAAGTACTTCCTACCCCTCTGCTACTGTAACGTACTTCCTACCCCTCTGCCACTGTAACGTACATCCTACCCTTCTGCTACTGCAACGTAGATCCTACCCTTCTGCTACTGTAACATACTTCCTACCCCTCTGCTACTGTAACGTTCCTTCCTACCCCTCTGCTACTGTAATGTACTTCATACACTTCTGCTACTGTAATGTTCCTTCCTACCCCTCTGCTACTGTAACGTTCCTTCCTTCCCCTCTGCTACTGTAATGTACTTCATACACTTCTGCTACTGTAATGTTCATTCCTACCCCTCTGCTACTGTAACATACTTCCTACCCCTCTGCTACTGTAATGTCCTTCCTACCCCTCTGCTACTGTAACATACTTCCTACCCCTCTGCTACTGTAATGTCTTTCCTACCCCTCTGCTACTGTAATGTCTTTCCTACCCCTCTGCTACTGTAACATACTTGCTACCCCTCTGCTACTGTAACGTACTTCATACCCCTCTGCTACTGCAACATTCTTTCCTACCCCTCTGCTACTGTAACGTACTTCATACCCCTCTGCTACTGTAATGTACTTCATACCCTTCTGCTACTGTAATGTTACTTCCTACCCCTCTGATATTGTAATGTCCTTCCTACCCCTCTGCTATTGTAATGTCCTCCCTACCCCTCTGCTACTGTAATGTCCTTCCTACCCCTCTGCTATTGTAATGTCCTCCCTACCCCTCTGCTACTGTAATGTACATCCTACCCCTCTGCTACTGTAATGTCCTTCCTACCCCTCTGCTACTGTAATGTCCTTCCTACCCCTCTCTCCTCATCTGCTTTCCTGTCTTCTGGATCCATCCCCCTCTCTCTGGAGGAGTGATGATGCTGTCTGTCTGCTCAGCTCAGATTCCCCTCAACCCGACATTTCGACATGTGGAAAAATAATGTTCCTGTCCGTCTGTCTCTTCACATCACAGACGTCCTGACTCCACTCCCTCTCTCTCTTACCCAAGACTGTGATTCTTTTATTTTCAAATCTGACTGTCCATCATGAACATCTTCTCTTTTATGTTCCCCACCTGTCTCAGACAGGAAGGAGAAGAGAGAAACCCAACGGCTCACAATATCCAAACTGACAGCATTGGCTGACACTGTAGACTGACATCAGAAGTGATGCTTGTTTTATACAGTATGTTCTTATTAAACAACACACAATATATACTGAACAAAAATATAAATGCAACATGCAACAATTTCAAAGGTTTTACTGAGTTACAGTTCATAGAAGGAAATCAGTCAATTGAAATAAATTCATTAGGCCCTAATCTATGGATTTTACATGGGTGGGTGGACCTGGGCAGGGGCGCAGCAATGGGTGGGACTGGGAGGGCATAGGTCCACCCACTTGGGAGCTAGGTTCACCCACTGGCGAGCCAAGCCAAGCCAATCATAATGAGTTTTTCCCCACAAAAGGGCTTTATTACAGACATAAATACTCCTCAGCACCATCCCTCCCCCTCCTCAGACGAGCCCACAGGTGAAGAAGATCCTAGGCTGGCATGGTTACACGTGGTCTGCGGTTGGATGTACTACCAAGTTCTCTAAAACGAGGAGGCGGCTTATTGTAGAGAAATAAACATTACATTCTCTGGCAACAGCTCTGGTGGACATTCCTGCAGTCAGCATGCCAATTGCACACTCCCTCAAAACTTGAGGCATCTGTGGCATTGTGTTGTGTGACAAAACAGGTCATATTAGAGTAGCCTTTTATTGTCCTCAGCACAAGGTGCACCTGTGTAATGATTATGCTGTTTAATCCACTTTTTGATATGCCACACCTGTCAGGTGGATTATTTTGGCAAAGGAGAAATACTCACTAACAGGGATGTAAACAAATCTGTGCATGAAATTTGAGACATAAGATGTTTGTGTGTTTGGAAAATTTCTGGGATCTTTCATTTCAGCTCATGGAAAATGTGACCAACACAACATTGATTAAACCAGCAAAAAATGGTTTAATCATTGTTGTTTCCATGTAATTTCAACAACAACAAAAATGTCATGCGATGATGTTGAATCAGTATGGAAAACTGATTGGATTTGCAAAAAGTCATCAACGTACGGGAATTTTGTCTTTTTTTAACCCAACTTTTAACCTAAATGCAATGGCAAGGTGGCATTTTTTGTTGATTTCAAGTTGAATTCATGTTAGTTGACAACTCAATCAAATGTAAATGAAAACTAAACGAACTGACGTCTGTGCCCAGTGGGATCCTAGTCCTTTAATCAGTCTTCTCCCAAATGATCTGAGCAATAGCGCCCCTTAAATTAAATCCTTCACCTTGACTCTCCATATAAATGTAATTCTGTCAACATAAGAGATATAAATAGATAGGGGTGTAACCATTCATAATCTACCTGAATATTTAAAGAGCTCTTTGGGCGACGAGGGAGAGAAAAGACTTGATCAATCGTCTTGAGTTCCACCTCCACAATCAGAAACATGATAATTAGAACTGGGGTATCATCTATTCTGCCACATTCACCATGTAGGATAATGATAACTTAATAAGACTCATGTTTAGGAGGTTTAACATTACAGTAGTAGCATGATAGCCTGGGCACCGGTCTGTTTCTATTCTCTTGCCAACTCCTTGTGGAATTGTCATGCCAAACATGTGAGCAGAAACATACTGGTACCCAGTCTAAAGGCTAGTAGCACTGCACTACAGCCTAATTCTAAAATCTACTCTCCTATCACAAATGCATCTAATAATATGTCCGGGCATTGACTGAGAGTGTTAGCTGTTGTTGTGTATGGAGGAACTCTTTTCTGCACTGAGAAATGTTAAGACCTTTTCACTGTCGCACTCAGCACAGTGTGTGAATGGTAATGTTCTTTACGAAGACATGCGCAGACGTCTCGGAACTACGCAAGCACATTAACAACAGTAAAGGGAAGAAAGGTGACAGGGAAGAACAATTTGATGAACACTGTAGAGACTGCAAAAACACAGTTGATGATAAATACAAGAAAATAAGGATAATCAAGTACGGGAAGAGGATAGGACAGGATAGGATAACTTTGGATAGGTTAATAAATTCTGAATCCTCATCAGTTTTCCACCTCTTCCCAAGCTGTTCTATTTTCAGTGTAAAACTAATTCATCTGGTGCTGGAAATGTTCCTCTGAAGGTTTACAATGAGCAATGATGGGAGATCAATGGCAATGCCTAAAAGGTAGGTGTGACTGTGAAAGCTAAAAAAAAAAAATGAGAGTGAGACAGTCATCTCATGCTCCCGCTACCAGTTACAAAAAATACCCCACGTCATATAGGGCTGATTTATGAAAATTATATTATTCATAGTAAGAAATGCGTATATGAAACAAAATGAGTAAAGGTAGCTTTAATTATGTACGTATTAGGAAATCTGTTTAACGTCAGAGACTGCTAAAGCTATGGGACATTACTGACTGGTTGGTTTGGGGCATTAATCATTACTTACACACAACAACACTAGGCTGGCAAGCAAACACAAACGTCTGTTTTCCCAAGATCCTGAACTTGTCATTGCAATGATCTGATGTTCAACTACACCTGAAAAGGGTACCTACTTCAAATCATGCATTGCACAACGACTGTATAGCTACAAAACGCATGTAAAGGAATTATGCTCTAGCCATTTTGTTGTTTTTCATCCCCAATCTAATAATCAATGTTGAACAGTGATACCAGTCCAGTACAGTTTGGGAACACTAGGCCCTACCATATGACTAGACCCGCCTCTGGTGTTTGAGAGGGACATTGCATTGACCACGATGTCACATATCTCCTGGGGGATACCTCCATGTGATTTGTGGAGCGGTAAGACTGATCAAGTGCTGTTGCCATCCTGCTTCTTTGCTAGATCAATTATACATGTAGGACTGGGCTTTATGAATGATGGAGACCTCCTCAAGTCATCCATACAGCTGCCCAAAGACACAGCCCTAGCCCCCCGTAGCCCTCAGAGGCCGGAATAAAGCAATCACTCTTCTCTACAGGACGACGCATTACACAGTACACACCCACACAATGATACACATGAATTGTACATGCCTGGACACAGAGACACATGTACTGTATCCAGTGTTGGGATTAGTTACTTGAAAAACTAATATATTACTTGTTACATTTCACAAAATGCGCTACTTTACCGCTTTGTGTGGAAAGTTACGCGTTATATTACTTTGCATTACTTTCATGAAAAAAAGTTCTCTAAATCTTACCATCTGTTTGACAGTCAGAGGGAGCAAGGCGAGCCACTCGCGCCCTACCAAAGATAGGCTGCTTACTAACTCAGGTTGGATCACTAGTTCCTCCTTTCATCTGTGGCGCTGCTTTCCTGTGCTAGTCTACAAGTGCTGTGCTATCATATGGGCTGCTTAATTAGCCATATATACTGTAAGCCAATCAAATCAAATTGTATTTGTCACATGCTTCGTAAACAACAAGTGTAGACTAACAGTGAAATGCTTCCTTATGGGCCTTTCCCAACAATGCAGAGAGAAAAATATAGAAATAATAGAAAAATAATAACACAAGGAATAAATGCACAATGAGTAATGATAACTTGGCTACATACAGGGGGTACCAGTACTGAGTCTATGTGCAAGGGTACGAAGTAACTGAGGTAGATATGTACATATTGGCAGGGATAAAGTGACTAGGTAACAGGATGGCAAGATGGTGCCGATGAATACGGTCTCTGGAGATAACATCAATGAATACGCCGACTCAATCACTAGATTTATACAAATAATGCATAGATGATGTGATCCCAATGGTGTCTTTCATAACATACCCGTGGATTGATGGCAGCCTTGTCTGGAAACTGAAGGAAAGAGATGCTGCTTATAAACACAGGAAAGTGACCGGAGACAATAGTATGGTTAAACAGTACAAATACGATCTACGCAGATCGATGAAGATGGCGAAACACAAGTATAGGGACAAAGTGGAGAAGAAATTCTGCACGTCGGACACGAGGCATATGTGGCGGGGGCTTCTAACGATCACGAATTACGAAAAGAAAGCCAGTGACATCACGGACACCAGCGCTGCACTGTTGAACAAGCTAAATACCTTTTTCTCCCGCTTCGAGCATCACAACTCTGAGCTGCAGAGGAGAGCCCCTGAAGAAAACGAGGGCTACGTGCTGACGGTCTCCACGGAGGAGTCAATCAAACTCGTTAACTCTCACAAGGCTGGGCCCAGACGGCATCCTTAGCCACGCCCTCAGAGCATGTGCACGTTTTTCGGACATTTTCAATCTCTCTCTAGCTCAGGCCGTTATCCCCACCTGCTTCAAGGTGTCCACTCCACTATCATCCCGTGCCCAAGAAATGGAAAGTAAGTGAACTGAATGAGTACCGACCCATAGCTACCGACCCGTAGCTAGTCAAAGACCACATCACCTCCTCCCTCCCCGACACACTTGACCCTCTCCAATTCGCCTACCCTAACAGATCCACGGACGTTGCAACCGCTATTGCACTGCACACTGCCCTCACCCACCTGGACATAAGGAATGCATATGTGAGGATAATGTTGATCGACTACAGATCATTCTTCAATACCACAGTGCCCTCTAAGCTCACCACAAAGTTCATGGCACTGGGACTGAACTCCTCCCTATGCAACTGGGTCCTGGACTTCCTGATGGGCCGCCCGCAGCTGGTGAAGGTAGGCAACATTACCTCCACACTGATCCTCAACATGGGGGCCCCACAAGGGTGCATCCTCAGTCCCCTCCTGTACTCCCTGTATATCCACGACTGCGTGGCCTCACACAGGTCCAACTCCATCATCAAGTTCGCTGACAACACGACAGTAGTAGGCCTGATTACCAACAACAACGAGACGGTCTACAGGGAAGAGGTAGGCACTCTGACGGCGTAGTGCAAGGTAAACAATCTCTCCTTCAACATCAGCAAAACAAAGGAGCTGATTGTGGACTTCAGGAGGAAGCCTTTGTGGAGACAGTCAAAAACGTTAAGTTCCTCAGTGTACACATCTCCGGGGAGCTGAAATGGTCAAACCTCACGGACACCCTGGTGAAGAAGGCACGACATCGATTCTTCAACCTCAGGATGCTGAAGAAATTTGGCCTGTCCCCGAGGGCCCTCACAGTGTTTTACAGGAGCACCATCAAGTGCTGCATCACAGCCTGGTACAGCAACTCTACCACCATTCACCGCAAGGCGCTACAGAAGGTGGTACGCTCAGCCGAACGCACCATTGGATGCACACTGCCTGCCCTCCAGGGCACCTACATCACTAGGTGATGCAGGAGGGCCAAGAAGATCATCAGGGACCCCAGCCATCTGAGCCCCAGACTGTCCTCCCCACTTCCATCACTCAGATGTGGGCAGTATACAGTAGGAGCATCATGGAAAAAACTGAAAGACTGGCCAATAGCTTCTACCCCCAGACCACCTTGCTGCTCCCCCTATGGACATTTAAAATGTTTAACCCCCACCTCAATGGAGATTTACCCTGCCCCCACCCAATGTACATTTAAATAACCACCACTAGTCAGCAATAATTTCTACTTTTAATTTTGATACTTAAGTATATTTAAAACCAAATACTTTGAGACTTTTACTCAAGTAGTATCTTACTGGCTTTGTGACTTTCACTTTTACTATGACAATTGGGTACTTTTTCCACCACTGATCGGTACTGCTTGCCATGCGATAGCAGAGAGGACAGTCTATGACCTGGGTGGATGAAGTCTTCCTCTGACACTGAGTGTTCTGGATGCATTTTTTTCAGAAGATTTCAATAGAAGAAAGTAGCAGATCCTGTATGACAGGGAGCTCGGCCCCAGTGATGTACTGGGACGTACGCACTACCCTCTGTAGCGCCTTGCGGTCAGATGCCAAGCAGTTGCCCTACCAAGCGGTGATGCAGCCAGTCAAGTTGCTCTCAATGGTCCACCTGTAGAACTTTTTGAGGATCTGAGGGTCCTTCTTCACGACTGTGTTGGAGTGTGTAGACCATAATCATTCCTTAGTGATGTGGACACCGAGGAACTTGAAGCTCTCAACCCGCTCTACTACAGCATTTTCAATGTCGATTGGGGCGTGCTTGGCCATCCCTTTCCTGCAGTCCATGATCAGCGTGGCAGATGTGTTGTTGTCTACCCTCACCACCTGGGGGCAGCCAGCCAGGAAGTCCAGGATCCAATTGCAGAGGGAGGTGTTCAGTCCCAGGGTCCTGAGCTTAGTGATGAGCTTGAGGGCACAATGTTGTTGAACGCTGATCTGTAGTCAATTAACAGCATTGCAATGGGGGCTCCAGAGTGGCGCAGTGGTCTAAAGCACTGCATCTCAGTGCTAGATGCGTCACTACAATTCGATTCCAGGCTGTATCACAACTGGCCGTGATTCGGCGGCACACAATTGGCCCAGTATCGTCCGGGTTAGGGTTTGGCCGGGATAGGCCGTCATTGTAAATAAGAATGTGTTCTTAACTGACTTGCTGAGTTAAATAAACACAAATGTGAGTGCTATGGGGCGATAGTCATTTAGACAGGTTACTTTGGCGTTCTTGGGCACAGATTCCTATCTTTTCATTCAAACATTTTCTCTCGAGCCGCCATTTCTGGTTATAGGCCGCAGGTACACAGACCCATAGAGATGTATAGAGGGCACACTTGCCACTGGACGGGAAAGCCCTCGATGGGCTTTGCTATCACAGAAGCGATCAGTGGCAAAGATCAGAGGTGCAAAGATCAGAGGTGCGCCCTCTATACATTTCTCCAAACAGCCTCGAGGACTAAATGAGGAAACAAGCCGAGATCAGATCATGGAAACACACACGGTAGAGGCATAATTCTGAAAGTAACTAAGTAGTACTGTTACTTATACTGAACAAAAATATAAGCGCAACATGTAAAGTGTTGGTCCCACGTTTCATGAGGTGAAATAAAAGATCCCAGAAATGTTCCATACGTACGAAATGCTTATTTCTCTCAAAATGTGTGCACACATTTTTTTACGTCCCTGTTAGTGAGCATTTCTCCTTTGCTTAAGACAATCCATCCACCTGACAGGTGTGGCATATCAAGAATCTGATCAAACAGCATGATCATTACACAGGTCCACCTTATGCTGGGGACAATAAAATGCCACTCTAAAATGTGCAGTTTTGTCACACAACACAATGCCACAGACATCTCAAGTTTTGAGGGAGGGTGCAATTGGCATGCTGACTGCAGGAATGTCCACCAGAGCTGTTACCAGATAATTGAATGCTCATTTCTCTACCATACGTCCATATGTATGTATGTCACGTCATTGAGATACAGTGTGAATATGACCCCTATTTATCTAAGTCAGTTTTTCCAATACTTTTGCTGAAAATAACCAGATAATTGTTCACAAAAACAAATATTACATCTCTTTTCCTTCTACTACTTTAGTTTAATTCTACATGTTTAGTTATATCCAATTGGGACTGACGTGCCTTCTTTAAATGGGAGAAGAAGCACAGTCAGGGTGCAGCACACTCTGTTATCTCTGGATGGGCCCACAACTGGGTGCTTGCCAATAAGTAAGATCTGATGGTATTGAGGGATCAAATCAAATCAAATTGTATTCATCACATGCAGGTTCAGCACTCCTCTGAAGGCTGAATAGCATCTTGAAACAGAGCGGCATACATAGTCCTGCCTCCTGCAGAGAGGTTGAAAGAGAAAAGTAGAGCGCAATGAATACTTGAGTGTTCTGGAGGCTGTGAAATTGAAAGGCCTCTCCCGATTTTTTTTCAGAAGATTTCAATAGAAGAAAGAATCAGGGCGTGCTTTTTAATCTCAACTTTTAGATTGATTGGTTGAATTTATGTGTGCAAATCAATGCGGCTCTGACAGACTCTTTTATGGTAATCCTCATGGCTACCTGACGCACAAAGAGGAGCACATGAGCCTTGTACAAAAAGGAAAAAAGTATAATCTCCAAAACAGAAGAACTTGACCTGATTTAAATGATAGTGTTTGACACCACGTGAAACAAGAGTGAAAATGAAGTGATGTTCGTCTAATCAAAGAAACAAGAAAATTATGATTTCCATGCTTTCTATTTGACAACTCTATCAAGAACATACTGTATGCTTAGTTTCATAATTCATCTAGGCCTTTATGTTTATGCCCATGATTCAAGGACATTTACAGTATCCCCAGCAAACAGAGGAAATCCTGAGGACATTGGGCAACAATCCCATTAGGTACCTTAAGTGTTTCAGCTACGTGACCCACTGACTTTCTGAAAACGTTCTAGGGACATTTGTCTAGTTCCCTGTAAGTTACCAGGACGTCACTGAGGACCATGTCAGGACTTTCCTTTTACTAGTCCTTAGGAGGTTGTGTGATGGTCCTGAGGGAATGTTCTCTGGGGGTCCTTTGTCTAGTACCCTGTGAATTACCAGGACGTCACTAAGGACCATATCATGACCATGTCAGGACCTTTTTAGGACGTTCTGAGGAATTTCATTTTACTAGTCCTTAGGACTTTGTGGGAGACGTTCTCTGGGAGACCTTTTTCTGGTCCCTGGTTTGTCCCAAGGATGTTTTTATGACATTCTTGGGATGTTGTGTCATTGTCCCCTGGAAGTTTTGTCTAGTTTGTCCCAGGGACGTCCCCGAGGAAGTTTTTAGAAAATTCTTGGAACGTTGTGTCATGGTCCCCTGAACGTTCTTAGGATGTTGTGCCATGGTCCACTGAACGTCCTTGGGACGTTGTGTCATGGTCCCCTGGAGGTTTTCTTCATGTGATGGTCCCAGGTGTCCCATAACATTATAAGTAAAGTAATGAAATGGTATGGGGGGTTTTAGTACACTGTTCAGCTAAAATAGTGTAAAAAATGTAATCAATGACAGTATGATTACAATTGACATGATCACTTAGTACTGACTTTTCAATATGAACCCACAACCTCTGGATTTGAGGTATGCTAATATTTCTGCTGCGCCACAAAGCTCAAAGCTCAAAGCTTGTAGAATCCCTTACACATTCATTACCTATAATACATCTCTGCACATAGTGAAATCGTGCCATCTCCACTGGTATTTTATTTATCCGTTAATCTGACTATTCTCGTATTTCAACAATTTGAGTTAGGGTTTTCAGTATAGTTGTCTAATGTTGGTGGGGCATATTATTATGTTTTAATGTTACTCATGAATCTCTATGATAAATATTATAGTTTTTCTTGAGTGTGTTTTTAACAAAGCTGAGATTTACTTTGAAGTGCAAAGTGTAGGAATAGGCCTACTACAGGTGAAATCAGTCGTTGCTACAGATATGGTGGCGTAGCAGGAAGATCGGAACGCCGTGAACCGAGAGGTTATGAGTTCAAATCCCAGGTGAGGACTGTGATCATGTACTGTATGTCAGTGTTTCAAATACTGTATGTAAGTTGAGAACACTGTTTTTGTGGGTCCCTAGCCTTGTCAAAAGACAAAGAGCTGAGAATTGATTTGTGGTCCACCAATCAGGGCCTTGATGGGCTTGGCAACAATTACAAGGGGTGATGTGTATGAAACTAGGGTGCGTGTGCCCTGGGTAAAAACATTTTTGGGAAGAATGTTTCTTTGTGACCATCAGGTGATGTCCCCGGGACAACCTGGGAACTAGACAAAAACCTACAGGGGACCATGACACAACATCCCATGAATGTCCTAAAAACGTCATGGGATGTCCTAAAAACTTCCTCGGGGATGTCCTTGGGACAAACCGGGAACTAGGCAAAACCTCCAGGGAACCATGACACAATGTCCCAAGAACATCCTCAAAACGTCCCCGGGGACATCCCCAGGACAAACTAGGAACTAGACAAAACCTCCAGGGGACCATGACACAATGTGCCAAGAACGTCCTCAGGGACTAGACAAACCTCCAGGGGACCATGACACAACGTCCTGGCCACTTTAGGCAACCATTTCCTAATGTTCCGGGGACTTCCTAACAACTAATGTTTGTTTGCAGGGTCTGTACTACAATATGTAAATCATATTTATTGTTTTCCCATTTAATTACAAGATAAGTTATCTACAAGGTTACGTATAGGCTAGGGGTATTTTATGTCCAGGCGTTCTACAGTCTCCCCCACCAAGACATATGGCACAGATAACTCCCTTTTACAGTGGAGGAAAAGCACCCAGATGCTGCAGTATTTATGGGTTAATCGATACGCAGTCAAGATGACACCATGTTCCTGTAACTTTCTGTCACCATGATGGCTCACTAATTTTGGAGAGGATGCTTTCCCCACCTCCGACAGGCACTGAGATGGTTTAATTTGGCAGTAAAAATGCCAATCAGCCAGTCACTGTCTGTTACTTGTTGTTCCTCGGGAGGTCATGATGAGGGTAAATCCATAGGAGGAAATATATACACATACTGCAGCTAGAGACACTTCTAACCCCTGACATCCCATTTGGGTTGTAATTTCATGTTGTTAAAGTGACTAGGCTGAGACTGCAGTCCCTGTGCTGTTAGAAGGGGGCATGGGCAGAACAGGGGGATTTATGCTTTAATTTGTGTGTGTGTGTGTGTGTGTGTGTGTGTGTGTGTGTGTGTGTGTGTGTGTGTGTGTGTGTGTGTGTGTGTGTGTGTGTGGGCCAGCTTTTGCTGACAGGGGTCAGTACCGGTCAAAAGCACAAGGGGAACCCAAAGACCTTGAAGGATTGTCCCAAGCCAAAGGGATGGGGGATATGAACATGGCCATGTAATCATTGCCCTGGTTCCAACACTAAAACACTAAGTTTTGATGATGTGCTATAACTGATAGTTGAATAGAAAAAGCAGCACTATACTTTCTGATCAATGCTTTCAAGGAAAATGGGAGGGACATACACGTAATATACCTACCCTCTTGTCTAATCACACTTGAATTACTTCACATTACAATAGGCTACCATGTACAAAATAATGTGCAAAACATTTTACAAGTTGGAATCTTATTTGGGAAATTGTTGACTAACCATTGTGAAAGGGATGTCTAATTAAGTTTTCAAATGCACTATGATTGTTAATATCGTTATTATTATAGAAAGAGGAGCAGGCAATATTTCCACCTTTTACATCTCCACCTATGACCTTTTGCATATCAAGCAAATTGACTTCTATTCCATTTTAACTGAAAATGTAGTTTAATTGTAGTTGTTTTATTAAAGTTAAAATAGAATACCATAGAACAGGTATTCCCAAATGGGGGTACGCCAAATAAAAATGTGATTCACATTTTAAAAAATTAACGTTTTTTTTATTTTTATAAAAAAAATAATTTCTTCACATTTTCAAACAGTCCATTTAGTAAGGCCCGCGTCCATAGAGATACATACCAGCTCTACTTGTAGTACTGCTACTACCAGCAGTACTACACCTGCACCTGTCGACAACACAAGTTGTTCTGCTTCCACGAGCACATCCAATGCTAGCATCAGTAATTCCATATTTGTTGTTAGCCCAGCTAGCATGGACACTGACATTTGTGAATCTGATGCAGCAGAAGAGCTACTGCCCCCTTACACGGGAAAGCACCGAACAACAGACAGGGAAGTTGGACCATTGAAGAGGCGCAAATATGATGAGAACTACATTGATTTGGGGTTCACTTATATTGGAAGTAGTGCCTTTCCTCAGCCACAGTGTGTTATATGTGCAAAAGTACTATCTCACAACTTGATGAAACCTTCACTCTTGTGCAGACATTTAGAAACGAAACATGCCAACTTAAAAATAAGCCACGCAAGTTTTTTGAAAGAGAATTAAGACTACTTTCGAGTAGTAAGACATGTATAAAAGCAACAGATACCATTAATAAGAAGGGGCTAGAAGCGTCTTATATGGTGAGCTACCGAGTGACTAGGACAGGCAAGCCCCGTACTATTGTGGAGGACTTAATTCTTCCTGCTGTCGCGGATATGGTTGGGACAATGCTAGGGGAAAAGGCCATAAAAACTATACAGACAATGCCTTCATCAAGCAACACTGTTTCACGACGCATCAGTGACACGGCAGGAGATGTTTTGAAACAATTACTGCTTCGCACACAAGCCAGTGAATTCTATACGTCACAGCTGGATGAGTCAACAGACGTGGCGGGCCTGGCACAGCTCCTGGTATATGTCTGTTAAGGTTTATGGGGGTCAATTAAGGAAGACATCCTCTTCTGCAAACCACTGGAAACCATGACAACAGGAGAGGATATTTTTAAAGTACTGGACAGCTTTGTGACATCAAATGGACTTTGGTGGTCAAGATGTGTTGGTATCTGTACTGATGGCACAAAAGCCATGACAGGGAGACATAGTGGAGTGGTAACGTGCAGTTGCTCCCGACGCCAACTGGGTACACTGCAGCATCCACCGAGAGGCTCTTGCTGCCAAGGGAATGTCTGACAGCTTGAAAGACATTTTGGACACTACAGTGAAAATGGTTATTAAAGCAAGGCCCCTGAACTCTCGTGTATTTTCTGCACTATGCAAGGATATGGAGAGTAAACATGTAACGCTTTTACAACATACAGAAGTGCACTGGATATCAAGGGGCAAAGTGTTGACACTGTTTTTTTTATTGAAAGACGGGCTTAAAGTTCTTTACTGACCATAATTTTCACTTGTCTGACCGCTTGCATGATGACGAGTTTCTCACACGATTGGCCTATCTGGGTGGCCTATCTGGGTGAATGATCTGAATCTAGGATTACAGGGACTCTCCGCAACTATATTCAACGTGCGGGACAAAATTGAGGCTATGATTAAGAAGTTGGAGCTCTTCTCTGTCTGCATTAACAAGGAGAACACACAGGTCTTTCCATCATTGTATGATTTTCTGTGTGCAAATTAACTCAAGCTTACGGACAATGTCAAATGTGATATAGCGAAGCACCTGAGTGAGTTGGGTGCGCCATTACGCAGGTACTTTCCTGAAACAGATGACACAAACAACTGGATTCGTTATCCCTTTCATGCCCTGCCTCCAGTCCATTTACCAATATCTGAACAAGAGAGCCTCATCGAAATTGCAACAAGCGGTTCTGTGACAATTGAATTTAATCAGAAGCCACTGCCAGATTTCTGGATTGGGCTGCGCTCAGAGTATCCTGCCTTGGCAAATCATGCTGTTAAGACACTGATGCCCTTTGCAACCACGCACCTATGTGAGAGTGGATTCTCGGGCCCTCACTAGCATGAAAACTAAATACAGGCATCGTTTAGCAGGCTTACAACGATGGCAAAAAACAACATTTGAAAGTGCGCTGACCCTGGTGCTAGAGGGGGTACGCAGCTGGAGGTTGAATGTTTGTAGAGGTACGGAACTATAAAAGTTTGAGAACCACTGCTATAGAACATTATAACCTTTAATCATATAGCCCTAGACTGGACAAAATATATTTCCATATCAAAACGTAAACTATTCTATACTGAACAAAAATATAAAAATGCAACACGCAACAATTTCAAGGATTTTACTGAGTTACAGTCAGTCAATTGAAATAAATAAATTAGGCCCTAATATATGGATTTCACATGACTCGGCAGTGGTGCAGGCCCAGCCTATCAGATGTAGTTTTTCCCCACAGAAAGGCTTTATTACAGACAGAAATACTCCTCAGTTTCATCAGCTGTCCGGGTGGCTGGTCTTAGACGATCCCTCAGGTGAAGCAGCCAGATGTGGAGGCCCTGTGTTGGCATGGTTACACGTGGTCTGCGGTTGTGAGGCCTGTTGGACGTACTGCCAAATTCTCTAAAACGACGTTGGAGGCGGCTTATGGTAGAGAAATTAACATTAAATTCTCTGGTAACAGCTCTGGTGGACATTCGTGCAGATAGCATGCCAATTGCACGCTCCCTCAAAACTAGATACATCTGTGGCATTGTGTTGTGTGACAAAACTGAACATTTTAGAGTGGTCTTTTATTGTCCCCGGCACAAGGTGCATCTATGTAAAGATGTTGCTGTTTAATTAGCTTCTTGATATGCCACACCGGTCTAGTGGATGGATTATCTTGGCAAAGGAGAAATGCTCACTGACA
Source organism: Salmo salar (assembly GCF_965601325.2). Classification (NCBI taxonomy): domain Eukaryota; kingdom Metazoa; phylum Chordata; class Actinopteri; order Salmoniformes; family Salmonidae; genus Salmo; species Salmo salar. The sequence continues at coordinate 17,526,282 of NC_138306.1, read as the reverse complement.
GGGATGTAAACATATTTGTGCACAAAATTGGAATGAAATAAGCTTTTTGTGTGTATAGAACATTTCTGGGATCTTTTATTTCAGCTCAGCATGGGACCAACACTTTACATGTAGCGTTTATATTTTTCTGTATAATTAGTGCTATCCGGGAACATTGGGATGTCCCTACCCTAAGCCCTAACCCTTACTCCAACCTTAACCCTTACCTTTTTAAACGTCAACTTCAATGGGGTGACGTCAGAGTTGGGCCCCCAATGATCTCGTTTAGACTTTTACATTCTAATTACTAGTCATTTGTTGTTACCAGTCAATAGATGTAGCCCACACATTGTTGACAGTAAAGAGAATAGGACTGCCTCGTGTCATAATGTCCCTCCCCTCTCGAGGTGTAAAGAGTTAACGGAGCAGTGGGTTTGCCCATTCTCATGTTTTGAGTGACGCGATCATCTATGAGACAAGAGAGGATCCGAGGCGGCCGCGTTTAACGCTGTTGACCACTACAGTCATTGCGCGCGGGGGGACGACAGACATTCGCCTTTTTTCCCCTTTTTTTTTTCGCGGACTTTTCTGTGCTATTTGACAACAATGCTCTTAGTTTTCCTACGGAGAATACTCACTGTATCGTGTATGAAGGCGTAATCGCGGTGTAGTGGAGCAGCTCGGATTCTACGAGGCCAAAGATAACTCTTCTTTGGGAAACCAAACATGCCGCGGCGGAAACAAGAAGCGCCCAAGCGCGCGGCAGGTACGTAGCCCACTACGACAGGAGTGGTTTTATTTGAAGCCATAGCAGCTCAAAGATTTGTTGTTCTCAATCTCAAACCTTTGGAGTTCCGTTTCCAGTATTTTTTTTTCATAGGAATACTAGTGCATCTAGTCGATGTATAGTATAGGCTAACTTGATTTGTAATAACACTTTGTAATACGAACCCACTATCCCAGGAGTAGCATACTAGTACTGTAACTGTAGGCCTATCCCTCGAATGTTACCATTTGTTTCCCCTCGTTACAAAGTAGCCATACTATTTGTCACAGTATCACCCACATCCGATGGCTGCAGTCAACTTTCCCCTTCCCATTGTTCCCATGGATAGTTTACTTTCCCGGTAAACGTTAACTTACCTTGGTGGAAGAATTAAAATGTGTGAAAAGTGTTCCGTCTGTAATAGCGAAATGCCCAACGCGGTGTCAATACTCTCTGAGTCTCTAGGGGATTTGAACATTTGATCCAAGCGGCTAACTTTGGAATTGGGAGGTGGAAGAATAACTTATGCTTTTTTTAATTGTATAAAATAAACAATTGGGTCCAGACGAAGAGATTGTGGACTGGAAGAAGGTATAATCGACAGTTGCCATGTCTGATTTGACAGTTGATTGATTAGCTGTCACCCGCTTTGATCTGTTTCTTCCCGATCTGCATCAGGAAATCATTCCCCCATGTTATGCAGCCCCATGACGTCACATTAAAAGCACTTTGAAAGCATTGTGTACCTACTCCCCCTGCAATGGTCAAGTGACTCACGAAAAAGCAGAGGGGTAAAGTGGTTTCACTGTCTGACACACACACACACAGCCTACAAACACACACATGCACACTAGGGGGGTTGTAAAATGAGAAGTGCACAATGTAATGGAGGGGAGGAATGGTTTTCTCTATTAGACCAGGCAGTCTAGGCCAGTAATCCAGTCTAGGAAGGCTTTGTTTCATGTTTGATTTAATTGTCTCTTCTCTGACAGGCCCATTCATCAATGGCTTTAATGGTCAATCAGAGACAGGCTGAGTGAGTGCTCCCATTCTGTTTAGCCATACGCTGGCCCAGGCTTTTATTTAATCAAAATGCCCCTGCCTAATGTACACACTCGCTCAGAGGGAGAGAGGGAGAACATAAAGAATGTCTGAAAGCTTTCTGATTTCAGAATGAGAAATATTTTTTCTAACTGTTCTTTTTTTGTCTTTTCTATCAACTTGTTCTGTCTCTCTGTTGAGGCAGGATCATGGGATGTTGTAATATAGACCCATTTTGTGTTTGTTGTGGAAATGTTAGGGAACTTTTAATGTCATTCTTTGTTCATTTATTCTTTCTTTTTACCTCCTTTTTTTGTCAGTGGGTCCCTCCAGCTGCAAGTTACAAAGTTGTCAACTGTTCAGTGGCACACAAAGGGTGATGATGAATTGATTGCAGCACAGAACATGGTGATGGAGAGAGCAAAGAAAACGATGACAGATGATGGGCCTTGATTAGGGACTTAGGGGGAAAGCAAGCCCACAGCAACCTTGAGACTTGCATGAAAAATCTCCTCTCTCGCTCTCATGTTCTCTATATCTCTCCATCTCTCACCCACTGTCCTTCCCCCTCCCCCTGAGCATTTTCCTAGAAAAAGCGAAGTTTTGCTTGCTTCATTAGACTTCACCTAATTAGCTGGAAAGGCTGATGGAGTCTTGACAGGCTTAATGATTGGAGATGACAAGTCTCTGTGTGCCCGGCCTCAACCAACGAGGTTTGCCACCACTTTGATGTAATCAAGTTGATATTACACAGTGCCTCCACTCCCGACGCAGCGCTAGCCTTTGGTCGTGCTGTAACTCAATTTTCCGCTGCAGGTGACAAATGGCCGTGTGTACCTGTGTGGGTCAGGTTTGAGTGCTTTTAACAACCAAGGGCAGGCTGACAGGAGAAACGCAAACAGCTGGGGAGGAAACTCCGGATGCATTCACATAGCTTATGATTAGCTTAGGCTGTAGGCCCAGGGGCAATGATGTTTTACATTAAAGCATTCTAGTGAGTGTACTCAGTGTAGTGACTGGGACCTAACAAGATGGCCCCTAGGTTAGCATCCTCACAGTTAGTGGCTCTATTTGGTATGTGTGTGCCTGCGTGGGTACTTGCGTGCGTGCATGTTTTGGTGTGATGTGTTTCTATGAATGCGAGTTATTTTTTTCAGCCAGGTATCGAGTCTCCTACTCAGGCCAGCGTAGTGAAATCCAGCCCCCTGCTCTAATCCGGCCTCCCTGTGCTCCAGTAATCTTTGTGAGCAGTTCCAGCAGTGCGGGGAGTTCTGGTTTAGACTGGGCTCTACGGCTAGAGGTCTCCTGTTTCTGCAGGGTCCGACCTATAGCTGCCAGGTCAGCTGTGGCAGCCATCGTGTGTGTGTGGGTGGGTGGTTTGGATGGCAGGGGTGATGAAAGGAATTGCAACCATAGAGGCTCCAGTGAGGAGTGTCAGTCATAGGCCATCGTTCCTCTGAACTCTTTCATCCCTCTACCTCTCCCTCCCTCTATCCCCTCCCTCTATCCCCCGCCCCCCCCCCCCCCCCCCCCATTGTTACTCACAACTGTTGTCGTCACTACAGCATCTCTTATACCGAGACAGAAATGTGCTCAGGTACTGTATATTATCATTACAGAGCACAGCACACACAGAACAAAAATACTAATTGAAATTGAAACCACATACGCTTACTTACAAACATGCTTATGGCCATATGAATTGCAGAGACCAGCAGAGATTGTTGTTTTATATCTGTCGGTGACTGCGTGTGTGTGTTCTGTATTTGTCATTACAGGAACGAGGGGGCATATGGGCTCGTAATTGTTCCACTAATAACAGGTAGGACTAGACCGTGCAGGTGCGAGTCTCAAGGAAGTTTTTTTTGTAGTTTTGTGGGCCGCGCCACCCGTGGCTAATGAAAGTTACTGTGTTTGGATTCTGTCAGGGTTGAGTCATGCCTGTGATCTATGTGTCTGATAAGTGCATACCTAATGAGGTTGCTGCGCCTGCCTACCATGCCGTTGAGGAGGGGTGGTTGACTGAGTGCTTCCCACAGGTATTGACAGACACCACCCAGTGTAATGATAACAATGCCACCCTAAACTGCCAGTGAAAGGGAGGGAGAGAGGTGGAACGGGCTTTTTTTTTAACCCCACTTGGCAGATGTCAGACCATGGGCCGGGCTCCAAAAGAGAAAAGGGAGTGAACCGAATCACAAAAAGAGTAAGCCATCCTCTTCCAGGGCCGGGACGATACCAGTATCACGATACTCATTAGTAACGTGGCAAGAAAACAAAACACGAAGCGGACTTAACTTCTTTAGGAAAACGGCCCTAATGTTGGAAACAAACATTAGGTTGTCATTCAGAATCGCATTTATTTATTTTCCAAGCTATAGCACACAATATTTCACATGCAGCACGTTTTTAAAGGACCAGTTTGATCTGCTGAATTTTTTTCATTTTTGCCATGGAAAAAAATAGTGCTACTGGCGTCTTCACAGCTCTACCCTCCTCAGATCAGGTTTCAGGGCCCTCATGTATGTGGAGTAGGCCTACGTAGATACTTTATAAAAATAGTCCCGCCATTCGTTGTTGTGATAGATGTAGCTGCGATATGGCAACATTTGGGGCAGTCTTGCTTACGCAAACCCTCAGCTCCCCTCCCAGAGGGCAACGCGTCAGAGCCTAGTGGGATGTGTGGTCTTTTCGGGAAACCGAGCCCGCTCTGGTCTTCAGGGGTCCTGAAACCGAATCCAGGAGGAGAATAGCCCAGCCATGCCAAAGAGCCGATTTCCTTTTCAACAGAGTCATTTATCACTGACCCACCCTTCGTTCCTGACACACTGACGTGTGTCATTTATCATACTGGCTTTAGCAGACACACAGGGAGGGAGGGAGAAAGAGCGAGCAAGAGAATGAAAGAGGAGAGAAGTAGATAGAGGGACTGAGAAAAACAAAGAGCGAGAGGGGGGAAGGAATTGAGAAAGAGGCAGAGTGAGTATACTTAGAAAAGGAGGAGAAAGAAAGTAACAAAGAGAAAAAGAACGGTTTTAAGAGTTTCTCACAACAGTATGGGACTGTACAAAATGCTGGAGAAAAGGTGGTGGGGAGGAGGACGACAACGGAAAGTGTTTTTAGATGACTGAGAGGATTAAGTTACGTGATGTTTTGATGAGTGACAGAATATTCTTCCATGAGTCTCTGGATGTTTGGTTATTGAATATATGATGCGTTTGTTGAGTGTGTGTGTGAATATGTATATGTGTGTATCCGAATGTGTGTAATTTACACCTTGTGTTACGATGCGTGTTCGCGTGTGTGCAATGGAGTTTGCGTGTGTGTGGCTGTGTGAGAGAGCGAGACAGTGTGCGCGACTGATGAGCGGGATGATGGGTATCACTCATGCTAGGCTGGCCTCCAAATGAACCCAAGCTGCTCTGCTATCCTGTGGTCCTAACCAGCACTCCCCAAGAGTAAAAAGCAGATTAATGATGGATACCAGGCTTATAGTGCCATTTATCATGGAGAATATTATTTAGGCTGGCCGTGTAGGCTGTAACTGGAGAGCAGGACGAGCAGAGTGGAAAGCCTTAGACAGACACTCACTGTGTGATGAATGACCGTGCTCTCTGGCGGAGTGTTACTAGACACCCGGGCCACAGCAGTTGGGCCAAATCATATGGCCCAGCTATAGTGGATGATATGACATTTATCCCTCAACTACACTACCCAGATTGCTTTGCCTGGAGGGTTCGGCCCTCTGAAAAAAAACTCGATCCCGTCTTTTATAAGCTAACAATGTGCTTGCAAATCATTTAATGGGAAAAATGTGCCTTGCTTCCTAGGCGTAAAAAAAAAAAAAAAGTTATGGTTAGTTTGAATGGATATTCAGTTTGATTAGTGTAGCGTAAATTAGAAATACAATGGACTAGATGTCTGACCAAAACCCTCCCATTTTACTGTGCCCATGTGGAGGTCAGCAGGCTTCTGCTCCTCCGTGCTTCGGGCAGTTACGCCACAATCATGAATAAAAGAGTACAGTGAGGGGTCAAGGCAAGGCCAGCTCCACTGCCTCCACTCTCGCTGCCTCCACTCTCTTCCACAATTAGAAAAAAGGTTGTTTTGTTTCTCTCTCCCGCCCCACACACACAGACACTGGTGTTGTGATTTATGGTGCCCATCCATCTTAGGGCCCTGTCCATCACCTCCTCGTTGCTAGGCGATCATCGCAGCAGCTGTTTGTTGGGAGTGGAGTGGGCCTTGAATGGTTGTCCCTTTGATGTGGTGAGAACATAACATCTGAGAGGGTCTCTATCTCTTTCTCCTCAGATTTGTTTGTGTGTGCGAGATCTTTGTCTTTGTACTGTAGCTGGTTGAATGTCAGATTAACCAATATACACTGTGTACAAAACATTAAGAACACCTAGGGTTATTGCGGTGACCATATTACCGCCACACCGGCAGACATGACCACAGTAAAACTCTATGTGACCGTTGAGTCACGGTAATCTCCTCTTATGCACTCTGGACATGTTAGTCAAAATCAAATACAATTTTATTAGTCACATGAATACAACAGGTGTAGACCTTACAGTGAAATGCCTGCTTATGAGCCTCTAACCAACAATGCAGTTAAAAAAAAATACAGATAAGAATAAGAGATAAAAGAAACAAGTAATTAAAGAGCAGCAGTAAAATAACAATAGCGAGACTGTATACAGGGGGTTACCAATACAGAGTCAATGTGTGGGGGCACCGGTTAGTTGAGGTAGTATATACATGTAGGTAGAGTTATTAAAGTAACTATGCATAGATGGCAACCGAGAGTAGCAGTAGTGTAATGAGGGGGGCACTGCAAATAGTCTGGGTGGCAATTTGACTAGATGTTCGGGAGTCTTATGGCTTGTGGGTAGAAGCTGTTTAGAAGCCTCTTGGACTTAGACTTGGCGCTCCGGTACCACTTGCCGTGCGGTAGCAGAGAGAACAGTATGACTAGGGTGGCTAGTCTTTGAGAAGTTTTAGGGCCTTCCTCTGACACCGCCTGGTATAGAGGTCCTGGATGGCAGGAAGCTTGGCCCCGGTGATGTACTGGACCGTTCGCACTACCCTCTGTAGTGCCTTGCGGTCGGAGGCAGAGCAGTTGCCATACCAGGCAGTGATTCAACCAGTCCGGCTGCTCTCGATGGTGCAGCTGTAGAACCTTTTGAGGATCTGAGGACCCATGCCAAATCTTGGAATGGGTTTTGTCGTGCCCTCTTCACGACTGTCTTGGTGTGCTTGGACCTTGTTAGTTTGTTGGCGATGTGGACACCAAGGAACTTAACTCTCAACCTGCTCCACTGCAGCCCCATCGATCAGAATGGGGGTGTGCTCGGTCCTCTTTTTCCTGTAGTCCACAATCCTCTCCTTTGTCTTGATCATGTTGAGGGAGAGCTTGTTGTCCTGGCACCACATGGCCAGGTCTCTGACCACCTCCCTATAGGCTGTCTTGTCGTTGTCGGTGATCAGGCCTACCACTGTTGTCATCGGCCAATTTAATGATGGTGTTGGAGTCGTGTCTGGCCGTGCAGGCATGAGTGGACAGGGAGTACAGGAGGGGACTAAGCACGCACCCCTGAGGAGCCCCTGTGTTGAGGGTCAGCGTGGCATATGTGTTGTTACCTACCCTTACCACCTGGGGGTGACCTGTCAGGAAGTCCAGGATCCAGTTGCAGAGGAAGGTGTTTAGTCCCAGGATCCTTCACTTTTTGATGAGCTTTGAGGGTACTATGGTGTTGAACGCTGAGCTGTAGTCAATGAATAGCATTTTCACATAGGTGTTCCTTTTGTCCAGGTGGGAAAGGGCACTGTGGAGTGCAATGGAGATTGCATCATCTGTGGATCTGTTGGGGCGGTATGCAAATTGGAGTGGGTCTAGGGTTTCTGGGATGATGGTGTTGTGAACCATGACTAGCCTTTCAAAGCACTTCATGGCTACAGACGTGAGTTCTACGGGTTGGTATTCATTTAGGCAGGTTACCTTAGTGTTCTTGGGCACAGGGACTATGGTGGTCTGCTTAAAGAATTTGCACGTCCTTGTAATCCGTCTGGCCCTGCGGCCTTGTGAATGTTGGCCTGTTTAAAGGTCTTAATCACATTGGCTGCGGACAGCATGATCACACAGTCTTCCGGGCACAGCTGGTGATCTCATGCATGTTTCAGTGTTATTTGCCTCAAAGCGAGCATAGAAGTAGTTTAGCTCATCTGGTAGGCCAGTGTCACTGGGCAGCTCTAGGCTGTGCTTCTCTTTTTAGTCTGTTTGCAAGCCATGGCACATGCGATGAGCGTCAGAGCTGGTGTAGTACGACTCGATGGTTCGTCGGAGGGCATAGCGGGATTTCTTATAAGCTTCCGGGTTAGAGTCCCGCTCCTTGAAAGCGGCAGCTTTAGCTCAGTTCGGATGCGGCCTGTAATCCATGGCTTCCGGTTGGGGTATGTACGTACGGTCACTGTGGGGACGACGTCATCAATGCACTTATTGATGAAGCCAATGACGTAGTTAGGAGTACCCAACTCACTATTGGCCTGGTACTCAGCGCTCTATTGTTCCTCTTATTTATTTATTTATTTATTTATTTATTATTTTTATTTCACCTTTATTTAATCAGGTTGGCCAGTTGAGAACAAGTTCTCATTTACAACTGTGACCTGGCCAAGATAAAGCAAAGCAGTGTGACAAAAACAACAACACAGTTACACATAAACAAACGTATAGTCAATAACACAAAGAAAAAAAATAGAAAGAATCTATGTACAGTGTGTGCAAATGTAGAAGAGTAGGGAGGTAGGCAATAAATAGGCCTCTAACCATTCTGACATCAATGCAAATACAATTGAAAATCACATCAAACATATCATCAAAACGGTATGTGCTTTTAAAACTCGCCTCACTGTGATTGATCACTTTTGAAGAAAGAAGTTCAACAACAGGTTGAAACTGAGTGGAAAACATGGTCATTGTGCATTTTGTTTCAAAGCCAAACACAATGAAATGGATAGCCTTTCTAAGATGGTGATTAATTCAAAACACCATATGCATATAAGAGCTTATGCATATGCAAAGGCCAAACACACATATATATATTTCTTTTTTTAATAATGATTGTGCCATTTATATAATATTCCTTTCTACAGCGTGCAGAGAGCGGGACTCTTTAGTTACTACAGATTTCACTTGGTTTCCCAAATTAAGTGCTGGGTGTAACTGCAGGAACAGGCAGCAAATAACCAGAGTAGGCTACCTGACATGAGTGAAACGAACCACCCGGAAAGTGGCCTCCATTCTCTGTTCCTGCACATGTAACCTTTATTTAACTAGGCAAGTCAGCTAAGAACAAATTCTTATTTACAATGACGGCCTACCAGGGAACACTGGGTTCACTGCCTTGTTCAGTGGTCAGAGCGACAGATTTGTCAGCTTGAGGATTCGATCCAGCAACCTTTGGGTTACTGGCCCAACGCTCTAACCTGCCGCCCATGTTATAATGGGCCATTCTAAATCCAAACTAATTTGACATATTAGTAAAGACAAGATTAACTTCAGAAAATATGATGACTTGATGAGAGAACAGGGTGTGCATAGCCAAACATCATACAGTAGGTCAACTTTTTTAAATGTAGATGTTCCAAAGGCTTGTATCTAGATGCTAAACCTGGCGGTTAATTACCGTGAGACCGCCAGTCTTTTGCACGACAATAACCAGCTGACAAAATGTCATGACCACCACAGCCCTAAGAACACCTTCATAATATTGAGTTGTACCCCTCAATTTGTCAGGGCATGGACTCTACAAGGTGTCGAAAGCGTTCCACAGGGATGCTGGCCCATGTTGACTCCAATGCTTCCCACAGTTGTCAAGTTGGCTGGATGTCCTTTGGGTGGTGGACCATTCTTGATGCACACAGGAAACTGTTGAGCATGAAAGATCCAGCAGCGTTGCAGTTCTTGACACAAACCAGTGCACCTGGGACCTACTACCATACCCTATTCAAAGGCACTTAAATCTTTTGTCTTGCCCATTCACCCTCTGAATGGCACACATACACTGAGTATACAAAACATTAAGAACACCTGCTCTTTCCATGACATTGACTGACCAGGTGAATCCAGGTGAACGCTATGATCCCTTATTGATGTCACTTGTTAAATCCACTTCAATCAGTGTAGATGAAGGGGAGGAGACGGGTTAAAGAAGGATTTTAAAGCTTTGCGACAGATTGTGTATGTGTGCCATTCAGAGAGTGAATGGGCTAGACAAAACATTTAAGTGCCTTTTGAACTGGGTATGGTAGTAGGTTCCAGGCGCAGCGGTTTGTGTCAAACTGCAACACTGCTGGGTTTTTCATGCTCAACAATTTCAATGTGTGTCAAGAATGGCACCCAATGGAAATCCAGCCAACTTCATACAAGTGTGGGAAGCATTGGAGTCAACATGGGCCAGCATCCCTGTGGAACTCTTTCGACACCTTGTAGAGTCCATACGCCAATTAATTGAGGCTGTGTTGAGGGCAAAAACATCCTTCTTTAACCTCTCTGGTATCATTGGGATGCTAGCGTCCCACCTCAACAACAACCAGTGAAATTGCAGGGCGCCAAATTCATAATTAAAAATCCTCAAACATACAAGTATTATACACAATTTTAAAGCTAAACTACTTGTTAATCCAACCACAGTGTCCGATTTCAAAAAGGCTTTACGGCAAAAGCACACCTTGCGATTATGTTAGGACAGCGCCTAGCCACAAGAAACCATACAGACATTTTCCAGCCAAGGAGAGGACTCACAAAAGTCAGAAATAGCGATTAAATGAGTCACTAACCTTTTGATCTTCATCTGGTGGCACTCCCAGGACTCCATGTTATACAAATGTTTGTTTTGTTCAATTAATTCCCTCTTTATGTCCAAAAACCTCTGTTTAAATTGGCACGTTATGTTCAGTAATGCATTGTCTCAAATAACATCCGGTGAAATTGCAGAGAGCCAAATCAATTTACAGAAATACTCATAATAAACATTGATGAAAGATACAAGTGTTATACATAGGATTAAAGATAAACTTCTTGTTAATCCAGCCACTGTGTCACATTTTAAAAAGGCTTTACGGCGAAAGCACACCATGCGATTATGTTAGGACAGCGCCTAGCCACAAAACACCATACAGACATTTTCCAGCAAAGGAGAGGACTCACAAAAGTCAGAAATAGCAATTAAATGAATCACTTACCTTTGATCTTCATCTGGTGGCACTCCCAGGACTCCATGTTACACAATAAATGTTCGATAATGTCCCTCTTTATGTCCAAAAACCTATTTTGTTGGTGCGTTTAGTTCAGTAATCCAAAGGTACAAAGCGCGCTCTCAACATCCAGACAAAGTCAAAAAAGTACAATAAAAGTTTGTAGTAACATGTCAAACGATGTTTAAAATCAATCCTCAGGTTGATTTTCTCATAAATAATCAATAACATTTCAACCAGACAAAAGCTTTGTCAATAGAAAAGGAGAAACAAGAAAGGTGAGCTCCCGATCAGGCGCTGGACTCATGTCTGGAAATGTCCACTGTCCACTCATTGAAAGTGCTGTATCTCCATAATTTTTCAGAGTAAAAGCCTGAAACAATGCCTAAAGACTGGCCAGATGTAGAAGAAGCCATAGAGATCATGAAATGGGTCCTAAGTCTTTGTATGGTGGATAGGCTTTCAATGGAAAAACAGCCTTTCAAAATAATAGTACTTCCTGGATGGATTTTGTTCAGGTTTTCACCTGCAGTTCTGTTATACTCACAGACATTATTTTAACAGTTTTGGATATGCATATCCTAGCTTCTGGGCCTGAGTAGCAGGCAGTTTAATTTGGGCACGCTTTTCATCCAAAATTCCGAATGCTGCCACCTACCCTAGTGAAGTTAACCTGTCCTCCCCTTCATTTACACTGATTTGAAGTGGATTTAACAATACCTCAATAAGTGACCTCAAGGAATCAGTGTTAATCTAGTCAGTCTGTCATGGAAAGAGCAGATGTTCTTAATGTTTTGTACGCAGTGTAGCTCAGGTCCTGAAGGTCTGTACACAGCTGTTGTAGGTCCAGTCATAACACAACAATGCAGCATTCTGGGAGTACAGTACAGTTTGATCTATCTGCCTGCCCAGTCTCTCTCGCTCGCTCTCTCAACATGGTACAGCATTGAGCCTCACCTGGAGTGAGAGGAATCTCTGTTTTTCCCATCTCCTTGAGCACACATCCTGCACTACAATCAGCGGACACAGTGTATTCAATCTTTCATTAGGGGGTAGAAAATAGGAACAGAATAGGAGGAACAGTGATGTACAGTAATAGACTGTTGTGAGCATCTCTTTCTGAGCAATCAAACACAGCCACATATTAGTAAATCTTTCTCTTAAGGTTATGACTTATGACACTATTTTCTACCATTTTGAGTGTTGGACTATGTTGTCTTACCTCCACCGACAGTTGAGAGAAACTCTATCTATTACTGGCCACCTCGATTCGGTCTTATGTAGCAAAATGTTTAATTGTTTTTTTTTTATACATTGGATGAAAGTAGTGAGCTAGAAAATTGTATATCATACACGGCAGTTAAGGAACAATGGGAAAGTAATTCTCCTTTGAAAGTTGATAAACTTGTAACCCCACTTTTGAGAAAATGGCCCTTGAATGTTTCAGCATCGTTTACACCCTCTTAAGCATTAGCCCCACCCATCTCTTTAAGGATTCACATGTGAGGCCATGTACTAAACAGAGTGAGTAGTTTAGTAAACAAAGATTTGAAGACTATAAAAGTGGTAAAAGTAGTAGCTTACAATAAGAAAAAACTCCAGGTAAAAATACAGTATCTAGTCCTTGCCCTATACCCTAATCTGATTTTGGTGCATTGTCAATGTTGTTCACATTACTGTCTCAGGTAACGCACACTATATCAAATAAAATCTATGTGGATGGGTCACTATTATCTAGACATGTACACATGTTAATGAAATACAATAGATGGCTGTAATCACCCCCAGACACACCTGGCTATCTTGATGGGTCATGTGATCATCTGGCAAAGTGGAGTCTTTTGTTTAGACATGGAGCTAGCTAGCTAAACAATGAACCGGCATAATCCCAACTCATATTACTACCAATACAAACATTGTCATAGCTGTAGTATGAATCTGCAGGTAGCTAAAGCTAATAACTAGGTTTAATGTTAGCTAGCTAACATTGGGCTACAACTAGCAATGCAAATATTTTCTGATTCTAATAACATTACGACACAGATCATACACGTAATGTTAGCTAGCAAGCTAACGTTCACTAGCTAGCTAATAGTACGCTGTAACTTGCAATGAACATGACTTTCTGACTTACAATATCTGAAAATGTAGCTAGACTCTTACCTGTATAAATGGATGAACACTTCACAGCAGACTGGAACCATTTTAACTCGTTTTTGTTTGTAGCTACATCTTGTTTGTTTGGCCAGTGTTGTCAAGTCACTCCAGTTCACACTGACTGTGGTGTGTGCAGAAATGATCCCATCACCTTTTCCAACTGATCTGTCGATAGCACCTGCTAAATTCAGGGCATTAATTTTGGAGGATTGTAGCAAAACATTTACATTTACGTCATTTAGCAGACGCTCTTATCCAGAGCGACTTACAAATTGATGCATTCACCTTAAAAACATTTGTAGTTCTCGATGGCTAACGTTATATCTTTCAAAAACGGCACGGTAGAAAGGGCTATCAACACATACTGAGCAGCTCACATTATAGACAGAAGTATGCTACATGGCAGACCAATCCAAACTCATCTCCCAGCATGTCCAGTCCATCCATTATCTCAGCCAATCATGGCTAGTGGGAAGGTTCCTGACTTTTTCTGTGGTTAAACCAACTAGGCTCGTAATTTAACAATTTTATTTGTATTTACAGATTGGAATACACGTTTATTATTATGGCACATGAAAGTTCACATGTTCCAGATGGCATTTCTGCCCCCCAAAAAAACACATTTTGATTTAAAACCAAATATATATTTATGTTCAAATGCCTCTCCTGTGAAGTAGTGACGTACGACATACGCCTAGTTTCCTGAAACGAGTCACATTTTTTTCTGACAGTGAGTATAATTTCACCTCATGCTACTCCCTCCTTCCTAGCAACAGGGGACACGAGGGGAATACCACCACAAGACCAAGGAGTGGTTAGCTTAGCATGACAAATGTTAAGGAATGAAGACATTTCATTTTACTTTCCCCACTGATCTTTGGACATTTTGATAGAACCAAACAAGACTGTTTTTGTATGGAATTACTCTAATCTATTTTAAAGCCTTGAGTCAGTCGACTGCTGGGAAACTGGAACTGGTGGAAGTCGGCGGTTTGCGGTTGTGTGATTTTTAGGCTGTGGTGACTTACTTCCTGGAGGTTCTAAGTGTTATTTAAGGCTCCTTCCTGTAAGTAAGGGCCCCCTGCCGAGGCGCTGTGTTGCTTTAAGGGCGAGAGGGCCCAGTTAAAGAACAAATGTCCGGAATGAGAAACGCCACAGCTGTGTAGTGAGGCCCTGCTTAACTCTCTACACTCTCAGTACCCTTACTGTGATCTATGATCATAACCTTACTGTAGAATGTTGTTCCCTACCACCTCATGATCCTCTATGGATGTTGCCACTTTGAAGCATATCTTAACGTTTTTCAGACTTACCTCTATTTTTATAGTTATCCGAAAAGCAGTCTATTGGGTGGGATAGAGGCAGGCTCATCATGTTCAATGAATGAATCCACTCTCTTCTCCCTTATTCCTCCTCCGTTTTTAACTCTAGCTGGCTGTTTTAGCTGGCCAACCCCTGGTTTCCTAGCTGTGGAACTGTTATTGTTGCGTGGTACAGTAGCAGAACGAGAGAGCTTACTGATGGCATCCCTTTCCTATGAATAGCCATTAGCCACATTTGCTTTGGTGCCAGCTATGATAGCCTAAGTCTGTAGCTTTAGGCTAGTCGATGGTTGGACCACCGACGAATATAACGCTCTCCTTCTTTTACTCCTTTTCCCTTCTCCTTCCTCTCCCTCTTTTCAGCTGTTCTGTGATCAGCTCCTGTAGCTAGCTGTAAGCTGCTATGTCATTCAGTGGTTGAAGTGCAGACTTGGGTAGTAGTGTCTTGATTACACATCCTGTTTACCCCAGTGTTGTGTGTGATTTGGCTCCCAGCTCTACTGGCTGTTTCCCCATCTGTGTGGAGGCTGAGTGAGGTGATCACTGTGGGCAGTGCAGGGAGCTGAGGGTGAACAGATCCACCCTTACTGTTGTTAAAAGCTGGTTACTTCAGGATGCATGTTTTTTGTTTTCTTTCATATTTTTTTTTCAGTTGAAGCCTTCACATTTTCTTGGGTCTTGCTTCCATCACTCACCAGCCTTTCCAGGACAGGGTGTGGCTCCTGGCTTTGACTAAATGATTACTGATCATGTACTAGGGTGTACCATCTATCATCAGAAGAGAGGGCCTGGTTTTGCGTCTTACTTTTGGTGTTTAGTCACAGTGCCTGTTTATCCCATGTTTCTTCCCTCTTAGAAAAAAAGGTGCTAGCTAGAACCATAAAGGGTTCTTTAGAACCTTACACCTCCACAAATAACCCTTTGATAATCATTGAGAGTGTAGCTAGCGATCTGTTAATTCTCCATAGGTGTATTCTTAATAATCATCATTTTTCTCAGAATGAACCCAACACACCCATCACATTTTATTAGAGTGATAAATCACCTCTGTTGTCAGTCAAGCTTGGGAGAATAATTGGATGGTGGTTGTCACCCATGGTGATGGATGATCAGTCATTGGGGATCAAATTAACAGATAGTGCTCAGATGTAATGGCTGTTTAGCATTTTAAATTGCCTGGGAGCGTTGACTGCTGGTCGCCCGTTTTTATTGCGATGTCCTTTCAGCCCACATCTTAGCCTTGCTTTCTTTGGCTGTCTAGACTTTAGACTAAGATGTTGGAATTCTGTTAATTTAAAAAATATATATTTGCATTAGGAAAGGCTTGCCAAAAATGACCACTTTCACCAAAAGTAGTCATGTACAACTAGAACAAAGGTTGAAAGGAATATGTGAAGCATGTTCATGATAGGTCATTGGTCAAGACTATGCGTGAACTAAGGACTTGTTGTTCAACCTGCCTGCTAATGCCAGAGTCATAACCTCAGTGATTGAACCTGACATCTGTGACCAGCTGCTCTGGATACAAACACATTAACGTAGCTACCTCATCCTGACTGTATTTCCTCCTTCAAATTAGACACTCGCACGAACACCATCCGGAGATCGGAGGAGAGAAAAAAACTTAAGACTGAGATATCTCCCCTGCTGGTTTGTCCGCCGAGCGGTGAGCGATTTACCTCCTCAGACCCCCCCCCCACCCCACCCCCTCCTTCACATTATCATAATTGTATCCAGGACATGAGGCCAGGGAAGTGATCATGTCATTTTATTTACACCCTGCTTGGCCCTCTTTACGAGCGGTGTGCCAGGCCCTGCCAAGAGCACGGGGCCTGGTGACATCTTTTGATCAGGGCTGTCGCAGAAGATCAGCGGAGACTGGCAGGTAATGGATACCCAGTGACAAACTAAATCTACGGGCAGGATGGGAGACTAGACCGCACCTGCCAGGTCCCTATTAGACTGGCCCTTTCAGTGGGGCTGCCTGCTGACACCCACCGCCCCCAGGGCCAACATCAGACCAGCGCCCACCGCCCAGCCGGCCCTGAGATTGGCTGTTAGCACAGGATATGGGAGTTATTCCAGCAATGCCGTTTTTGTTTAGACTGGATGTGTTTGTGTGTGTAAAGGGATTAGGGATTTGAAGTGTGTGTGTGTGTGTGTGTGTGCATAGCCAGAGTGTTCGCCTGTCATAAGTATACAAGATGTTCAGAACATCTTTGCTCATATTTTTTTTTTTGGGGGGGGGGGGGGGGGGTTGAGTCCATAATGAAGTGGACAGAAATGGAAGGGGCAAAGGGAGGAGGCTGACGTGACGTGTCCTTCGCCAAGACATTTGTCCCACTTAGCTGTGACAGTGTGTGGGTCCCGGGTGGGGGAGGGTCTGTCACTACAGGAGACCGTCACTCTCTGACGATGGGAGGGGGGGAGGGGGCGCTGAGGGAGGGTCGGTGTCCCCTGTGAACGGTCAGGGCCAGGCACCCAGCAAACGTACACACCTGTCTAAGGTGAGCCGAGGGCGCACACATGCAAAGTGACAGGTAGCTTATGTTTTGCCATCGTCTCTTACTCAACCTCGCACTCTTCTTATGTCTGTTTCTCTCTGAGGAAATGTCTCTGATGTCCTGTGTATGTGTGTTTGCCTAACACCAAGCACCTGTTAGCCTGCTCCAAAAAGCATTTCTAGTCTGTCTGTGATACTCATAATCACTATTGGTAATCTCTTGTGCCTCACTTCCATTTAGTTGACTTTGAAAGATGTCGTTCTAACATTTTAAATAGTCTTATCGTCATAAATCATATTTCCCTTTATTAGCAATGAGTAAAAATCCTGTGTCTGTGTCTCTGTCTGTGTGTGTCTCTGTCTGTGTGTGTCTCTGTCTGTGTGTGTGTCTCTGTCTGTGTGTGTGTCTCTGTCTGTGTGTGTGTCTCTGTCTGTGTGTGTGTGTCTCTGTCTGTGTGTGTGTCTCTGTCTGTGTGTGTGTCTCTGTCTGTGTGTGTGTCTCTGTCTGTGTGTGTCTGTGGAGACAGACGAGAGGCAGTTGAAGAGGCGTCAGACATATTAACTGACAGATGGAGGTTGATCCAACTCATTTATTACCCCAGAGGAGAATGCCACAGCACGATTGAGCTTCATTAATTTCCGATTTAGCTTTCATTTCAAGCTGTTGCGCCCTGAGATAAATAAAATGGCACATTGTGTTTTTGCCAAGATATTGTTTTTTTGTTTTTCCTCCCTATAAACAAAGTAAAGGAGAGAGTAGAGGAGAATCAGCTAGTTATATGTGTGGCTGGGGTAGTATATAAACACAGGCTTGTCTGGGAGGAAAATGACACCTTAACGGTTGATGAGGTGAAATGGGATGACTGTCATTTCTCAACTCGGCTTTCACTCGCCTCCCGCACAGATGGCTCATTTATCCTTGCGAGTCCTCAGGCGCCCGTAGTAGAGAAACTTTCTCTACAATAGTTCAACTAACACCCTGTGTGGGAAAGATGGGTCAGTCTGTGGACATCTGAGGGTTGGAATTAAGATGAGTGACTGGTTGATTGTGACGATTCGCTTGGAGTCCAGTAAAAATATGAAGAAACCATATACACTGAGTGTACAAAACATTAGGAACACCTCTTTCCATGAGACTGACCAGGTGAATGGAGTTGAAAGCTATGAACCCTTATTGATGTCACTTGTAGATGAAGGGGAGGAGACAGGTTAAAGAAGGATTTTTAAGCCTTGAGACAATTGAGACATGGATTGTGTGCGTGTGCCGTTCAGAGGGTGAATGGGCAAGGCAAAAAAATGTAAGTGCCTTTTAACAGGCTATGGTAGTAGGTGCCAGGCGCACCAGTTTGTGTCAAGAACTGTAACGCTGCTGGGTTTTTCACACTCAACAGTTTCCCGTGTGTATCAAGAATGGTCCACCACCCAAAGGAAATCTAGCCAAACTGTGGGAAACAGTGGCATCAACATGGGCCAGCCTCCCTGTGGAACACTTTCGGCACCTTTTAGTCCATGCCCCAAAGAATTGAGGCTGTGCCGAGGGCAAAAGGGGGTGCAACGCTATATTAGGATGATGCTCCTAATGTTTTGTACACTGAGTGTGTTCACACCTTCCTAATATTGAGTTTCACCCCCTTTGCCCTCAGAACAGCATCAGTTTGTCGGGGCATGGACTCTAAAAGGTGTCAAAAGCGTTCCACAGGGATGTTGGCCTATGTTCACTCCAATGCTTTTCAGTTGGCAGGATGTCCTTTGGGTGGTGGGCCATGCTTGATACCAGTGGAGGCTGCTGAGGGGAGGACGGCTCATAATAACGGCTGCAACGGATCTCATGGAATGAAATCAAACGCATAGAAACCATGTGTTTGATACTATTCTGCTACAGCCATTACCACGAGCCCGTCCTCCCCAATTAAGGTGCATCCAAACTCCTGCGCTTGATACACATGGGAAACTGTTGAGTGTGAAAAGCCCAGCAGCATTGTAGTTCTTGACACAAAGCAGTGCGCCTGGCACCTACTACCATACCCTGTTCAAAGGCACTTCGATCTTTTGTCTTGCCCATTCACCCTCTGAATGGCACACAAACACAATCCAATATCAATTGTCTCGAGGCTGAAAAATGCTTGTTTATTCTGTCTCCTCCCCTTCATCTACACTGATTGAAGTGGATTTAACAAGTGACATCCATAAGGGATCATAGCTTCACCTGGATTCACCTGGTCAGTCAGTCATGGAAAGAGCAGGTGTTCTTAATGTTTTGTTAACTCAGTGAATATATCATTTCAATGTAACATCATTTTC
Organism: Salmo salar; assembly: GCF_965601325.2. NCBI lineage: Eukaryota > Metazoa > Chordata > Actinopteri > Salmoniformes > Salmonidae > Salmo > Salmo salar. The sequence goes on along the minus strand of NC_138306.1, from coordinate 17,506,952 downwards.
ATGCTTTTCACCAAGTCCTCCAACCAGGGGACAGGGTAGTTTAAATAAAATAAAAAAAGTGATCAGATATGATGAAATTAATATTATTTGATAGACTAATTCTATCTGCTAATTTTATAGCTAATCTGTCCAGTGTGTTCAGTGGCCTTCATATAACACACCGTCTCTTCTGTTTCCCCTCCAGCTTACTCTCCAGAGGAGTTGGAGGAGATGAAGGAGCATGCGATGGAGGAGGTGGTGGAAGAAGAGGGTGTGGACTTTCAAGAGGACGGAGAGAGCTCAGAAAAGGACCTCCTCACCAATGAGCCACTGGGTGACCGGGACTCCATTGTTGGGGCCGAGCTCTGTGCTCAGGAGATGGACATTGAATCACACGTGAGCGAGGCCAGCGACCCCCTGTCAGACTTTGAGACCACCTCTGTCAACGCCGAGGAGATGCCTGTCAAAGAGCATCTGAACGGAGCAGGGGTGAGGCTGGACACTCCCTTGGCGCTGGACACTCCCTTGGCGCTGGACACTCCCTTGGCGCTGGACACTCCCTTGGCGCTGGACACTCCCTTGGCGCTGGACACCCTGGAACAGATGAAGACCATCTACTCCAGCTTCCTGACCAACACCTATTGGTCGCCCCTGAACTTTAACCCAACGCCAACTCAGACACTGACACCTGTGGAGAAGCCACCGCGGACTAGCAGCTCTAGCAGCAGCAGTAGCAGCAGCAGTAGTTATGACTGGCACCAGTCCGCAGTGGCTAAGTCCCTGCAGCAGCAGGCCTCTCAGAGCCGCCACCACCCTCATCCCTCAGAGCCCAGTCTCTTCAGCACAGTGCAGCTCCACAGACAGAACCCCAGACTGTACGGCAACATCTTCACTGGGGCCAGCAAGTTCCGCTGCAAGGGCTGCAGTGCCGCCTACGACACCCTGGTGGAGCTCACCGTGCACATGAACGACACGGGCCATTACCGCGATGACAACCATGAGAGGGGAGCCAACGGGGCCAAGGGGCACTGGTCCAAGCCTCGCAAGCGCTCCCTTCTGGAGATGGAGGGCAAGGAGGATGCCGCGAAGGTGCTGAAGTGCATGTACTGTGGCCATTCCTTCGAGTCCCTGCAGGACCTGAGCGTCCACATGATCAAGACCAAACACTACCAGAAAGTGCCTCTGAAGGAGCCACTGGCCCCTGTGGCAGCCAAAATGATCTCAAGGAAGAGAGGCCCACTCTCTGGGAGCCTGGACCTCCCTGGCTCCCCAAGCTCAAGAGAGGTGACCCCCAAACCCAAAGCCTCCCTGAGTGGTGACCCCAATGACCCCTCCCACAAGGTCTCCAACCCCTATATCACCCCCAGCAACCGCTTCGGCCACCAGAACGGCGCCAGCTATGCGTGGCAGTTCGAATCGCGCAAGTCCCAGATCCTCAAGTGCATGGAGTGCGGGAGTTCCCACAATACCCTGCAGGAGCTGACCGCCCACATGATGGTGACGGGTCACTTCCTCCGGGTCACCAATGGTAACCCCCCCAACAAGAGAGGAGGCAGGCCCGTCCCAGAGGCCACCTCCCCCAGCTCTGTACAGGCCACACCCCTCACACAGGAGGGGGTTCAGTCAATCCCATTGGCTCCTACATTCTCCCCCCCTCCACCCTCTGCCGTTTCACCCCTGGCCATCTCCCCTCCTCTCAAAGACATTAAGAAAGAGGAGACGGAGGACGAGTGTACCAAGGACATGGTCAGCCATGACAAGGTTTCGAACGGGGACGAGGATGAGGAGGTGGAGAAGTTTCACAACTCCACCAAGTATAACTATCTGACTGAGGAGGACCTGAAGGAGAGCCCCAAGGGTGGCTTCGACATTCTCAAGTCCCTGGAGAACACGGTGACTTCGGCCATCAATAAAGCCCAGAGTGGCAACCCCAGCTGCGGGGGATACCCCAGTATCCACGCTGCATATCAGTTCCCCAACTCCCTGAAGCTGCACCAGGGTAGTGCTGAGAAGAGCTCCCCTCTCAAGTACCTATTCACTGGAGGAGAGGGGGTGCTTTCTTCCCACAGCAAGAGCCAGCCCCTGATCTCCCCACCAGCTAGTCAGAGCTACCCCCTCCCCCACCTCAACAACTTCCAGGCCATGGAGGAGCTGGTTAAGAAGGTGACTGAGAAAGTGGCCAAAGTGGAGCGGAGGGTGAAGAGAGAGGTGTCCCCCAAGAGAGAGGTGTCCCCCAAGAGAGAGGTGTCCCCCAAGAGAGAGGTGTCCCCCAAGAGAGAGGTGTCCCCCAAGGGAGAGGCGCACCGGCCCCCCTGTAGCAGTGACGCCGCAGAGTCCACCGGAGCAGAGTCCCTGCCTCGAGAGTGGAGGGCGGTGACTCCGGCTAACAGCGACAGTAGCCATAGCGACAGGGCCTCGCCGTCTGCAAGAGCGAGCAGGAGAAAAACGGTTCCGTTGCCTGCCTCTGCTCTGAGATGCAGCACAGCCTTCATAACAGGCCACGCCCCTCTGGAGCAGCCCTTCGTGAACCCTTTAAGTGCTCTTCAATCTGTGATGAATGTCCACCTGGGGAAGGCAGCCAAGCCCACCCTGCCCAGCCAGGACCCTCTCAGTCTGCTGTCCAGGCTGAGCCAGAGTATGGCCGAGAGGGCTGCTGTGGCCTCCTCCCCCACACACACCAAGAGACACCCAGAGCCTGTGGCTTGTCGGGGCATCTGTCAGTCCAGTGATGACCAGCCCATGGACCTGACAAAAGGGAAGCGTGATCGAGGGGGCTCTATGGGCTCTGACCCTCTGACTCCCTCATCCACAGCCTCCTCCGCCTCCCCTTCCTCTATGGTGACCCCTGCTAAGATGACAGTGGTCTCTCCCTTCACATCCAGCAGCCCGTTACATGAAAACGCTCTGTTGGACATCTCCGACATGCTGAGGAACCTGACGCAATCAGCACACCACGTCTCCAAGCCCCCCTCCAGGACACGGATCACAGAGCGGGTCACAGATGTAGTGGGCTCCACCACCCAAGAGGAGGCTGAGGGGTCCATGGCCAATAAGAGGAAGGGCCGTCAGTCCAACTGGAACCCCCAGCACCTGCTTCTCCTACAGGCCCAGTTCTCTTCCAGCCTCAGGCCGACATCCGAGGGCAAGTACATCATGTCTGATCTGAGCCCCCAGGAGAGGATGCACGTGTCCCGCTTCACGGGCCTCTCCATGACCACCATCAGCCACTGGCTGGCTAACGTCAAGTACCAGCTGAGGAGAACCGGCAGGACGAAGTTCCTCAAGAACCTGGACTCAGGCCAGCCGGTGTTCTTCTGCAGCGAGTGCGCTTCACAGATCCGGACCCCCGCTGCCTACATTTGCCACCTGGAGGCCCACCTGGGCTTCAGACTGAAGGACCTGGCCAAGCTCTCCCCCAAACAGACCCTGAGGGAATCCTCGAAAGGTGGGTCTGATGAACTGCCCCTCCTGGACCCTTTCCTCTTCTCTTCAGCACCCTCTTCTCAGTCACAGGAGGCGGGCAATGGAACTGTGTACCGGTGCCAGCTGTGTATCCGTAAGTTTGCCAGTAAGCATGCCATCAAGCTCCACCTCAGCAAGAGCCATGGGAAGTCCCCAGAGGACCATTTCCTGTATGTCTCTGGGATGGGGAAACACTAGAAGTAGAATTGACATTTCATTATAGAAACATTTGAGTGCTCCCAGCATTGGACATACTGGAATATAAGCTGTTAAAAAAAGAGAGAACTTAAAAAGAAACTTAAAAGAAAACAGTTGAAGGTGTGACAAAAGTAACTACTGTTAAGTGTCAGCACAAGGTGTTTACATTCATGGCCTATGCTTGTCTGTATTTTTCTCCATTTCAAAATATGTTAATTTCACATGTTGAAGATCTAGATCATGAATATTCAGCTGTTAAAGGGATAGTTCGCCCAATTACAAAGTTACATATTTTTCCTTACCTTTTACCGTAAATTGTCTATTGGCCAGGAGAGACCACGATACAAACTTTAGATTTGTTTTCATCTCTGAAGATAAGGACACATTTAAGTAATTTTGTATTTTGGGTGAACTCTCATTTGTAAAATATAGTAATTTGAGATTTATTATATTGTAATGTAGTTATTTTTACATTTTTGTGAAGTTTATTGGAATTTGTTGACTCTTTGAACTACATGTATGCATTGACAAGTTAACAGTTCAAAACAAGTTTGATACTCCAGTTTTTGTTGGCTCTTGTCACCTTAAGCAGGGTTTGCTGATGAAGCATTTCTACTCTAAGAGATCAGCCAAGAACCTGGGAGTGCTCTTCGGGAGAATTAGCCAAACAAATAAATGACTTTGTACTAGTCAGTTACATCACATTTTATATACAGTTTGTGTTGCAGGTTTTGTCGAATCTTCAGTATTGCTTATCATCATGTCAGGGGCCCTCAATCCATGTCTATGTACAAATGTACATACAGTATATAGGCTAACCACTTCCTGTTTTAAGTTATGCATACTTGTTATATTTCCTCATTTAAGAGGACTATGACTATCCACTGGTGCAGAGCCTTTGAAGAAGACAGAAATGACATTGTTTTGCACAATAGTTTTATAAATGTTATTTGATAAGAAAATATATAAAATTGAACTTTGTTCATGCCCTGTTCCTTCTATAATTAAATTGACTTGAAGTGCTGCACACAACTGTTTTGTATTTCTTAAAATATCACAAATGCTTATTACACCTCTTATTCTATTGTTACCAGGTCCCAAAACACACCCCAGCATCCACAAAACACACTTAGTTACTGCAGAGCCTTCAGCCCTGTCTAGGCTCTGTAATGTCTGCACAAGCACAGTCCTACCAAACACCACAACTGTAGTGTGTGTGGCTAGGAGCAGACAGTGTGTTGCACCGAGACGTCTGCCAGGTGATGTGTGCTGCATGTAAACCACCAGATGTTCCTGAAACAAACCACTGGAGGAGAGAGCAACAGCAGGCAGAGTGGGCTGATTACCACCGGGGCTTCAATGCCATCATCATGAGGCAGCCAGGGACAGAGGCAAAGGAGCTGGCGTATCGCCGGTTAATGTTAATATCCCTTGGCAGACGTGCATATGATGCTCGCACCCGGACTCCGACTGTATAGTTGTATACCTTCAACCGCTGGAACGTGAACCTAAACAGACTTTTGAAACACTCCTATTCTGTCTCAAGGGTATGAATTACTGTAACCTTGCAACAGGCTAACTGCTCGATCACACTGCGTCCTTGAGGCCGTGGAGAAAGTGAACGTACTTGCACACGATCTCTTAGTTACCAAAAGAATGCGTTTGTTATTGTCATTTGTAATTAATATATTTTAATGCAGATAGAATGCTACATTGACAAGCCATAAAATATTCATTTATTGGTCTAAACTAAGCAATCTTAGGTTGAGGTTGACTTGGTTACTATGGTGACTGATGCAGTTGCCCAGACTCTAACCCCTGTTCTCTCTCACCAAGGACAGTCAGATCAAGCAGCACACCATTTACTCTCTTAAATCTCATCATCTCGCTTCAGTTCCTCTCACCCGGGAACACATTAATTAACACACACAATGTGCCCTGACCCCGTCTTCTCACACAAACTCATTACCGCCTCAAACTGCTCCCAGCTCCGTCTCAGACGTTTGGGATATGTTGCGCTAACGTTGCACAAGAACCTTGTGATCAGTCACTTCAGATTAGCCGAATAAAGCCTTTAGCTAACAAAGGCTGAACATTGAAAGATGGGGCGTAACATATGTCATTGATTATCGTATAGTTCAGTAGTTGATTATAATTCAACTGACAACATTGTGGTGCGGAATATACGACTACAGCGTGAACATACACCTTTATATTATGACAAAGGTATAGGCCTAAATCAAAGTGTTTTTTTCCACCTATGTTTATCCCTTATGATCTGATGGGTGAGTGAATTGTATGGACATCTTGGGGAACGATGGCTAAGATGGTTTAGGGCGAAGATAAGACCGTTTACATTATGGGGGTTAATGAGGAGCTTGAGGGAAAGCCCTAAATGGTTTGACTTCTGCTTGAATGAGCATTAAAACAGACAGTTGGCGAGGATAAGCAACTGCCTTAGCCCTTAGACAACATTTTAAAAGACCCTTGAAAAGCAACATTTCCGTGTGTCAGGAGATTGAGTGGAATGCTTATAGATGGTTTTTATTGTAGAAATTCAGATGAGATGAGATGTATTTTCTTTGTCTCGAGGAACCCCGAGCCGAGTGAAGGGATGGGCAGTGCTGCGCCTCACTGATCTCAAAACAAAGTCACTCAGCGTCGGGCAGAGAGACGGAGAGACAGAGAGGGAGAAATGAGTCCCCTCATCCCCTCTCCTCCTCCAGAGAGGCCCATCAGCTCTTGTCATCTCTCTAATGAATATCAGTTAAATTGCTCTGTGTGTATCTGACGAGTTGGGATGTCAATGTGATTTGTGTGAGTGTGGCGGACAGAGGGCCCAAACTAATGAAAGGAGAGCCCAGGCTGACAGTGTGATGAGCATCAGAGCCAACACAACAATCTGAACAGAGAGGCTGACAGACAGGAAAGACAGCTCAGTCTTTAGGAAAACAAAATGGCTGCCATTGTTTCAGGGGTTGATATTGATAAAGCCAAGGATACCCTGCACCTGTCTCAAAATGTTAGTGATAGTGTGAAATTCTCTTGTAGGTGTATGTTTCTGTATATATTCATGTCTAAATTCATAGAGATAAAACTATGTCTAAATCATTCTTGAAATCAATGACATTGTGGGCCTTCAATTAATCATTATCATCTTGGCCAAGTAGGCCTAAAGACGAAAATTGTATACACTATACACTCTATACAATACTATAGTATTAAACAACTTTGGTCATTGATTAGCTCAGTGATGACAACAATGGACTTACAAGGACGACACAACAGATGCTCATGGGTCCAATCCGATTACAGATGACTTTGGATTATCGACCATGTCACATAGTCCACTCTGACCTTTGCGTTTCTTGGAACCCTTGTGTGCTTCTTAGGAGTGTGTCTCTTCACACTACGGCCACTCCAGTCGAGGTGACATGATGCTTTATGACAGCACAGAGGGGGTCATGAGTAGTGCCAAGATGGCTTAACCTTTGACCCTTGACATCTGTCCACTGAAAAGGAGGGTTCAACCAGAGAATAAGAGGGTTTACTCCACCCAAAAGCTGTCCACAAAAATAAGACCACGAAGTGAGGATTTGTTGTATGGCGGTCAATGATAGTGTTGAATATGGTCCCCAAATAATTGCTATGTGGGGCTTATTTGATTGAATAGAAGTTTCGTAATGGTTAGGTTGTTCCTGCCATCCAGGAACTCTATACCAGGCGGTGTCAGAGGAAGGCCCAAAAAATTGCCAAAGACTCCAGAGGACGCTGGGACAATTGTGCACCACCCTATGGGACTCCCAATCACGGTCAGATGTGATACAGCCTAGATTCAAACCAGGGTGTCTGTAGTGACGCCTCAAACACTGAGATGCAATGCCTTTAGACCGCTGCGCTACTCGGGAGATATAAGTGGACACGTGGCATTTTGGCAACCTTGAAAAAAAAGACTTTATATCGGTGTTGTGCCTGTTGTTCACACGCATATCTGCCCTCTAATTGGCTAGAATAGTCCCACCTGATCTCGCCTCCTCTCACATGCCTTTGATCTTTGAGGACATGCATTCCCACAAACAATTATCAGCCTGAAATCGTCATCCTGGCATGTTTTTACAAAAAAGGTCAAATGTCACAGTAGCTAACGTTTTTCTCAACACATTGCAGTCAATGGGAAAAAATTTGTGTCACAGGGTTGATGTTTATGTCAATACATAGCAGTCAATGGGAAAAGATGAGTCACAGGGTGGATGTTTTTTTCAATACATAGCAGTCAATGGGAAAAGATAAACGTCAACCAAATGTATTTTATGTCAATAATTTGCAGTCATTAAGAAAAGCTGAGTGTCACAGGGCTGATGCCTAAGTGAATACATTGCATTCATTGGGGGAAGAACAGCATCATAATATGGATGCATGAAGAAAGGCATCAAAGACATGACACTCTACTTTCTCTCGCTCACCCTCCCTCTCTCTCTTTCTCTCTCTTTCCCCTCTTCCCTCCGAAACGCGACCCTGCCAAGCCGCACTGCTTCTTGACACACTGCTCACTTAACCCGGAAGCCAGCCGCACCAACGTGTCGGAGGAAACACCGTCCAACTGGCAACCGTGTCAGCGTGCATGAGCTCGGCCCGCCACACAGGTCGCTAGAGCGAGATGGGACAATCCCATCCCGGCCGGCCAAACCCTCCCCTAAACTGGACGTGTGCCTCCTCATGGGTCTCCCAGTTGCGGCTGGATCGAACCCGGGTCTGTAGTGACGCCTCAAGCACTGCGACTTGAAGACTTGCAACTCATGACATTGTTGAAGCGTGTCCCCAGGGGGTCGGTCATACATTGAATTTCAGCTTTCCCCAAATGTAAAAAATGTTTAAGTCAGTCAACCCAAAAGCATTTTTGATCTTTTTGACCAGTTCTAGAAACTAAGAGACTTGTGATAAATTATTGAATGAATTCTGAAGTGGATATTGGTCAAATAGTTTTAGATTGACTTGAAACTGTCTTTGCCTGCCTGCCTGTCTGTCTGTGTGTGTCTGTCTGCCTAACTGTCTGTCTGTCAGTCTGCCTGTCAGTCTGTCTGCTGGCCTGTTTGTCTGTGTCTGCCTGTCTGTCTACCTGTCTTTCTGTCTGATTGCAGGAAGTGACTTAATTGGGGGTCATTGGAGCGGTTTGAAAGGTTTAAAAATATTTAATCTTCCCAAATGTTACATATTTGTGACCGGGGACCATCATGACCTAGCATATGGAATTTAAAGTCAATTGACCCAAAAGCATTTTTGACCTCCTGTGACCCAGCGGTTGGATTTTACAGTGAGGAGGCAACCATGCAGAATAGATTTTTCTCGCCAAGAGTGAGGCTTTTTAATGAAACAAGACTGAGCAGCATGCCGACATGTTCCCTGTCCTGTCCCACAAACAATGAGACGACAGGCTTCTTATAGCAATACCCATGATGCAACTGACCAATGGGAAACCCTTACACATTGCTGGTCAATTAGCATTCAAAGCAAATGAAATACTATACATACATGTTCTGATAATAAACTATGTATTTACAGTGCATTCGGGAAGTATTCAGACCCCTTGACTTTTTCCACATTTTGTTAAGTTACACCCTTATTCTATAATGAATAACAATGTTAAAATACATTTTTTGCAAATGTATATATAAAAAAAATAATAATAATATTCAGACCCTTTCCTCAGTACTTTGTTGAAGCACCTTTGGCAGCGATTACAGCCTCGAGTCTCCCATTCTTCTCTGCAGATCCTCTCAAGCTCTGTCAGGTTGGATGGAAAGCGTCACTGCACAGCTATTTACAGGTCTCTCCAGAGATGTTCGATCGGGTTCAAGTCCGGGCTCTGGCTGGGCCACTCAAGGACATTCTGAAACTTGTCCCGAGGCCACTCCTGCATTGTCTTGGCTGTGTTCTTAGCTCAGTTTGGCCAGGCAGCCAGCTCTAGGAAGAGTCTTGGTATTTCCAAACTTATTCCATTTAAGAATGATGGAGGCCGCTGTGTTCTTGGGGACCTTCAACACTGCAGAATGTTTTGGTACCCTTCCCCAGATCTGTGCTTCAACACAATCCTGTCTCGGAGCTCTACAGACAATTCCTTCGACCTCATGGCTTGATTTTTGCTCTGACATGCACTGTCAACTGTGGGATTTTATATAGACAGGTGTGTGCCTTTCCAAATCATGTCCAATCAATTGAATATACCACAGGTGGACTCCAATCAAGTTGTAGAAACATCTCAAGGATGATTCATGGAAACAGGATGCACCTGAGCTCAATTTCAAGTCTTATAGCAAAGTGTCTGAATACTTCTGTTTTTTAATTTGTAATAAATGTGCAAAGATTTCTCAAACTGTTTTCGCTTTGTCATTATGGGATATTGTGTGTAGATTGATGAGGACAACTTTTTATTTAATCCATTTTATAATAAGGCTGTAACGTAACAACATTTGGAAAAAGGGAAGGGGTCTGAATACTTTCAAAATCCACTGTATACAGTACCTGCATACATCAATAACTGTGCTAAACCCATGCTTTAGAGCATAAATACAGTGGGGGAAAAAAAGTATTTGATCCCCAGCTGATTTTGTACGTTTGCCCACTTACAAAGAAATGATCAGTCTATAATTTTAATGGTAGGTTTATTTGAACAGTGAGAGACAGAATAACAACAAAAAAATCCAGAAAAACGCATGTAAAAAATGTTATAAAATGATTAGCATTTTAATGAGGGAATTAAGTATTTGACCCCTCTGCAAAACATGACTTAGCACTTGCTGGCAATCACAGAGGTCAGACGTTTCTTGTAGTTGGCCACCAGGTTTGCACACATCTCAGGAGGGATTTTGTCCCACTCCTCTTTGCAGATCTTCTCAAAGTCATTAAGGTTTCGAGGCTGACGTTTGGCAACTCAAACCTTCCGCTCCCTCCACAGATTTTCTATGGGATTAAGGTCTGGAGACTGGCTAGGCCACTCCAGGACCTTAATGTGCTTCTTCTTGAGCCACTCCTTTGTTGCCTTGGCCGGGTGTTTTGGGTCATTGTCATGCTGGAATACCCATCCACAACCCATTTTCAATGCCCTGGCTGAGGGAAGGAGGTTCTCACCCAAGATTTGACGGTACATGGCCCCGTCCATTGTCCCTTTGATGCGGTGAAGTTGTCCTGTCCCCTTAGCAGAACCCCCCCCCCCCCCCCAAAGCATAATGTTTCCACCTCCATGTTTGACGGTGGGGATGGTGTTCTTGGGGTCATAGGCACCATTCCTCCTCCTCCATACACGGCGAGTTGAGTTGATGCCAAAGAGCTCCATTCTGGTCTCATCTGACCACAACACTTTCACCAGTTGTCCTCTGAGTCATTCAGATGTTCATTGGCAGACTTCAGACGGGCCTGTATATGTGTTCTCCTCATTTGAATTCCATGCTGTCACAGTTACCAGCCCTTTCAAGCTTAACATCCTTATCATTTATCGCCCTCCAGGTTCCCTTGGAGAGTTCATCAATGAGCTTGACGCCTTGATAAGTTCCTTTCCTGAGGATGGCTCACCTCTCACAGTTCTGGGTGACTTTAACCTCCCCACGTCTACCTTTGACTCATTCCTCTCTGCCTCCTTCTTTCCACTCCTCTCCTCTTTTGACCTCACCCTCTCACCTTCCCCCCCTACTCACAAGGCAGGCAATACGCTTGACCTCATCTTTACTAGATGCTGTTCTTCCACTAATCTCATTGCAACTCCCCTCCAAGTCTCCGACCACTACCTTGTATCCTTTTCCCTCTCGCTCTCATCCAACACTTCTCACTCTGCCCCTACTCGGATGGTATTGCGCCGTCCCAACCTTCGCTCTCTCTCTCCCGCTACTCTCTCCTCTTCCATCCTATCATCTCTTCCCTCTGCTCAAACCTTCTCCAACCTATCTCCTGATTCTGCCTCCTCAACCCTCCTCTCCTCCCTCTCTGCATCCTTTGATTTCCTCTGTCCCCTATCCTCCAGGCCGGCTCGGTCCTCCCCTCCTGCTCCGTGGCTCGACGACTCACTGCGAGCTCACAGAACAGGGCTCCGGGCAGCCGAGCGGAAATGGAGGAAAACTCGCCTCCCTGCGGACCTGGCATCCTTTCACTCCCTCCTCTCTACATTTTCCTCTTCTGTCTCTGCTGCTAAAGCCACTTTCTACCACTCTAAACTCCAAGCATCTGCCTCTAACCCTAGGAAGCTCTTTGCTACCTTCTCCTCCCTCCTGAATCCTCCTCCCCCCCCCCCCCCCCCCTCCTCCCTCTCTGCGGATTACTTCGTCAACCATTTTGAAAAGAAGGTTGACGACATCCGATCCTCGTTTGCTAAGTCAAACGACACCGCTGGTCCTGCTCACACTGCCCTACCCTGTGCTTTGACCTCTTTCTCCCCTCTCTCTCCAGATGAAATCTCACGTCTTGTGACGGCCGGCCGCCCAACAACCTGCCCACCTGCCCACTCGCATCTCTGCATGTCTGGCAGACATATCAGTGTGGATGACGGATCACCACCTCAAGCTGAACCTCGGCAAGACGGAGCTGCTCTTCCTCCCGGGGAAGGACTGCCCGTTCCATGATCTCGCCATCACGGTTGACAACTCCCTTGTGTCCTCCTCCCAGAGTGCTAAGAGCCTCGGCGTGACCCTGGACAACACCCTGTCGTTCTCCACTAACATCAAGGCGGTGACCCGATCCTGTAGGTTCATGCTCTACAACATTCGCAGAGTACGACCCTGCCTCACACAGGAAGCGGCGCAGGTCCTAATCCAGGCACTTGTCTTCTCCCGTCTGGATTACTGCAACTCGTTGTTGGCTGGGCTCCCTGCCTGTGCCATTAAACCCCTACAACTCATCCAGAACGCCGCAGCCCGTCTGGTGTTCAACCTTCCCAAGTTCTCTCACGTCACCCCGCTCCTCCGCTCTCTCCACTGGCTTCCAGTCGAAGCTCGCATCCGCTACAAGACCATGGTGCTTGCCTATGGAGCTGTGAGGGGAACGGCACCTCCGTACCTTCAGGCTCTGATCAGGCCCTACACCCAAACAAGGGCACTGCGTTCATCCACCTCTGGCCTGCTCGCCTCCCTACCTCTGAGGAAGCACAGTTCCCGCTCAGCCCAGTCAAAACTGTTCGCTGCTCTGGCACCCCAATGGTGGAACAAGCTCCCTCACGACGCCAGGACAGCGGAGTCAATCACCACCTTCCGGAGTCACCTGAAACCCCACCTCTTTAAGGAATACCTGGGATAGGATAAAGTAATCCTTCTAACCCCCCCCTTAAAGATTTAGATGCACTATTGTAAAGTGGTTGTTCCACTGGATATTATAAGGTGAATGAACCAATTTGTAAGTCGCTCTGGATAAGAGCGTCTGCTAAATGACTTAAATGTAATGTAAATGTTCTTGAGCAGGGGGACCTTGCGGGCGCTGCAGGATTTCAGTCCTTCACGGCGTAGTGTGTTATCAGTTGTTTTCTTGGTGACTATGGTCCCAGCTGCCTTGAGATCATTGACAAGATCCTCCCGTGTAGTTCTGGGCTGATTCCTCACCATTCTCATGATCATTGCAACTCCACGAGGTGAGATCTTGCACAGAGCCCCAGGCCGAGGGATATTGACAGTTCTTTTGTGTTTCTTCCATTTGCGAATAATCGCACCAAATGTTTTCACCTTCTCACCAAGCTGCTTGGCGATGGTCTTGTAGCCCATTCCAGCCTTGTGTAGGTCTACAATCTTGTCCCTGACATCCTTGGAGAGCTCTTTGGTCTTGGCCATGGTGGAGAGTTTGGATTGATTGATTGCTTCTGTGGACAGGTGTCTTTTTTACAGGTATCAAGCTGCGGTTAGGAGCACTCCCTTTAAGAGTGTGCTCTTAATTTCAGCTCATTACCTGTATAAAAGACACCTGGGAGCCAGAAATCTTTCTGATTGAGAGGGGGTCAAATACTTATTTCCCTTATTAAAATGCAAATCAATTTATAACATTTTTGACATGCGTTTTTCTGGATATTTTTGTTGTTATTCTGTCTCTCGCTGTTCAAATAAACCTACTATTAAAATTATAGACTGATCATTTCTTTGTCAGTGGGCAAACTTACAAAATCAGCAGAGGATCAAATACTTTTCCCCCCCGCTGTACCATCTGGGATGTACGTCCTCCCGGGATAAGCTACTACTACCGCACTGCCGTACCATTCATGCACTCGAATGCACTCCATTAGTCTGTCAATTCTCTTAAAAGGAAATTAACAGAAGCGTCTTCAATAACAAAAGAAATACAAGGTAAACATTTCTGACAATTTACCTTCAGGTTTTAATTAGAAAATAATATCACATTGTACTTGTAACTTTTGATCACTAAATGTATGACCAGAAAGAGCCTATACTATCGGGAAACACACAAAACAAAAAGTTTCTGCGCCCAATGCAAACTCTTAACACGTTTCTCATCTTTTAAAGGTGACCAGCATCAATCAAGAAGACATCTCTAACCCACATTATTATCAATAAATAAATAATCAGAAAATCATCGTCACTGTCTGGTTATTCATAATTTCTCACACCTCCATTGGCCACAATGGTCTTGCAGTTCTAGAAACTAAGAGCTTTCTTATGAATTCTTGAATTAATTCTGAAGAGGATATTGTTTTTTATTTTTTAGATTGACTTGAAACTGTGTGTTTGTCTGCATGCCTGCCTGTCTGTCTGACTAACTGCCTGCCTGCCTGTCTACCTGTCTGTGTTTGTTTGTTTGTCTCTCTGTGTCTGCCTGTGTCTGTCTTTCTGCTTATCTGTCTGCCTGTCTTTATGTTGGCCTATCTGTGGGAGAGAGTAGGGAGAGAGAGGAGGGAGCGGGAGGAGAGAGCGGGAGAGAGAGAGATGAAAGGAGAGGAAGACAGGGATAGGAGGGAATGAGACTGGAGGGGGGAGCAGATAGAAAAAAAGAGGGAGAGGGAGGGGGAGAGAGGGGAGAGAGAGAGAGGGTGAAGGAGGAATGGCGGAGAGAAGAGAGAGACATGAGTGAAAGAGATGAGAGGAGGGGGAGGGAAAGAAAGAAATAAGGAGGGAGAGAGATTGAGGGGGAGGAGGGAGAGAGAGAGAAGGGGAAGAGAGAGGGAGGGGAGAGAGGGAGAGGGTAAAGGGGGGAAGAGAGAGGAGGGAGGGATGAGAAAGATGGGAGTGGGTGAGGGCGAGATGGGGTGAGAGAGGAGGGAAAGGGAGAGAGATGAGAGGAGGTGGACGGAGGGAAAGAGAGGGAGAGAGAATGGAGGAGGGAGAGAGAGAGAAGTGGGAGAGAGAGAGGGTGAGAGAGTCATTGTTAGCCACTGCTAGCGGCCTTTACCTTCTGCACAGATACCAGCACTTTTTTAGCCTGGATAATACTCACCAGCCTACCAGTATCGGACTGTCTCTCCACTACAACACCGGATTCCTGCCGTAATCCCCGGACCATTACTCCTGATCTTCACAGCTAGCTAGAACCCACTGAGTTACCTAGTACCGAAGCTATCCCTGAGGCCCACCTCCCGGCCTACTCAGTTGTTCACCCGGACACGGCTAGAATCCACTACTCCACCGGATCCTCGCCGTAAGCTCTGGACCTTGGCACCGGATCACCGCTGCTACCGAGTGGCTATAGTGGCTAATACCCCTGCCCCAAAGCTAGCACCAGTTAGCCGTGAGCCAGGCGCATCTCCCGGCTAGCAAACTAAATTACTACAACTACAATACCTCTTTCGCCATCTGGCTTGGATCCTTTGTCAACACGGCGCCCCGCCACACCACCACGACTGGTCTGCCGACAAATACTCCATCCGCTGTGCCATCAACCTGCCTCCGTCGGACACCGGAGCAGATGCTTCTACTAGCCCCGGGCTACTAACTTTAAACGCCGTGTCGCACGCGTGCTAGCGTAGTAGCGACTACTCCGCGGCTTCCCTGTTCCATCTATTGCTGCCCCTGGACCCTATGATCACTTGGCTACATAGCTGATGCCTGCTGGACTGTCCATTAATCACGGTAATCCATTCTGTTTATGTTTTTGTTTATCTGTCTGCCCCAGCCTCGAATTCAGGCTCTGTGTTAACCGACCCTCTCTGCCCAGTCATCGCCATGTTACCTGTTGTTGTTGTTTTAGCTGATCAGCTGTTGTTGTCTCACCCGTTGTTGTCTAGCTAGCTCTCCCAATCAAATCAAATGTATTCATATAGCCCTTCTTACATCATCTGATATCTCAAAGTACTGTACAGAAACCCAGCCTAAAACCCCAAACAGCAAGCAATGCAGGTGTAGAAGCACGGTGGCTAGGAAAAACTCCCTAGAAAAGCCAAAACCTAGGAAGAAACCTAGAGAGGAACCAGGCTATGAGGGGTGGCCAGTCCTCTTCTGGCTGTACCGGGTGGAGATTATAACAGCACATGGCCTAGATGTTCAAATGTTCATAAATGACCAGCATTGTCAAATAATAATAATCATAGTAGTTGTCGAGGGTGCAACAAGTCAGTAACACAAGAGTAAGTGTCAGTTGGCTTTTTCATAGCCGATCTTTGAGAGTATCTCTACCGCTCCTGCTGTCTCTAGAGAGTTGAAAACAGCAGGTCTGGGACAGGTAGCACGTCCGGTGAATAGGTCAGGGTTCCATAGCTGCAGGCAGAACAGTTGGAACTGGAGCAGCAGCACGGCCAGGTGAACTGGGGACAGCAAGGAGTCATCAAGCCAGGTAGTCCTGAGGCATGGTCCTAGGGCTCAGGTCCTCCGAGAGAGAGAAAGAAAGAAAGAGAAAGAGAGAATTAGAGAGAGCATATTTAAATTCACACAGGACACCGGAAAAGACAAGAGAAATACTCCAGATGTGACAGACTGACCCTAGCCCCCCGACACATAAACTACTGCAGCATAAATACTGGAGGCTGAGACAGGAGGGGTCAGGAGACACTGTGCCCCATCCGATGAAACCCCCGGCCGGACAGGGCCAAACAGGTAGAATATAACCCCACCCACTTTGCCAAAGCACAGCCTCCACACCACTGGAGGGATATCTCCAACCACCAACATACCATCCCGGGACAAGGCCGAGTATAGCCCACAAAGATCTCCGCCACGGCACACCCCAAGGGGGGGCACCAACCCAGACAGGAAGACCACGTCAGTGACTCAACCCACTCAAGTGACGCACCGCTCCCAGGGACGGCATGGAAGAACACCAGTAAGCCAGTGACTCAGCCCCTGTAATAGGGGTAGAGGCAGAGAATCCCAGTGGAAAGAGGGGAAACCGGCCAGGCAGAGACAGCAAGGGTGGTTCGTTGCTCCAGCCTTTCCGTTCACCTTCACACCCCTGGGCCAGACTACACTTAATCATAGGACCTACTGAAGAGATGTGTCTTCAGTAAAGACTTAAAGGTTGAGACTGAGTCTGCGTCTCTCACATGGGTAGGCAGACTATTCCATAAAAATGGAGCTCTATAGGAGAAAGCCCTGCCTCCAGCGGTTTGCTTAGAAATTCTAGGAACAATTAGGAGGCCCGCGTCTTGTGACCATAGCGTACGTGTAGGTATGTACGGCAGGACCAAATCGGAAAGATAGGTAAGAGCAAGCCCATGTAATGCTTTGTAGGTTAGCAGTAAAACCTTGAAATCAGCCCTTGCCTTAACAGGAAGCCAGTGTAGGGAGGCTAGCACTGGAGTAATATGATCAAATTTTTTGGTTCTAGTCAGGATTCTAGCAGCCGTATTTAGCACTAACTGAAGTTTATTTAGTGCTTTATCCGGGTAGCCGGAAAGCAGAGCATTGCAGTAGTCCAACCTAGAAGTAACAAAGGCATGGATTAATTTTTCTGCGTCATTTTTGGACAGAAAGTTTCTGATTTTTGCAATGTTATGTAGATGGAAAAAAGCTGTCCTTGAAACAGTCTTGATATGATCTTCAAAAGAGAGATCAGGGTCCAGAGTAACGCCGAGGTCCTTCACAGTTTTATTTGAGACGACTGTACAACCATCCAGATTAATTGTCAGATTCAACAGAAGATCTCTTTGTTTCTTGGGACCTAGAACAAGCATCTCTGTTTTGTCCGAGTTTAAGAGTAGAAAGTTTGCAGCCATCCACTTCCTTATGTCTGAGACATAGGCTTCTAGCGAGGGCAATTTTGGGGCTTCACCATGTTTCATTGAAATGTACAGCTGTGTTTCATCCGCATAGCAGTGAAATTTAACATTATGTTTTCGAAATGACATCCCCAAGAGGTAAAATATATAGTGAAAACAATAGTGGTCCTAAAACGGAACCTTGAGGAACACCGAAATTTACAGTTGATTTGTCAGAGGACAAACCATTCACAGAGACAAACTGATATCTTTCCGACAGATAAGACCTAAACCAGGCCAGAACTTGTCCATGTAGACCAATTTGGGTTTCCAATCTCTCCAAAAGAATGTGGTGATCGATGGTATCAAAAGCAGCACTAAGATCTAGGAGCACGAGGACAGACGCAGAACCTCGGTCTGACGTCATTAAAAGGTAATTTACCACCTTCACAAGTGCAGTCTCAGTTTGTCTTCAGGAAGGCAGTGAGTTGCTGCGCAACAGCTTTTTCTAAAAGTTTTGAGAGGAATGAAAGATTCGATATAGGCCGATAGTTTTTTATAATTTCTGGGTCAAGATTTGGCTTTTTGAAGAGAGGCTTTATTACTGCCACTTTTAGTGAGTTTGGTACACATCCGGTGGATAGAGAGCCGTTTATTATGTTCAACATAGGAGGGCCAAGCACAGAAAGCAGCTCTTTCAGTAGTTTAGTGGAATAGGGTCCAGTATGCAGCTTGAAGGTTTAGAGGCCATGATTATTTTCATCATTGTGTCAAGAGATGTAGTACTAAAGCACTTTAGTGTCTCCTTTGATCCTAGGTCCTGGCAGGGTTGTGCAGACTCAGGACAACGGAGCTTTGGAGGAATACGCAGATTTAAAGAGGAGTCTGTAATTTGCTTTATAATGATCATGATCTTTTCCTCAAAGAAGTTCATGAATTCATCACTGCTGAAGTGAGAGCCATCCTCTCTTGGGGAATGCTGCTTTTTAGTTAAATTTGCGACAGTATCAAAAATAAATTTTGGATTGTTCTTATTTTCCTCAATTAAGTTGGAAAAATAGGATGACCGAGCAGCAGTGAGGGCTCTTCGATACTGCACGGTACTGTCTTTCCAAGCTAGTCGGAAGACTTCCAGTTTGGTGTGGCACCATTTCCGTTCCAATTTTCTGGAAGCTTGCTTCAGAGCTCGTGTATTTTCTGTATACCAGGGAGCTAGTTTCTTATGACAAATGTTTTTAGTTTTTAGGGGTGCAACTTGCATCTAGGGTATTGCGCAAGGTTAAATTGAGTTCCTCATGTTAGGTGGTTAACTGATTTTTGTCCTCTGACGTCCTTGGGTAGGCAGAGGGAGTCTGGAAGGGCATCAAGGAATCTTTGGGTTGTCTGAGAATTTATAGCACGACTTTTAATGCTTCTTGGTTGGGGTCTGAGCAGATTACTTGTTGCGATTGCGAACGTAATAAAATGGTGGTCCGATAGTCCAGGGTTATGAGGAAAAACATTAGGATCCACAACATTTATTCCATGGGACAAAACTAGGTCCAGAGTATGACTGTGGCAGTGAGTAGGTCCAGAGACATGTTGGACAAAACCCACTGAGTCGATGATGGCTCCGAAAGCCTTTTGGAGTGGGTCTGTGGACTTTTCCATGTGAATATTAAAGTCACCAAAAATTAGAATATTATCTGCGATGACTACAAGGTCCGATAGGAATTCAGGGAACTCAGTGAGGAACGCTGCATATGGCCCAGGAGGCCTGTAAACAGTAGCTATAAAAAGTGATTGAGTAGGCTGCATAGATTTCATGACTAGAAGCTCAAAAGACGAAAACGTCATTGTTGTTTTTTTGGGGGGTAAATTTAAATTTGCTATCATAAATGTTAGCAACACCTCCGCCTTTGCGGGATGCGCGGGGGATATGGTCACTAGTGTAACCAGGGGGTGACGCCTCATTTAACACAATAAATTCATCAGGCTTAAGCCATGTTTCAGTCAGGCCAATCACATCAAAATTATGATCAGTGATTAGTTCATTGAGTATAACTGCCTTTGAAGTGAGGGATCTAACATTAAGTAGCCCTATTTTGAGATGTGAGGTATCACAATCTCTTTCAATAATGGCAGGGATGGAGGAGGTCTTTATACTAGTGACATTGCTAAAGCGAACACCGCCATCTTTAATTTTGCCCAACCTAGATCGAGGCACAGACACGGTCTCAATGGGGATAGCTGAGCTGACTACACTGACTGTGCTAGTGGCAGACTCCACTAAGCTGGCAGGCTGGCTAACAGCCTGCTGCCTGGCCTGCACCCTATTTCATTGTGGAGCTAGGGGAGTTAGAGCCCTGTCTATGTTCGTAGATAAGATGAGAGCACCCCTCCAGCTAGGATGGAGTCCGTCACTCCTCAACAGGCCAGGCTTGGTCCTGTTTGTGGGTGAGTCCCAGAAAGAGGGCCAATTATCTACAAATTCTATCTTTTGCGAGGGGCAGAAAACAGTTTTCAACCAGCGATTGAGTTGTGAGACTCTGCTGTAGAGCTCATCACTCCCCCTAACTGGGAGGGGGCCAGAGACAATTAATCGATGCCGACACATCTTTCTAGCTGATTTACACGCTGAAGCTATGTTGCGCTTGGTGACCTCTGACTGTTTCATCCTAACATCGTTGGTGTCAACGTGGATAACAATATCTCTATACTCTCTACACTCGCCAGTTTTAGCTTTAGCCAGCACCGTCTTTAGATTAGCCTTAACGTCGGTAGCCCTGCCCCCTGGTAAACAGTGTGTGATCGCTGGATGATTAGTTTTTAGTCTAATACTGCGGGTAATGGAGTCGCCAATGA
Source organism: Salmo salar (assembly GCF_965601325.2). NCBI lineage: Eukaryota > Metazoa > Chordata > Actinopteri > Salmoniformes > Salmonidae > Salmo > Salmo salar. The sequence goes on along the minus strand of NC_138306.1, from coordinate 17,486,365 downwards.
CTAGGGTTTTCAATTTGTCAGAGCTAATGGTGAGAGGCTTCGGCATCTCAGACCCCACAACGGGAGGAGCAGAGACCAGAGAAGTTTCGGCCTCCGACTCCGACTCCCTTAATGGGGAGTACCGGTTGAAAGTTTCTGTCGGCTGAATAAGCGACACCGGTTGAGCATTCCTACAGCGTTTCCCTCCAGAAGCCATGAGAAAGTTGTCCGGCTGCGGGGACCGTGCGAGGGGGTTTATACTAACGTTACTATCTGTACTTACTGGTGCCACAGACGCTGTTTCATCCTTTCCTACACTGAAATTGCCCTTGCCTAACGATTGCGTCTGAAGCTGGGCTTGCAGCACAGCTATCCTCGCCGTAAGGCGATCGTTCTCCTGTATATTATAAGTACAACGACTGCAATTACAAGGCCTCATGTTAATGTTACTTAGCTTCGGCTGTTTGAAGTCCTGACGAACCATGTCCAGATAAAACCTCCGGGGTGAAAAAGTTGAATGAAAAAAGTTGAGTGAGGGAAAAACTAAAAACATACGGTAATGAAAAAGTAAAAACCGTGAAGTAGTCAGGTAGCAAAGTAAGATCGGCAACAAAACGCACCGCAGCACGTAAACAAGTCTGCAAGTTGTGACCAATCAACACCTGTGATTGCTTTATGCCTCGCTGTATGTCTCTCTCAAATGTCAATATGCCTTGTAAACTGTTGTTTAGGTTAGTTATCATTGTTTTAATTTACAATGGAGCCCCTAGTTCCACTCATCATACTTCTGATACCGCCTTTGTCCCACCTCCCACACATGCGGTGACCTCACCCATTATAACCAGCATGTCCAGAGATACAACCTCTCTTACCATCACTCAGTGCCTGGGCTTACCTCCGCTGTACCCCCACCCCACCATACCCGTCTGCACATTATGCCCTGAATCTATTCTACCACGCCCAGAAATCTGCTCCTTTTATTCTTTGTCCCCAACGCTCTAGGCGACCAGTTTTGATAGCCTTTAGCCGTACCCTCATCCTACTCCTCCTCTGTTCCTCGGGTGATGTGGAGGTGAACCCAGGCCCAGCGTGTCCCCAGGCACCCTCATTTGTTGACTTCTGTGATCGAAAAAGCCTTGGTTTCATGCATGTCAACATCAGAAGCCTCCTCCCTAAGTTTGTTTTACTCACTGCTTAAGCACACTCCGCCAACCCTGATGTCCTTGCCGTGGCTGAATCCTGGCTTAGGAAGGCCACCAAAAATTCGGAGATTTCCATACCCAACGACAACCTTTTCCGTCAAGATAGAACTGCCAAAGGGGGAGGAGTTGCAATCTACTGCAGAGATAGCCTGCAAAGTTCTGTCATACTTTCGAGGTCTATACCCAAACAGTTCGAACTTCTAATTAAAAAAATGTATCTCTCCAGAAATAAGTCTCTCACTGTTGCCGCCTGCTATCGACCCCCTTCCGCCCCCAGCTGTGCCCTGGTCACCATTTGTGAATTGATCTAGCCTTAGAGTTCGTTCTGTTAGGTGACCTAAACTGGGATATGCTTAACACCCCGGCAGTCCTACAATCTAAGCTAGATGACCTCAATCTCACACAAATCATCAAGGAATCCACCAGGTACAGTCCTAAATCCGTAAACATGGGCACCCTCAAAGACATTATCCTGACTAACTTGCCCTCCAAATACACCTCCGCTGTTTTCAATCAGGATCTCAGTGATCACTGCCTCATTGCCTGCATTCGCTATGGGTCTGCGGTCAAACGACCACCCCTCATCACTGTCAAACGCTCCCTAAAACACTTCAGCGAGCAGGCCTTTTTAATCGACCTGGCCCGGGTATCCTGGATGGATATTGACCTCATCAGTCGAGGATGCCTGGTCATTCCTTAAAAGTAATTTCCTCACCATCTTAGATAAGCATGCCCCGTTCAAAAAATGCAGAACTAAGAACAGATATAGCCCTTGGTTCACTCCAGACCTGACTGCCCTTGACCAGCACAAAAACATCCTGTGGCGGACTGCAATAGCATCGAAAAGTCCCCGTGATATGCACCTGTTCAGGGAAGTCAGGAACCAATACACGCAGTCAGTCAGGAAAGCAAAGGCTAGCTTTTTCAAGCAGAAATTTGCATCCTGTAGCTCTAACTCCAAAAAGTTTTGGGACACTGTAAAGTCCATGGAGAACAAGAGCACCTCCTCCCAGCTGCCCACTGCACTGAGGCTAGGTAACACGGTCACCACAGATAAATCCATGATAAATCAACATTTCAATAAGCATTTCTCAATGGCTGGCCATGCCTTCCTCCTGGCTACTCCAACCCCGGCCAACAGCTCCGCCCCACCCCGCTGCTACTCGCCCAAGCCTCCCTAGCTTCTCCTTCACCCAAATCCAGATAGCAGATGTTCTGAAAGAGCTGCAAAACCTGGACCCGTACAAATCAGCTGGGCTAGACAATCTGGACCCTCTATTTCGAAAACTATCCGCCGCCATTGTTGCAACCCCTATTACCAGCCTGTTCAACCTCTCTTTCATATCGTCCAAGATCCCTAAAGATTGGAAAGCTGCCGCGGTCATCCCCCTCTTCGAAGGGGGTGACACTCTAGACCCAAACTGTTACAGACCTATTTCCATCCTGCCCTGCCTATCTAAAGTCTTCGAAAGCCAAGTTAATAAACAGTTCACTGACCATTTCGAATCCCACCGTACCTTCTCCGCTGTGCAATCCAGTTTCCGAGCCGGTCACAGGTGCACCTCAGCCACGCTCAAGGTACTAAACGATATCATAACCACCATCGATAAAAGACAGTACTGTGCAGCCGTCTTCATCGACCTGGCCAAGGCTTTCGACTCTGTCAATCACCGTATTCTTATCGGCAGACTCAATAGCCTTGGTTTTTCTAATGACTGCCTCACCTGGTTCACCAACTACTTTGCAGACAGAGTTCAGTGTGTCAAATCGGAGGGCATGTTGTCCGGACCTCTGGCAGTCTCCATGGGGGTACCACAGGGTTCAATTCTAAGGCTGACTCTTTTCTCTGTATATATCAATGATGTCGCTCTTGCTGCGGGCGATTCCCTGATCCACCTCTACGCAGACGACACCATTCTGTATACTTCTGGCCCTTCCTTGGACACTGTGCGAACAAACCTCCAAACGAGCTTCAATGCCATACAACACTCCTTCCGTGGCCTCCAACTGCTCTTAAACGCTAGTAAACCCAAATGCATGCTTTTCAACCGTTCGCTGCCCGCACCTGCCCGCCCGGCTAGCATCACCACCCTGGACGGTTCCGACCTAGAATATGCGGACAACTATAAATACCTAGGTGTCTGGTTAGACTGTAAACTCTCCGTCCAGACTCATATTAAACATCTCCAATCCAAAATCAAATCTAGAATGGGCTTTCTATTTCGCAACAAAGCCTCCTTCACTCACGCCGCCAAACTTACCCTAGTAAAACTGACTATCCTACCGATCCTCGACTTCGGCGATGTCATCTACAAAATAGCTTCCAAAGAGGGGGAAGAGGGTGGAGGGGGTGAAAGCAGGGGGAGGGAGAGAGAAAGAGGAAGTAGATAGTGGGAGAGACAGACATGAGATTAAAGAGGAAAACGTCAACCCTGGCTGTGAGACTCATATTTTCCCATTGACTACAATGCATTGAGAAAACAATTTCACCTTTATGCAAAAACTTGCCAGGATGACGTTTTCAGATGATATCATGTTGATTCCCATTGTTAAAGAGGTCACTCAACCATCTTGTCAATATCAGTGGTGGAAAAAGTACTCAATCGTCATACTTGAGTAAAAGTAAAGATACCTTGAAAACAGGCTAAATGCATATGAGTCAGAAACAGTTATTCTAGTGTCAAAGTTTACTACAAAATGTAAATAGCACAATTTTGGTCATAAAGTCAGTCTCATCTAAAAGACTTTGGATAAACAGGTGCTTTGATTGCTCTCTATCCAATAGAAATGAGACAGACCTGCCCAGCAGCTCCGACTTTGCTTACATAAGACAACACGTCATATCTTTTTTACTTGAGAAATACTGCACCAAACACCAGTGGTGTAAAGTACTTAAGTAAAAATACTTTAAAGTACTACTTAAGTCGTTTTTGGGGGTATCTGTACTTTACTATTTATATTTTTTTGCAAATTTTACTTCTACTTTATTTCATTCTTAAAGAAAATTATGACACCCAAAAGTACTCGTTACATTTTGAATGCTAAGCAGGACAGAAAATTGTCCAATTCGGAAACTTATCAAGAGAACATCCCTGGTCATCCCTACTGCCTCTGATCTGGCAGACTCACTAAACACAAATTCTTTGTTTTTAAATTATATCTGACTGTTGGAGTGTGACCCTGGTTGTCCGTAAATTAAAAAAAAACAAGAAAATTGTGCCGTCTGGTTTGCTAATATAAGGAAGTTTAAATGATTCGTACTTTTACTTTTGATACTTAAGTATATTTTAGCATCTACATTTACTTTTGATACTTAAGTATATTTAAAACCAAATATTTTTAGAATTTTACTCAAGTAGTATTTTACTTGGTGACTGTCACGGCTGTCAAAAGGATCGGACCAAAATGCAGCATGGTTGTAGTTCCACATATTTATTTATTCTGTGAAACGTTGCGATACACAAATAACTAGAATAACAAAAACAACAAACCGTGACGCAGAGAGAAATAAACACTACTCAAAAGAGAATCACCCACAAAAACAGGTGGGACAAACATCAGCTTAAATATGACCTCCAATTAGAGACAACGACAACCAGCTGCCTCTAATTGGAGATCATACCAAACAAAACCAACATAGAAATACAAAACTAGAAACTGAACATAGAAATACAAAACATAGACAAACACCCTCTGTCACGCCCTGACCTACTCTACCATAGAAAATAACAACTTACTATGGTCAGGACGTGACAGTGACTTTCACTTTTACTTGAGTCCTTTTCTATTAAGGTATCTTCACTTCTGCTCAAGTATGATAATTTAGTTTTTTTTCCACCACTGCCAAACACAATAGTTAGATGTAAAATTGCACAACTAAAAATCCTCGGCAGAAACATCAAAATGTATTAAAGGAAGTGAAATAGGGTTCCGCATCTACAGTGTCTCATGGGGGATGAAGTCATTAACCGAACGCTGAATCGGTTAGACTGAATTCTTGTTTTTCTAATGAGCAACAGAAAAACACAGCTGCCAATTGGCATGTTCAGTCGTTCTTTAATATAAAATGAGTTGAGTAAAAGTGAAAGTCACCCATTAAAATACTATTTGAGTAAAAGTCTAAAAGTATCTGGTTTTAAAAAATACTTAAGTACGGTGGTGGAAAAAGTAATCTATTAGATTGTCATACTTGAGTAAAAGTAAATGCTAGACATCAATTAGCATTCTAGAAGATACCTATAGACTTCTTAGTATTGCGCTAACGCTAGTTAGCATTGGCTCATGAAACTACATCTAACTTCCTTCATACTGGACACAGAGACATACAAATGGTATCCACAAGTTCATCTGGCTTTGAAGAAGTATCCCTTTAAGCAAACCAGACGCACAATTTTCCTGCTTTTTTAATTTACTGACGCAGTATTTGCTTTTAGTGAGTCCGCCAGATCAGCGGCAGTAGGGATGATAACTCGTTATATTGATAGTCATGTGGGTCTGACAATATTGCTGTCCTGCCTGAGCACTCAAAATGTAACAAGTAGTCTCCTTTTGGGTGTCAGGGAAAACGTATGGGAATAAAATGTACATATTTTCTTAAGGAATGTAGTGGAGTAAAAGTATAAGTTGTCAAAAATATTGTGTGTGGGGGGGGTATTTTCTGTAAAAACGACCCCCCAAAAAACTGAAAATTATACATCAATTTACAATGCAGATGAATGCTCCTATTATGTAGACCTATGTATGACTGCTAGGGCCAGGTAATGAAGTTATATCTACCGTTAAAGAAGTATACCTTAGAGACTACTGCAGAGGCCATATCGCAGGAAATGCTGTACAGCCACTGCAGACAACAGATTGACCATGCAGAGCCTTTATTAAGGGCACACTACATCTCTTTAAATACCGACACAAAACCTTCTCTGGAGATAGTTTCTGAAGCGCCACTGAATGGGCATTTTACTTGTATGTAAAGAAATGCCGCTTCTGAAGCGGGACTTCATCACTAGGCGACCAGAACTGCCAATCAAATCATCTTAAACTGCCTGCTGCCTGCATGCAGACCACTTTCTCCTAAAAAAGTACTTTTGACTTACCAAGACATGTAGTAGAAAGAAAACCCATCTTCCGCTAGTCATTGACTCCTAAGATTCAGCATGGAATGGAAGAGACTGATTAGTTGCCTTAACTTCCGAGAACACAAACAGTCGCATCTTTCATAGCGAGCTAGCGAGGGACGGAGAAAGGAGGGGAGGGGCTCAGTATAGGCCGGTTGGCCACCAGGCAAACAGTCAGAACTATATACTAAGCCTATCTATCGGCAATCAAAAGCTGTATCTTGCAATGGAATGCTGTATTTCGCAACTTCTTGGCTTTCAATGTCTTGCAACTTCAGTAATGCAGGACCTATCATCAATGAATAGGCTAGGATATTCTACACGCAACAGACTGAAGACTGGACACATACATCATTAGCAAAGAGAAAGAGCAGGCGAGCCAGCTGCACTGTGATTGCTTTTCCATTAGGGATTGTTCTTAACGTTAAGGATCCCAATTTCTTTTAAACGTTTTAACTTTTAAATGTTCACACCCCTTGCACAGATACCCCAAAAGACTACTTAAGCAGTACTTTAATGTATTTTTACTTAAGTACTTTACACCACTGGTCAGTTGATAAACTTTGGTTCAACACATCCTATGATGACAGCCAGGGTCAAGGTAATTTTCCTGTCCTTCAGCCTCATAATCCAGGAAAGGCTTTTAAAAACTCAATATTTATTGAACTCAAGCTTTATTTAAGAAAAAGCCAAGGGGGTCATAAAAAAAGTAGGCTGAGAAGAGACAAAGAGGAGAAAATAATCAGATTTCCTACATTTTCTGTGAGTGGCGGGGAAAGGGATTCATGCTGCTGAGTTGCAGTGAGGCCCGGCAAGACGCTTCCATCCTGAGATAGCTGTCAGAAGCGTTTTGCGCTGATATCTGACAGATTTGCTAAAGACACTCATCTCAGGGCACTACTCTATATATCGTTAGTTTAATGCACAATGACATGACCAATTATAGCGAGCTCCATGCTCAAATAGCATGTCAAAACCTGTGTATCAATCCATTAGATCCTGTCTCCTAGCACATTAAGTGGTACCTTAAGCAATCTCTCCAGCGGTACAGAAGTGCTGACTGAACGGAAAATCTGCCTCAGCTCATCGTGCTGTCTTTTTTAGAGAGGCAACTCGCCCTGCTGTCGAAGATACATGAACAATACATCTAGATAATGGCTGGCATTGTTTATTTTAAACTGGAAATATATATGCTTGAAAGCCTAGAATGCATTTAAGGGATATTAGTCACTCGTGTTAAAGCTTTGTTGACACTATGAGCACTGAAGTAATGAAGTGATGTCATGACAATATCATATATTATTGTGTCCTTTCAGATAAGTTGATATGATGTGATTGACAGGAGCCAAAAGTATGGGAACCAAACCACTGAAGAGTACACTGACTCTTCACATTGCTCTGCATCCCTACCTCCCTCCATTCATCCCAATAATCTGTCCCTTCTAAAGTGTGCACGTGTACACTCCTTCCCACTATTTTTAAAAGGAGTTACAAGAAGGAGTTTCCACCATATTTCTTATACCAGTCATTTCCTTTTCAAATCAATGAATTTTGATTTGATTTGAAGTGTAGACTTCGACAGATTATTGTTTTCCTGCCATGTTGGCTATGACAGTCACTGGGCCTGTGACGAGGACACATCCCCTCAGGACACTGGCATGGAGGATGCGTCTCGGACCAACTCTTGCACCTCGCCTGGCTGGCACCACGCTGCCCGCATGGCACCACATCCACACTCTGCCACCCCTCTGATAGATACCTATCTGATGCCACTTTTATTAAACTAGCAGATAAATCAATTTGATTTGTTGTCATGTTTTTCTGGTGAGTTTTTGTGGATCAAAGTATTCCTCTAGCTAAGGCATTGGAGTAACTGCATTACCCTTCCATAAATCAGATTAATGCAACTGCACCTGTGTGTGTGTGTGTGTGTGTGTGTGTGTGTGTGTGTGTGTGTGTGTGTGTGTGTGTGTGTGTGTGTGTGTGGCGTATAAAACTGTTATCGCAGCAGGAGCACATTACAGAATAGAATTCAATGTCCGGTGACATGGCCATCATATGAAGCTGTTGCCTGTAGCTGTGACTGCTCTTTCCAATGTGCCATTTCAAAGCAACCACATCAATAAGGCACGATTACAAGGCTGACAAAATGAATCTCAACTGTCATTATGGTTTAGACAGGCTCTTATCAAGTTATATTAGTGTGAAAGCCAGTGAATCAATTTATCTAGCCTTCTATTTGGCAAGGGATTATTACATGCAAGAATCATATTCTGTTTGAGACAACTGACATTTGGAACAGTGAATTTGGAATCCTTGTTCTTGAGCCTCTGTATAATGAAGCATTTTAGGTGGGACCAGTTTGGGTTTCTGTTCAGTAATGGGATGTTGTTTGCATGTGTTTACAGTAGTTTGGGGTTTTTAGTCCTACTATGTACACTCACACATATATAGCCTATTGCACAAATGCATGCGAGATATATGTGGGTCAAGGATGGGCATGCATAAACAAGGGAGGCATTACACATTCTGTTAAGTTAACATTTACAGTATGTTGACATTATTGTATACCACAGAGAGCATACAGAGGACAATATTTGCATAAACCAAGTCATTCCGAAACTGAGAATTCCCCCTTTCCATCTGAAAAGTCTTAAACGTCCTTCAGCTTCTGGACAGAGAAGGAAAGAAGGCAAGCTCAGGACATCCTCTGCTCTTCACCACAGACACAGTGGTTTGACAAGGCAGACATTTTGACGCCGTGCGTCAGGGTAACCGGACAAGACATTCTCATGTTTTATCAGAGCTTCAAAAACGGGCTGTCGTTCTGCCTCTGCGTCTTCCGTATGTCAGTCTGTCTCCTCCCGACTCCGCGGTGTCGTGTAGGTGGCATCGCCGGCTCGTCTAGGAGACAGAGTGTCCCGAAAAAAAGCGGCAATCAAGCGAAGCTAGCGCTGTGACCTCCTCGGCCATGCGACGTGTCGAGTTGGCAGGGGACGCAATTGAGTGTGACACTCCTGGTTGGCGCTGCCAAACTGCCACTTCCTGTCCTCTTTATTCACACGTAGCGGGAGTTTAGAGTGGACGTTTGAAGAGCCCAGAACAGACATGTGTCTCCGCATCCAGCCATCCCTTCTGACTGTCATTACTGTGGTGCAGAGCCACTCAGTCATGATCAGTACCAGGGCTTGGGCCTGTCTTGGTGACAGAGATGGCTAGAAAAAACATAATGTCCAGAAACCCACGGAATTTACATGGATACAATGCCTACTTACCGTCAGAGTGTGATGGGAATACTGTATGTATACAGTACTTGTTTATTTGTCATGTTAACTCAATTTTATACCTCCACAGTCATTGTGTATTACCTAGACATGGTTATATGTTATCTACAAGGCCTACTTGACTTCTTTCTTTGAGCGATAAGAGTGACTCATTGAAGGGAGGCCTCTCATTTCATTGCCTTTCAATTGCATACCATATAATGATTTTTTTAATGTATTTGTACCTACTCCCATTCTAGATAAACAGGTACAGCTAATAATCATAGCTACTTTCAGTAGGTCGTAGCGTTTAAATTGGCAAATTAAATACATATATTTTAATGTTTGTGTTAAATTAGCTTTTCACTTGTTTAGGATCAATTTGTTCACTCTCTCCCTCCTCCTTTCTCTGCTTTAATGTCTTTGTTTTTCTCCTTCTGAGTATCTCTAATAACACTTCAGCTGGCCATGAGTCACTTTCACCAATACAAATCAGATTCAAAGTCATATGTGTCCAGACTCTGCTTTCATTGAACTCTGTCCCCTCAGGTCAAGTTTGTTTTATGTCTCTGATATCCCTCACTCTCTCTCTCACTCTTTCTCTCTTTCTCACTTTCTCTCTCTCTCTTTCTCTCTTTCCCTCTCTCTCACACACACGCACACATGTGCACCCTATCCTCAAGCTATTACCAGAATAAGCCAATTTGATTCACCAAGCCCAATGATGGGGAAATGTAATATATTCTGAAGTGACCACAAGAAGATAGAAATGCATCAAGCTTCTTTCTCGGATCACTGTATCCAGTCATTTTGAGTTCACAAATCAATACAATAATAGATCTATGGACATATACTATAGATCTGTTGTTTTAAACGTCACTCTAAAGAACAGCTTTATACAAGTCTGGGGTTTGGCACAATGTCTTCTATTTATCTGTGAGTCACAGACAGAGAGATGCCAGAAAATGTAGAGAATGGCTGCTGTGACTTAGAGTGCTGCAGGGAGGGGAAAAGTGAGAAGATACAGTGAGTGGAGGGAGGCAGGCACACAGATCAGAGAAAGTTGGAGCTGAGACAAAAATGTGTCTATTCATGCCAACTGGTGTCCTGACCCTCCTCCAGGCAACCATTGCCTTCTGTCAGGGAGAGGAATTACAGGGACTGGGAAAAAGGACCACACATAGCTGGACAAAGGAACCAAATTCAGAAAATATATTTTCGTTCATCTTTTCAGGTAGTAGTTTCAATCCCAATCCCTAAACGGGGTTCAAGCTCATAAAAAAGGCAGTGCAGAGAAAAAAAATTCTGTCACTTTAAAGGTGAAACATTGAGGTGCCAAATAGTGTACCTTTCGTTCCAGGGGAGAGAAGGGGAAGGTCACACAGAGTTCATTAGTGAGGAACAATGAGTGATGACTGTAGTGAGGGGCTTTGGTGTCTGCTCTGCTTCCCTCTGCTCTGCTCTCTCTGCTCCACCTCTCCCAGGCTGAGAATGGGCGCACAGTCACACACACACACACACACACACACACACACACACACACACACACACACACACACACACACACACACACACACACACACACACACACACACAGTGAGTGAGCTGCCTCTCTGACGGATTGACAGCCAGTGAAAGGAAACACTCCTCATGCCCTTGGGGCCCCAGCTGTGCCTACAGCCCCCCAGGCGATGTGACAGAAGAGGGGGTAGGTATGTAGGTAGGTAGTGAACATCACATGGTAAGGCAGGGACATCCTGTGGTGTCTGATGTGTTACTGCTTAATGTTTAAGCATATCAGACTGTATCCTAAGCTAAACCAGGCCAGGGCGACCAACATAAGAAGGGAGAAAGAGAGAGAGAGAGCGAGAGAGAGAGAGAGAGAGAGAGAGATTTGGAACCAAAAGGACTGATCACCCCAATCCACAAAAGTGGAGACAGATTTGACCCCAATAACTACCGTGGGATATGCGTCAACAGTAACCTTGGGAAAATCCTCTGTATTATCATTAAGAGCAGACTCATACATTTCCTCAATGAAAACAATGTACTGAGCAAATGTCAAATTGGCTTTTTACCAAATTACTGTACGACAGACCACGTATTCACCCTGCACACACTAATTGACAAACAAACAAACCAAAACAAAGGCAAAGTCTTCTCATGCTTTGTTGATTTCAAAAAAGCTTTTGACTTAATCTGGCATGAGGGTCTGCTATACAAATTGATGGAAAGTGGTGTTGGGGGAAAAACATACGATATTATAAAATCCATGTACACAAACAACAAGTGCGCGGTTAAAATTGGCAAAAAAAACACATTTCTTTCCACAGGGCCGTGGGGTGAGACAGGAATGCAGCTTAACCCCCACCCTCTTCAACATATATATCAACGAATTGGCGAGGGCACTAGAACAGTCTGCAGCACCTGGCCTCACCTTACTAGAATCTGAAGTCAAATGTCTACTGTTTGCTGATGATCTGGTGCTTCTGTCCCCAACCAAGGAAAGCCTACAGCAGCACCTAGATCTTCTGCATAGATTCTGCCAGACCTGGCCCTGACAATAAATCTCAGTAAGACCAAAATAATGGAGTTCCAAAAAAGGTCCAGTCACCAGGACCACGAATAAAAATTCCATCAAGACACCGTTGCCCTAGAGCACACAAAAAACTATATATACCTTGGCCTAAACATCAGCGCCACAGGTAACTTCCACAAAGCTGTGAACGATCTGAGACAAGGCAAGAAGGGCCTTCTATGCCATCAAAAAGAACATAAAATTCGACATACTAATTAGGATCTGGCTAAAAATACTTGAATCAGTTATAGAACCCATTGCCCTTTATGGTTGTGAGGTCTGGGGTTCGCTCACCAACCAAGAATTCACAAAATGGGACAAACACCAAATTGAGACTCTGCATGCAGATTTCTGCAAAAAATATCCCCAGTGTACAACGTAGAACACCAAATAATACTTGCAGAGCAGAATTCGGCCAATACCCGCTAATTATCGAAATCCGGAAAGAGATTTTAAATTCTACAACCACCTAAAAGGAAGCGATTCCCAAACCTTCAATAACAAAGCCATCACCTACAGAGAGATGAACCTGGAGAAGAGACCCCTAAGCAAACTAGTCCTGGGGCTCTGTTCACAAACATAAACAGACCCCACAGAGCCCCAGGACAGCCCCAGGACAGCAATACAAATCAAGAGAAAATAAAAATGATAATTACTTGACACATTGGTGAGAATTAACAAAAAAACTGAGCAAACCAGAATGCTATTTGGCCCTAAACAGAAAGTACACAGTGGCAGACTACCTGACCACTGTGACTGACTCAAACTTAAGGAAAGCTTTGACTATGTATAGACTTAGTGAGCATAGCCTTGATATTGAGAAAGGCCGCTGTAGGCAGACCTGGCTCTCAAGAGAAGACAGGCTATGTACACACTGCCCACAAAATGAGGTGGGAACTGAGCTGCACTTCCTAACCTCCTACGACCATATTAGAGAAACATACTGTATTTCCCTCAGATTACACAGACCCACAAAGAATTAGAAAACAAAAACAATTTTGATCAACTCCCATATATATTTGGTGAAATACCACAGTGTGCCATCACAGCAGCAATATTTGTGACCTGTTGCCACAAGAAAAGGGCAACCAGTGAAGAACAAACACCATTGTAAATACAACCAATATTTATGTTTACTTATTTTCCCTTTTGTACTTTAACTATTTGCACATAATATGACATTTGAAATGTCTTTATTCTTTTGGAACTTTTGTGAGTGTAATGTTTACTGTTCATTTTATATTGTTTATTTCACTTTTGTTTATTATCTATTTCACTTGCTTTGGCAATGTAAACATATGTTTCCCATGCCAATAAAGCCCTTTGAATTGAATTGAGAAGGAGAGAGAGAGAAAGAGAGAGGAAAATTGTATGACTGACACATTTGGAATCTGAATCCCCCTCCCTTCTCCCTTCCTCCCCCATCCCTATCCTCCTGTAGGGTTTTCAGCAACCCTCAGTATCCTCAGTGGTCATGTTGTCAGGCTGCTTCTCTGTGAAGTGGCCCTTGCCATAAAACAACAGTGACGTGACTGATTGATCCAGCAATGAGGATGGCAATAGTGTTCTGCATCAATATGAAGCCGGGCAGGCAGCCTGGGGGACTGGAGGCCTTTCAGACAGCTCTCTGCTTCTCCTCCTCGGAGGGAAAATCCATACACAATTGATGGCAGTTCAAAGGGAGGCTTTATTGTGGGATATCAAATAAAACATCAGAGAGAGAGAGAGAGAGAAAGAGAGAGAGGGATGAGAGAGAGAGAGTGTGTGTGGGAGATAGAGATGGGAAATGTGCTCTGCATTTTGTGCTATGGTTTTCACCTGAGAATAAACTGGTCTGGCTGGATTGGGAGGACGTTTACATCCCACTACTGGATGTATGTCCTCCTCGACTCATTTTACTCCAATATAGGTAAGTACAGTTGCACTAGCATCACTTTGTAGTAAAAGGTAGACAGACAAACAGCAAACAATTGTAATTATGAATGAGTGCAATGAAATAGACCTCTGGATGGGGTAAAACCATAGTATTTGTAGAGCATGATAGGGTGTAGAACAGTGTGGCTGAGCAGTGACAGAGACATCCGTCCAGCCCTGCATGCCTGCCATCCTCTCTGTCCTCTATACCTGAGCCTCCAGCAGACCCCTGCATGATTTCATCAACACAACCCCTAATCCACTTTACTTAATGAAATACATAATTAACATAGCCTAATTGCAGTAAGGACAGTTTTGACAGAAATCATTTCCCGTGGTTAACAGCATGCTAATTGAACGTGTTCCTCGCTCTCTATCGAGACCTTTGTAATCTGTTTTTCGTCTTTTGACTGCTCTCTCCTGGTTTTGATTGATGGATGTCCCAGACTTTGATGAGGCGTCATGGAAGGCAGAGCGGGGTTGGCGGTGAGGTCACGTGACCAACAGCAGATGGTACAGGGGAGTATTAGAGAGAGTTCATCTGCTGTGTGGTCTCCTGCATCCGCCCTGAGATATCAAACAAGGGAGGGAGGGAGGAGCGAGAGGGGGTGGAGAGAGAGAGAGAGACAGAGCACTAGCGGTTCTGAGGGGGGGGGGGGGGGGGGCAGTGCCCCTGTGACAACAATTTTGGACCCCCTTGTGGCCCCCCTAAATGTGGAGTATGAAATAATCTCTACATAACACATTTTTGCTATCATTCTTTTTTTACATCCGTTATTAGACAGTGGCAACGATGATGATTATGAACATGGTCTTTTGCCTGCTAATGCCTGCAATGCAGTGAAGAAAACGATATGACAACAATAACGTCTAATGTAACTGGCCCCTCTAACAGTACAACTGGCCCCAGCTTGGCCCCCTCCCAGTTGAAATGGTCTAGAGAACAATGAGTGATCAATGAGTGGGACTACTCCAGGGCGCATCCTCTATGTCATTATCTTACGGGGGAATTCGTGAGTTAAGTAGCAAATGGAATGTAATTACCTTTTATGCGCTTTTCTCTCTATTCTTACCGTGACTTAATTCCAACACCTTTGCGTAAGAGGAAAGCATGAACACGGTCTAGCGAACCTACCAGTTCCAAGTGGATAAAGCATTACTTCATTTTTTCTCGATAGAAATAACCCCATTCGTGCACTCTAATTGACAACTTTGATAAGATCTATTGACAAGAAATAGGTAAATTAGTAATACGTTTGGATATGGGGATTGTAAATATAAATGACACTTGTTTTGGATCTGTTTTACCTTATGATCGCAGGAGACAGATGTGAAACCAGTCACATGTTAGCAAACTGAAGCATATCAACATATCAACTTTCACACAGGAGAGTTTATGAAATGCTTTGCAATTATGCCGAATTTAAATTGTATAGCCTTTTAAATTGCAGGGAGGGACACTCTCAAATGTCTCCTATTTCCATCATGTTAAATATCAGTATTCGACCATCAGTAGGGCTAATAACCACACATAATTCAACTGCCAATTTACTGTTCGATCCTTCAGTTGGTCTAGCCTACATTATTGTTCCATTTGTTAACATTATTAAGGTTACCTTAATTTGCTTGCCCTGTAAACGCCGTCACCGCCGTTTGGTTGTTTCTGAGGACAGTTGATAATAAAAAACAAACATGTAGGCTAATTAAATCGTTATGGAGGAGCGCAGACCAAGTCGTAACAGTTTGAACCCGACGCATGGCGCAATACGGCGGTGTCTTCACACAGTTCCATGCTTAGAGCATGCAATAGGCGAGGTTATAGCCTTCTATTGTACACTATTCTCCATATTATAATTATATGTACACTAATGGGTTGACGAAGTGAATGTGGCAATTTTCACAATGAATCAAACCACCGGTTTCTTTCTTTCGTGTGTAAAGGCTCTCCAAACCAGTTTATGATTCATCAATATTTTCTTAAACCTAAATATTCCACTAAATCAGACTATTTTTAAATTTACCACTTGGTGCTGAAACGGAGACAAATATGCATATATTTAGAAGGCTTTCTTTCATTGATCTCTAATATTCTTAACTCGTTCTCTCAATATAGGCCTATTCTAGTCAGTTCACAAAATTCTAACTAAAAGGTGCACCGTATTTAAAGCGATGACTTAAGATAAACGGTATGCATCGAAAAACCCATTGAATGGAAACTCCACGAGACAATTTGTTTGCCAGCAAGTGTGAGTGTTTTCAACAATTGAATGGAATGTATTCAGTTGTAGCCACACCTACAGAGCGCGTTCCGGCAACTGCTTTACGTCAAACTGGCGTCTGCAGTGGCCGTACAGCATTTACTGCGATGCGTCCTCAGCAGATGTCAGAGCGTTTATACTTCATGCGCTTCGGGGAGCTGTCACACACATCCAATAAATTGGTTCGCCCCTCACCACTTGTAGTGATTCAGGGCTAATCTTTATAGCTATCCAGCTAATTACAAGCAACTGGCTAAACGAAAAGACAAGACCTTTATACCTCTTCTGAGATGTGTTGAGTCCATTTCCTGGTGCTTGACATAGGAGTAAATAAGACCGCACCGTTTTCCAACCTGCATTTCCAGTCTGGTCTCATAGACTAGACGTAACATAGTGTAATGAAACAGCAGGGAGCAGGTATCGAACCCTCGACCTTCTAGCTCGAAGTCCAGCGCACTATCGACTGTGCCGCAAAAGCATGCGACATAATTGATATCCCCGCTTATAAAGCCAGGGTCGTTATAATAGTAAATGTAAGTCCAGGAAACTCAAATTAGTATGTTTGTTATGGTTACATAAGATGGATGGTTACTTAAGGCAAAAACTTGAGTTGGATGGATGGGTGGGCGTATAATGTGATCGTCTAGCAACCCAAAGGTTGGGAGTTTGAATCTCATCACAGACAACTGTAGCATTTTAGCTAATTAGTAACTTTTTAACTACTTACTAAGTTTTAGCTACTTTGCAACTACTTATCACGTTAGCTAACCCTTCCCCTAACCCTAACCCTAAACCTAACCCTAAACCTGACCCTAACCCTAACGCTGACCCTAAACCTGACCCTAATCCTAACCCAAACCCTAACGCTAACCCTAACCCCAACGCTAACCCTGTGTACACATCTCAGCTAAACCTTAACCCTAGCCTCAACTCAACATTAGCCACCTAGATAGAATTTGTAATATATCATATGTTTTGGAAATTTGTAACAAATAATATGAATTGTAATTTGTAACATATCGTTTGAAATGGGTGATGGAAATGTACAAATTAATACATACCATACGAAACGTAACATATCATACTAAATTGATTTGTTTTATGTACAGAATAATAACAAATGCTCTGAAACCAGGTTGCAGAGCTGTTGTGAAGGAAGTTGTCAAGGAAGTGAGTTTGTATTTATACAGGACCTCCCGCCCTCTCCTACCATCAAGCAGTCATGTCAATGTGGAGCTATACAGAGCCCTCCGCATTGTTACAAAATTTGGGCGGCTCACGGCATCATCATACCGAGCTCGATTTGGCCTCTGCAAGCCTCCGGGGGCTCCGCATTTGCGTACTGGATCAAGCAACATTGGCTTTAAGTCTAAATACCAAATACTAAGAAGTGCGTAGGAAAGGCATACATTTCTAACTCGGGATCGGGCTCTTAGAGCAGAGCAGCATTATTTATCTTCACAAATAGGCATATGACCCTGCAATACCCTTGTGTCACACAGAGTTAAAAACAGATTGCAGGCAGAGAGGATCATGCACACACATATGTGCATTGCACAAGCACACGCAGGCATATGCATGTGTTAAACCCGCGTGTGTTAACACATGCATGAACACAAATTTGTGTCAACACAAATGCACATACTCACATACTCACATACGCACACACACACACACACACACACACACACACACACACACACACACACACACACACACACACACACACACACACACACACACACACACACACACACACACACACACACACAAACCCTGCAGATTGATCACGGATGTACTGAGCATACCTAATTACTCAAGTACAATACAGTATAAGCAATGCCACACCCAAGCATCTTGAAGTCAGTCCAACAGACATCCTGTGCTCCTTCTATCTGCCTTCTACAGACTCTCCAGACTCCACAGTGAATATTAGGGATGAGTAGGATGAGTGGCAGGTGTGTGTAAATGCTGCCGCTGATATGTCACAGGCACCAATCTGCCTTCCCTAGGGAGCGCTCTGGGAGTTCAGACGCAGTACCACACGGAGGAGAAAACAATTTCTGCTGCCAATACTCCCGCGCAGATGAACAATGTTTTAATATTTGCGGCTGCTTTATGACGGAGGGTTATGACAGTGATGGAGAAAATGTCAGCTCTTTCTCCCCCTCCTTAAATGCCATTCTTTGTCTCAGCCTGTTTCTTTTCATTGATCTCCGCCTTTGGTCGTGAAATCAATAAGGTCGACCAAAGAATTTTCTTTTTGGGAGAATGCAATGTGGCAATGTTTTCACTCACTGAAGCATTGTTGCCTTTCAACAATGTCTCATAATTCTGAAAAGAAGAAGTCATCTTCCTGTATGCCTATTGCCTAATTCGTTTTCCAATATCTGTCATAATTTATAGTATATTATGTGAACGGAAATAGTCCGTCTTTCATTGGTACAACTTTATTTGTAATGATAGATGACTCAAATTAGATTAGATTTAATTTGATGAGATGACTCAAATTTGATAAGATCATGACTATACCATACAGTATGGTGTGGTGGGTACCTACTGTTCTGTACTGTATGTAGAGTTATGTATGTTTCTGTCTCTATGGCAAAGCGCCTACCTAATTAGCAACAACACTAACAGGGCACCACTACACCCTTTCTCCAACCCCCATTCCACAGCTCCCTGGATGTGCATGTTAATGGTAACTGACCCAAACTTGCACTCTCTTGGGTGGTGAAGGGTAATTCAGTCAGAGTTGTCACTCACTCTGAGAATACTATTTCCTACACTGGTGCACTGAGGGAAATAACCGAAGAGGCTGGGAGGAAAGTGGAGTACATGCTAATGCAGTTGTAGAATGATGTACTACAGTACCCATAATGCTCTGATAGTTGAAGTATCTCTGTATGCTGTCAAATCAGCCTCTAAAGACCATTGCACGAGATGGTGCTGTCGAGCAAGATGAAACATCATTGAGCAAGCAAACACTGTGTCAAGAGTGCAGAGGATGAATGCAGCAAACATGCAGCAAACACACAGATCACTCGAGAGAGTAGAATATGGTTGAGGGAGCAGAGGATGTGTCCCACAAGAGCACAGGCAGATGGAGCGCGCAAATGAAATTTTAGTGGCAAGTGTGACTTTGAGCGAGCAGAACATCATTGCTGCACACAAAATATTAGTTTGAGGGCAGAGATTTTTGTTTGTTTTGCAGAGATACTTACTGCATGTCAAAACTCAGAAGGTACTGCAGTCTCACAAATACATTACATCCCCACACAACTCTCACATCAAAAAATCTTGCTCTCGCAACTGCAATCTTTTACTATAATTTTATTACAGGTGAAAACACAGCCACAAAGTCATAATTATTATGGCTAACCCTTACAAAAATGAATTTGTTGCCGCAAACATCCTGCAAGTTTGTGGCAAATTTGCTGTTAACTAAATAGTGTGCAATGAAATGTTGCCATAAGTTTGCAAATATTTGCCACTAGTGGTGAATCTGATGCAAACCTTTGGCAACAATAATATGTATTGCCACTAGTGGCAAACAGTTTGCAAGATGTTTTTTTCTGGCAGACAGTTTTCTCAAGATTGTTTTTGAATCTGTGGCAAACCTGTGGCAGGAATATTTATTGCCACTAGTGGCAAACAGTTTACCAGAAGCTGTTTCTGGTGAACACATGATCTCCAAGACCAGTAACCTTTTGGAAAATGGAAACCAAGCTTTCTTGCTAGCTACAGTACCTACCAAAGTTGTCCAGTCAGTGTCTAACTTTCTAATAAAATGTTACATTTTATTAGCTAAATGATGACTAGTTAGCAATGTCATGTTTTATGGGATAGAGTGGAACACATTTTGTTGATACCAGTTTCAATCTGTCAGCTCCACTGACTGACTGGCTAGCACTTAGCTAGCTAACGTTAGCTATCACATTTCAGTACAATTCATGTGATAGCTAGCTAGCCAACTAATGATTTTCCTTAACACTTATACAGTATTTTTAGGTGAATATGTCGCTGTCTGTTAATACCAATATGCATGTCAATATGCTACTGTCATGTTTCAGTAGCATGTTAGCTTGCACACTAGCTAAGGTAGGTAGCTAGCCAGCTAGCAACAATATGAGTTGATTTGACATCAAAGCAAAACTTCACTATTGCAGATGGACACCCTTCCTCTAGCCTTGGTGTTGGAAGAGGCTGTATTGGGAGGAGGATGCATCCACACCCTGCACTCACACATAACACTTTTTTGGAGTGATAAATTATTGTCTTCAACATTGATAAGGTAAATAAATGCATGAGAAGAATGTTTGCACCAGACAGGTCACGGCTTCTTGCATGCATGACTTGGGGTGGCAGGTAGTCTAGTGGTTAGTGTTGGACTAGTAACCGAAAGGTTGCAAGATCAAATCCCTGAGCTGACAAGGTAAAAATATACCGTTCTGCCCCTGAACAAGGCAGTTAACCCACTGTACCTATTGATGTATACAGAGAAGAGAGTCGGCCCGAGAATTGAACCCTGTGGCACCCCCATAGAGACTGCCAGAGGTCCGGACAACAGGCCCTCCGATTTGACACATTGAACTCTATCAGAGAAGTAGTTTGTAAACCTGGCGAGGCAATCGTTTGAGAAACCAAGGCTGTTGAGTGTGCCGATAAGAATGAGGTGATTGACAGAGTCGAAAGCCTTGGCCAGGTCGATGAATACGGCTGCACAGTAATGTCTCTTATCGATGGTGGTTATGATATCATTTAGGACCTTGAGCGTGGCTGAGATGCACCCATGATCAGCTCTGAAACCAGATTGCATAGCGGAGAAGGTACGGTGAGATTCGAAATGGTCGGTAATCTGTTTGTTAACTTGGCTTTCGAAGACCTTAGTAAGGCAGGGTAGGATAGATATAGGTCTGTAGCAGATTGGGTCTAGAGTGTCTCCCCCTTTGAAGAGGGGGATGACCGCGGCAGCGTTCCAATCTTTGGGAATCTCAGACGATATGAAAGAGAGGTTGAATAGGCTAGTGATAGGGGTTGCAACAATTTCAGCAGATAATTTTAGAAAAAGAGGGTCCAGATTGTCTAGCCCGGCTGATTTGTAGGGGTCCAGATTTTGCAGCTCTTTCAGAACATCAGCTATCTGGATTTGGGTGAAGGAGAAATCAGGGAGGCTTGGGTGAGCTGCTGTGGGGAGTGCAGGGCTGTTGACCGGGGTAGCGGTAGCCAGGTGGAAAGCATGGCCAGACGTAGAAAAATGCTTATTGAAATTCCCAATTATAGTGGATTTATCGGTGGTGACAGTGTTTCCTAGCCTCAGTGCAGTGGGCAGCTGGGAGGAGGTGCTCTTATTCTCCATGGACTTTACAGTGTCCCAGAACTTTTTTGAGTTTGTGCTACAGGATGCAAATTTATGCTTGAAAAAGCTAGCCTTAGCTTTCCTAACTGCCTGTGTGTATTGGTTCCTAACTTCCCTGAAAAGTTGCATATCACGGGGGCTATTCGATGCTAATGCAGAACGCCACCGGATGTTTTTCTGCTGGTCAAGGGCAGTCAGGTCTGGAGAGAACCAAGGGCTATATCTGTTCCTGATTCTACATTTTTTGAAAGGGGCATGTTTATTTAAGATGGTGAGGAAGGCACTTTTAAAGAATGACCAGGCATCTACTACTGACGTGATGAGGTCAATATCCTTCCAGGATACCCGGGCCAGGTCGATTAGAAAGGCCTGCTCGCTGAAGTGTTTTAGGGAGCGTTTGACAGTGATCAGGGGTGGTCTCTTGACCGAGGCAGTGATCTCTGAGATCTTGGTTGAAAACAGCAGATGTACATTTGGAGAGTAAGTTTGTTCTATGAGGGTGCCCGTGTTTACAGATTTGGGGTTGTACCTGGTGGGTTCATTGATAATTTGTGTGAGATTGAGGGCATCAAGCTTAGATTGTAGGATGGCCGTGGTGTTAAGCATGCCCCAGTTTAGGTAACCTAGCAGCACGAGCTCTGAAGATAGATGGGGAGGGCAATCAGTTCACATATGGTGTCCAGGGCACAGCTGGGGGCAGAGGGTGGCCTGTAGCAAGCGGCAACAGTGAGAGACTTGTTTCTGGAAAGGTGGATTTTTAAAAGTAGAAGCTCGAATTGTTTGGGTACATACCTGGATAGTTAGACAGAACTCTGCAGGCTATCTCTGCAATAGATTGCAAGCCCCCTTTGGCAGTTCTATCTTGTCGAAAAAAAGTTATAGTTAGGGATGGAAATTTCAGGGTTTTTGGTAGTCTTCCTAAGCCAGGATTCAGACATGGCT
Source organism: Salmo salar (assembly GCF_965601325.2). Lineage (NCBI taxonomy): Eukaryota > Metazoa > Chordata > Actinopteri > Salmoniformes > Salmonidae > Salmo > Salmo salar. Next base: position 17,463,756 of record NC_138306.1, on the reverse strand, counting down.
AGGACATCCAGGTTGGCAGAGTGTGCTAGGGCAGTGAATAAAACAAACTTAGGGAGGAGGCTTCTAATGTTAACATGCATGAAACCAAGGCTTTTACGGTAACAGAAGTCAACAAATGAGAGCGCCTGGGGAATAGGAGTGGAGCTAGGCACTGCAGGGCCTGGGTTAACCTCCACATCACCAGAGGAACAGAGGAGGAGTAGGAAAAGTGTACGGCTAAAGGCTAAAATTACTGGTTGCCTAGTACGTTCAGAACAGAGAGTATAAGGAACAGATTTCTGGGCGTGTTAGAATAGATTCAAGGCATAATGTACAGACAAAGGTATGGTAGGATGTGAATACAGTGGGGGTAAACCTGTGCATAGAGTGACGATGAAAGAGATATTGTCTCTAGGAATATCATTTTAACCAGGTGATGTCACCAAATGTGTTGGAGGTGGAATTAAAGTGTTCACTAAGGTGTATTGAGCAGGACTAAAGGCTCTACAGTGAAATAAGGCAATAAATACCAACCAAAACAACAATGGACAAGGCATATTGACGTTAGGGAGAGGCATGCGTAGCCAAGTAATCATGGGAGTCCAGTGAATGGCTTCAGGCAGCTAGAGGGCCGGGGCTAGCAGCTAGCAGAAGGGCCTTAGAAGGACGTCACGACAGAAGAAAGTCTGTTGTGTCCCCCTCGTGCTGAATATGTCGGCAGACGGATCAGCATGACTCCGTGTGGTAAACCAAGCCAATTGGCAAAATAGGTATAGTGGCCGAAGAATTTGTCCAATGGGTCTCTTAAGCTAACAGTCCGGTGTGCTCTAGACAGCTAACGTTAGCGGGCCATGGCTAGCAGTGCCGCGGAACCAGTTTGAGGACCACCTCGAGCAGATTTTGTCAGTAGTCCAGTCGTGAAGGATCGGCAGGGTTCCGTGCCCCGTACTGGCAGTAGAAGGGGTCCAGGCCAGTTGGCAAAAGGGTATTATAGCCCAGGAGTGGCTGTTGGGCTTCTTCTGCTAGCCGGGATATGGGCCTAGCATGGGCTAGCTCCAGCCTAATTGGTGCTAGCTTCGGGACAGGGACGTGGCGTTAAACCAGGAATAGTCACTCGGATTGCAGCTAGCTAGCTGTGGTGATCCAGGTGAAAAGGTTCAGCGCTTGCGGTAGGAATCTGGGGATATAGAGAGAAAATAGGTCCGGTATGCTCTGTTTTGAATCGCGTTGTACAAACTGGCGAGAGCTTTCCGAGCTAAAGGTTAGCTGATGACTGCTAGCAGTGGTTAGCTGACTATTAGCTAGTTAGCTGGCTAGCTTTTGTTGGGGAATACCGGTTCGGAGGTGGATAAGAATACTTTAGAAGAGACAGATCCACACCACATTGGGTGAGGCGGGTTGTATTTGGGTGAGGCAAGAGTATTTTGAAGTTGAGGTTTAGAAAAATATAAAAGATATGCAAAGAAAAAAAAGATATAAAAGATATATACATGGGACATATACAAGATGAAGAACAAAGACGTCTGACTGCTACGCCATCTTGGATATTCATGAAGTAGACTTCGATCCAGAGGGCTCAGTGGACCAGACAGAATGGGGCCAAGACAGTCGAGATAGTCTGAGTATCTGCGTCTGCTGGATACTCCAGGTGTGGTGGGTACATTTTTTTTATTAGACTGGAATTTCATTCTGTTTGCTTTGATTAACTAGCCTGGCTAACGCGACCCACGTAACTCACAGTGCAAGGAGAGTGGTGACCACACTGGTCTGCAAAGGAGGCTGTTTGTTAATGCAATATTTGCAAATAAATTGTATGTCTGGGTTTGATTGATTCTCTCAAATGTTTTTTTTGTTGGTTGAGACCTCTCATTGTTTGGATTTGAAAGTCCAACCATTGTAATAGGAGGGGGCGGCGCTCAGAGGCTGTGTGTGGCTGTGGGTGTTTGAGCAGTGGTGTAAAGTGCTTAAGTAAAAATACTTGAAAGTACTACTTAAGTCGTTTTAGGGGGTATCTGTACTTTACTATTTATATTTTTTAACAACTTTTACTTTTACTTCACTCCATTCCTAAAGAAAATTATGTACTTTTTACTCGATACATTTTCCCAGACACCCAAAAGTACTTGTTACATTTGTTATGCCTAGCAGGACAGGAAAATTGTCTAATTCACACATTATCAAGAGAACAACCTTGGTCATCCCTACTGCCTCTGATCTGGTGGACTCACTAAACATATGCTTCATTAGTAAATAATGTCTGAGTGTTGGAGCATGCCCCTGGCTATCTGTAAATAAATAAAAAACAAGAAAATGGTGCCATCTGATTTGCTTTATATAATGAATATGAAATTATTTTTTACTTTCACTTTTGATACTTAAGTATATTTTAAATCAAGTACTTTTAGACTTTTAATCAAGTAGTATTTTACTGGATGACTTTAAGGTATCTTTCCTTTTACTCAAGTATGACAATTGGGTACTTTTTCCACCACTGTGTTTGAGTGAGAAAGACACAGGAGAGCCAACCTGTAAAAGCACGGCCCACTTCATTATTGACACATTATGCCAACAACATCAAAGAGCCATTCCAGACTCTGAAGTCAGGAGGACTTCAAGAGTTAGGTGTTAGCCAGACTAGTGATTAACTGCAATGGAAAAGTAATTGTTTGTCTGGCTACAACGTAACACAATTTGAAATCATAAGGGGCAGAGTCTCACAAGCATTAGAAACAGCATTGGGTGTGGATACATACGGTTGGAACGTGGATCTGAGCAAGTGTGATGTCATTCATTTTTGTGGAAGTGTATGTAAATGTTAAGTTGTCAATTGTTTTTGTCAATGTGTTTTTGTTTGTGAAAAAAATCAATAACTAAAATAAAATATGACTGAAAAAGTCATTGTCTGCTTTACTACAGATTGCTCAGGACTTCTACATTTTAACCGACCTGCTCGGGGAAACTCACTGATGCCTGGATTGTGATCTTCAAGGACAAAAAACTTTGCTTCGCCATCCCAAAGAGAAGCAGGCCCAAGATACTCTCAAAGTGCAAGTATAGTTTGAAATGACCCTGCTGGTGGTGCCTCAGATGCTCATTTATTTTTAGCCTGAAACAATCAAGTTATTCTCGAAACATTCTTCTCTCTAGATACATGTGACATCACATTAAGACTACTGAGTGGTCCTCCCAACACCAGTCTACAGATAGGCAGAAAGAATTTCGACCCAGCTTCAATGAGACCAGAAAGTCCTTAATTGACTTGCAGCCTGTAAGTTTAAATAGTGGAGATTGAAGGTGGAAATTAGATGATGGCATTTTGTAAGCCTTGAATGAAAGGAACAGCATTCCAAAATCTGTTACCCATAACTGCACACACCAAGACACTAGCTAGGTTTCCATCCAATTTGCGACAGATATTCATACACATATTCTAAAATCTGCAGTTTTTCAACTGTTGCATTATATGGCAAATGTGCCCACTCTGGTCTTGGCACATGCTCTCTAGCCAACAGCTTGGAGCTACGCTATCTACATTATGAGATTATTATGAATAAGAGTGATATTATTTGTATTTGTCAAACGGCAGCCAAGTCTGAGTCTGTAATACCAACATGTTTCAAGCAGACAACCATAATCCCTGTGCCCAAGAACACTAAGGTAACCTGCCTAAATGACTACCGACCCGTAGCACCCAAGTCTGTAGCCATGAAGTGCTTTGAAAGGCTGGTCATGGTTCACATCAACACCATTATCCCAGAAACCCTAGACCCACTCCAATTTGCATACCGCCCCAACAGATCTACAGATGATGCAATCTCTATTGCACTCCACACTGCCCTTTCCCACCTCGACAAAAGGAACACCTATGTGAGAATACTATTCATTGACTACAGCTCAGCGTTCAACACCATAGTGCCCGCAAAGCTCATCACTAAGCTAAGGACCCTGGGACATCAACACCTCCCTCTGCAACTGGATCCTGGACTTCCTGACTGGCCGCCACCAGGTGGTAAGGGTGGGTAACAATACATCCGCCACACTGATCCTCAACACGGGGGCCCCTCAGGGGTGCATGCTCAGTCCCCTCCTGTACTCAAATCAAATCAAATGTATTTATATAGCCTTTCTTACATCAGCTGATATCTCAAAGTGCTGTACAGAAACCCAGCCTAAAACCCCAAATAGCAAGCAATGCAGGTGTAGAAGCACGGTGGCTAGAAAAAACTCCCTAGAAAGGCCAAAACCTAGGAAGAAACCTAGAGAGGAACCAAGCTATGAGGGGTGGCCAGTCCTCTTCTGGCTGTGCCGGGTGGAGATTATAACAGCACATGGCCAAGATGTTCAAATGTTCATAAATGACCAGCAAGATCAAATAATAATAATCATAGTAGTTGTCGACGGTTCAACAAGTCAGTAACACAAGAGTAAGTGTCAGTTGGCTTTTTCATAGCCGATCTTTGAGAGTATCTCTACCGCTCCTGCTGTCTCTAGAGAGTTGAAAACAGCAGGTCTGGGACAGGTAGCACGTCCGGTGAACAGGTCAGGGTTCCAGCAGGTCTGGGACAGCAGGTCTGGGACAGGTAGCACGTCCGGTGAACAGGTCAGGGTTCCATAGCCGCAGGCAGAACAGTTGGAACTGGAGCAGCAGCACGGCCAGGTGAACTGGGGACAGCAAGGAGTCATCAAGCCAGGTAGTCCTGAGGCATGGTCCTAGGGCTCAGGTCCTCCGAGAGAGAGAAAGAAAGAAAGAGAGAATTAGAGAGAGCATATTTAACACAGGACACCGGAAAAGACAAGAGAAACACTCCAGATGTGAAAGACTGACCCTAGCCCCCCGACACATAAACTACTGCAGCATAAATACTGGAGGCTGAGACAGGAGGGGTCAGGAGACACTGTGGCCCCATCCGATGAAACCCCCGGCCGGACAGGGACAAACAGGTAGGATATAACCCCACCCACTTTGCCAAAGCACAGCCCCCACACCACTGGAGGGATATCTCCAACCACCAACATACCATCCCGAGACAAGGCCGAGTATAGCCCACAAAGATCTCCGCCACGGCACAACCCAAGGGGGGGCCCCAACCCAGTCAGGAAGACCACGTCAGTGACTCAACCCACTCAAGTGACGCACCCCTCCCAGGGACGGCATGGAAGAACACCAGTAAGCCAGTGACTCAGCCCCTGTAATAGGGGTAGAGGCAGAGAATCCCAGTGGAGAGAGGGGAAACCGATCAGGCAGAGACAGCAAGGGCGGTTCGTTGCTCCAGCCTTTCCGTTCACCTTCACACCCCTGGGCCAGACTACACTTAATCATAGGACCTACTGAAGAGATGTGTCTTCAGTAAAGACTTAAAGGTTGAGACTGAGTCTGCGTCTCTCACATGGGTAGGCAGACTATTCCATAAAAATGGAGCTCTATAGGAGAACTACTCCCCGTTCACTCATGACTGCACGGCCAGGCACGACTCCAACACCATCATTAAGTTAGCCCGATGACACAACAGTGGTAGGCCTGATCACCGACAATGACGAGACAGCCTATAGTGAGGAGGTCAGAGACCCGGCCGTGTGGTGCTAGGACAACAACCTCTCCCTCAACATGCTCAAGACAAAGGAGATGATTGTGGACTACACAAAAAGGAGGACCGAGCACGCCCCCATTCTCATCGACGGGGCTGCAGTGGAGCAGGTTGAGAGCTTCAAGTTGTTTGGTGTCCACATCACCAACAAACTAACATGGTCCAAGCACACCAAGACAGTTGTGAAGAGGGCATGACAAAACCTATTCCCCCTCAGGAGACTGAAAATAGTTGGCATGGGTCCTCAGATTTCAAAAGGTTCTACAGCTGCATCCTGATTGGTTGCATCACTGCCTGGTATGGCAACTGCTCGGCCTCCGACCACAAGGCACTACAGAGGGTAGTGCGTACTGCCCAGTACATCACTGGGGCCAAGCTTCCTACCATCCAGGACCTCTATACCAGGCGGTGTCAGAGGAAGGCCTTAAAAATTGTCAAAGACTCCAGCCAACCAAGTCATAGACTGTTCTCTCTGCTACCGCATGGCAAGCGGTACCGGAGCGCCAAGTCTAGGTCCAAAAGGCTTCTAAACAGCTTCTACCCACAAGCCATAAGACTGCCGAACATCTAGTCAAATGGCTACCCAGACTATTTGCATTGCCCCCCCCTATTTTACACTGATGCTACTCTCTGTTATCTATGCATAGTCACTTTAATAACTCTACCTACATGTACATACTAACTCAATTATCTTGATTAACCGGTGCCCCCCGCACATTGACTCTGTACTGGTACCCCCTGTATATAACCCCGCTATTGTTATTTTACTGCTGCTCTTTAATTATTTGTTGCTTTTTTTCTTATTCTTATTTATTTTAAATTTTTTAACTGCATTGTTGTTTGGGACTTGTAAATAAGCATTTCACTGTATGGTCTACATCTGCTGTATATTCGGCGCACGTGACAAATACAATTTGATTTGTTTTGATTTGAGAATAAGGAGCGTCAAGCTCATCACCTTGAAAATTCACCATCCTCTGAAGTTCATCATAATTTATTTAAGTTGTAGCCAAATAAACTGCATTCTTTCCCGAGTCGTAGTGGGAGGACCACACAACATATCATTGTGTGACCTCAAGTTTACATCAATGTGATGGTTACTATATCAATATTTGCACATAAAGGATTTTCCACCGCCATTTCTCGCATAAAAATACAAAATCCATTTTGTGTGATGGTATTGTCAGTGTGCCTCCATGCTTTGCACAAGTCTTCATATTCTAAAATCAAATGATTTCTCTAACAGGTTGGGACCAACATGGTTGATTAACTGCACCAGGCGGAGGTGACCAGACCCTACCCGTTAGTGTTGGCTCTTGGGGACAGCTCACAGGTGTTTACAGCCATTAGTGGACCGGCATCAGAGCAAGGTACACTGCTTGGGGCACTGGATGCGTGCTTCAAGTCCTATTATGTGTTTGATATCAACTTTCCCACTGTGCCCCCAGCATGGGAATTTCTACAGACAACGGTGTATCAGGTGCCAGGAACAGAATCCCCCACAGTAAAACTGTTGCAAGCATGTATTTTTTCCACTGAACAATAATGGATAAGTATCTGCTCTTGTATGTAGTGTGAAAAGTGACAGGAGGAAGCACAGCCCTCCGGCTGATGTGTTCCAGTGAATTATTAGATCAATGGATGGATGAGCCAGTGTCTCATTTTGATGCTAATATGCTCTTAGGGCACCATTTATACAATAGGTCTGTTTGACTTTCTCAGATTGACTTTTGGTTTGTTTTTTAATACATTTGTGCCTGCTTTTTGCCTACAGTAAAGGTATGCGGTTTGTTTGCTTTTAGTTCAACTACTGAAGCGCTTTCTGGTCGTTTTCATTCTATCACAACAATTTATTTTAAATACAAATGTTACATTTTGGGGATTGTGAAAAGTGCTTTATGAATGAAATACAGTTATTAAGTAATAAGTCATTAGTCCATGTTATTAGGAGAGTGACCTTCAAATGTAATATTTTATACTTATACTTTTATACTTGTTCTGTGCAACAAGGTTTTAACTCGATCCAAATGTACAACATTATTGTATGGCAAAACAGTATTATGAGTGTGTGTGTGCTGTCAGCTACAGTAAGATAGCCAAAGTGTGTCACTGAATGTGAATATCTATTGATTAGCTCTGACACTGTCTGATAGACAAATCTGTGTTAATACCACATAAGACAGACAGTGTCACACGCATGCAAGCTTTGTTTTTCTCAAATTGCAATATGAGAGTGCACATCAATTGCAACTGAGGCTTTAGTCTGATGTTCGGACTGTTTGGTTCATAAAATAATATAAACAAATTCTAATAATCCACCCTATCTTATAAAATCTTATCTTGAAAGCTTTGTTTCAATGTGCTACTTAAAAATGGCATATATTCTAGTACATTCTCTGATGTGATGTATGTTCTGAAAAGCAGGCAATAGAAATGAATTATTTGAAATTCAACATTGCATCTTGATTGTGTGTGTAGGAAATGGAGGGGGTGGGATGGTAGAGATGACAAAAATATGCAAGCAAAATAGAAATGAATATGACATTGAAAATAACCCCAGGATTACGTAAAGAATTACCTAACTGCTGACTCAATCCCTCAACAAAATGTTCTGGGTTTATGTCACACTGGGTTGTTTTAACCCAGCAATATAGTCTAATTTACCCAGCAGTTGGGTCAAGCGCTCAACCCATGGCGCTGGGTTGAATTAACACAATGCTGTGTTTGTCCAATATTGACCCAGTGCTGAGTTGTCGAAATTAGCCAAAATAGGGTATTTTTAACCCAGCATATCTTTCAGTAACAATAATTCATTTTGGAAAAATAATATGAATTGCCATATTAGGCATAACTAAACTTAGCTTTTAAGATGCAAAAATATAAATTGTTTTCAGTATCCTAATTTTGTTTTGTTTTCTGATTCATTCATCACGCTTTGGACGAAGGACTTCCACAGTTCACTCAAAAAGGCAATAGTTCTGAACTGGGTTTGATTTAGTTTTTGTTGTTTTAATAATGAAAATATCCTTAATTATCTTTTAAACTTATATTGGTCAATCTATTGCTCAGTTATCACTTGTCTCATGTAATACATTCTGTTGTTGTATCACGTTTCAGGTAAGACCCAAATGCAGACTGTGTCGAAGTGACAATGTTTATTACAGCAACAGGGGCAGGCAAACGACACGTCAAGGCAGGTAGGGGTCAATATTCCAGAGTAGTGGGGCAAAGGTACAGGATGGCAGGCAGGCAGGCTTAAGGTCAGGTCAGGTCAGGCAGAGGTTGGTAATCCAGAGTAGTGGGGCAAAGGTACAGGACGTCAGGCAGACTCGGGGTCAGGGCGGGCTGAAAAGGTCAAAACTGGGGAAAACAGGAATAATCAAGAGATAGGAACAGAGGGGAAACCGCTGGTATGCTTGATGAAACAAAACGAACTGGCAACAGACAAACAGAGAACACAGGTTCAAATACACAGGGGATAATGGGGAAGAAGTGCGACACCTGGAGAGGGGTGGAGACAATCACAAAGACAGGTGAAACAGATCAGGGAGTGATAAGTTGCCCCTTTAAACATCCTAAGGTCAACATTTCTGTAGTGTTCACATTTCTCTCATGTAAATGTTGTAGCTACATAAAAATATTAAACAATTTATTTGGGATTTATTTAATTAGCATATTCATACTGAATTTGCAGCAAAGATAATGTTTGCCAGAAGTTCACAAGTTGGTGCAAATTTACCGCAACAGTTTGCCACAAAACTAATTTGCTTGTGAAAATATGAGCTTGCCGCCAATTTGCCTAAAATTGGCCAAAGGTTTGACACAACTGTTTGACAGAAGCCAGTTTTTTCAGTAAGGGAAATCCTGCCTATTTCTACAATTTATCTTCATAAAATCGGGTTTAACCTTAAACACACTGCTAACCTTATGCATAACCCTAACCTTAAATTAAGACAAAAAGCTTATTTTTGTTTTCATTCACTTTTACAATACTGACAATTTTGACTTTGTGGCTGTGGATGTTTACGGTGAAAGGCAAGGTGATGGTGGTGAAGTAGGTACGATGGCCGACAATAAAAAGATAAGCTTTATAGTTTTTCAGTAGAGAACATAACCAACTAACTAATCAATTATGATTTTAATATTGAAATTGAAATAGGTGTTATTTGGTCTCACCTAGTGGCTAGCTAGGAGCTAACTAGCTAGCCAGTTAATTAGCTAGCTAACTCTTAACCACATATAAAAGTTACTAGTATCTTTGGTTTAACCAAGAGCACTATAGCTTGCTAGCTAAGTTAACTAGGGGTTAGTAGGGTAGGAGGATTTGCAAGACCAGCATGACTGGGAGGGAGTGGTGGAGGAGGGTGTCACGACTTCCGCCGAAGTCGTGACACCCTCTCCTTGTTCGTTCGGCGGTTGACGTCACCGGCTTTCTAGCCATCGCCGCTCCATTTTTCATGTATCCATTTGTTTTGTCTTGTTCCCTGCACACTTGGTTTTCATTCCCCAATCAATCTACATGTATATGTATTTATTCCTCTGTTCCCCATCATGTCTTTGTGAAAGATTGTTTGTGTTACGTGTTTATTGTTGACGCGCCAGACTGGTTTGTTTTTCCGTGGTATTTTTTCACAAAGATGTTTATTGTTAAACATAATTCTTGTGACTGTTTTGCGCGTTTTGCACTTTTGCCTCAATAAAGTGTGCACCTGTTCACAAATCTCTGCCCTCCTGCACCTGACTTCGCTACCAGTACGCACACACCTGACAGAGGGAGAGGTAGGGTTAGAACAGACAAGGAAGGCTCACTGGGGAAGATGAGATGGGGTGAGGAGGAGCTAAGAGAGATCAAACCCAAACTAAATTTGTATTTCTATTTATTATGTATCCCCATTAGCTGCTCCCAAGGCAGCAGCTACTCTTCCTCAGGTCCAGCAAAATTAAGGAAGTTAAACAATTTTAAAAACATTACAATACATTCATTCATTACAGAATTCACAACACACTAAGTGTGTGCCCTCAGGCCCATACTCCACTACCACATATCTACAACACAAAATCCATGTGTACGTGAGTGTATAGTGAGTATGTTATCATGTGTGTGTATGCATGTGTCTGTGCCTATGTTTGTGTTGCTTCACAGTCAGCTGTTCCATGAAGTATATTTTTATCTGTTTTTTTTAAATCTGATTCTACTGCTTGCATCAGTTACCTGATGTGGAATAGAGTTCCATGTAGTCATGGCTCTATGTAGTACTGTGCACCTCCCACAGTCCGTTCTGGACCTGGGGACTGTGAAGAGATCTCTGGTGGCATGTCTTGTGGGGTATGCATAGGTGTCTGAGCTGTGGGCTAGTCATTTACAGAGACAGCTCGGTGCTTTCAACATGTCAATACCTCTCACAAATACAAATACTGATGAAGTCAATCTCTCCTCTACTTTGAGCCAGGAGAGATTGACATGCATATTATTAATGTTTTCTCTCTGTGTACGTGAAAGGGCCAGCTGTGCTGCCCGGTTCTTGTATCAATATGTTTTGACCATGACAGTTTACAATCCAGGGTTACTCCAGCAGTTTGCTAAATTTCCATATTATTTATTACAAGATTTAGTTGAGGTTTAGGGGATAGTGAATGAATTGTCCCAAATACAATGCTTTTAGTTTTTGAAATATTTAGGATGAACTTATTCCTTGCCACCCATTCTGAAACTAATTGCAGCTCTTTGTTAAGTGTTGCAGTCATTTCAGTTGCTGTAGTAGCTGACGTGTATAGTGTTGAGTCATTCACAATCATAGACACACTTTTCTCAAAGCCAGTGGCATGTCATTAGTAAAGATTGAAAAAAAATAAGGGGCCTAGACAGCTGCTCTGGGGAATTCCTGACTCTACCTGGATTATGTTGGAGAGGCTTTCATTAAAGAACTGTCACGGCTGTCTTCGTCTTCTGACGATATAGCGAAATCGTCGTCTGAAAATGTAGACCAATACGCAGCGGATGTCGTGTTCATTTTTAAATGTAATTAATCGCTCACGTGAACACTATACAAAAAACAATAAACAATGACAGTGCAACAGTTTTGCAGGCTATCCTAACGCAGTGCAAAAACAATCTCCCACAACAGACAAACACAAACACACCCTCATATGGGACTCTCAATCAAAGGCAAATAGACAACACCTGCCTTCAATTGAGAGTCCCAACCCCAATGAACCCAAACATAGAAACAGACACACTAGACTCAACATAGAATTACATAAACATAGATCATAAACCAAAACCCGGAAATACTAAATCAAACGCCCTTTTACCAAAACACCACCCCGAACCACATAAAACAAATACCCTCTGCCACGTCCTGACTAAACTAAAATGACAATTAACCCTTATACTGGCCAGGACGTGACAGTACCCCCCCCCCCCCCCCCTTAAAGGTGCTAACCCCGGAAGCACCTTAAGAAAACAAGAAAAACAACCCCAAACAACAAAACAAAAATTCCCCCCTACTAAAGGGAGGGAAGGGAGGGTGGCTGTGCTACACCCCCCGTCCCCAACCCACCTATATCTAGAGGTGGCGCCGGTTCTGGCCGTTCCAGGCAGTCGGGCCACTCTGGCAGCTCGAGGCAGTCTGGCAGCTCGGGGCAGTCTGGCAGCTCGGGGCAGTCTGGCAGCTCTGGCAGCTCGGGGCAGTCTGGCCACTCTGGCAGCTCGGGGCAGTCTGGCCACTCTGGCAGCTCGGGGCAGTCTGGCAGCTCGGGGCAGTCTGGCAGCTCGGGGCAGTCTGGCAGCTCGGGGCAGTCTGGCAGCTCGGGGCAGTCTGGCAGCTCGGGGCAGTCTGGCAGCTCGGGGCAGTCTGGCAGCTCGGGGCAGTCTGGCAGCTCTGGCAGCTCCTGACTAGTGGGTGGCTCTGGCGACTCTTCACTGATGGGCGGCTCTGGCGATTCCTCACTGATGGGCGGCTCTGGCGATTCCTCACTGACGGGCGGCTCTGGCGATTCCTCACTGACGGGCGGCACTGGTGACTGGTGACTGGCGGGCAGCTCTGGTGACTGTTGACTGGCGGGCAGCTCTGGTGACTGTTGACTGGCGGGCAGCTCTGGTGACTGTTGACTGGCGGGCAGCTCTGGTGACTTGACTGGCGGGCAGCTCTGGTGACTGTTGACTGGCGAGGCTGGGTTTACGCACTTGAAGCCTGGTGCGTGGTGCTGGTACTGGGCGTACCAGATTGGGAACACGCACCTCCAGGCTAGTGCGGGGAGCGGGAACAGGACGAGTTGGACTGGCCTGACGCACTTCCGGGTCCGCACGAGAGACAGGAGCTGGAAACCCAGGGCTATGGAGGCACACAGGCGGTCTTGATCTTACCTCCTGCACAACCCGTCCTGGCTGGATGGAACTAGTAGCCCTGCATGAGCGGGGTGCTTGTACAGGGCGGACTGGGTTGTGCAGGGGCCTGATGGTAGCCGTGCGTAGAGCGGGAGTTGGGTAGCCTGGTCCTCGGAGGCGTACCGGCGACCAGATGCGCTGCGCAGGCATCCTCCTACCAGGCTGGATGCCCGCTCTAGCACGGCACCTGCGAGGGGCTGGAATAACGCGCACCGGCCTGTGCGTGCGTATGGGTGAGATAGTGCGCTCCTCAGTGAAACATGGCGCTCTCCACCTCATACGCTCCTCCAAAAAACCACGGGTAGCTGGCTTCCGGCTCTTCCTAGGCCTAGCCAAACTACCCGTGTGCCCCCCCAAAAAACAATTATTGGGGGTGCCTCTCGTGCTTCAACGCCAGTCGTGTCCCTCGGAAACGTTCCCGGTCCATACCAGCCTTACTCCATGGGCCTTCTCCCGCCATAACCTGCTCCCATGTCCATCTCTCCCCATAGTCCGTATCCTGAGCGTGCTGCTCCTCTCTCCGCTGCTTGGTCTTGGTTTTGTGGGAGATTCTGTCACGGCTGTCTTCGTCTTCTGACGATATAGCGAAATCATCGTCTGAAAATGTAGACCAATACGCAGCGGTTGTCGTGTTCATTTTTGAATTAATCGCTCACGTGAACACTATACAAAAAACAATAAATAATGACAGTGCAACAGTTTTGCAGGCTATCCTAACGCAGTGCAAAAACAATCTCCCACAACAGACAAACACAAACACACCCTCATATATGGGACTCTCAATCAAAGGCAAATAGACAACACCTGCCTTCAATTGAGAGTCCCAACCCCAATGAACCCAAACATAGAAACAGACACACTAGACTCAACATAGAATTACATAAACATAGATCATAAACCAAAACCCGGAAATACTAAATCAAACGCCCTTTTACCAAAACACCACCCCGAACCACATACCCTCTGCCACGTCCTGACCAAACTAAAATGACAATTAACCCTTATACTGGCCAGGACGTGACAAGAACACCCTCTGTGTTCTGTCAGACAGGTAAGTCTTCATCCATAATATAGCAGGGGGTGTAAAGCCATAACACATACGTTTTCTCTCAGCCAAGCATCAGCCATTTGTGTAAGTGCTGTGCTTGTTGAATGTCCTTCCCTATAAGTGTGCTGAAAGTCTGTTGTCAACACAATTTTTTCCAAAACTTTACTAAGGGTTGGTAACAGGCTGATTGGTTGGCTATTTGAGCCAGTAAAGGGGGCTTTGCTATTCTCAGTTAGCGTAATGACTTTTGCTTCCTTCCAAGCCTGAGGGCACACACTTTCTAGTAGGCATAAATTGAAGATATGGCAAATAGGAGTGGCAATATCACCCGCTATTATCCTCAGTAATTTTCCATCCAAGTTGTCAGACCCCGGTGGCTTGTCAATGTTGATAGACAACAACTATTTTTTCACCTCTTCCACACTCAATTTACGGAATTCAAAATTACAATTCTTGTCTTTCATCATTTGGTTAGATATACTTGGATGTGTAGTGTCAGCGTTTGTTGCTGACATGTCATGCCTAAGTTTTCTAATCTTGCCAATGAAAAAATTATTAAAGTAGTTGGCAATATCAGTGGGTTTTGTAATGAATGAGCTATCTGATTCAGTGGATGATGGAGCTGAGTTTTCCTTTTTTCCTTTTTTCATTGAAGGTGCTCCAAAGCTTTTTACTATCATTCTTTATGTCATTTATCTTTGTTTCATAGTGAAGTTTCTTCTTCTTTTTATTCAGTTTAGTCACATGATTTCTCAATTTGCAGTACGTTTGCCAATCGGTTGTGCAGCCAGACTTATTTGCCATTCCTTTTTCCTCATCAATCCACGGGGATTTAACAGTTTTTACAGTAATTTTCTTAATAGGTACATGCTAATTAGTAACTGAGATAAGCTATTTTATAAATGTGTCAAGTGCAACGTCTGTTTGCTCCTAATTACACACCATGGACCAACAAATATTCTTTACATCAGCAACATAGGAATCACTACAAAACGTATTGTATGATCTCTGATACACTATATTAGGCCCAGCCTTTGGAACTTTGGTTTTCCTAGATATGGCTACTATATTGTGATCACTACAGCCGATGGATCTGGATACTGCTTTCAAGCACATTTCTGCAGCATTAGTAAAGATGTGATCAAACTAAATAACCAATATTGTTAACCGCTAATTGCATACTTTGAGATAGTCCATTTGAAATACAGATTTGATTACTTTTACTCTGGCCGTTGTTTTGTGCAGTTACAATAAAAGAGAATGACCTCTAACCTTCTCTCTCTCTCTCTCTCTCTCTCGATCCCTTTCTCCATACAGGCCCACTTTCACTATGTGGTGGGGAGATATGAGATATGAGATATGACATAGATATAAGATACAGGAGTCCACTCTGTTCCAAGTACCCTGGCTCTCCTCTATGCACCTCACTCTGGGGACTTCCTGCAGGTAACCATGACTTCTATTAATCACTTCCATAACTGAATCATTAGTGGTACTGAGAGATACTCTAATTGCTTTGACGCTGTATGGAGGCATTGTTATTAAGACATTTGTCATGTCGAGTTATTGAATTTAACCAATTGCTGTCTATTTGGTTAGAAAGATGGTTCTATACAGAGGATGGTTCTATACTGACTGTGTAGAAGTAGGTTAGGTAAGGGATGAAGTGAACCTACAGGAGGATAACTCTCCACAACGAGGGTTGGGCATGAAATGACAGCAGGTTGTTCAGTGCCGAGCCATACTGACTGACTAGAGGGGTGGATTGGTACAGCTCGGCTCAGACCAACATGTAGTATGTTATCACTTATTTGGCTAAATTAGAATCCATATTGCCTCTTTTGATACAGCATCAGTATTAAAAGTGACACTAAGATGTTAAAACATACTACATCTCCAATTGAACTCTCCAATTGAACTCTATGACATTTCCTATTTTTACTCTTTCTCTCTGCAGTTGTTCTCAGGAGACGGGTTAGTGTGTGTGTGAAGAATATATGTCTGGCAAGGTGGAGTCAGGTTTCTACTTCATAGCCCTGTGAGTCTCCTTTGACCTTGACGTAACTTTCTTCTAAGGCTATTGGGGTAATGGATGTTCCCTAACTCATCTTGTGCCTTACACAACTCATTATATACTGTATGTATCCCTCCACCTTCCTCAGCGGAGTCCTGACCAGGGGTATCAAACTCCAATGTCTATGAACCTGTTGTGTTGGCGTAGTTACCGGACCAGTGGGAAGAGGTGTTGATGACAGTGATGTGTTCTCAACAAACAGCCGCTGTGCCAACACCATGCCTGATGATGAACACCAGATGATGTTCCTCCACCCTGGATCACAGTAAACACACACCTAGTCTCTCTCTTTGTGTATGTTTGTTGAGAGTGAGTAATGGGTCTGTATATGCAAGTGTGTGTGTAGTGTAGGATATATGTGTTGTGTATATGAGTCTACACCCTGTATTACCTGCTTGTGTTTTGTTTGCACACTGTTTTTTTTGTGTGTAATTAGTGCAGTGTTTTGTGACATCCCTCTCTCTCTCTGGTCTCCTCAGATATTTGGTGCTCCCCAGACCAGTGTTTTCAAGGCAGGGATGGACTGCACTGTTCGTCTGAGCTTGTCCCTCTACTCTGCACTCAGTGATGTCCGGTCCCCATACACAATCATCAACTCAGTTAGTTCCCACACACACACACTGTTAAACACCTAGATACAACTGAGGCTTTTGCGTAAATCATGCATTGATGTCACTTGCATAAATATTAGCGCTACAAGAATTTTATGTTGGGATTCAGCCCTTTGACTCCATACTAAATCTAATTCAATATTCTGTATCTTTCTGTCCTCTCTATGGGTTATGCTGATGCACCACTGTAAGAACCTGGAGATCTTCACTGGTTCTGAGGGGGATGATGTGGCCACCAGCAGTGCTTGGAACATGTTACCGAACGTGGTCAAGACCCCTTCTACAGACATCTGCTTCAACTTCACCTTTAGCGTGTCAGCTCTGCTGCACCAGGGAGCTAAAGGTACGTACTCCTAAAAGTCATGTATGACTACTTAAACATCCTTAAACATACTTCTATGATCATTTAGGGTATGTGTTTCTTAACTTAAGGTCTAAGGAAGTTTCTAAGTTTCTTATGGCTCAAAACTGACAAACGGCGTGGATTGTACACCTCTGCTCAGTCCCTCATAGTGACGTCTGCCATCCCATTTTGAGGCAAACATGCAACAGCTCTGTGCCATTTTATCTTTCCTTATTTCCGTGCCTCCTTTCTAAAATTCCATCGGAGTAGAGGACCCAAGGTTCCTCTCCTTGGACCTCCAAACAGTAGCAGTGCGTGAGTAAATCACTGGGGAAGCCAGAAAAAAAAGCCATGTTTTAACCTATTTGTTGTGATAATTGCGTTGTTTGCTCTATAACCTGTTAGTTCATATGCCTTACCACCGTGAAATATAGGCCTAAAGGCTGAGACAATAAGAAGACATAAATTCAACCACACCTTTGTTTCATCACAAAACCGGAGAACAACCCCGGTGAACACCACAAAGCATATTGCATTTAACAAACAGTTACATGACCTACAGCATGGTCAAGCAAGTTAATGTTTCCAACATTTTCTGACCGCTAAACAACTATTGATTTAGAACCACGGAGAGTTACCACAAGTCGCAAAGAAACAAGAGCTGCTTCCACTATTCAATTTCAACTTCAACATTTTCAAATCACCTATGCTTAGTCTAATACAGTGACAACTGAAAGATACAAAAAGCAATTTAGTCCAATCAACGTAAGCTAAATATGATGTAACTCTCCATGTTTCTGATATCTGTGTGCATGTGTGTGTGCGTACGATCACGTTCGTGCAAGTAGAAAAACATGTTGACTCAACCTGCTTGTAGAGAAACGCCAATGCCATCCTCCTCTCTTTCATGTTGACGAAACGGTCTATTACTCTGTCATGCAGTACACACTTACATTTTTGTTGTCTTGGGCTACCTGGCTAAAATGCCTGCTCTCTAGCCTAACTTCCTTTCATGGGCAACATTAGATAGTTAACATTAGCCTATATATTGAGCTTCCATCCTCGCAGGTTCTTAACTGACTTGCCTAGTTAAATAAAGGTTAAATTAAAAATTAAAAAATATAAATATTTAACTTCTGTCCTCTCAGCTAAGGGCACAATGTATGAATTAGTGGTTGGATCAGAATCGCCATTATAATTATTGGCCAGTACAGAGAATTAAGTAAAACCTGTCACGTCTGCTCCCGCTCTTCCCTTCCTCTGGCGCTTGAGGGCGCCAGATTACCCTGCATCACACACTCCTGCCATCCATCACGCACACCTGCCTTCCCTCATCACTCGCATCAGCGTTATTGGACTCACCTGGACTCCTGTTTATCTCCTGTTTATTTCCTCCCCTATATTTGTCAGTTCCCTAGCTCTGTTCCCTGCTGCTGCATTGTATTGTTTTTGTCTTTGTATTTGTTTCTGACGCTGTTCCTGTCTCGTCTCTGTTCCTTATTATTAAATGTTTTACTTGCTTCATCTCTCCAGTGTCATTCCGCGTGACAGAATGAAGCAGCCTACATACGAAGCATCGGGGAGTACTGGTGTTCCGGTTGGAATGGTGGCAGCTGTTCTGGGTCGCCACCGATGGAACCGGGGATGCCTAGCCAGCTCATCGAGCTTCCACTCCCTAGCTGGCTCGAGAGGTTTCCTTGGCTCGGATGGTTCAGATGGCGCCCATTCCACGTCGGGCCTCAGCCGGATCGTCAGTTCTTGTTCGCCCAGCTGGTCCAGGGGTTTTTGTTTTTTGTTTTGTTGGTGACATCGGGGTGAATCCCGCCGCCGATGGAAGCGGGGGTGCCTAAGCCAGCCCGTCGGGCTTTCACGACCTGGCTGGCTTGAGAGGTTTTCCTGGCTCGGCGGCTTCCCATCCCTCGTCACACATCACTGGATCATTGGGCTCCCCGTCTGCTGCGGGATCAAAAGGCGTCTTGCCTCAGCCGGATCGTCAGGCTCTCATGCCTCGGCCGGCTCGCCAAGCTCTCACGCTCCTGCTGGTTCGTCAGGTTTTCACGCCCCAACCGGCTTGCCCAGCGCCCATGTCTCAGCCGGTTCGCCCAGGTGGGACGCCGAGTGGCGCTTGAGGGCGCCAGATTACCCTGCATCACACGCTCCTGCCATCATCACTCACACCTGCCCTCCCTCGTCACTCGCTTCAGCGTTATTGGACTCACCTGGACTCACTTATAACCTGTTATTTCCTCCCCTATATTTGTTCCCCAGCTCTGTTGCCCCGCTGCTGCATTGATTGTTTTTGTCTTTAGTTTTAGTCTTTGACGCTGTTCTGTCTCGTGCCATGTCCGTTCTTCATTAAATGTTTACTCCCCGTACCTGCTTCGTCTCTCCAGCGTCATTCCGCGTGACAAAACCACAAGTCCAAATCCCTATCTCCATCCATCGCTAATTTATGAAGGGGCCAATTTTAGCATGCTAGCTAGCCACTGGAGGACAACACAACTAGAGGCAACAATTCAAGTTGTTTCCGTCAATGACGTATACTCTCGATGCGATTTGATAGGAGTGACGCCAAATCCAAACTGGCTTCCCTTTACACTTTTTTTTGGTGCGCCAGGACCATTCACAGTTGAGCTCACACAGTTTATCTCAATGCTGATTGGCTACTTTATACTTTTTTATCAAGGGAGGCCAAATGCTCGCTGGCTTTTATTGCATTCAATGCTGCGGGCGGCAACAATGTCATACTCTTTTGGACCAGACCACATCAGATAGATGGCCTACACATACAGACAGAGAGGTGTTGTTTCGCTCGCCATCCGGTGAGATACATTCAGCCTCTTGCGAATTTAAGGAAAATTATGTAACAGAGACGAAAGATAAATTATTTGATATGTTTTTAAACAAATGTATAGGTAAATTCTTTTGGTGAAGCCTAGCTTCCCTTGGCAACCATGAATACACGCTACTGAATTTAAGTGACCAATGTTTTTATTTCACCTTTAGTTAACCAGGTAGGCCAGTTGAGAACAAGTTCTCATTTACATCTGCGACCTGGCCAAGATAAAGCAAAGCAGTGCGACAAAAGCAACAACCCAGAGTTACACATGGGATAAACAAAGGTACGGTCAATAACACAATAGAAAATCTGTATACAGTGTGTGCAAATGAAGTAAGGAGGTAAGGCAATAAACAGGCCATAGTGGCAAAGTAATTACAATTTAGCAATTAACACTGAAGTGATAGATGTGCAGATGAGGATGTGCAAGTAGAAATACTGGTGTGCAAAAGAGCAGAAAAAAACTAATATGGGGATGAGGTAGGTAGTTGGTTGGATGGGCTATTTACAGATGGGCTGTGTACAGCTGCAGCTATCGGTAAGCTGCTCTGACAGCCGATGCTTGAAGTTAGTGAGGGAGATATAAGTCTCCAACTTCAGTGATTTTTGCAATTCGTTCCAGTCATTGGCAGCAGAGAACTGGAAGGAAAGGCGGCCAAAGGAGGTGTTGGCTTTGGGGATGACCAGTGATATATACCTGCTGGAGCGTGTGCTACGTGTGGGTGTTGCTATGGTGACCAGTGAGCTGAGATAAGGCTGGGCTTTACCTAGCAAAGACTTATAGATGACCTGGAGTCAGTGGGTTTGGCGACCAATATGTAGCAAGGACCAGCCAACGAGAGCGTACAGGTCGCAATGGTGGGTAGTATATAGGGCTTTGGGGACAAAATGGATGGCACTGTGATAGACTGCATCCAATTTGTTGAGTAGAGTGTTGGATGCTATTTTGTAAATGACATCGCCGAAGTCAAGGATCGGCAGGGTAGTCAGTTTTACGAGGGTATGTCTGGCAGCTTGAGTGAAGGAGGCTTTGTTTTGTTAAATAGGAAGCCGATTCTAGATTCAATTTTGGATTGGAGATGCTTAATATGAGTCTGGAAGGAGAGTTTACAGTCTAGCCAGACACCTAGGTATTTATAGTTGTCCACATATTCTAAGTCAGAACCGTCCAGAGTAGTGATGCTAGGCGGGCAGGCAGGTGCGGGAGCAATCAGTCAAAGAGCATACATTTAGTTTTACTAGCGTTTAAGAGCAGTTGGAGGCCATGGAAGGAGAGTTGTATGGCATTGAAGCTCGTTTGGAGGTTTGTTAACACAGTGTCCAAAGAAGGGCCAGATGTATACAAAATGGTGTCGTCTGCATAGAGGTGGATCAAAGAATCACCCGCAGCAAGAGCGACATCATTGATATATACAGAGAAAAGAGTCGGCCCGAGAATTGAACACTGTGGCACCCCCATAGAGACTGCCAGAGGTCCGGACAACAGGCCCTCCAGTTTGACACACTGAACTCTATCTGAGAAGTAGTTAGTGAACCAGGCGAGGCAGTCATTAGAGAAACCAAGGCTGTTGAGTCTGCCGATAAGAATGAGGTGATTGACAGAGTCGAAAGCCTTGGCCAGGTCGATGAAGACTGCTGCACAGTACTGTTTTTTATCGATGGTGGTTATGATATCGTTTAGGACCTTGAGCGGGGCTGAGGTGCACCCGTGACCAGCTCGGAAACCGGATTGCATAGCGGAGAAGGTACGCTGGGATTTGAGATGGTCGGTGATCTATTTGTTCACTTGGCTTTCGAAGACTTTAGAAAGGCAAGGCAGGATGGATATAGGTCTTGTCACGACTCCCGCCGAAGTCGGTCCCTCTCCTTGTTTGGGCGGCGTTCGGCGGTCAATGTCACCGGC
Organism: Salmo salar; assembly: GCF_965601325.2. NCBI lineage: Eukaryota > Metazoa > Chordata > Actinopteri > Salmoniformes > Salmonidae > Salmo > Salmo salar. Next base: position 17,441,987 of record NC_138306.1, on the reverse strand, counting down.
TTACTAGTTGCCACCGATCGATGTTTCACTGTTCGTTTGGTTTTGTCTTTATTGTGTACACCTGTTTTTCATTTCGCTAATCATGTTCATTATCTAACCTCTGCATTTCCTGTTTGTCTTGTCGGTGATTGTTTGTCTGTTTTGTGTAGTTGGAGGTGTTTCTCCAAACTATGTATTTTTCGATGAGAAGATTTATTGATCATTTTAGTAAACACGTTTGTTTACCTTTATCCCTGTGTCCTGCGCCTGACTCCTCCACTTCTCTAAGAAAACCATTACAGAATCACCGACCTCGCAATGGAGCCAGCAGGAGCAGCCAGTCCTCCTCTTCATATAGAGGAGCGCGTTCAGCAGCAGGCGAGTATGATCCAGAATCTTATGACTGCCATGGATTGCGTGCTGCTGACCATGGAGAGAGTGGAGAGGAAAGGATGTCCCGTCGACCCAGCCACACCACCGCCCGGCGCACCTCTGGATCATATCCAACCGCCGTCTAGATCCGGTGGGATTCGGCTCTCGCTCCCGGGAGCGTATGACGGAGCAGCTGCCGGGTGTCAGGGGTTCCTACTCCAGCTGGAGCTCTACCTGGCGGCTGTCCAGCCGCCTCCCTCGGGACGCGAGAGAGTGAGCGCCCTCATCTCCTGTTTGACTGGTAAAGCCATGGAGTGGGCCAACGCCATCTGGGAGGTAGAGGACCCGACTCGGGATAACTACAAGGACTTCTCCCGCCGCTTTCGGGCAGTATTTGATCATCCACCAGAAGGAAGAGCGGCGGGAGAGCGCTTGTTCCATTTAAGGCAGGAGATGAGGAGCGCTCGGGAGTTTGCACTGGATTTTAGAACTCTGGCGGCTGGTGCAGGATGGAATGAGCGGGCCCTGATCGATCACTACAGGTGTGGTTTGCGAGAGGATGTTCGTAGGGAGCTAGCCTGCAGGGACACCACCCTCCACCTGGACCAGCTGGTGGACTTATCTATCCAGCTGGATAACCTGCTGGCCTCCCGCGGACGTCCGGATCGGGGTCCGTTGGTTCCATCCTCCAGTCCCTTAGCGGGGCTGATACTAGGGAGACCGGAGGGGAAACCGTTCCATGCACCAGAGGTGACCGCAGAGGACACACTGCTGGTCGGTGCTGGGGAGGTTTTCCCGGTAGTCGAGGTGGTAGGCGGAACACTGGTGGTTCATCTCAGGTGAGTAGGCACACGACTCACCCAGACCCCCCTGTTGCTCACATGTGGTTATCTATAAGATTTCCGGGGTTTTCCCCGCATTACCAGCATAAGGCGCAAGTAGATTCAGGCGCAGCTGGGAACTTTATTGATCGGTCTTTGGCCAATAGATTAGGGATTCCTATTGTTCCCGTTGATGTTCCCTTCCCTATACATGCCCTAGATAGTCGTCCTTTGGGGTCTGGGCTGATTAGGGAGGTCACAGTTCCCATTGCTATGGTGACGCAGGAGAGTCATGAAGAGAGTATTAGTCTCTTTCTGATTGACGCTCCTGCGTTTCCCGTTGTGTTGGGGCTTCCCTGGTTGGCTTCTCATGATCCTATTATTTCGTGGCAACAGAGGGTTCTCAAGGGATGGTCCTGTCAGTGTTCAGGGAGGTGTTTAGGTGTCTCCTTAGGTGCCACTACGGTGGAAAGTCCAAACCAGGTTTCCACCATGCACATTCCTCCCGAATATGCCGATTTGGCAATCGCCTTCTGTAAAAGGAAGGCGACTCAATTACCACCCCATCGACCGGGGGATTGTGCGATAAATCTCCTGGAGGGTGCTGCACTTCCCAGGAGTCACGTGTATCCTCTGTCACAGGAGGAGACGGCGGCTATGGAAACATATGTCGCTGAATCTCTGGGACAGGGATACATTCGGCCCTCCATTTCACCTGTCTCCTCGAGCTTCTTTTTTGTGAAGAAGAAGGATGGAGGTTTACGCCCGTGCATTGACTATCGAGGTTTGAACCAGATTACTGTGAAATACAGTTACCCGCTACCTCTGATCGCCAGTATGACAGAGTCATTGCTCGGGGCGCGCTTCTTCACAAAATTGGACCTCAGGAGCGCGTACAACCTGGTGCGTATCAGGGGAGGGGATGAGTGGAAGACGGCATTTAGCACTACTTCTGGGCACTATGAGTACCTCGTCATGCCGTATGGGTTAATGAATGCTCCATCCGTCTTCCAATCATTTGTGGATGAGATCTTCAGGGACCTGCACGGGCGGGGTGTAGTGGTGTATATAGATGATATTCTCATATACTCCACCACCCGCGCTGAGCATGTGTCCCTTGTGCGTACGGTGCTTGGTCGACTGTTGGAGCATGACCTTTACGTCATGGCGGAATGTCTCTTCTTTCAACAGTCCGTCTCCTTCCTTGGGTACCGTTTGTCCGCGTCAGGGGTGGAGATGGAGACTGACCGCATTTCAGCCGTGTGTAATTGGCCGACTCCAACCATGGTAAAGGAGGTGCAGCGGTTTTTAGGGTTTGCCAACTACTACCGGAGGTTTATCCAGGGCTTTGGCCAGGTGGCGGCTCCCATTACCTCCTTACTGAAGGGGGGACCGTTGCGGTGGTCGGGTGAGGCGGACAGAGCTTTTGGTAACCTGAAGGTTCTGTTTACCACGGCTCCAGTGCTGGCACATCCTGATCCCTCCTTAGCGTTCATAGTTGAGGTGGATGCATCCGAGGCTGGAATAGGGGCTGTGCTATCTCAGCGCTCGGGTAAACCACCAAAACTCCGCCCCTGTGCTTTCTTTTCGAAGAAACTCAGTCCGGCGGAGCGAAACTATGACGTGGGGGATAGGGAGTTGTTAGCTGTTGTCGGGGCTCTGAAAGCGTGGAGACATTGGCTTGAGGGGGCTAGACACCCTTTCCTCATTTGGACTGACCACCGAAATCTGGAGTATATTCGGGCAGCGAGGAGACTGAACCCTCGCCAGGCTAGGTGGGCTATGTTTTTCACACGCTTTTCTTTCACTCTTTCCTATAAACCAGGTTCCCAGAACGTCAAGGCAGACGCACTGTCCCGGGTGTATGATACAGAGGAGCGGTCCACAGAGCCCACTCCCATAATTCCAGCCTCATGCCTGGTGGCACTGGTGGTTTGGGAGGTGGACGCGGACATCGAACGGGCGTCACATGCAGAACCCACTCCCTCCCAGTGTCCCGTTGGGCGTGTGTACGTGCCGTTTGATGTTCGCGATCGTTTGATCTGTTGGGCCCACACATCACCCTCCTCTGGTCATCCTGGTATAGGTCGGACAGTGCGCTGCCTTACGGGGAAGTACTGGTGGCACACGTTAGCCAAGGACGTGAGGGTTTATGTCTCCTCCTGTTCGGTATGCGCACAGTGCAAGGCACCTAGACATCTGCCCAGAGGGAAATTACAACCCCTTCCCGTTCCGCAACGACCGTGGTCACACCTATCGGTGGATTTCGTGACGGATCTTCCCCCGTCACGGGGTAACACCACGATCCTGGTCGTTGTGGATCGGTTTTCTAAGTCCTGCCATCTCCTTCCTTTGCCCGGTCTCCCTACGGCCCTACAGACTGCGGAGGCCCTATTCACCCATGTATTCCGGCACTACGGGGTGCCTGAGGATATAGTCTCTGATCGGGGACCCCAATTTACGTCTAGAGTCTGGAGGGCGTTTATGGAACGCCTGGGGGTCTCGGTCAGCCTTACCTCAGGGTTCCACCCCGAGAGTAACGGGCAGGTGGAAAGAGTCAACCAAGAGGTGGGTAGGTTTCTGCGGTCCTATTGCCAGGACCGGCCGGGAGAGTGGGCATCATTTATCCCTTGGGCCAAAATTCCCTACGCCACTCTTCCACTAACCTTACCCCTTTTCAGTGTGTGCTAGGGTATCAGCCGGTCCTGGCACCATGGCATCAGAGCCAGATCGAGCCAGATCATGGAACGCTGCCCATTTACGTCTTCAACGAGCCATCAGGCGGAAAAAGGCGAGTGCCGACAGCCACCGCAGTGAGGCCCCAGTTTATGCACCGGGGGATCGGGTCTGGCTCTCGACCCGAAACCTGCCCCTTCACCTGCCCTGCCGGAAGCTGGGTACCGGCGGAAGACATCCTGGATCCGTCGTTAATCCAGGATTTTCACCGCTTCCGTCCGGATCGCCCTGCTCCCCGTCCTCCGGGGCGTCCCCGAGGCCGGTGTTGGCGTGCCGCTGGAGCCGCGCGTCAGGGGGGGGTTACTGTCACGACTCCCGCCGAAGTCGGTCCCTCTCCTTGTTCAGGCGGCGTTCGGCGGTCAACATCACCGGCTTACTAGTTGCCACCGATCGATGTTTCACTGTTCGTTTGGTTTTGTCTTTATTGTGTACACCTGTTTTTCATTTCGCTAATCATGTTCATTATTTAACCTCTGCATTTCCTGTTTGTCTTGTCGGTGATTGTTTGTCTGTTTTGTGTAGTTGTGTTTCTCCAAACTATGTATTTTTCGATGAGAAGATTTATTGATAATTTTAGTAAACACGTTTGTTTACCTTTATCCCTGTGTCCTGCGCCTGACTCCTCCACTTCTCTAAGAAAACCATTACAGGTCTGTAACAGTTTGGGTATAGAGTGTCTCCCCCTTTGAAGAGGGGGATGACTGCGGCCGCTTTCCAATCTTTAGGAATGTCAGACAATACGAAAGAGAGGTTGAACAGACTAGTAATAGGGGTTGCAACAATGGCGGCAGATAACTTTAGGAAGAGAGGGTCCAGGTTGTCTAGCCCAGCTGATTTGTAGGGATCCAGATTATGCAGCTCTTACAGGACATCAGCTGTCTGGATTTGGGTGGAGAAATGGGGGAGGCCTGGGCAAGTTGCTGTGGGGGGTGCCGAGCTGTTGGCCGGGGTTGGGGTAGCCAGGTGGAAAGCGTGGCCAGCCGTAGAGAAATGCTTATTGAAATTCTCGATTATCGTGGATTTATCGGTGGTGACAGTGTTTCCTAGTCTCAGTGCAGTGGGCAGCTGAGAGGAGGTGTTCTTATTCTTCATGGACTGTACAGCGTCCTAGGTTTCTAGACATGGAGAGTTAATGTGTGGGGGCACCAATTAGTCAAGGTAATTGAGGTAATATGTGAATGTAGGTAGAGTTATTAAAGTGACTGTGCATAAATAATAAACAGAGAGTAGCAGCAGCGTAAAAGAGGGTAGCCATGTGTAAATAGTCTGGGTAGCCGTTTAACTAGATGTTCAGCAGTCTTATGGCTTGGGGGTAGAAGCTGTTTAGAAGCCTCTTGGACCTGGCGCTCCAGTACTGCTTGCCGTGCGGTAGCAGAGAGAAGAGTCTATGACCAGGGTGGCTGGAGCCTTTGACAATTTTTAGGGCCTTCCTCTGACACCGCCTGGTATAGAGGTTCTGGATGGCAGGAAGCTTGGCCCCAGTGATGTACCGGGCCGTACGCACTACCCTTTGTAGTGCCTTGTGGTCGGAGGCAGAGCAGTTGCCATACCAGGCAGTGATGCAACCAATCAGGATGCTCCCGATGGTGCAGCTGTAAAACCTTTTGAGGATCTGAGGACCCATACCAAATCTTTTCAGTCTCCTGAGGGGGAATAGGTTTTGTCGTGCCTTCTTCACGACTGTCTTGGTGTGTTTGGACCATGTTAGTTTGTTGGTGATGTGGACACCAAGGAACTTGAAACTCTCAACCTGCTCCACTGCAGCCCCGTCGATGAGAATGGGGGTGTGCTTGGTCCTCTTTTTCCTGTAGTCCACAATCAACTCCTTTGTCTTGATCACACTGAGGGAGAGGTTGTTGTCCTGGCACCACACTGCCAGGTCTCTGACCTCACTATAGGCTGTCTCATCGTTGTCGGTGATCAGGCCTACCACTGTTGTGTCATCAGCAAACTTAATGATGGTGTTTGAGTCGTGTATATACTGTAGTATATACTGTTTGACAGTTATTGTCTGATAGCCTATATCTGTTTTCGCTCTCTTTCCAATTCCATTTCTGTCATGTGAGTTGGCAAAACAGCACAATCACATTTGGGACTCGGGCTGAAGGTTTGAGATTAAAACTTGGTTCAACAATAGGTCCATTAAGCTGGAACTTTGATCCAGGGGTCATCTGGGGGACTGACAGGAGAGTGATGATGCTATATAACGCATAATTTCCCTTACATGACATCAGGGCGAACAATTAATGGTTTGTTCTCACTAGGGATGTATTCCAGTCTCCGGGGTGGGCCGTGAAAGTGATCGACCACTCAGGGACGTAGCGGACAAACCATGCTGTATACATACATTCAGACACAGACACCCAAATTCACATGCGCACACACACACACACACACACACACACACACACACACACACACAGAGAGAGAGATAGGCACACACATGCACATATAGAGACAGAGAAAGATCTTGTAACTCTTCAACAATTTAACATACACTCTTAGAAAACAGGGTTGCAAAAGGGTTTTTCAGCTGTCCCCATAGGAGATCCCTTTTAGGTTCTAGATAGCAAGTATTTTTTCTAAGAGTGTGTAGTAGTAATGCTTATAGATATACAAAGATGTCATCTGCACAAGGTGTTGACTTCTAGGGCTAATGTTTAAAGAAAATATGTCACTTATCCCCCTCCACTCCTACATTGTCTGCACACGTTTAACAACTGGAAGCACCACGTTTTCCTGTCACACACACACACACACACTCCTAGCGAGGCAAGGCCCTTCGAATACGCACCGTGTCATCAGTGAGGTGCTACAGCTTGTCAAGGTATAGAAGTGTCAGAGGGCCTTGGCGGGACCACACGTTCCCTCAGATAGAAGTGACCCAATAATGTCAAAGGCTGTGAACCAGAGGCTTCCACTCTGTCCATCCATCAGCATGGTGTCTCTGCACAATACAGTCAGTGTCTCTCTGCTGAAGCCCGTCTGAGTGTCCAGGTACTGTACACAACATCGTTAGCAGCCTGTGTTACACATCATGAAGAATGATGCACTATTGAATTCTCATTGAAAAGCAATTGATTGATCTGTGCAGTGAGACACACATCTAGAGATAACAATGTTATGTACACACGCACGCAAAAACACACGCACACGCACCCATAGACACACATACGTACACCAAAGGTTTTTGTTAGGGCAAATCAAGGCTGACATTTGTAATTGGAAATTACAACCTTTAGAAGCCTTTTTAAAACTCAAATATACTACAGCAAAACAGTAATCTAATTAACACATACACAGTGAGAGAGAGACCCCACCCCCAGCCTTTTCAAGCTGAACCTCAGTATCTACACCACAACAGACCTGAGACTGACCCAGTCTATAGGAGTGAGACTGGGGCTGGGGAACTCCAAGGAAACAATGAAAACACAATAAACCAGGGCTTTATGGGATGCTTGACCAGTGATTAAGCAGATATTTCATAATGAAAAAGACTACAAGGATCCATGATAATGGGATGAGACCAGAGACATGATAATGGGGTTGATGATGATGATGATGATGATGATGATGATGATGATGATGGCAAATCAGTCGAAAGCAGAGGGCATGTTTCGAAATCTATATTCATGTAGATCCCCTGGCTTGACATCTATGAGCCTCTACGGAGAGAGCAAAGATGATTTAGAGTTGGTGCAATGTCAAAGGAACAAACCCTAATGCTTACACAGTTTACTTCTATATAGACAAGAAGAATAAATCACATCAAAAGTTGAAAAAGATAAGCACAAGGACGTCGGAAGAGACAAGAAAGGAGCTATAATATATTAAATATAAAATGTTATCATTTTAATGACATCAAAAGCACTCAGGATTAATGGCATATCAATCTGTAATTAAAGTTGTTTATCTGAGATGTAATGATATCCATGACCTGATAGAAAAATACATACAATTATATTTTCATTAGAGTTTAACTAATGATGAGCCTGACCTCTAAGAAGAAGTACAATGTTAATAATCCAAAACAGGCAGTAATCATGCTCATTACAGGAAGTACTAAGTGGTCTGTGAATCTGTTTTGCTCTGAATCATCATTACTCAACATTGCACTATATTATCTTTAGGAGGCAACAATAACAATGTCAAGATCATCAATCTAAAAAATGCATTCAACATGTTTGTCTTCTCACCCCTGATCATTTTCTTTCTTTCCGGTCCTTTGTTTGAATAGTTCCATTCTTTCACTCTCAGAGTTTCTACTATTACTGTATATAAGGGAATATACCTTCACGTACTCTTGTGCAAAAAATAGACAACAAAGATAGCAATAAGTACATGGATTGAGAAAATAGAGCATACAATACACACATCTCGAATTTAAAAAGAAAAGTACAATTTTGTGTGATCGCTCTACGTCTCCCTCAACACTTATGGGTGGGCTGTCGAGAAGGGTTCACTTCAACGTTTTTCCCATCAACCCATGGCGCAAGAGATGGCACCAACACCTTCAGAGTCAGACATATGACATCTAGTGAAGCTATGCAGAGAGACAGGAAAACAAAGACTGTGTATCTCTGTAGTGCCAGAGACTGAAACACAGTGTGCCAGGTTATATTCAACCTGATTTGTTAGCATTTGAACATCCTTTATGAAACCCAAAAACTCTTAGCACTTTCAATGTCATTCACAGTGAGGGGGGAGATAACAGTGAATGTCACCCTTCTCTGATCTTTCAATCATCCACTTTCAATCTATCCCTGTCCCAGGGTTTTTGAGACAGCTTGGTGATGATGCCAGTAAAATGGAATCAATAGAATAAGGGAGAAACCGACCAGACAATCTCTTACCCCCTTGAACTTATGTACTCATGATTGATTTGTCCCTTGTCTCAAGAGAGGAGGCATTACAGCAAAGGAAACATGTGGTATGGTGTGTGCATGCGTACTTACTTGCGTGTGCGTGCATGCATACATGGATGCATATGTATGTGTGTGTACGGGCATGCTTGCATACATGTGTTTGGGTGTGTGTGCGTGTGTGTATGACGTACTTGCACACTAAGCCCAGTGATTGATGATCTGAAGCACACACATCATCAGTAAGGCATTTGTGAGGTGTGTGAGTCAGCTATCATCCCCCTTAGTCTCCCCCAGCATAGCCTACTGTGGCTGATTTATAGTAAATCATTAAAATCTGCTTATTATTGCAGCAGCTCATCACCCACCTCCTCCCTCAGTCCCCATAACCAGCCCCTCCCCCAACGCTGCCATTGGAGGGAGAGAGAGAGAGAGAGAGAGAGAGAGAGAGACCAATTCTTCAGAACCAAACAGGACTTTACCAGTCCTGACACACAGAAGCCATGCAAACAAAAATGAGTCTCTAGGACGTCCCCAGAACATCCTGAAGTGATCATCTAAAGTAGTCAGGACGTTGTGTCGTGGTTTTTGTCTAGGTCTCAGTGTTTTCCCAAGGACGTTTTTAGGATGTTCTTAGGACATTGTGTCATACATTTTAGTCAATCTAATTTAAAGTAATAATTGTATCCAACTCAAAATAACAAGTTCTCCCAGCAAAGGAATAGCATCTATTTCCCAATGTGTTGCTTGGCATGGCAAAGTAAAACATTGACGTTTACAGAAATGTATCCCAAAGAGACACACAAACAACCACACACACTTTCATAGCCTCGCTTGTGTGACACTGACAATGCAATGTGACGACCCAATGACAGGTGTATATTTGTCAAGGACGTGGCTGTCTCTTCAAATCAAGATACAGAACCAACCACTAGAGGAAACTTTCCACTTCTGAAGGTTGGGTCTGACATGATTTCATCAAAGAACGCTCACCGGTCTGTCCCTCAATACATAGAGATGCACAATAAAAGGGTTTGAGGGTCAAACCACATTTCTAGTGTAAGACATGTCTAGTGAATATCCTAGCATCCGTACTGTCAGCTAGCAGTGTATCATCTGGTAAAATAGATTTCAATTAGAGGTCATAACTCAAAGCTGTATCACATCCCCCGTGAAGTGCTTATAATGGAGTTTGCAGTGGTGCAGACGTTTATAACGCAAGACAGGTCTTATCTGCAAATAGCAGAGAGGAGGCCTCATACCCAAATTAACTACAGGGGTAAACAGACACGATTGGCTGAGCATTCGGCTGATACTCCATGTACGAATTGAACCTAACCGATTCAATGTCGGTCGTCAGCCTATACTTTTAATGCATTTTCTGCAAAAGGTGGGTAAACACTCGCACAGAATAAAAAAGGTGCGGAAACAGTTTTTACGTACATTTACCCTCCACTACACCACTGGTCATTCCTGTGTATGACAATGTGCATTTATTTATGTAGATTAGGTTCATCTCCCCATTATGTACGTGGGTTTTGGAATCCAAGCAAGCAAAGTTTCTCAGGGCCCACTCTCTCTCTCTATCTCTCTCTTTCTCCTACCTCCACCCCCTCTCTTCTCTCTCACATCAAAGCGTCTTCCCTCTTTCCAGCCTGTCTCTAAATCCCCCTGGAGGTTTAGAGCACAGGTGCAGGACTCGGGGGCTCCAGTCTGCAGCTTCTGTAACAGGAGAGGAACGTACACACAGAGAATTATCCAGCCTCCATTTCTCACACTGGCATAATCCTTGTGTTTTATTTATAATTATTATTTTTTTATCTTGAGCTTGTGTTCTTTGGAAAACACTCAATCCCAGCCTCGGGACATGGGTGGCTGTGGGGAACAAATGTGTGCCTAGTTGCTGTTAACGAGCATTTGTTTCTTTGTAACTGTGACTAAACTCGCACGTCTCAGTTCTGTGGGAGGGAGCGTGTCTCCTTTTTTGACAGACAGGCCTTGACTGGATTCTGTACTTTAAGTCTCACACGGTCTTGTCAAACGTGTGGTATGTCAAAAGCATTCTGTACTCAGCCGCCTGGCCTGCATGTCTGTCAGTCATGTTGATATGGCGAACCATTATATCCCTGAATTGTTCTAATGTATAGACCATGTTTACCTCGACAAGATGTCCTTAGTCTTGAGATCTGACATGGAGAATGTGAGTATATTCTACAGTGGGCTTGGTTTCATCACACACTCTACCCTACCTGACAACTATTTCAGTATTCAGCAGATGTCACTGCAAGTACACTGAGGGTGTGTTTTTTCATCCAAGAGTTGAGACGTCTGAGGTTGTAAACTGTCAGGGGGGAAATCTGTTAAAACTGTGGCACTACGATGCCAACGGTCTTAAATAGTGTTTTCACAACTGTGCGAGCTAATTAGCATTAATTTTTCATGGGCAGTGTTCAGTGTGAGGAACACAGTGTCTGTGTCCGAAATGGCACCCTATTCCCATAGGGCTCTGGTCAAAAGTAGTACACTAATTATGGATAGGATTCCATTTGGGATGCACCCTGTGATTAGTGTTCCATTAGTTCTCATTACCTCTCCTGTCACACTGTTTCCTTTACTTCCTACAGGCTGATTAGCTCAACATGACCTGTCTCTTAGAACTAAGAGTTACAGTACTGTATGTGGTGGCCAACTGGAAAGAGATCATAATGTGAATGAAAGGTTGAGTGTATTACACTTGAAAACACAATTATGAGAGCGCTAACCCATATTTTAACTTGACAAACTTCTACTTTAACCTTTTTTTAAAGAGATGCTCAGAATGCGAATACTAAAGTAAGTGAATGAAAGGTGGAATGAGTAGGTTTACATTCCTGTAAGTAGTATTACACTTAAAAACACAGTTATGAGAGCGGTATCCCATTAAGTTGCATCAACTTTAACTTGACAAACTTTGAATGTCCTCGAGGTTCCTTCACATCTTTACTTTGTTGCACATCAGTGCTGAACATGTTATGACTATTTTCCCCATCAGATGTAGTCAAAGGTTAATTGTTTGGGAGTGAGAAATGACATTTCCTCCAGGGTCTGATGGAGACAAGTATATTTCTGGATCTTACACAAAATGTATTAACAAGGTAAGCGTCATACATACAGGTGGAAAACAAAATACAACCCACGTTCGTGGTCTCCTCTGCTTCTGCTGAACTGAGTAGTGAACCTCTCTCAGTATGACATTGGCTTTGGTGCAAGATGACACCTGAAACATTAATCACGATTAGGAGTAATTAAAAAAGCTGATTAATGGGGTATGCTTTAAGGGAAATTGTACGTAATTAAGAGTTTGACATGACAAGGTTTGGGGTGATGTATACTGAGTCAGGTGTGTGTGTGTGTATGTAAGTTTGTTCACAGAGTTTGTTCAAAGACACAGGTTTTAATAGTCCCTCTAAACTCTGTGTCCTCTGTCACACATCATCCCACCCCAGGCAGGTAGGATAGGGTAGGGTACAGCATGGCCAGGTTTGGCAAGGCCTGGGCAAGGTATTAACAGATATGACAGGTCTCTGATTACCCAGTCAGCTGGGCCTTGTCACCTGTCAGGTACAGAGATGGAGGGATGAGTGAGCAGAGAGAGGGAGGGGGGAGGGAGGAGAGGAGGAGCGGGACAAGACAGAAAGAGAGGAAGAGAAGGAGGAGTGGATTTGAGAGAATTCGAGGAATCACCAATGACAACAGACAGCACAAACATTAAATACATAGACGCAAATAATTTCCTCATACTGCACACAAGCAAACCTCACAGGGACTTAACATATGCAAGAGTCCCCTGCAAAGTTGTTGTGATCTCCTTCAATACCAGCACAGATCATTTCCCAGAAAGACAGACAGACAGACAGACAGACAGACAGACAGACAGACAGACAGACAGACAGACAGACAGACAGACAGACAGACAGACAGTTGAAACCCAAGGAATTGTGGGGATTAAGCGGCACCCATGTCTCGGAAAGAAAGAAAGAAGTGAATGTGAGGGAGGGAGGGGGAGGGGGAGAGTGTGGGCTGCCAGGCAGTGAGGGAGAGCAGGAGAGGAGAGCTTTGACAGACATGTCTCGCCCAGGCTGACAGCTCCGTCAATAGCCCCGGGATGGCCGCCCTGATTGACAGCTAACAGGTGGCTGGCTGAATGGAGTTGTCAGACCACCTGTCAATCAAACACATCGCCGTGGTTACTACGGCCAGCTGCAGACACACAGCTGCCCAAGGTGAGCTCTTGTTCTACAGTCGGAATATTGGCACACCGGTGGAGCTGCCGCCTGCCTTATTCATACTAACATTACCGTAGATAGCCACTACTGTGTGTGTGTGTGTGTGTGTGTGTGTGTGTGTGTGTGTGTGTGTGTGTGTGTGTGTGTGTGTGTGTGTGTGTGTGTAGGGCTTACTTTATTAAAATGGGCCAATATATAGTAAGTAGGCTGATACACTGAGTGTACAAAACATTGAGGACACCTTTATAATATTGAGTTGCACCCCCCTTTTTGCCCTCAGAACAGCCTCAATTTGTTGGGGCATGGACTCTACAAGGTGTCGAAAGCGTTCCACAGGGATGCTGGCCTATGTTGACTCCTATGCGTCCCACAGTTGTGTCAAGTTAGCTGCATATCCTTTGGGTGGTGGACCATTCTTGTTGAGCGTGAAAACCCCAGCAGTGTTGCAGTTCTTGACACAAACCGCTGCGCCTGGCACCTACTACCATACCCCGTTCAAAGGCTCTTAAATATTTTGTCTTGCCCATTCACGCTCTGAATGGCACACATACACAATCCATGTCTCAATTGTCTCAATGCTTCAAAATCCTTCTGTGACATGTCTGCCGCCCTTCATCTACACTGATTGAAGTGGATTTAAAAAGTGACATCGATAAGGGATCATACAGCTTTCACCTGGATTCACCTGGTCGGCAGGCTATGTCATGGAAAGAGCAGGTGTTCTTAATGTTTTGTATACTCAGTGTATACATTTATGGATGGTTTATCATCTTTGATTTGTAATGCATTTCAGCGCATCCGTGACATCAATGAATCTACACAGTTTTCCATTTCCTTGGTTCCCCTTAATTGAGCATTGTTGCATTGTTCCACAGAAGAAGGCATGAAGCATTGGAGTTAATGGGAGATAATGATACGTGTGTGAGGCTTTACCCCCCGAGTGGAATAGAGAACAAATGGAAGCATTCTACTCCATTACATCTGCCATGATTACACCCTGAACATCTGGTGTAGGATTCTGACTGATAACTGTTCTGAAGAACTCATATCAGGAGATATTAACAAAAACACAGGCATTTACACTGCGTGAAAGAGCTTAGCTTGGGGGAGTTAGTTTGGTGCCTGCTCACGATCCGACAATCAGTCAGTGTTGAGCTGATAGATTAATGTGGGTAAATATAAATCATCATGACACTGAGTATAAATGAAGTAAAAAGCACTCAATCGCTCCGTGCTACACATACCACAAAACACTTTATTATAGGCCGTTTGTTTTTTACAGATAAATATATTTTGAAGTCCACACTGGAATGTACATCAACTTTTTTTTTAATCTCTTCCAACTCCATCTCCAACAACAACCCTATCCTCCGTCTCTCATCCTTCACACGCCAAACTAAACGACATGTCAGTGATTTCTAAATGTCTATATGTAGTTGCCATAACAACATCAAGTCCCACACAGTGATGTCATGGTGATATCTCTCACAGTGGGTGTAGGCCTAGGGGTGTCTCCCAAGCACATGATGCTTTGGGGCAGGTAGGAGGAACCAGCGGAGCCTTCCTGGGAGGACACAGGGGCGTTGGTATGGATCCGGCGCAGGCGTCTGTCTGGGTACAGGCTGCTGTCGAAGGGCCTGCGGTGGACACACAGGACATGGGTTTTCAGGTTACCCTTCTGGGTGGCGCTGTAAGGGCAGTACCTGCACTGGAAAGGCTTCCCACCTGGCAGAGAGGAAAGCATTGCTTTAGACAAATCAACCTCCCAGCCCTCCCTCATTCATTGTCTTTACTACTGCCAACTCTGTTGTGCCAACTGTTTACTGGTAATCATAAAATATTGTAGACTAAATCATAATAACACCAGCAGTGGAATAAGGGAGAAAATGATTCTGTTTTCACTTTGGGAACTCCATCCCCATGTGTTCCACATATACTGTAATTCCACCTCTGACTAGTACTACATGCTACAGGTGTGGTTTCTTCATTTGACCAGTTCTCACAGCAGGAAAACAATCCTGCAGCAACAGGAAATGTGAAATATTGTGTGGATTATAATTAATGGCCATTTGTGTTGGGGTTTGATTCATTTTAGTTAGGGCAAATCAATTCAAATTACAAACTTTAGAAGCCTTTTTAAACCTCGACCTCTTTAAACACTACAAGTTTGCATTTCCTGCAACAACAGGGGGATCAAATTAAGACATCTGTACATACTACTTTCATTGGCAACAGAAACACACACACTTCCTGGGCTCATGGTGGTGATGAGTAATGGGCTGATGAATGACAGACATCTGCAGCTGGCTTCACTAAGGCCTGCGAAAGCTTCCTGTCTGTTCCTCTCTCTCTCTCTCTCTCTCTCTCTCTCTCTCACTCAGATAGTTGTGTGCCTAGACACAAATGACCATAACACACCAATGTCCTCTATTACTTGCTTGCAGTACTGTCTTATTTAAACAAGCACTTTACACCCAATTTGAAGACCAAAGCATTGAATCTCATCTGACACATTTCCGCTGGATTATACTCTGTTTTTACTTTGACACCAACACAATGTCTATTTCAGGCTCTGTTACTTCACCACTACAGCGCCATGCTTCCTTTCCTTCTAAAAACCCTGGGACTTCTTCTATCATTCATGATTACAGTAAACCGTTATGAGATGGTTATGGGATGATGTCATATGACATCACTTCCCAAAACACAAGCTGCCATAACCTTTTAACCTCTCTCCTCCTCTCCCTTCTCCTGTAGGCTATGAAACTGAAAGCTCTCTTTCACATCTACATAAAAAGTCATTTTGGGGAAAAATGTAAAAAGCCCACAGAAGGTGTTGGGCAATAAAAGTTAATGCTCCATCTGTTGGTGTATAATAACCTGCTGGTTATAAAGGACACATATTTAGTCAGCAGTACAGGAAATGAGACTGAGTGACACATCTGAATACCCTCTGAATATCACTAACCTCTCTGTCTGATAAGCAACATATGTCTGAATATCACTGACCTGTCTGTCTGATATACAACATGTCTGAATATAATCTTGGAAACCCAGAACTAAAATCTTGCATAAATGCACTAGATGTTACGTATTCTGTCCATGAAAGACTAATCTGAATATCACTGACCTGTCTGTCTGAATATCACTGACCTGTCTGTCTGATATACAACATGTCTGAATATAATCTTGGAAACCCAGAACTAAAATCTTGCATAAATGCACTAGATGTTACGTATTCTGTCCATGAAAGACTAATCTGAATATCACTGACATGTCTATCTGAATATCACTGACCTGTCTGTCTGAATATCACTGACCTGCCTGACTGAATATCACTGACCTGTCTGTCTGAATATCACTGACTTGTCTGTCTGAATATCACTGACCTGTCTGTCTGAATATCACTGACCTGCCTGACTGAATATCACTGACCTGCCTGACTGAATATCACTGACCTGTCTGTCTGAATATCACTGACCTGTCTGTCTGAATATCACTGACCTGTCTGTCTGAATATCACTGACCTGCCTGACTGAATATCACTGACCTGTCTGTCTGAATATCACTGACCTGCCTGACTGAATATCACTGACCTGTCTAATTGACACTGGGAGCTAAGATATAATTACTTTACTCATTTAAAAGCTTTGCCATTGTATTGGAAGAAGAAAAAAAATACATTTAAACCCTGACTTGGCTGAATTGATGTAATACATAGTTTAATGCAGAATTAAATATGTTTGGAACAGGTCAGGGCAGTACATTTGGTTAACCATATGTTTCAAGGAAATCAAATTACTACCAAATTTACTTTTTCTTAGAACCATTACAAAATGCAAGTCATTTTTTTACCCACATTAAGCAACATCAGCAAATAATACGATATAAAGCCAGTCTTATCCCTACACGTATAGTGCTTTCCCTATCTCTCCCCTCTTTCTCTCTCCTCTTCCTGTCTCGTACATTCTTTCTTCCTGGTATTTCCCTCCCACTGGAGGAGAGGGGAGGTCCAGGACAGGGCAACCTCCAAATAAGTTCCATTAATCACAGGCCACAGTCTAATGTAACTAATATTTTACAATTAGAGGAGACAGGACTGAGCCCAGGGCCATCCATCTCCCCAGCGCATGATCATCCATTCATAGGCTACACACTAGCCTGAGACCTAACCAGCTCACACACACATTTACCAGGAAACAAGAAAGGATGGGAGAAGGGGAGGGAGAGGGAGAAAGTATATGTGTGAGTGTGTGTGTGTGTTGCAGGCAGAGATAATGACCATGATGACAGTGGCGGGGCTGTGGGGGCCAGAGGAGCTGAATGGTGACGGATGACACAGCGCGGAGCTCTGATGGCACACAGACAGTGAGTGATGACTGCACATCATTCCCAGCGCTCCACCCTTCATTATCTCTATGGGGAGACCCAGTCACAAAGGCAGCCCGCTCTGCCTGCCCTCTCTCTGCCCTCAAACGACATCTGCTCACAGAGACAGCCACACTAGCCTTCTTCTTTCACCTCTCTGTCTCGCCATCTATCTCCATCTATGCTCCCTCTCTCGCTCTCTTTCTCACTCTGTGTTTCTCTGTCTCTCTCTGTCATCCTTTCAGTAGAGGGTTTACACCCGGCAGACAATGAGGTAATGACTCTATCCCCTTTCAAATCAGCTCTTTTCTTTATTTTTCTTTCTTTCATTCTTAGATAATCCGCTCTGTATCAATCTACTCGTATTCACCAAGCCTCACGTGTTGGGAGGCCCAATCTGATGTCTCCCATATGTGGAGGATGTGGTATGCAAGAGTCGCTGTCCTCTCATCTATTCTCTCATATCGGATGAAACTCCTTTGTCAATAACATTCCGTATATACTGCATTATCTAATGACACATTAAATAGCAACGGACAGTGAACTAACGTGTAAATATTTCCTAACATGGCATGATGCCTTGAGCAAAGTAAACATGTAACCACAGCTATATGATTATATCGCCATCTAGTGGCTATGGTTGGGAGATGTAGTGACAGGGCATTAGCCATGAGGGAGGACTCTATATGAAACTAATGAGCATGCAGACAGATTCATCCAGGGGTCACCATCTGGCCAATTACCACTGTTGGCACACTGTGTCCGACCTGAACTGTCATCGCACACACATGGCAAATCACTCCATGTCCACGGTGCCCTGCAATATGTCACAGAGTGACTAGACCTAGACCACAGTATGGGGACATAGGGATAGGAGGCAGTTACTTGACAATGCCACCTAGTTAATACTGCAAACAGGGCAGGCAGAAGTAGTTGGCGTGATGAGAACGATGTCTGACTGGCCACCTGCTTGTTGTTTGTAGTTAGAGCAGCCAGGTCACCCGTGATACAAGTCAGTATTCGACGTCCATCCATGTCTGAGGACGTCGGGAGATAATGCGGAAACCAGACACTAGGGGCAACAGTGAGCGCTGTTAACTTTCATAGGTTTCGTAAGCATCTGCCTCTGGTGCCAAAGGTTGTATGTTTGTATCCAGCGATAGAAGGTTGTTTTTGAAATAATTTCAATAAAGTACTACTGGAATTTATATATAAACGCCTGGAATATTTCAATTTTGGAGAATCTCTTATAAAACGGATTAAAGTCATGTATAGTAACCCTAGGTGTAAAATAGTAAATAATGGCTACTTCACAGAAAGTATTAAAATGTCAAGAGGAGTAAAACAAGGTTGTCTATTTATTATGGCCATTGAAATGTTATTGATTAAAATCAGATTCAACAATAATATCAAGGGGTTATAAATCATGGGCTATTTGGAGTATCTTGATAATTTTTGTAACCTCTCTGGATTACAACCAAATTATGATTGGATTGGGGTGGACCACTAAAAAATACAATTTTTACATTACCGCGAAGTTTACCCCAAAAATTGTCTGCCGGTGATGTGGACATACTCGGTATACATATCCCGAAAGAAAGAAATGAACTCACAACAATCCTTTTTTTACCCCCTTTTTCTCCCCAATTTTGTGATTGCGATCTTGTCTCATCGTGGCAACTCCCCATTGGGCTCAGGAGAGGTAAAGGTGGAGTCATGCGTCCTCCAAAACATGACCCGCCTAACCAGACTTCTAAACACCCACTCTCTTAACCCGGAAGCCAGCTGCACCAATGTGTCGGAGGAAACACCGGTCAACTGACGACTGAAGTCAGCATGCAATCGCCCGGCCCACCACAAGGAGTCGCTAGAGTGCGACGAGCCAAATAAAGCCCCTCCAGCCAAACCCTCCCCTAACCCGGACAACGCTGGGCCAATTGTGCGCCGCCCTATGGGACTCCCGGTCACAGACAGTAATGACACAGCCTCGGATCGAACCCCAGGCTGTAGTTGACGCCACAACACTGTGATGCAGTGCCTTAGACCGCTGCGCCACTCGGGAGGCAACCACAATACATTTTTTTATAGAAAGTTAGCAAAAATAGATACGATTTTGCCACCATGGAAAGGAAAATACCTGTCTATTTGTGGAAAAATCCCCCTGATAAACTCTTTAGTCATATCCCAGCCTATTTATAAAATGAATTCGGAGGGCAGAAATGATTAAATATTAAAGCATTAGACCTCTCACTAAAGGCTTCGTCATACAAAAGTTATACTTAAATCCAAACTGGTTCTCTAGCAGATTAGTAAGAATGTCTCACCCCATGTTCAAGAATGGCCTTTTTCCCTTTATGCAGATTACAACCATTCACTTTCGTTTATTTGAAAATGAAATAATCTCCAAAATATCGTTATTTTTAAAACAAATAATTTGACCAACTTGGGACATTTTGTTAGTCCCCATGAGGTCAAATGCTATTTCTATGGGGTTTAGCGTAAAGGTTAGAATGAGTGTTAGGGTTAGAATTATGTTAAGGGTTAGGGTTAAGAGCTAGGGTTAGGGTTAGTTTTAGGGTTAGGGTCAATGGTTAGGTTTTTTGGTTAGGGTAACAGAACGGGTTAGAGGTTAGGGCAAATAGGAATTTGAATCGGACTGAATTGTGTGCCCCCACAAGGTTAGCTGTCTGGACAAGACTGTGTGTGTGTGTGTGTGTGTGTGTGTGCGTAACGATGTGCGCTGAGTGTCGGGAAGCAAGTTCAGGGAGTGAGTGTTTTAATAAATAAAGAAACAGGAACAATGCACAGGAACAGAAACAATAACGGCTGGGGAAGGAACCAAAGGGAGTGACATACAGTTGAAGTTGGAAGTTTACATGCACTTAGGTTGGAGTCATTAAAACTCGTTTTTCAACCACTCCACAAATGTATTGTTAACAAACTATAGTTTTGGCAAGTCGGTTAGGACATCTACTTTGTGCATGACACAAGTAATTTTCCCAACAATTGTTTACAGACAGATTATTTAACTTATAATTCACTGTATCACAATTCCAGTGGGTCAGAAGTTCACATACACTAAGTTGACTGTGCCTTTAAACAGCTTTGAAAATTCTAGAAAATTATGTAATGACTTTAGAAGCTTCTGATAGGCTAATTGACATCATTTGAGTCAATTGGAGGTGTACCTGTGGATGTATTTCAAGGTCTACCTTCAGACTCTGTGCCTCTTTGCTTGACATCATGGGAAAATCAAAAGAAATCAGCCAAGACCTCAGAAAACAAAATTGTAGACCCCCACAAGTCTGGTTCATCCTTGGAACAAATTTCTAAACGCCTGAAGGTACCACGTTAATCTGTACAAACAATAGTACGCAAGTATAAACAGCATGGGACCACGCAGCCGTCATACCGCTCAGGAAGGAGACACGGTCTGTCTCCTAGAGATGAACGTACCAGAACAACAGCAAAGGACCTTGTGAAGATGCTGGAGGAAACAGGTACAAAAGTATCGATATCCACAGTAAAACAAGTCCTATATCAACATAACCTGAAAGGCCGCTCAGCAAGAAAGAAGCCACTGCTCCAAAACTGCCATAAAAAAGCCAGACTGCACATGGGGACAAAGATTGTACTTTTTGGAGAAATGTCCTCTGGTCTGATGAAACAAAAATAGAACTGCTTGGCCAAACTGACCATCGTTATGTTTAGAGGAAAAAGGGGGAGGCTTGCAGGCCGAAAAACACCATCCCAACCATGAAGCACAGGGGTGGCAGCATCATGTTGTGGGGGTGCTTTGCTGCAGGAGGGACTGGTGCACTTCACAAAATAGACGGCATCAGGAGGATGGAAAATTATGTAGATATATTGAAGCAACATCTCAAGACATCAGTCAGGAAGTTAAAGCTTGGTCGCAAATAGGTCTTCCAAACGGACAATGACCCCAAGCATACTTCCAAAGTTGTGGCAAAATGGCTTAAGGACAACAAAGTCAAGGTAATGGAGTGGCCATCACAAAGCCCTGACCTCAATCCCATAGAAAATTTGTGGGCAGAACTGAAAAAGCGTGTGCGAGCAAGGAGGCCTACAAACCTGACTCAGTTACACCAGCTCTGTCAGGAGGAATGGGCCAAAATTCACCCAACTTATTGTGGGAAACTTGTGGAAGGCTACCCGACCCGTTTGACCCAAGTTAAACAATTTAAAGGCAACGCTACCAAATACTAATTGAGTGTATGTAAACTTCTGACCCACTGGGAATGTGATGAAAGAAATAAAAGCTGAAATAAATCATTCTCTCTACTATTATTCTGACATTTCACATTCTTAAAATAATGTGGTGATCCTAACTGACCTAAGACAGGGAATTTTTACTAGGATTAAATGTCAGGAATTGTGAAAAACTGAGTTTAAATGTATTTGGCTAAGGTGTATGTAAACTTCCAAAGCATCCTTCACTCATGCTGCCAAACATACCCTCGTAAAACTGACTATCCTACCGATCCTTTACTTCGGCGATGTCATTTACAAAATAGCCTCCAACACCCTACTCAGCAAATTGGATGCAGTCTATCACAGTGCCATCCGTTTTGTCACCAAAGCCCCATATACTACCCACCACTGTGACCTGTATGCTCTCGTTGGCTGGCCCTCGCTTCATATTGGTCGCCAAACCCACTGGCTCCAGGTCATCAATAAGGCTTTGCTAGGTAAAGCCCTGCCTTATCTCAGCTCACTGGTCACCATAGCAGCACCCACCCGTAGCACGTTCTCCAGCAGGTATATTTCACTGGTCATCCCCAAAGCCAACTCCTCCTTTGGCTGCATTTCCTTCCAGTTCTCTGCTGCCAAAGACTGGAACGAATTGCAAAAATCACTGAAGCTGGAGTCTTATATCTCCCTCACTAACTTTAAGCATCAGCTGTCAGAGCAGCTTACCGATCATTGCACCTGTACACAGCCCATCTGTAAATAGCCCACCCAACCTCATCCCCATATTGTTTTTGTTTTTGCTCCTTTGCACCCCAGTATCTCTACTTGCACATTCATATTCTGCACATCTATCACTCCAGGGTTTAACTGCTAAATTGTAATTATTTCACCACTATGGCCTATTTATTGCCTTACCTCCCTAATCTTACTACATTTGCAGACAATGTTTATAGATTTTTCTATTGTGTTATTGACTGTATGTTTGTTTATCCCATGTGTAACTCTGTGTTGTTTGTGTCGCACTGCTTTGCTTTATCTTGGCCAGGTCGCAGTTGTAAATGAGAACTTGTTCTCAACTGGCCTACCTGGTTAAATAAAGGTGAAATAAAATAACAAATAAAATACCAGTAGATGGCGTAGTATAGGCTTGGGCCTTCAGCAAATGACTTGTCTGAGAATGATAAAGGCACAGATGAGCCTTGTCTAGAATAACCGACTGAGGTGCAAAATAAAAAGTATTTTTGTTTTAGGCTAGGCTTATTTTGTTATCTAAATATGTCATGCTGTTGTGTCTTATTTAATAGCCATATAATTGCATAATTAATTTATATAGCCTACTGTTGTGATCATGTAACCTAATGAATCACACTTTTTCCAGTATTTGGGAGCACGGACTGTAGGCCTTATATTAGGCATTTTGACTGTTGTATTAGTGAATTCCTCTCTGTGTGTAGGCTCTGTGTGTAGGCCATGTGTATTGCACAACCCCATCACGCAGAGGCTATATCCATATCAATAAATGAGACAAAACAAAATATTGATTAAGTATTGGCTATAACCTGTCCTGAGCGAAATAGCCAAGGGGCCCCAAATGGTCAAAACTATCCATATGGCCTATTCTTATTGCCAGATCTGTTGTCCCTATCAGCCACTGCATGTGCTTCTTCGACTATTTTGTTGAAAATCTATTAGGAGGCTATAATTATAGGCCTGTGAGGTAAGGTCTCTTGTTAAGGGGAGCCCTGTAATAAAAACAGTTATAAAACAGAAACAGAGTTCTAAAATTATTCTGCAAGACACCAGTACCCCAAATAATAGCCTGAAATGCAATACCTCCAAGTTGAAGGCCTACTTTTTATTTGGATATGCCTAAACTAAACATTGACTTGAAGTGATAGGCTAAAGAACTTTAGAGAATTTAGATAATTTTAAATACACACATGGATTTCAACAAACAAATGGATAAGACTGTTATATTCTCTTTGATTTAGTTCCTATTGCAACTCAGACAAATGACTGAATTGATGACATACTGACTGACTGAACTGAATAAAATATTACTTAAATGTTCAAATATGTTGGAATGATGAGTTTCACGCACCATACATGCTCTGCACTTTATTGGCTAGTAGGCAAATAGGCCTACATTAGGGTATAATGACTCTATGGCTCCAGAAGGGCATCCTTTGAGGCTGATGGGTGCTTTTACGAAGACGCATTGTGCTGTAGTGCTGCATAGAGATCACAAGCTCTTCAACTGGCCAGCAGTGTCGTGATGGTGGGAAGAGCCTATAGGGAGACTAAGACCACTGCAACAGAGTTATTGTAAGTGTGGAAATAAGTTTATGCCAGATTTAGCCTACGTCCTCTCTCTTGTTAATTTCAATGTCCATATGTTCATGACCCGATTCATATAAATCGTGTCAAATTATTTAAAATTCATATTAACCCCTCCTGCAGAATATGCTTTGGCAAGATGTTGAGTGATGAAATAAACATAAAAATATTCTAGAATTTTTATTTATTTTGAGTGGCAAAGACTCCAGTGGTCATGCATAATTCATAGATTCACCAAACATCTGTTATTATTCTGTTTCATTATTCCTGGTATACACTACTGTTAATGATTTATTATTCCTGGTAGATACTACTGGTTATGATTCATTATTCCTGGTATATACTACTGGTAATGATTCATAATTCCTGGTATATACTACTGGTTATGTTTCATTATTCCTGGTATATACTACTGGTTATGATTCATTATTCCTGGTAGATACTACTGGTAATGATTCATTATTCCTGGTAGATACTACTGGTAATGATTCATTATTCCTGGTAGATACTACTGGTAATGATTCATTATTCCTGGTATATACTACTGGTTATGTTTCATTATTCCTGGTAGATACTACTGGTTATGATTCATTATTCCTGGTAGATACTACTGGTTATGACTGCAGACAGAGCCCAGAGAATAGGATGGTGCAATATTGAATTAGTCATATTTTGATACGTGTATGCATGGGGATGTCCACATCACCCAGAGATATACCCATGCTGTACAGATACACCTAGCGGACTGAAACTTCACCGTTGTAGGCATAATACAGCTAGTGCTATCTAGACTTGTGCTGGCAAACAAATCCATTACATTAGCTACCTACATGTTAAGTAAACTCAGCTGAGGAGTAATAGAGACTTTTAACTTGAAAACATGCAGGATACCTCTTTCAGGTTTCCCTGACTTCCGTTTTTTTTATACTGTGTTATGCTTGTTTGCATAGCACTCCTCACAGGCAGTTTGGTGTACTTTGTTTTTAACTGCCAAAACTCTGAAAGGTACTATTGTACTTCAGAATTGCAACACAAGATTTGTTCAAGCCTAAAATGTTTGTCCGTAATCGTAGCATGGTGTTTGTATGTTCACATATGAAATTTCACGTTTACGTTTCATGTTTCACACATTGCCATTGCTTTTCTTACGATCCTAACAATTTACGCATGGATTTTCTTACGATCCTAACGATATGTACATTTCGGCAGGTATCTAGCTCCATTCATCTCTCCCTGTCAAACATATGTGCAGTGTATGTGTACATTAAATTATACAGCGCGCATGGCTTGAGCGAGGATTTTCGTTTGCAGGATAGGTTAAGCACAGTTTCGACATGGTGGGATCTTTTTGTGTCAGTATAATTAATTGTGCAAGAAATGGCGTTGGAAATGACTTTATGCGCAAATATTGATATAATAACCATCATATCGAAAGTAAAGTCACACGATGATATGTTGTGTGGTCCTCCCACTACGACTCCGAAAATCATGCAGTTTATTTGTCTACATATGAAATAAGTTATGATGAACTTCACAGGTTGGTGAAAGTGCACGGTGTTGAGTTTGATGCTTCTTACCAATAAATATCAAGAGTCGTATTCTAGGTGACATGATGAACAATCCTTGGCTGCCGTTTGACAAATACAAATAATGTAATAATAATAATAATATCCATAATAATCTCATCATGTAGGTAGCCTACCCGCACTGTATCTGCGAGCTGTTGGTAAGAGCGCATGTGCCAAGACCAGATTGGGCACATTTGCTATGTAATGCAAAAGTTTTTGTGACAAAATCAAATAGGGTTGAACGTGCAATGGAAACCCATTTAACTTGTATTTTTTAATCGGTACGTTGGAATTTAACCGCAAAAGTGATTTTTTTTGTGCTCTACGTCATCACGCACAGCCGTTTATCCAAAATAAGACAGTTTGATGGAAACATCTCCAGTAGGAAAATGCGAATATTGTTTTATGCAGATTTTTGAATATTCGTATGAAACTCTGTTGCCAATTAGATGGACACCTAGCTCCTGACACATTTGTTCATGTGTCATTGGTGCTGGTGGCCTGTGTTCGAGACTCGCTATGGGAATCACCCTACTCTCATATTCTTAGCAAAATTGTATATGTGATATATATTTTTAAAAAGACCATAGAGTTCTCTTTGAGATGCTCAGCTATATAGAATTAATACATATTGTTAATTCATGAGGTAATGGAAATGTGGTCATAATTCGTGCTCAAGGGGAAATCCTACACATTCCCATTTTTCAATGACAAACACATTTAGATCAGAGAGGTGTGTTGTAACTTGCTAAATAATGACATTAACATATTTTGCTAAGAATATGAGAGTAGGGTGATTCCCATAGTGAGTCTCGAACACAGGCCACCAGCACCAATGACAAATGCCCTAACCACTGTCCCAATATGGGATATCTCTAGGTGTGCTTATTGGGCCAGCATAGTTAGGCCCTGTACTGTCCAAAAGAAACCCTACCCCTCCCCCATAGGCAATTGGGTAGATCCGAAACAACTTGATAGGTGTAAGGCTGTAAGCAATAGGATGAATGCACAGTAAATCTCAGCTCTGTTAAAAGTACACTCAAGAAAAACTTTTATTGATCATAGTGATTTAGAAGTATCATTAAAACAGGTTAATATGCCCCACCAACGTTAGACAACTATACTGAAAGCCCTTAAATTGCTGAAATAAGTCAATGAAATAAGTGATGAGACTAGTTAAATTAACCCATACATGACATGGACATGGTGGCGTAGCAGGAAGATCGGTGTAGCAGGAAGATCGGCGTACCGTGAACCAAGAGGTTGTGAGTTTTAATCCCAGGTGAAGACTGTTGAATAATAATTACTTTAGAAATGAACATGCACAATTTTATCATGTGTGTCAAAGTGTGTCAGTTGAAAACACTCTATGTGTCAGTATCTTTATCATTGCCAACAGACAAAGAGCTATGAATGGATCAGTGGTTCACCAATCAGGGCCTTGATTGGCCCAGGCAACGGTAACAAGGCATGATGTGTAATGATGCCATTTTTTGGTGGGGAGAACATTTCTTTGGTTCCATCAGGCGACGTCATGACAACTGATACACAGAAATGTTCTTGCAACGTTCCCATGAAACGTGTCTAGAACATTAATATCTTGTGTTCTGAGAACATGGCAACCATGTACTGTGTATGTTTGGTGGGACGTTAATGGAATATTCTCCTAACCCTCTGAAAACTGGACACGCATGTTCTTGCAACATCCCATGAAACGTATCTAGAACATTAGTATTGTATATTCTGAGAACATGGTAACCACAATCTGGGTATGTTCTGTTTGACATTCTACAACGGTGGGTCTAATCCTGAATGCTGATTGGTTAAAAGTGCATTCCAGCCTGTGTCTATTCCACAAGTTACCACCGGCTAAGTCTATGACGTTAAAATGCCTATTTACTCTGTTCCATCTGTTCCATCCACTGTCTCATCAGCCCAGGCAGTGAAGTTAGAAACTTGATCTCCACTATAAATGGAACATTTAGAACGAACGACTGGGTCGCGTCCATAGATACAGAACAAAAAGACTGAACGACTGGGTCGCGTCCATAGATACAGAACAAAAAGACTGAACGACTGGGTCGCGTCCATAGATACAGAACAAAAAGACTGAACGACTGGGTCGCGTCCATAGATACAGAACAAAAAGACTGAACGACTGGGTCGCGTCCATAGATACAGAACAAAAAGACTGAACGACTGGGTCGCGTCCATAGATACAGAACAAAAAGACTGAACGACTGGGTCGCGTCCATAGATACAGAACAAAAAGACTGAACGACTGGGTCGCGTCCATAGATACAGAACAAAAAGACTGAACGACTGGGTCGCGTCCATAGATACAGAACAAAAAGACTGAACGACTGGGTCGCGTCCATAGATACAGAACAAAAAGACTGAACGACTGGGTCGCGTCCATAGATACAGAACAAAAAGACTGAACGACTGGGTCGCGTCCATAGATACAGAACAAAAAGACTGAACGACTGGGTCGCGTCCATAGATACAGAACAAAAAGACTGAACGACTGAGTGGCGTCTCTGGCAACCGAACCGATAGAACAAACGACCAGCCGGCTTGGGTAGCAACCCTAGATTTGTTTCGGGACTATATCTTGTGGAAGGATGAAATAGTATGAATAAATTCATCAAAATAATATTTTTAATGAAAATATGTCAATCATTATTTGAATATGTTGGTAACCCGTTGTATAAAGTGATAATGCCTGAGAAGCCGGTGTTTAGAGGATATATCGGCATGGTTTGCCAGCCCTCAACTTCGTAACGGGCCTAACAACACCCGTGCCAATATATCCTCCAAACACCGGCTTCTCGGGCATTATCACTTAATTAAGGGAATGTTCTCCTAACAATGACACCAAAACATGCTAACTAGATAGAATGTTCTCCCGACTAACAGAATACTGGAAATTCAAACATTAGAGGAACATTACGGGTAACATTACAAAAACATTCTCTCTACCCTAGAATTGTTAGCTGGGATACTGTACACTTTTGAAGGCAGTAAGTCACACAAGAACAGAACAGATGTTGTGCCCAAACAGAGTTGACTGGCACTTTAATGTCTTTTATAAGAGCATATTGTGTTTCATATAGTGTTTCATATTGTGTTTCTGCATCAGATGGATCAGACTGACAGAGTTTCGAGTTGCACGCGTATTACATGCATATAATATCAAAGGATCCCAGCTGTCTGAAAGATCTCTCTAGAGAGGCAGGTGATTAAATCTTGCTCTCTGCAGGCGTATCACACAAGATTTAAGCCACTCCATCAAATGGGTCCCGTTGCCTGGGTGATTTGTTACTGATCAGATGGTGAAATTGTATCTTCCTCTAAGTGGGGATGTAATCAGTGCCACACACCTATGACTCCAATACCCTTGTTTTAGTCCTTCTGAGAATCACAATCAAAAGTGTTCAAACTAACTACAGTGCAACCGTTTCCTCTGACACATTGTCTGCTGAGGTAAGCCTATCTACCTAATGAAACAGTGTTCTAAAGATCCAAACATAGGAGAGGATAGTATAGGTAAGGCGTATGATGTTATAAGGAGGCAGGATCACTACTTGACCACTAGATGGCATTGAACGCTCATGTAATATGAAGTTACTATGGGGAAAGAGTAAGATTAGGAGACAGAGGTACAGATGACATCATTCATGGGGTAGAGAGAGAGAAACACTCACCTGAAGTCTCTGCTCTCTCCATGGGCCCTACACCGCCACCATTCAAGCTGGCTGCATGGCCGTTGAGGAGCATATGGTTCTGGCCACTGGAAGACTGGAGGACTGACAGGAGGTTTCTGTGGAGGTGGTGGTGGTGGTGGTGAGGAGTCGGCACTGGCTTCAGCAGCTCCAGAGGAGAGAGGAGAGGCTGGATGACCGACCTGCCCCACTGGCCCTGCTTCTCCTGGGGACACTGAGGGGCCTCACTGGGCCCATGGGGACGGCCAACCATCATCTCTGTCATCTTCTCACTCAGCCGTGCTTCGCTGCTGCTACTCTTCATGATCCTTAGCTTGTTGAATTCCTCTTCTTCCTCAACTTTGTTAAACACATGGCTCTCGAGTGCACAATCCTCATCGTGAGCTGAGAAGTCATAGTTGTGTTGGTCGTCCTGCTCTGTGGGCATCTCCAGGTCACCAGTGCCAGATCCAATCTCTGACTGTTCGGCCGTGTGTTGCCCAGTGTGTGCCTGGAGCCTGTTGCTATTGGAGGAGAGGGAGCCATTACACACACTGCTGTGCTGCAGGAATAACCCAGTCAATCCCCCTTGAGATCTGTCCATGTGGGCTGAGCCAGCCTGAGGCGACAGCACCCAGTCTGGCCTGAGAGACAGATCCAGAGGCTCATACTGGGACTTCCTGGTCCTAGGTGTGACTGCAGAGCCACCAGTACCTGTCTCCCCCTCACTGTCCCGGTCACTCCCCTTGACTCCAACACGGTCCTCCCCCTCAGAGCTCCCCTGTCCTCCCCCCCGAGTGCTGACCATACCTCCCCCTGCCCTCCTCTTTCTGTCCCCTCTCAGAACACTAGATGTCAGGCCATTGATGAAGGTCTGAATGGATTGATGAAGACCCTGTGGCTTCACACTGTTGTCCTCCATAGCTGGAGGTCCTCCATAGGCCTGGTGCAGGTTGGAAGGTTTAGGCAGATTGGGTGCTAGCCTGTCCATGTGCAGAGTTGCTGGGTTTTTCCTGTTCTCATCAGGATCCTCCAGCCCACTGTAAAGGTCAGAAGTTGGGCTCCGGTCCCTGGGGCTGGGGGTCTGTGGGGACGAGGGGTCTATGTTGTCCCTGGTGTCGTGGTTCCACTGGGGGTGGTGGTGGAGGTGGTAGCCTTCCAGACGGTAACTGAGAGAAAGTGACTGTGGGCTGGTGTAGTCACTGGGGGGACAGCTGTACGGCTTCTCCTCACCTGTTAGAGCTACAAGACAGAACAACGGCACAGCCTGAATCAGATCGTCTCGACTACCAATCTTTCACATTCATGTTTCTCTGGATAGTATGTGCTATATTTCAGAGACAATTGTCTGACTTGTACGACTAAATTATTGGCATACTGAAAACCAACCTAAAGAACCTGAGCGATTGGATCATCTCTGTGAACTTGGGAAATGTGTGTGTAAATATGGTCGCCATTTCTGAACATGAACAATGTGTGCAGCGCCACACAATACTGAGTTGAATGATTTAAGTTGTGCTCTGTAGTAAATCAGGCTTGTAATCAGCTTTCAGCCCAAGCCATGCATCATTGCACAGTATGGAGAGCAGAGCACCATACGCAATGAATATACTCAAAGATGTAAGCAGCAAATAAGAATCTTTATAATGACATACTGTAGTAGCTATCTTCTAAATGAAATGAAAGAGGTGCACATGTTGCAGACAGAGGGCCCCATTCTATCGAAAGCAACTAACTGGGTTTCCCCATAAACTTGGTGAGCAACTTGGATTGACTTCTCACCTGTACGATGTTCATATTAGGACAAAGTCACATGTCCATGAAGCTTGTGTTAAAGTCATTTGTGTGCCTGTCCTAATATGGACTCCGTATACATGAACATTTCCCACCATGTGTCATGTTAGGTTGAGCTGTGTAATAACAGCCTTTCCTATAGGGTTACATAAACTTCCACAATTTTGAGTTAGTGCTTGGCTGTGTCCCAAATGGCACCACATCCTCTATATAGTGCACTACTTTTGGCCAGGGCTCTGGTCAAAAGTCGTGCTGTATATAGAGCATAGTATGCCATTTGAGACACACTGCTTCAATTCCTCTGTCTTTAAGCAGCCCAGCTGTTTCTGTGCCATTCCAATTACTGTAAAAGTCATCCGGCGCCATTAAGCCACAAATATTGGCAGTTTATTGTCCAACACTCTCCTGGCATTTGAAGGTCAGGTCATATATTATACTGTGTCTTTTAGGGATGTGGCGTCTGGGATGGCGAGATAAAGCCCAGCGCTGTTCATCTAATTCTATGCATATTGATGCCTTATTGTTCTTCTTTAATGGACTAATATCTGACTAACAACAGTGATTCCTTTCCCTTGGCTGAAATATACATTTTATAACAACCCCAGATCAGACCTGACCCTGAGGAATTTCTCCCTGAGGTCAGTCTCTAATGATCTAGAGTTGTTTGTTATGCTGTCTCCAACTTTAATACTAACACCATCCATCATTTAATGATAAATTATTTTATTTTTAAAGAGCCTTTCTTTAAATATTAGAATTTTAAATGACATAATATAGCTAGAGGAGAGAGGAATATAAATGAATTGAATGGAGCAGATCATAAAGCCCCACACTAATAATGAGGTAGAAAGCACTGCTAGTCACATATAAATGACCTTGAACTACACACAGTCAACTACACACAGTGTGTGTGTGTGTGTGTGTGAGTGTGAGTGTGAGTGTGAGTGTGAGTGTGTGTGTGTGTGTGTGTGTGTGTGTGTGTGTGTGTGTGTGTGTGTGTGTGTGTGTGTGTGTGTGTGTGTGTGTGTGTGAGTGTGTGTGAGTGTGTGAGTGTGTCCAGCCAGGACAGTGAGCAGGTAAGGAGCCTCCTCAGAAACACCCATTGTCTCCCCACTTAGCACAGACGTCAGTTCAACATATAATTTTGATTTACATTAGACTGAGTTGTCCACTAACGTGAATAACAAAAAATGTTACCATGTTATTCGATTTAGGTAAAAATTCCCTTACCTTGATGGTTTTTTGCAAATCCAATCCGTTTTCCAAGTGTATTCAATGTCCTCACGTTGAATATTTTGGTTGAAATAAAGTGGAAATAACGTTGATTAAACGAGTTTTTGCCCAGTGGGTCCAGTAACAAAAAAAAATCCTACTGCTTAACGGCAGTCTTTCAGACTCACAGACACACGAGCTAGGTTTCTATCCAATTGGTGACAGATTTTCATGCGACTAATAAAACATTTGCATGAAGAAAATATGTGCATTTTCACACCAGTAGTGTATTTTCACCAAATAGGCTTGTTGCGGACAAAAAATAAATAAAACGCAGAACACAGACATATGTGACCTTATCTTTGGCCACTGTCTCTTTCATAAACACATTTGCTCGCTAATACCCCCCAGAGCAGCAAAACCAAACAAAGACTCAACACCCGACTCTCCCCTTTTCTCTTGTCCTTGGACGGGTGCCATCTTTGTAATTGTGTTGTTCATGCTAACTTAATCAGTTTTAGATTTACTTACACTGCTGAGGCCCACATTATGTGCGAGAGTAATTTTAGCGCTTCGATTGATCAACCGAACTCCAATTACTGTATCATTACAGGGCCCTGCCTCTCTCACCTAACACAGAGGATCATACAATGAAGTGGTGCATATGAGTTATACAGCCTGCGATTAGAAATGCAAAATAACAACTCAAATAATGTGCTGTGGCAAACCATCCAGCTGGTGGGGAAAGTGATTCATTTCATATGGAAATGCATTCTTTATTCAATGTATTCACCCCCCATGTATACAGACACACACACACACACACACAAACACACATGAGTGTGCACACACACACACGTGTACACACACAAACACATTATTGTTCTATTATAAAAGTATAGATGCAGTATAAACTAAAGCACCTAAATGAATAAACCTAGGTGGTTTGCTTTAAGATGGAACCATCTGAGAGGAAGAGACACAAGACTGCTGGGGAGAAAATAAGTGCACCAGATGTTCTTTGATGTTTATAATAGCATATATTATTAATATTAATTAGACCACATCGTCAATGACGCATTTGGGACGTTTCCAAGTCAATTAAGCCAAATGGCATTCAGGAGACGTGGAGCAATATTTCAAGGCAGGTGTTCACAACTCCCACGGTAAATCTTTTTATCAGCGTCTAGGAAAACAAGAATTTTGAGCTTCATTTGAGCCTCATACCTCTTATCTGCAATAATAATTAAAAAGAGGATTAAGGGACAGAAGTGAGAATGGGAAGTCAAGCCAAAAGGTAATCCGGTTTACAAATCAGAAATCAGACGTGTTCAAATCTACTTGTATAGGCCCAGTTTATGCATTTAAAACCCCCCAGCTATGGTACACATTTAAAGGGATTGTTCAGCGAAATTACAAATGTAGATGTTTTTTTCTGAACTATCCCTTTAAGCATCATCAGATGGAACTAGAAGTTAGAACGATTAAATACAGTTACACTGATTTCTATACCCCTAAACATGATCCTTCCTTGTCTCTCTGTAACCACTCGTAACGTGTTAACATGTATACAGTAAAAGTAGCATGAAGGCCGGGGAAAGGAACAAAGACTAAGTGATGACGATATCATTACATGCTCATTGACCTTGGGGTTAAGAGTTTGAATAGGACTAATGAATAACTGTCAGAGGATTTCAGGCATGTTTATGTTCCCAATTCAAATCCAGACGCTCTGATGTAGGTCAGGGGCCTCTAAAGCACTCCCATTAGTTTATCTTTTAAAAAACGAGTCATTATTCACGATCCAAGATTAGAATTAGAGTATTTCATCTGTCTTGATTAGATTTTAAGAACACCATTCTCAAGACTAGCTAGTATCCATATGAGTAAACAGACCATAATCTAACATGTTGACACTTGTATCACTACTGTATTTGGACAACTTTATCTGCATGTACTGTATCTAGTAAAGCAGTCGCTAACTCTGACAACTGTATCCGCTATCCATATTGGAAACATCAGTATAACTTCATGACTACAGCCATTTTGGATAGGAATAAAACGGCCACTTATTCAGGCCTAATCAATGTGTCTCAAGCTGAAACATCTGGCAACAATGATAATTCCTCAACATCTCCTGAATTAGAACTCCTCCAGCCACTGTAATACTCCAGCCCATCGAGACACACTCGATCAGTTAGCAGGCGCAGCAAACTTATCCCATTCCTAAAGCCCCTCATCAAGACTTGCACTTAGTGCCTGTATGTTCTCCAGCAGCTGCAGAGGTCTCGGGGATATATTGTCAGAGCAAAACAATGCAGTCCTTAAGCCCCTGAGTGAGTCTTCCATTACACAGGAACTAGGGGAACAAGATGAGGAGAGGCGAGCCGGGATCCATCATTTAAAGAAGCACTGACGCCTGACCTTTAAAATGAATTAGTTTCCATGCTTAATATCGACTCAAATTACACTCTGATACCGAACGTGGCAGCCCAGACTTCCTCCGATTCATTCTCAGCTAGCTTTTACAAACATAGGCCTGTAGTATTGGCTGGGGACTGGGGAAGCAGGAGAAGCTGAAAATACCATAGATTGTAGCTGTTTTGTAAAGGGCTGTGGCAGGATTACCCTTAAAATGCTGGTATTTACATGTGCATACAAGTATAAGTAGACAATATGTCAACAAAACATTTAACAAGATTAGACCTGATCCATTTATCTCTGTTTCACGGCCTTCATTTGGGGAAACAGTGGATCAAATCCCCCAAAACCGTGTCAGAGACACTGACTCTCACTAACCCTGCTAGAAGATCAAACCTGGGTTCAAAGACTATTTGAAACCTTTCCAATACTTTGAGTATTTGCTTTAGTCTACCTAGAGTGCCCAGTTGCCTGGTGGGAGTTTGCACTTTGGGGACTTTTCTATTGGTTCCATTGCAACACGCGAGCTCAATCGACAACAGCTAAAGTATTTGAAAGAATTTCAAATAGCATTTGAACCCAGGTCTGTAAAAGATCCAGAATTCTAAGCTAAGGAGGAGATGAGGAAGCTTGTATTTTTATCTGAAAACACTAGAGCTGCAGCTAGAATCCAGACAATGTGTTAACAGGATGTCATGACAAGAAAAGCATGCACCCAGGGAGTCAAATCATCAAAATCACCAGGTGGAACAGAAGACTATCAATAAAAATACCATGTGGTATATCAAATCATAAAAATCACCAGGTGGTATATATCAAATCATTAAAAACACCAGATGGCATGCATTAACATATTGTGCCCCGTAGGAAAGGCAAGGGGTTGGAATTGGACTGATATAAAATAGCAGAGGCTAATTATCTCTAGCATTCAACATGACAACATTAAAGTTAATAAGCAAAGAAAGGCCTTATTATTACTGATTATATTTTTTGTATGGATATGCTGCTGTACTGACCCTGTGCTTCAAGACAAGTTCACCTGAATACATTAGTGAAGTTTAGCCAAAGGCATAGTTTTATCTCCTAATGGAACGGTGCAGTTGTGTTCCATTCTAGTCTATGCATGATGGGAGGGATAGCAAATGGTATATATTTGGAACATATGGCCGATTTATGGAAGTTCTCAAACATCCTCTCTATATAAATGTGCCCATTGAAGTCATCATATGCTGGTCATCTATTTGACCTTGACCCTGGAACTGAGGATACGTCAGTTACTGTAAAATATTGACTATAGAATACAGAATGCATAAATAGACCTATAACAAATCATTTAGAAAACCAGAAACAACAATGTCTTAAACAATCTGCAACCACTAAGTAAGAGAAGATGGTTATGTACCTGAGACTGGGGAGGAGGGTAGGCTGCTGTCATCCTGGGTACTGCCAGTCTGAGAGAAGCATGGTCCTATGAGGCTCTCTTCCAAGACATGGCTCAGTCCTGGGCTGCTAGGCCTACTAATAGCCTGGTTCTCTGGGTCGCTCACAGATGCTTGTCGCTCATCTAATGACACCCTCCGCTTAGCCAGGTAGACCCGCTGCTGTTCTTTAGCTGTATATATGTCTCCCTGATCTACAGCCGGTCCTGGTGCCATGACCTGCCAGCCTGGGTAGCTGTTGAGGTTGTCTCCCTTGTTGGCAGAAGCCTGTAGTTGATACTCCCTGTTGCTGGCAGTCAGAGGAGGCACCAGATTATTCAAGCCCAACAAAGAGTGATTACTCTCCCCCTCAGTCATTGAATCGTGTCCTGGTGCCAGCATCCTACCCAGCATCTCTTTC
This sequence comes from Salmo salar, assembly GCF_965601325.2. Classification (NCBI taxonomy): domain Eukaryota; kingdom Metazoa; phylum Chordata; class Actinopteri; order Salmoniformes; family Salmonidae; genus Salmo; species Salmo salar. The sequence continues at coordinate 17,405,497 of NC_138306.1, read as the reverse complement.
ACCTTCATCCCAATGCCAGTTGTGGCGAAGATCTGCTGGAACTCCGAATGGCCCGCTCTCTCAGCGGAGAGGAACCTGCTGTTGAGGCTTGAGATGTACTGGGAGTAGAGGTGGATGTAGTGGGCATCCTGGGCTACACTAGTCATGCTGACAGATACCCCCGGGTCAGCAGGGAGCTGCTTGTTCTTAGCAGCCAGCTTGTTGAGGTGGACCTTCATGTGGTTCTTGAGGAACCAGGGTTCTTTGAATCGCCGGCTGCAGATCTGGCAGCAGTGCTCGAACGAGTCCTTGTGTTTACGCATGTGTCCCTTGAGGAACCAGGCCTGACTGAAGGTCTGACCGCACACCTCGCAGGGGAACTCCCCACCAGGGTGCTTCATGCCCCGACCGCTGCCCAGCGTGGGCCTCTGAGTCTGGGCCGACTCGGAGGCGATGTGGGCCGTCTCCACATGGCTGATGAGCTCCTCCTCATGGGAGGTGGCGAACTCACACAGGGTGCACTTGTAGGGCTTGTGGAGGATCCGGATGTGGCGCTCTAGCTCCTGCTGCTTCCTGAACTTGCCCTTGCAGAAGGAGCAGCGGAAACCTGCAGAAGGCTGGGCCTGGGTGTGATCCTCCAGGCCTGTGATGGTCATCTTGGGGGAAGTGGATGGCAGTGATAGAGTCTCTACAGGGCTAGAACCTGTGAAGGTCAAGGGGAGCTGGGTGGTGGTCGAGACAGGCTTGGGTTGCTGGGGATGGGCTATGTGGGGTCGTGGTGGCTGGGGCAGACCACCTAGACCACCCCTGATGTGCCTGTCCCTCAGGATGGCTCTCTCCTCCAGCTCGTGGAGCAGTCTGTTCTCCTCTCTGATCCGGCCACGGCCTTTCCCAAGGTTGCCCTGCTTGTGAGTGCGCAGGTGGATCTTGAGGTTGCCCTTCTGTGCTGCCCGATGGTCACAGTAAGGGCATTTAAAGGGCTTCTCGCCCGTGTGCGTGCGCATGTGCAGCGACAGGATGCTGTTAAAGCGGAAGCGCTTGCCACACAGTTGGCACGGGTACTTCCTGTTCTTGCGCGTGTCTTCCTGGGTGCCATTGACTTGGGTCATGTGACCCTGGTTCTGTACCCTCAGGAACTGTGGGAAGTGGTCCACCCTCCCATTTATGACACTCACAACCCTGGCTGAATCCATCAGCTGATTGGCTAGCAGTGCCATCTGGCTCCTTCAGTGTGACTGTCCTCGTCCAATGGCGTGGCACCTTTATCTACTCAGGGATCTGTGGACTGTTACAGTATGGTGGTCAGAGATTGGATGTCCCAGAGTCCTTCAGAAGCTTCTGCTTGTGGTTGATGGTATAGCAACCTTTGATACCTTTTCCTCAGACATGGGAGTTGGACACACCTAGGCACATAATAGAAACTTCCACCTAAAAAGAGAAAATAATAGAAAAAAGACACATAAGGCATGAACGTGAGCAATAAGTGCAATAGAGCCCTCATATTACATATTACATTTACAGAAAACTCAAAGTGAAAATTATGAAGTATTCTAGGGAAGTTTTGGTGTAAATGTTCTAGTTAAAGGCCCAGTGCAGTAAAAAAACATTTTTTTTCTGTGTTTTGTTTCATATTGTAAAACAGCAGAAAACTAACACTCTAAAAGTGTGGAAAAAGTTGGTCAGTGTTATTTCCTCATACTTGCTGGTTGAAAATACAATCTACACAGTTCCTTGTAATCAGCAGGTTTGCATTGGCGGGAGTTTTGGTTTGCCTGTCGACATCACCAGTCGGTAAATTGGATAATAGACCAATAACAAAGAGAGTTCAAAACCTCTCTGCCAATAACAGCTAGTTTTCAGTTTTCTCCTCCCCAGTCAGACCACTCCCACACAGTCCTAGAAAAATTATTGCTTGAGAAATACTTTTTTTCTAAAAGCTATTTTAGTTTTTTGGAAAACTATTACATTAAGGTAGTTAATTGTTATCATGAAATGTTTTAATATTGATACAAAAATGGCTGCATCGGGCCTTTAAACATATCTGACAAATTAAGTATGTATGTTGTTAACATGCTTGATCATTTCAGCTAGGAGATAATGCACCTGAAATAGGTAATCAAGCAGAGTAAGACAAATACTGTGTGTTTCTTATTCCTGTCTTTAGTATTTGTCTCACCTTATTGTTGTAGGATGCTAAAAAGCTGATTACGCCTAACAACAAAGTCTTCCTCTCCATTTACAGTATACCAATACTATGATGTGAGATGGAAATCTTTCTCTTGGTCTCATTTTAGACTGACAGAAGGTAGCTACAATACTTAGCAAGCATAAACAACACAGCACCAAACAACGTATCAAATCATGTCCTACAAATCCTACCAAATATTTCACAAATATTTCAAATTGTTGTACAACCAAAAGCCAAAAAACAATGAAACATAACCTCTTCTCCTCTTCTCCACCGACCCATTTCCTCTCCATCTCTATGTACTAACAAACAAAGAGGCAAGTTCAAAACATGCTACGACGGCATAGGTTACATAAATACTAAAAACCAAAAGTTCTATATAAGAGTTATTTGGGTTGTAACCATAGCGGATACCTTTTTGGTACTATATAATAAAAAATAAAAAAAATTACAATCGATATCAGTCAGAATTAAACAACAGTTGGACTGATCCTACAGCCTTCTTAGACTCAACAACCTTGAATCAACTATCAGCAGACAAAATATTCAATAAAAACAGAGATGACCCAAAAATAAATATTAGACACTGTTAAAACATTCGTATGGAGAGAAGCACCAGGAATGAAAGGCTTTCCCATATAATTATATTTAACATTTTGGGACAAAGTAGCACCCCTATTTACACAAATGACAAAACACCACACTCAATTCAGTGCTTCCTAGTTCCATGTATCAAACAGTTATTTCAATTATATTAAAATCATGAAAATCTGGAGAGTCCCCTGCTGATTACAGACCCATAAGTTTAATACATTGTGACAATAAAATAATAACAAAGCTCATAAGCAATAGAATGGCAAAAGTCTTATCAGACTTGATACATATCAATCAAACAGGGTTTATTAAAAATAGACACTTACAAAGAAATACAAGAACATGTTTTAGTTTAATACAATATGCAAAAAAACAAGATATAGGTTGATCAGACTTTCGACCATCTTAAATTGCATTTTCTATTCAAAACTTTGGAAGTTTTCAACTTTCCAGCTGAAATAATAAATGTAATAAAAGTATTATATAAATGTCCAAAAGCAAAGATATACACAAATAATACATTATCTGATGAAATTGATTTAGAAAGAGGCACAAGACAGGGATGTCCTCTTTCCCCATCCTGTTTGCACTTTCAATTGAACTGCTTGCAGAAAGAATTAGACAGGTATCAGTATTGGTAAACATGAATATAAACTAAACGTATTTGCAGATGATCTCCTGATATACCTGACCAATATTGAAAACTCAATGCCCCCCTTGTAAACAAATATTTTCTGAATACAATAAAATCTCAGGATCTAAAATTAATGTGGGAAAAAAGGAAATAATGGCAATAGGAAAAATATAAATAATAATTATACACCAATCCTTTAAGTGGACCACAAAAAATGTCAAATACATAGGATGCTTAATAAGTGATAACAAATATATAAAGATAACTTTATCCCATTCCTTAACAATATGAAAGCAGATCTAATTAAATGGAACAATCTTCCCATAAATCTTCCAGGTAGAATAAACCTTTTCAGAATGGCATGGCTCCCAAAGTTTTTATAGTTATTCTCAGTAATAACAATTACCCCACCGAACATATTCTTTAAAAAAGTATACTTGGTCATAACAAACTTTATTTTGCTAATAAAACTCATAGAATAGAAAGGAGCATTTTACATCTTCCTAAGTCTGAGGGTGGTTTTAACCTTCCAGACTTGAAATTGTATTAATTAACTTGCCACCCAAGGCTTTTACTTGCAATATATAGTTAAAAGCAGTAAAGAGGAACAATGGGTACATAATGAAGAGGTGCATGCTACATGATGAAGAGGTGCAATCTTTTCACGTGTCTGTTTTCAAAGGATGGAGCAAAGAACATTAACAACTTCAAAATTAAGAACATTAGAACAACATGGAAGAACCAATACCACTCCCTACATACCAACGCTATGGAACAATCCTTGGATAGCTTTTTAGAATTCACAGATACATTGGTCCACATGAAAATCTAAAGGCATAGAATGTACGTATAATCCACTATGAACTAATGTATAGATTTGTTTTATATAAATTGTACAGCAAAATGGCTGAGTCATGTCTTAAGTGTAAAATGAACAATGACTCAATCCATGACTTCTGGGAATGCTATAAAGTCCAAATGTTATGGGCGGAGTTAGAAAGTTGGCTGTCAGAAGAATTACAATGTAAATGTACTTTTAACCCGCCTGTCAGTATATTTCAAGACATGGCATATGAGGGTGCAGTGAGATACCCGATGGGTTGGACAATACTTTTCTTGTCAATCATCTTGAAAAAACATATACTTAACTGGAAATCAACCAATCCTCCGTCGTTAACACAATGGAAAGGTAAAATGCTTTATTATCTAAATGTTGACAGTGTGTGGGCTTTGGAGAGAAACAAAATGGTGCAGTTTGAGGCCATGTGGCGGAGAGTGATGCTGGAGATGGGGGTTGTCATCAAGGCAAAGGGTAGCTATTTGAAGAATCTCAAATATGAAATATATTTTCATTTGTTTAACACTTTTTTGGTTACTACATGATTTCATATGTGTTATTTCATAGTTTTGATGTCTTCACTATTATTCTACAATGTAGAAAATAGTAAAAATAAAGAAAAACCCTTGAATGAGTAGGTGTTCTAAAACTTTTGACTGGTAGTGTAGCTGCAAAACATTGTTCCGCTATGGTTACAACTGTTTTAGGTGCTATATAGAACCCTTTTTTATTGGTTCTTTATAGAACCTTTATGGAGTATGGTTATCTAAAGAACTTTTTATCAATCTCAAAAGTTATTTTTCGATCCTTTTGAAGAACCATGAAGGGTTTTTTAATCTGGTAAGCCATATTTTACTGTTAAAATTCCTTAGGCGTTATTGTTGTGTTAAATGACAAGTTGAATCAGTTGTGCTAGCTCTGAACAGCTGGGGATCCCTAAGGAGAGAATTGAGAACCACTGATTTAGTAAACCGTTCTCAATTGACACAAGGCCATACATGAGTCTTGGCCACAGTCACATGGCATACAGTATATTTGAGATTTGTATCTAAAATAATCATTGACAAATGATTGGCATATGAGATTTTGGCATTACCCAGGCTTCCTTCGAGACTCAATAGTGTTTCAAATGTACAGTGCATCCGGAAAGTATTCAGACCCTTTGACCTTTTCCACATTTTGTTACATTACAGCCTTATTCTAAAATTGATCAAATAAATGTTTTCCACATCAACCTACTCATAATAACCCATATTGACAAAGCTGAAAACAGGTTTTTAGGAATTTTTGCAAATGTATTAAAAATAAAAAACAGAAATTCCTTATTTACATAAGTATTCAGGCCCTTTGCAATGAGACTCGAAATTGAGCTCAGATGCATCCTGTTTCCATTGATCATCCTTGAGATCTTTCTACAACTTGATTGGAGTCCACATGTGGTAAATTCAATTGATTGGACATGATTTGGAAAGGCACACACCTGTATATATAACCACTAAGACTCTTCCTAGATCTGGCCACCAGGCTAAACTAAGCAATCACGGGAAGAAGGGCCTTGGTCAGGGAGGTGACCGAGAACCCGATGGTCACTCTGACAGAGCTCCAGAGTTCCTCTGTGGAGATGGGAGAACCTTCAAGATGGACAACCATCTCTGCAGCACTCCACCAATCAGACTTTTATGGTAGAGTTGCAAGACGGAAGCCACTCCTCAGTAAAAGGTACATGACAGCCCGCTTGGAGCTTGCCAAAAGGCACCTAAAGGACTCTCGGACCATGAGATAAAATTTCTCTGGTCTGATGAAGCCTGAATGCCAAGCGTTACATCTGGAGGAAACCTGGCACCATCCCTACGGTGAAGCATGGTGGTGGCAGCATCATGCTGTGGGGATGTTTTTCAGCGGCAGGGACTGGGAGACTAGTCAGGATTGAGGGAAAGATGAATGGAGCAAAGAGATCCTTGATGAAAACCTGCTCTAGAGCCCTCACCAAGGCGAAGGTTCACCTTCCAAATGGGACAACGACCCTATGCACACAGCCAAGACAACACAGGAGTTGCTTCGGGACAAGTCTCTGAATGTCCTTGAGTGACCCAGCCAGAGTCCGGACTTGAACCAGATTGAACATCTCTGAAGTGACCTGAAAATAGCTGTGCAGCAACGCTCCCCATTCAACCTGACAGAGCTTGAGAGGATCTGCAGAGAAGAATGGGAGAGACTCCCCAAATACAGGTGTGCTGTATAGTGTCATACCCAAGAAGACTCGAGGCAGTAATCGCTGCCAAAGGTGTCTCAACAAAGTACTGAGTAAAGGGTCTGAATACTTATGTAAATGTGATATTTCATTTTTATATTTGTAATACATTTGCAAAAATTTCTAAAAACTTGTTTTTGCTTTGTCATTATGGGGTATTGTGTGTAGATTGATGAGGGGGAAAACTATTTAATCCTTTTTAGAATAAGGCTGAAATGTAACAAAATGTGGAAAAAGTCTGAATACTTTCCGAATGCACTGTTGGATCTACAAAGAAAACAATGGTGTCATATGAAGCTTTACTGCTTTCTCTGTAATATGAGTAGTATTATGATTTCATGAACATTTTAAAATATAAACATGAATATACAAAATATACTATTTTTGATTTTGCATTTTTTTATATATATTCTTGAAAATAATTTATTCTACGGGCATATCAAAGTTCCAGAATGGGATCTCTGCTACTTTTAGAGGTATGATCCAATTTGTCAGCATTACCAACAGAGTGAATGTGAAAATGGATTCAAAATGGTCGCCCTCTGCTGGTGATCAACAGGAATTCAGCAAAACAATTATAATATCTCGGAAATCTGTTCCCAAGAATAAAAAACAAAAGACATATGTGATCAATGTAAACAAGGTATGAAATTATTGTTATTTTATATATAATTTCCTTTTGAGTTTAGTTGTGGTCAAATTTCAGTGTACAAATTATTATAATTATGTTCCGGCCCACTGACCATCCGCTACGATCTAAAATCAGCCTGCGGCTGAGTCGAGTTGCCTATCCCTGATTTACATTATATTGTTACACACAGATAATGAGCTAGCCTACTAGCTAAAGTCCAAACAGTACTTTGTTCCCATGTCTAATCTATATATCAGGAATCTACAATACAAAGTATAGGACCAGTTTTGCCTTTTAGATAATAATGAAAAATATTACATGGACAGGGGAGACCTGATCCTTGATACAGGCCCTAAAATACAACCTAATCATCCTGAAAGCTAAGCACATTTGAAACGTGTGAGAGAAACATTGAAAGACATCCACCTCATGTTTGAAGAAGCGCTGTCCTGATCATCTAGGTGTGTAATCACAAGGCTTAGAACCATGATCAGGTACTAGTTAATATGACAGGCTGGATAATGTGGAGGTGGAGGGAGACAGGGTTGCTGGCGAAGTGAATAGGCAGACCTGTCAGGTGCTATCTGTCAGAGTGAATTACACTCTTTCAGGGGGAGATTGAGAGAGAGGGTGATTGGTATTAAGCATTGTGTGATGTGATTGGGCTCCCAAGATGTGGCCGTGCATATACACTGAACAAAAATATGAACGCAACAAGTAAAGTTTTGGTCCCATTTTTCATGAGCTGAAATATAAGATCCCAGAAAGGTTCCATATGCACAAAAAAAGCGTATTTCTCTCAGATTTTGTGCACAATTTTTTTTAAATCCCTGTTAGTGAGCATTTCTCCTTTGCCAACATAAACCATCCACCTGACAGGTGTGGCATATCAAGAAACTGATTAAACAACATGATCATTACACTGGTACACCTTGTGCTGTGGACAATAAAAGGCCACTCTAAAATGTGCAGTTTTGTCACACAACACAATGCCACAGATGTCTGAAGTTTTGAGGTTGCATGCAATTGGCATGCTGACTGCAGGAATGTAGCTGTTGTCAGAGAATTGAATGTTAATTTATCTATCATAAGCCACCTCCAATGTCATTTTAGAGAATTTGACAGTACTGTACGTCCCACCGGCCTCACAACCGCAGACCACGTGTATGGCGTTGTGTGGGCGAGCGGTTTGCTGATGTCAACGTTGTGAACAGAATGCTCCATGGTGGCAGTGGGGTTATGGTATGGTCAGGCATAAGCTACGGACAACGAACACAATTACATTTTATCTATGGCAATTTGAATGCACAGAGATACTGTGACGAGATCCTGAGGCCCATTGTCGTGCCACTAATCCACTGCCATCACCTCCTGTTTTGGTATGATTATGCACGGGCCCATGTCACAAAGATCTGTACACAATTCCTGGAAGCTGAAAATGTCCCAGTTCTTCCATGTCCTGCATACTCACCAGACATGTCACCCATGTTTGGGATGCTCTGGATTGACGTGTACGACAGCGTGTTCCAGTTCCTGTCAATATCCAGCAATTTCGCACAGCCATTGAAAAGGAGTGGGACAACATTCCACAGCCAACAATCAACAGCCTGATCAGCTCTATGCGAAGTAGATGTGACGCGCTGCATGATGCAAATGATGGTCACACCAGATACTGACTGGTTTTCTGATCCATGCCTCTACTTTTTTTTAAGGTATCTGTGGCCAACTGATGCATATCTGTATTCCCATTCATGTGTTATCCATAGATTAGTTCCTAACTGTAACTCAGTCAAATCTTTTAAATTGTTGCATGTCGCATTGATAGTTTTGTTCAGTATATATGCTAATGCTATGCATTTTTTATATCCCTTGTTAGGTATGCTAATTGACTAACTGCTAATATAGACCAATGACAGTTCTAGAGCAGGTATTCCCAAACTGGAGTACGGGGTACGTGCAATGCCGTCGGGGGTACCCCTAATTAAAATGTGATTCACATTAAAAAAATATATAAACTTTTTTTTTTTCTTTACATTTTCAAACAGTCCATTTATATTTTCCAACAGGGCTATACATTTGGGTGAGTTCTTTTTTCCGCCTGAGTAGCCTCGTTTCACTGCCAAAAATAAAATTAAACCATCTAGTGTTCAGCGAAATAACAACACAATGTCAAATACAGGTAGCCTAGTCAAATAATTTACATCCAATCACATTAACCGTTACTCTCCACTAGCGTCCGTATGTAGCAAAACATAGCTGCTGCTCATGTTGGTATCTGTACTGATGGCGCAAAAGCCATGACAGGGAGACATAGTGGAGTGGTAACACGTGTGCAATCAATTGCTCCCGACGCCACTTGGGTACACTGCAGCATCCACCGAGAGGCTCTTGCTGCCAAAGGAATGCCTGACAGCTTGAAAGACGTTTTAGTCACTACAGTGAACTCACGTGTATTTTCTGCACTATGCAATGACATGGGCAGTGACCATGTAACGCTTTTACAACATACAGCAGTGCGCTGGATATCAAGGGGCAAAGTGTTGACACTGTTTTTTTTATTGAAAGACGGGCTTAAAGTTCTTTACTGACCATAATTTTCACTTGTCTGACCGCTTGCATGATGACGAGTTTCTCACACGACTGGCCAATCTGGGTGATGTTTTTTCTCGCCTGAATGATCTGAATCTAGGATTACAGGGACTCTCCACAACTATATTCAATGTGTGGAACAAAATTGAGGCTATGATTAAGAAGTTGGAGCTCTTCTCTGTCTGCATTAACAAGGACAACACACAGGTCTTTCCATCATTGTATGATTTTTTTGTGTGCAAATGAACTCAATCTTACGGACAATGTCAAATGTGATATAGCGAAGCACCTGAGTGAGTTGGGTGCGCCATTACGCAGGTACTTTCCCGAAACAGATGACACAAACAACTGGATTCGTTATCCCTTTCATGCCCTGCAGTCATCTTACTGATATCTGAACAAGAGAGCCTCATCAAAATTGCAACATGCAGTTCTGTGAAAATTTAATTTAATCAGAAGCCACTGCCAGATTTCTGGATTGGGCTGCGCTCAGAGTATCCTGCCTTGGCAAATCATGCTGTTAAAGACACTGATGCCCTTTGCAACCACGTACCTATGTGAGAGTGGATTCTCGGCCCTCACTAGCATGAAAACTAAATACAGGCACAGACTGTGTGTGGAAAATGATTTAAGACTGAGACTCTCTCCAATACAACCCAACATTGCAGAGTTATGTGCATCCTTTCAAGCACACCCTCCTCATTAACATGTTGTGAGTTATTCACAATTTTCGATGAACAAATAAGGTTTTATATGTAAGATGGTTAAATAAAAAGAAAAGGTACTGATTATTATTATATTATTATTTGTGCCCTGGTCCTATAAGAGCTCTTTGTCACTTTCCACGAGCCGGGTTGTGACAAAAACTCACACTCATTCTTATATTTAATAAATGTATCGTATAGTGTGTGTGTGTGGCAAGCTTACAACAATGGCAAAAAACAACATTTGAGAGTGCGCTGACCCTGGTGCTAGAGGGGGTATGCAGCTAGAGGTTGAATGTTTGAAGGGGTACGGGACTATAAAAAGTTTGGGAACCACTGTTCTAGAGCATTGGACAGATTCTCAACAGACATTGGACAGATGTAAAACCAATTGAAATCAAAATTCTGATTCTAACATGTTCTAATTTCAAGTAGGGGATGGTTTATGATGCAATGTTGCACCTTTTCAACTGTGGAAAAAAAAGACCATGTTGGCTGAGCCTGCAATTGCTTTCAATTAACAACAAACAGCAACCTAAGCCAAGTCCTATAACAACATAGTACCACAGTAATGTTGTGACCTACACTTTCTTTTACATGAACGAAGAAGAACATAAACAGCAGTCACAATAGTTGGCCCACTTGGACTGAATAGCCCAGACTCTTTGGCTTTGCCTTGTGTCATCATGACCATGAAAGATGACATGTTGTCAAACTTTTCACATAAATGTCTGATTTAAAACTTCTATGGAGATACAAAGGACTCATAAGAATTACTCGTTGCAAAAAATGTAGCTCATGTATAAAAATCGACATTTGAAAAATCTAAGTACATGTAGGCACCCTGCTTATCCATTGTGCATATCCACCCCACCCAGCCTGTGGATTGTCACACTGTTGATAAAGACCCTTTACTAAAGCAGAGGATAGGCCTACTGATAATGCAGCTGACCACCATGGCCTAGCCCTAGACAGAAGATACTCACAGCTCTTCTGACAGGGGGATTAATGAAACCCTATAGGAGCTTCACTGTAGGCCCCCAAAAACCCTGACTGAGACAGAATGGCCTAACCAGTCCCATTCATTACTGCACCAATACAGTGGACAGAAAGAGCACGTGAGTAATAGAGAAGACTCATATACGCTTGTTGTGCATGCAGTATCTTTACCAGTCTTTTGGGAAATATCCAAATGAAACAGCCTATTCTAGTAAACGATATGTCAAACAAAGGAGGCAAAGGGAAATGCCTTCATTCACAACAATGCAAGACAATGAGACAAGGATCATGGTGATCTGTCTTCACACTGTGTAATTTGAGGTACACATACAGTACGCTCACAAAGGCCTGTTTAACATGGCTTTTACTCAGTGTATGCACACATAAGGCATGTGTAAACAGCACCATCAGGAAACACACACACACACACACACAGTGACAAACACACAGTGATATTAAATCACTAACGTGTAAACAGTTGCCCTTGTTCGCACAGACCAACTGTTCATTCTGGACAAAAACAAAGCTCTGGCTCAAATTACAGGAAGTGTTAACACTGAGACAGACAGGGAGGGGATGTCTTTCACCTGAGCAGTGGATCAGTGTGTATCTGCATGGGGTAGTCCTCTTCAGATGGTTAGACTCTTCAGATGGTTAGACTCTGCAGGGCAACAGCCCTATCCAACCATCTCTAACACAGCTCAGAATAGCATAACTCCAGAACACGGCCAAATCCTTTATGTTCACCAACATGCCGCTGGGTGCCCTTTTTTCATTTTGAGTTCCTGCTCCCTGAAAGATCTGTGCACGGCCCTGAGTCAGTGTACCTTATGTTTTACTTTAAACGTTCTGGTTTACTATAATTATGTCTTCCTTGGCAGTGATTTGTCATCTGTTGTGATACATACTACAGAGCACAATAAGACCCAATAGTGGCGGCAGGTAGCCTAGTGTTTAAGAAGGTTGGGCCAGTAACCGAAAGGTTGCTGGAATGAATCCCTGAGCTGACAATGTAAAAATCTGTTGTTCTGCCCCTGAATAAGGCAGTTAACCCACTGTTCGCTGAAGACATGGATGTCGATTATGGCAGCCCCACCACCACTCTGATTCAGAGGGGTTGGGTTAAATGTGGAAGACACATTTCAGTTGAATACATATCCCCTTTCCCCAAGAAGGAAATGTATATTTGAAGACTATATTTCCTAAATACTATATCCACCAATTGTTCACGTGTGCCTTTTCATCAGAAATGATTGCTTATGTGTGTGTAAAATATAACTGTTCTCCCATTTTTAATTAATAGATTTTAGATGTGTATGAAAATAGTTTTTTTGCAAAACGCTATGTATGTTCTTATCCTGTATATGTGACTGTGATATGTGGTTGTCTCACCTAGCTATCTAAAGATGAATGCACTTACTGTAAGTCACTCTGGATAAGAACATATTCTAAATGACTAACATTTCGAATGTAAATGTTTTACGTACAGATCTCATATTACTGTATTGAATAATTTTTTCCAAACATTAAATATTGATATCACAAATGTATCATTTGCACAGTTATTTATAAAGAAAATTGTTATTTGTTACTTTTGTAGGTGTAAAACCTAGCAGGACTACTTAGACTATATAAACACCATGTCACGCCCTGACCTTAGAGAGCCTTTTCATTTCTCGATTTGGTTAGGTCAGGGTGTGATTTGGGTGGGCATTCTAGTTTTTCTATTTCTTTGTTTGCCGGGTATGGTTCCCAATCAGAGGCAGCTGTCTATCGTTGTCTCTGATTGGGGATCATACTTAGGCAGCCTTTTTTCCCACCTTAGTTTGTGGGATCTTGTTTTTGGTACTGTGCTGTATGCCCTACTGAACGTTACGTTTTCGTTTGTATTTGTTTTGTTTTCGGTGTTCATTTAATAAATGTAAAATCGACGAGCGTAGCAGAAGATCCCACCACCGAAGGACCAAGCAGCGTGGCCAGGAGGAGCAGGGATCCTGGGCCCGGGAGAAAAGGGAGTGGAGGACATCATGGACACGGGAGGAGGTTATGGCAGGGGACAAGACCCTGCCATGGAAGCGAAGGAGGATCAATGACGACTCCGGGTTTCGCAACCAGGACGCAAGCCCAAAAGACAGCCCCCCCCAAAAAAATTGGGGGGGGCACACAGAGTGGTCGGCGGAGCCGAGGGGTGAACAAGAGCCAGTCAGGGAGTCAAGTGAGGAACTCGACGAAAGATTCCGGAGAGAGGTGTTGGCTTTGAGAGCGCTGCAGAGCGGGCGTGCTGAGGAGCGTGACACCAGTCCGGTGTCATATGCACCAGTTTCATGCATCTGGCCTCCAGTGCGCCTCCCTAGTCTGGTACGTCCTGTGTCTCCTCCACGCACTCGCCCTGAGGTGTGTGTCACCGTTCTGGTACAATGTGTGCCAGTTCTACGCACCGTGTCTCCAGTGCGCCTCCACAGCCCAGTGCGTCCTGTGCCAGCCCCCCGCACTTGCCGTGCGAAGGTGGTCATCTGTCCAGGACGCGTTGTGCCAGCTCTATGCTCCAGACCTCCAGTGCGCCTCCACGGTCCAGGATATCCTGCGTCGGCCCTACGCACTGTGTCGCCAGTGCGCCTTCACAGCCCAGTGCGTCCTGTGCCAGCGCCCCGCACTTTCCGGGCTAAAGTGAGCATCCAGCCAGGACGGGTTGTGCCAGCTCTACGCTCCAGACTTCCAGTGCGCCTCCATGGCCCAGTATATCCTGTGCCAGCTCCGCGCATCCGGTCTCCAGTGCGTCTCCCCAGCCCGGTACGACCTGTGCCTGCTCCACGTACCCGGTCTCCAGTGCGTCTCCCCAGCCTGGTAAGCCCTCTGCCGGCTCCACGCACCCAGTCTCCAGTGCGTCTCCCCAGCCTGGTAAGCCATGTGCCGGCTCCACGCACCAAGCCTCCAGTGATGATCCACGGCCCGAAGCCTGCAGCGAAGATCCATGGCCCGGAGCCTCCAGTGACGATCCATGGCCCGGAGCCTCCTGTGACGATCCATGGCCCGGAGCCTCCTGTGACGATCCATGGCCCGGAGCCTCCTGCGACGGTCTGCGGTCCTGGGCCTCCAGCGACGGTCTGCGGTCCAGAGCCTCCAGCGACGGTCTGCGGTCCAGAGCCTCCAGCGACGGTTCCCAGTCCGGAGCCTCCAGCGGGGGTTCCCAGTCCGGAGCCTTCTGCGGCGATCTACGGTCCGGAGTCTCCGGCGACGACCCACGGTCCGGAGCTTCCGGCAACGATCCCCGCACCAGAGTCACCACCAAAGATGGCGGATTCGCGAGCGGAGCGGGGTCTACGTCCCGCACCGGAGCCGCCACCGAAGCTATATGCCCACCTGGACCATCCCCTATAGAGTCAGGTTTTGCGGCCGGAGTCCGCACCTTAGGTCAGGGTGTGACTTGGGTGGGCATTCTAGTTTTTCTATTTCTTTGTTTGCCGGGTATGGTTCCCAATCAGAGGCAGCTGTCTATCGTTGTCTCTGATTGGGGATCATACTTGGGCAGCCTTTTTTCCCACCTTAGTTTGTGGGATCTTGTTTTTGATACTGTGCTGTATGCCCTACTGAACGTTATGTTTTCGTTTGTATTTGTTTTGTTTTCGGTGTTCATTTAATAAATGTAAAATGTACGCCTACCACGCTGCACCTTGGTCCGATCCTTCCATCGACGAGCGTAACACACCATGTATTCAAATTAGTGAAATCGGCTATTTCAGCAACACATGTTGCTGACAGGTGTATAAAATCGAGCACACAGCCATGCAATCTCCATAGACAAACACTGGCAGTAGAATGGCAACTGAAGAGCTCAGTGACTTTCAACATGGCACCGTCATAGGATGCCACCATTCCAATAAGTCAGTTTGTCAAATTTCTGCCCTGCTAGAGCTGCCCCGGTCAACTGTAAGTGCTATTATTGTGAAGTGGAAACGTCTAGGAGCAACAATGGCTCAGCCGTGAAGTGGTAGGCCACACAAGTTCACAGAACAGGACCGCCGAGTGCTGAAGTGCAGAGTGCGTATAAATCGGCTGTCCTTGGTTGTAACACTCACTACCGAGTTCCAAACTGCCTCTGGAAGCAACGTCAGCACAATAATTGTTCATCGGGAGCTTCATGAAATGGGTTTCCATGGCCAAGCAGCCGCACCCAAGCCTAAGATCACCATGCGCAATGCCAAGCGTCACCTGGAGTAGTGTAAAGCTCGCTGCCATTGGACTCTGGAGCAGTGGAAATGCGTTCTCTGGAGTGATGAATCACACTTCATCTGGTAGTACGACAGATGAATCTGGGTTTGACGGATGCCAGGAGAACACTACCTGCCCGAATGCATTGTGGCAACTGTAAAGTTTGGTGGAGGAGGAATAATGGTTTGCGGCTGTTTTTCATGGTTTGGCGTAGTTCCCTTTGTTCCAGTGGGGGGAAATCTTAACGCTACAGCATACAATGACATTCTAGATGATTCTGTGCTTCCAATTTTGTGGCAACAGTTTGGGGAAGGCCCTTTCCTGTTTCAGCATGACAGTGCCCCCGTACACAAAATGAGGTCCATACAGAAATGGTTTGTCGGGGTCTGTGTGGAAGAACTTGACTGGCCTGTACAGAGCCCTGACCTCAGCCTTATTGAACACCTTTCGAATTAATTGGAACGCCGACTGCAAGCCAGGTCTAATCGCCCAAAATCAGTGCCTGACCTCACTAATGCTCCCATAAGAGTGGAGGCTGTTATAGCAGCAAAGGGGTGGACTCCATGATTTCAGAATGAGTTGTTCGACGAGTCCACATACTTTTGGTCATGTAGTGCATTTCTCTGAGAGTGAGGCGGATATATAGCATTTTGCAAAAATAAACATGATTATTTTTTTTTCTGAAATGAAACCATCAAGTGATACATTTTAAACAAATACACGTCTGTCATTGAACCCCATGCCATGCTTAGACAGTGAAAAACCCCACCAATCTCTTTACTAATTTCTTTAAACGATGAAAGCTAATTTACCAACATTTCTGAAAAATGGATATATAGCATTTTGGAATGAAACTCTTCATTTCCAGTTTACACAGCGACACTCAGAAGCACTAGAGCAAAAGTAATTAACCGAGTCATCACAAAATCACAGCAGGCCTATGGTAATGCCACTTATCTCATTAAGACTATGGCATCGACAGAAAACTGACAAACAAAGAAGCTAATCCACGGCACATTAAGTGTGCTGGTAATTCAATAGAACCTTCATTTGGCAGCCATCTTGCTCTGTTTGTTCGATGATGCTCTTTCTTTCCAAACAGTACAGCACACAGACCCATCATAAGGTCTCACTCTGTCTTGCTCTCTCTCTCTCTCTTGCTCTCTCTTTCCTAGAAAAAAAACATCAACCATTAGACAATGGGTAGCAGTCTTAATTAGAAAAATGACTTCCTTTGCAATCCTGGCTAAGTAGTTTACATACTGTAATTACAGGGACCAAATCATCTTTTCATCATTTCACTGATTGAGCTCATCAACCCAGTAGGATCTCTTGTGTTGTGCTGCTTGTGCTCAGGGAACATCTGGGCTCAGAGAATTAGCCTTTATTGTAGCAAACCTTACTACATGTACCCTCCTGCTGCATTACATTACTACATGTACCCTCCTGCTGCATTACATTACTACATGTACCCTCCTGCTGCATTACATTATTACATGTACCCTCCTGCTGCATTACATTACTACATGTACCCTCCTGCTGCATTACATTACTACATGTACCCTCCTGCTGCATTACATTACTACATGTACGCAATACTACAAGTTCCCATTTCATTTTATTATGATCATTTCTGCATTAGAAAGATCACAATAAAATCTGAAAACATGGGCAGGTAAATATTTGCGATCACTGATTTCCCAAGGACATCATTTGATGATGTTTTAGGGATTTTGGTTGGCACATTTAGCTATGAAGCTCCACATTCACTGTGGAGTATAAACGCATTGCACTGTGGTTAAGTAGAGTAGATGTAACCAGCACATTTCACATAAATGTAATTTCCATATTTCATCAACTTTTCTATGCCTTCAGTTTACTGTGACAATGACCCTTAGACTTTGGTCAACCTTAGTACATTGAATAATAGTGAGGCTCATTTTATGCAGAGGATTTTTTTTGTGTGCATCTTTGGTCACACCTAATCTCCAGTCTAAACTACCTGTCACCTTTGAGGTCATAAGGTGAAGTTTTTCTCCCCCGGTCCTATGAGGCAGCTAGATCTGTCACTATGTGTCGCCAATAAAGCCAATAGTTTAATGAGGCAGCTGTTGGATTTTCACTAATCACTCTACCCTGATTACTCTGATGAGTGGATGATGCTCTTAAATAATCACCCACACAAAAAATTGGCAAAATAATTATCATCATCTCCCTAAGTACTGCAGCTGCACCGCCTGCAATAATTACAAATAGAACAGAGCACTTTCTGTCATCCTTTATAACCACTTATTATTAGAGCTAATGCTGAGTGGAGCAGTACTGTAAAGACAGTACTCAGTAGCACATCAGTTGAATACCTAGCTACATAAAGACTTCATAACACATCCATAACCCATAAATAAACCATTCATAAGCAGTACATAAGGAAAGCTTATACTAACAACGTCAAGATGATGTTTTGTCACAGTGATGTCATTTATACTGCCATTATTATTAACCCTTACTTATTCTTCATGGGATTCATCATATAATACCTTATTTGGTTTTCACAATACCTAGTTGGAAGTATTGTAGCCAGTGTTGTGGTATTGACAGTGCATACTGAGTGAGGAACACTGATAATCAGTGCAGGGATGGTAGTAGACTTCATATCAGATCCCCGTGGATCTGTTGCTGCCCTCACCCAGCCACTCCTCCCCCTCGCCCAGTAACGGCCTGGCAGACACAATTAACATTTCCATAAAAACAATTCCCTGCTTCCAATAGTCCAATGCAATTTGTTTTCCATCTCTGTTCATTAATCATTGTTTAAATCAGTGAGCCATCTTTTCCTCACTGCCATCTGCACTCAGCTGTGTTACAGAGATGACACCTCGCCTCTTAATCGAAGCTGACAGCCAAGAGGACGCCTGTCCAAATAGCTTTCTGCATATTTGCTCCACTTCTCCACTCAACGTCCCTCCTTGCAGCCATCAGGTAAAAGTGGGTTATTCAATGGATTTATAATTAATCTAAGAAGTGCAGACACACACGTGCACGCAGGCACGCACACACACACACACACACACACACACACACACACACACATCAACAGTTTCATTTGTGAAATGTAAAGCTATGGCTGCTCGTAAAGAGAAAAGGAGAACAACAAACGCAACAACAAAGGAATCTCATACATTCCACAATTTGTTCAAGCTGGCAGGATAATTTTTTCTGTTAAATGAGTGCACTTTTTCCTATACAACACTATTGTTTTCCTGGAATTGGGAGCAAGGTTATTAATTATTCACTGTTTAGTGTTCTTGTATGAGGGAGCTGTGCTTTTCATTCCATTGCCTCATAGTTCACAGACTTAAGGCCATGGAGCTTTGGAAATTTCTTCAGGCAATATGCTGAAAGAGTGTTGTTAATCATAAGCCAGGTATTAAAATGAAACTTCACTGTGTTAAGATAAAAGTAACAGTTTGGCGGGTTGAGAAGGTTTTTGAACTCATTTATCCTTCTCTCACTGGATACCAGATTGACCAGTGTACTGCCGAGGACCAGAGCGTCCAGACGAACACCTCAAAAAACTTTGACTTCACACTTTTATCGTAGTTTTTTAAGCCGAACGGCAAACAGCTTTGACCTTTTGTGAGAAAATCTGACATGTGGTGGCAAGAGAGTGCCAACAAATGCATTTGGCTTGTTCATCTGAGCTTGGATTACAGATATTCAAATCATGTGCTTTGTGTTTAAACAATTGATTCCATCAAGGGAGAAAGTTTCTAAGCATATCTTTGCCATGTACTGCACTCTAACATCACTTGCAACATAGTAAAGAGGATAAGATGCTAGCACCTGACTTGACGTTGATTTCAACTTCAGTCAACCTCACTCTGATTTTTTCCTTCTTGCTTTACTCACATTGTCATATTTTGTAAAAAAAAATAAAAATAAACTTCCCTCTTGTATTTTGCATTATGATAGAAAAGGCTATTCTAATATAAGCACAATTCCATTAGCTAGGGTGTCAGTCTGTTCTGCTTTCTTGCCAACTTCTCATGGAATTGCCATGCCAAACTCTGGTACCCAGGCTACAATTTCATCATAATAAACAGGTAATATTCTGAGACATTTTCAAATCAAGACATGCCTTGCATTTCACAGCTTGCTTATTCTCTCATCAACAACAAACACATTTATCAACTAGCTCCCATTTTTGCTTTTCTAATAAAGAGGGTTGCGGTTAAATTATGTGTAAATTCCAAGGCTGAATATTTAATGCTGATTGATCGTACTGGCTGCAACCCACCTGCTCCTCCTCCTGTCCCCTTGGAGCCTGTGAGAGGAGAACTCTGTACTGGAGAGGAACAGAGCATTATGGACTCTTAGCTCACATATGACAGATGGGGCATCATTGCTTCAAAGGCAAGCATTTGCAGATGAGAGGGGGGAGTGTAGGTAAGGGCTAAGGGGTATTTCAACAACACCTCTCTATCTAGGTGACAGTGATAGATATTAGACTAGAGATTCTCTACTATCAAAGTATTCACTGCACCCACTCACATCCTCTGTGTATCACCATTCACATTACACACATTATTATACATAAGGAGAAGTCTGACAATAATAAAACATCTGTACATCCAACAGACCTCAACCCAATTACCACAGTGGATGACTTGATATGTGTCGCATTAAAATGAGTGTTTACTGCAACATATTATCTAGGATGAGAAGATCACAGTGGACTGTCATTATACCACAACAGATTATCTAGGATGAGAAGATCACAGTGGACTGTCATTACACCACAACAGATTATCTAGGATGAGAAGATCACAGTGGACTGTCATTATACCACAACAGATTATCTCGGATGAGAAGATCACAGTGGACTGTCATTACACCACAACAGATTATCTAGGATGAGAAGATCACAGTGGACTGTCATTATACCACAACAGATTATCTAGGATGAGAAGATCACAGTGGACTGTCATTATACCACAACAGATTATCTAGGATGAGAAGATCACAGTGGACTGTCATTATACCACAACAGATTATCTAGGATGAGAAGATCACAGTGGACTGTCATTATACCACAACAGATTATCTCGGATGAGAAGATCACAGTGGACTGTCATTATACCACAACAGATTATCTAGGATGAGAAGATCACAGTGGACTGTCATTATACCACAACAGATTATCTATGATGAGAAGATCACAGTGGACTGTCATTATACCACAACACATTGTCATTCTCATTGAAAAGAGAGAAAGAAAAGACGCATTAACCTAGAGTCTAATTAGGAATCAACGATCAGCCACACACAGTATATTTTGACATACGATGCCTTCAAAAAGTATTCCCAGCCAATGATCCCTAAAAAGAAATGTCGGCACTGAGCAAATGTCAGGTCTGCTGAGCGCAAACTTGAACCTTGTGAAAATTCTGTGCAACTTCTAAGTTAGTTATAACAGTGGTCAAGTAGGCTGCTGTGGCTATTTGATAATGATGTAGGCCTATCAGAGTGCCTACCCTCAAAAACAACGCAGAAAATGCATCCCAAAATATTTTAACATGGAAATAGCTGTTTTGTCATTCAGCCTACAGTAGCAGCTAAAGTGTGGTGTTCAACGTAGGCCTACATTCTGTGAGACTTTTGGAAAAAAATATGCAGGGCTTGACATTAACCTGTTTATCCACTTGTCCATCAGACAAGGAGACTGAAAATGTGTTGTTTGATGCAAGAAACTACTTTACAAATTAAAGATCATTATTATTCCCACACCATTACTACAGAGAATCAGACAAATTGTGCTACCCTCTGCCTATTGGCTACTTCGCTTAATCAAGACCGTCTCAAAATACAACACTGCCCCTTTAAGACAGAAAAAAAGCTCTTTACCTGACTGGGTTTTCAAAGATGTCTAGAAATGTACATGTTTTGTGCTCTTATGGGAAGTAACCACACCCCCTTTGCTGACTAGAAATTAGCTATAACTGGGTTAATAACTCACTAACAAGCAAAGGATATGAACAAATGTGCACAGGTGGCTACATGCAGTACTCGCTTTGATCTCAAAACAAGCACATCTACTCACGACCACTCATGCTGTAAATACAGTCTAGTTCAAATTGAAGGGCACAGACTCATATATGGCAATGGTCTTTTTTCATGTAAGGATACTGCAGCTCTGATTGGTTATGCCGCACCGGTCTGTAGAGTACAGGCTGAGTGCCTGTCATGCCTGTCAATGCAACAGAATCCTACTCCGATGCAATTTGCCTACAAGAAAATCTCTTGCATCGTTAGTTATGTATACTAAGTCTTGCATAGTTCACTTTGTTTAGGTATGTTGCATTGAAAGTGGTGATTACAGCTGTGAGTCTTTTGGTGTAAGTCTCTAAGAACTTTGCACACCTCGATTGTACAATATTTACCCAGTATTCTTTTAAAAAATTACTCGAGCTCTGTCAAGTTGGTTGTTGATCATTGCTAAAAGCCATTTTCAAGTCTTGCCATAGATTTCCAGACGATTTCGGTCAAAACTGTAACTAGGCCACTCAGGAACATTCAATGTCATATTGGTAAGCAACTCCAGTGTATATTTGGCATTGTGTTTTAGGTTATTGTCTTGCTGAAGGGTGAATTTGTCTCTCAGTGTCTGTTGGAAAGAAGACAACCAGGTTTTCCTCTAGGATTTTGCCTGTGCTTAGCTGTATTCCATTTATTTTTATCCTAAAAAACTCCCTCATCCTTGCTGATGACTAGCATACCCATAACATGATGCAGCCACCACCATGCTTGAAAATATGAAGAGTGGTACCCAGTGATGTGTTGGATTTGCCCCAAACATAACGCTTTGTATTCAGGACAAAAAGTAAACATTTTTTACACTTCTTTTGCAGTATTAATTAAGTGCCTTGTTGAAAACAAGTTGCACGTTTTGGAATATTTGTATTCTGTACAGGCTTCCTTCTTTTCACTTTGTCATTTAGGTTAGTTTTGTGGAGTAATTGCAATGTTGTTGATCCATTCTCAGTTTTCTCATATCACAACCATTAAACTCTGTAACGGTTTTAAAATCCCCATTGGCCTCATGGTGAGATCACTGAGCAGTTTCCTTCCTCTACGGCACTTGAGTTAGGAAGGACACCTGTATCTTTGCAGTAACTGGGTGTATTGATAAACCATCCAAAGCCTAATTAATAATTTCACCATGCATGATCGTTGCCCTTCTTTGCAATGCATTGAAAAACCTCCCTGGTCTTTGTGGTTGGATCTGTGCTTGAAATTCAGTACTCAATTGAGGGACCTTACAGATAATTGTATGTGTGGGGTACAGAGATGGGGTAGTAATTCAAAAAGCATGTTAAACACTATTATTGAACACAGAATGAGTCCATGCAACTTATGTAATTTGTTAAGCACATTTTTCCTCCTGAAGCTTGCCATAAGAAAGGGGTTGAATACTTATTCACTCAAAACATTTCAGCTTTTAATTTTTTATTAATTAAAAAAGAAATCTATAAAAAACATTGATATTATGGGGTGTTGTGTGTAGATCAGCGACACAAAATCTAAATTTAATACATTTTAAATTCAGGCTGTAACTCAACAAAATGTGCAAAAAACAGGGGTGTGAATAATTTCTGAAAGCACAGTACATAAGACCTGCTATTCCACCATCATACACAATGCTGTCCATTCGACATGACTTATGACTGAATTTGGGGTCAATTCAAGCATTGAAATACATACACTATCCTACACTATATGACTGATTACCCCACCTATACTTACTTTGGCTATATTTCCCAAGTTCCCTTCACTTAATAGCCTACTGACTTTGGCATTACCAGGGGCAGCCAACCTCACCATAAGGCGCTCATGCATGCACGCACACAAATCTATTCTGAGAAACCATGTCATTCTGAGAAAACGGCATTCGAATAAACTGAAAGTTAGAGTTGCTGGAGATGATAAATACGTTTGACTGATTATTGCAACAACAACAAAAATCCTTACCTGAGCATTTAGATGAGCGCATGTAAAAGACTCCAGCACGTATTGGACTCGAAGTGACAGCTTGAGTTCAGTCAGTGACAAGTGATGGCCTGTGTATCTGACTTTTCCGTGATCCTGCGCTAAAGGGTAATAATAAAATCAGACCTCCGTCAACATCCTTCAACTATTAAACATGCATGCTTTCGAAATGAAGTATGGAAGCATATGAGCTTATAGTTTAATGTCTGTGAGAAGGAGGGGATATGACCACTTCGAGATGGCGTGGACTCCCCCATCTGGTAGTTGACAAGCACTGCGTAAATTATGCATAGGTTATTTACACTCCAAGATTATCAACTACCCGTTTCACTTAAATTAGTCATCATGATGCACATAACATTCAGTAATTTTTTGCTCTGTAAAAACGTCACATTTGAGTGGGTTATTTTAAATTAGACCTAGTCACCATGCACATTAATTGTTGTGAATTTTGGCACCGTAAAAACGTCACATTTAGTAGGCCTAGCAGAGTTTATTTTCGGCATCCTCTTATGAGGTTTGGTACGACTATGCTATAGCCCACCTCCTTATCATCTTAATCTTTCCAGATCTCTCTCTCTCTCTGTGTGTGTGTGTGTGTGTAAAATGTTTGATTGAGCCTTGCTCCTTAAACCCATGGACTGTGTCAACATCGAAAAAGTAGCCCTGTGACCTCCGATCGTCTTCTCAAAATATTTATAATGAGGATTTTAGCCACTCTGACCCTTTGTAAAACATAATGAATAATGCAGGATACCGCTGACTTGTGATTCAGCTGTTTTTACAGTTAGTGCTTAGAGCGCTCATAGGCTTCTTTTCAGAAAGCTTAATTGGGTGCTTCTAACATTCATCACACTCCTGCCATCCCAATGACCTTCCCAATGGATTATTTTCTAATAGAGAGATGGAATTTATCTATACAATAACCACACACACACAAAAAAGACCCTATTGTGCATACATCCTCAGGCATTCTACCTAGATGAAATGTATAGCCTCAAAGTACTGTACTGATGTTAGCTGTTGTTAGCCGCTGGTGCACTTTGACACCATTTACAGAGGTCTGACTTTCATTCAAATTAACTATATGACCCCAGATTGCTGAAATATTAAATAGATGCAAGAACATGTGCGTGTGTGCATACTTACATTATATAGACACAGATTAATGTAACACTTCAGGGGATGTTTCATCGACCAAGCAGTGATTCTCTATGGAACATGGTTTGAAGTACAGGAGTAGGCTTTATCTGGGCCCATGAAACCAGTCCAGGTGTACAGCAAGGAACAGTTTAATGCCTCTTCTGTAGCTGGGAACATGAGCCTCTTTTCTGAGCAACTGTCTGGTCAACAATACCTGCTTGTCTCTGCAAGGAGATCCTAAATAACCTAACTCTTAAACCCTGCAATGTGGATCTCACTGTTGTGTTTCAGATTAACATGTTCCTTAGGTCTCTTTGAACTGTTAAGTATATGGTCCAACATCTACCTTTGAAGATGAGCTTTAAGTCCAATGATCTGTGTCTAGCCAACGCTCAATCAAGTATGTTAACTGTTAGCTAATTTGTCTCATGCTAACTGGATTGGATTTTCATATTGCAGCCCTAATCCTGATGGTGAGGTGATCACCTCAAGACCAGTTCAGTTTAAACGCTGCTTATCAAACCCTGCACTCTCACCACTTAGCAAGCAGCAAGTGATACAGTGCCGTGAAAAAGTATATACATTCTGATTTTATCTAATTTTTATTTTATTTACACTGAATGTTATCAGATCTTCAACCAAAACCTAATATTAGATAAAGGAAACCGGAGTGAACAAATAACATGAAATGTTGATACTTATTGAATTTTTTTAAATTATGCAACACCAATTGCCCCTGTGTGAAAAAGTAATTTCACCATCACACCGCCGGTATGTTGTTCTTACTGTGGAATGCAGTGTTTGGGACAGACATAACCGGACCCATGTCGTCCAAATAGTCGACTAGAATTTGCCAAAAAGCACCTGGATGATCGTCAAGATTCCTGGAAGAATGTTCTATGGACAGATGAGTCAAAACTAACTTTTTGGACGACACTGGCCCCGTTATGTCTGCGAAAACCAAACACTGCATTTCACAGTAAGAACCTCAAAACAACAGTCAAGCATGGTGGTTGTAGTGTGATGGTTTGGGGATGCTTTGCTGCCTCAGGACCTAAACGACTTGTCATCATTGAAAGAACCACAAATTCTGCTCTGTATCAGATAATTCTAAAGGAACATTTCAGGACATCCATCCGTGAACTGAAGTCGAAGCACAACTGGGTCATGCAGCAAGACAATGATCCAAAACGCACAATCAAGACATCAGAAAGGCTGAAAAGCAACCGGTTCTGGAATGGCCTAGTCAAAGTCCAAACCTGATTGAGATGTTATGGCAGGACCTGAAACGAGCAGTTCATGCTCGAAAACTCACCAATGTCGCTGACTTGTTCAGTGGTTGAAAAAGTACCCAATTGTCATACTTGAGTAAAAGTACAGATACAGTACCTTATTAGAAAATGACTCAAGTAAAAGTCACCCAGTAAAATACAACTTGGGTTAAAGTAAAACAAGTATTTGGTTTTAAATATACTTAAGTATCAAAAGTAAATGTCATTGCTAAAATATACTTAAGTATCAAAAGTATAAATCATTTCACATTCCTTATATTAAGCATACCAGACTGCACAATATATTTGGTGTCTTTTTTACAAATAGCCATAAAACATTTTTACATAGGAGAGATGATCTACTGTTGGTCATTGTGTTTTGACATTTTCAGGATACACTATACAAAAGTATGTGGATAAGCCTTCAAATTAGTGGATTGGGCTATTTCAGCCACACCCGTTTCTGACAAGTGTGTAAAATCTAGCACACAGCCACGCAATCTCCATAGTCAAACATTGGCAGTAGAAATGGCCTTACTGAAGAGCTCAGTGACTTTCAACGTGGCACCGTCATAGGATGCCACCTTTCCAACAAGTAACATTTCTGCCCTGCTAGAACTGCCCCGGTCAACTGTAAATGCTGTTATTGTGAAGTGGAAATGTCAAGGGTTTCCATCCCCATGAGCAATGACAAGCGTCAGCTGGAGTGTTGTAAAGCTCGCCGCCATTGGACACTGGAGCAGTGGAAACATTCTCTGGCGTGATGAATCACACTTCACCATCTAGCAGTCGAACGGACTAATCTAGGTTTGGTGAATGCAAGGAGAACGCTACCAGCTCGAAGGCATAGTGCCAACTGTAAAGTTTGGTGGAGGAGGAATAATGGTCTGGTTTTTCAGGGTTCGGGCTAGACCCCTTAGTTCCAGTGAAGGGAAATCTTAACGGTACGATTCTGTGCTTCCAACTTTGTGGCAACAGTTTTGGGAAGGCCCTTTCCTGTTTCAGCATGACAATGCCCCTGTGCACAAAGCAAGGTCCATACAGAAATGGGTTGTCGAGATCGGTGTGGAAGAACTTGATTGGCATGCTCAGAGCCCTGACCTCGGCTTTTGGTCACGTACTGTATGTGGCATACCTGTTATGGACAATAAAAACCAACACGAACATCAGCAGTGGGCAGCCATCCTATCACCTCTGACCAAAGAACATCAGCAGTGGGCAGCCATCCTATCACCTCTGACCAAAGAACATCAGCAGTGGGCAGCCATCCTATCACCTCTGACCAAAGAACATCAGCAGTGGGCAGCCATCCTATCACCTCTGACCAAAGAACATCAGCAGTGGGCAGCCATCCTATCACCTCTGACCAAAGAACATCAGCAGTGGGCAGCCATCCTATCACCTCTGACCAAAGAACATCAGCAGTGGGCAGCCATCCTATCACCTATGACCAAAGAACATCATCCGTCATCTTGTTAATTTCCCAACAATTTTACATGTTCAATCACCCCCCTCTGACACTCAGCAGGTGATCTACTGCGCACAGTCAACGTTTGTGTTGGTCTGGCTCGTCCTTTAGTGGGAAAAAAAGGTTTCAGAAAATCTACCCAAAGGGGAGTAACACGTGACTTTTTCCCCCCCAAATCTTTTATTTTCCTTCCAGTTTACAACAATATTTATTCTGACATAACGCTGGTCACAGAGGTGGGCATTAGGCAGGTACAAGGGGATTGGGGACAATAAAGGGCAGTCAGCATATGACCCAGTGTAGAATAATCGTAGAAAATAAAAAAGGAACAAAAATAAATGACGCAGAGCATGTCGCTTTTAGCATTGCAGGCAAAATGATGGATCAAACAAATAGAGTGGTAAACCACTGGCCTTGTCAAGACACTGACACGAGAGCAACCACCATAAAATGAGCACCTAGGCAGTGTGGACTAGTGTAGTGCCATAATGTTGGAGGATGAGGGCTCTAAATAAACAACTTCTTGACTTAAATACATATTGCAATTAAGTGCTTACTTAGCAACAAAAGCTTGATGTTCCTTACAAGGCAGGTAAATGATTAAGCGTAAGGGCATTGGGTTGCGTTCTAAACAATGCTATGCTACTCTTAGAGTACTGCCTCTTATAGAATAGTCATACTGTAATAGTGTACTAACAGGAAAAGCGTTACGAGAGAGAAGAGAGGCTTGAAGAGTGATGACAAAAAAAAAAGAAGAGACATGGCAGATATTAAGGAGGGTTCACGGTCTGTCCAGCTCAACAAAGTGCTGGCATAGAAAATCTATGTAAAAAAAAAACAACAAAAAACAGCCTGTAGTGTGGATCCTGGAGACTGGCTTTGCAGGGTCACTTCTGCTGCAGCCGGGCAGCTTTGAACTTGGACACCCGCTTAGGGGCCTCACGGGGGGCTTCGGGAGCCACATCCTCCAGCTTCCGCTCCGGGATAGTGGGCAGAGCTGGAGGGGCGATGGTTAGGTGGGGGATCGACGAGGGAATGGGCTCCTTCTCCACCACTGTGCATGAAAAGGCCTGGAAGATCAACAACAAAAATAACAGGAGGTTAATGAGAGGATGTAGAGCTGGACAGTGCACAGACAAACAGCTTGTCTAAGGTGTATCCCTATTCAACATTCAAAGATCATGATTCGAAAAACAAAATCAGCAGAGAACCAGGGTCGTATTCATTAGGGCCTGCAACGTAAAATTAATGTTTCTTATTGCACAAGATGTTCAGGTAGTCCCTCTCGGTCAGTTGTCTTCTGTTAAGTGTCTAATGAACATGACCCAGCTGAGTTTTACCTCGAAGTGTCTGGTGGGGTGTAGAGGTTTCCCGGTGGGGCTGTCCTCCTCGGTGATGCCGTCGCTGGCGTCACTGCACGTGTTCTCGTCGTGGCTCAGGGTGCGTCCGAACGTCCTGCGCTCTTCGAAGTCGGCAGCGCTGCTCTCGCTGGTGTCGCTACACCCACTGTTCTCTCTGCTACGGGACTTTAGGATGGACTTCCTGGGGATGGGCTCGCCATTCTTCACATCCACAAACAACCTGACAAAAGTCCACAAACATAGGCCTAGTCAGCCATTATACCCAATCAGATCGCAGAACAGGTTAATAGACAGACACCATACCGAATCAGAACAAAGTACCTGGAAACATTGAGTAAATAACATGTAAATATATATATTGGACCCAAAATGTTGCTAAAAAAGTATGCCAACCAAGACCTAGATAAGTGATGTGTAGTGTGGGTTTACCTGTAGATGTCTGTGGGTGTGGTGATGTTGTGGAGCCCGTGGTGAGAGTGGCCATTGCTGTTGCCGTTCTTCTTTTTCCTCTTGGCTTGCTGCTTCTGTTCTTTCAGCTCACTGAACTTCAACATGGTGTTCTTCCCTGTGTTTATCCTCACCTGGAGACGAAGCGACAGAGAGACAGAGAGAGAGAGAGAATTGTAGTACATTGATTTACGTGACTCAAATAACATAACTGAAAACATTTGACTGTTGACTGCATTGAGCTTAATACGATTTATAAAAACACTGACCTTCTTGGGTTCCACCGTATGAGAGAAATAGATGGTAGGCAAACCGTTGCTTTCCTCCTCTCCCTTGTCTTCCTCCTCTTCCCTGTCCCTGGTTGTACCGTTAACTTGGCCACTGTTGTGAGGCACAGACATCTTGCCTTCACTCCTCTCGACTTCACTCCTCTCGTCATGTCCGTTGACGCGATGATGGCCGCCACCATCTCCCTCCTTCTCTTCCTCAGAGGAAGAGGATGTTGTGTCGTCATTGCCGTTGGTGTCTGCACTTCCAAAGTGTCTGAAAACAAATCAAAACAATGCATCATGAGAAATCTAATCTTCACTTTTGCAATGAAACACAGGTGTGAAGGTGGGAAGAGTGCGCTGAATCACATCTCAATGTGAAAGTCCATGCATTTTGTGTGTGCAACTCTACCGGTCATGCTCCTCCTCAAGCTTCTCCTTTGCTTCCAGCTCATCTAGTCTGGCCCACAGCTCCTCCTCAGACAGCACTCCTCTCCTACTCCCTCCATCTCCCTCTCCACCGCCCTCCTCCTCTTCTTCTTCCTCCATCTTGACAATAGCCTCCATTTTGGGCTGAGAGTGGGGCTTAAGGGCCACACGCTGCTTTCCTTTGCTTACAAATTCTTCAATACTTCCAACCTCTTCTCTGATGTCCACATAGTCCCCTTTAGCCTGAGGAAACAGAAGGGTAGAAGCCAGAGTGTTAACAATGTCTGCTCATACAAATTGCTTTATCTGCACAGAGGAGTTGTCTATCAGATAAGCTGGCTGAAGAGGATCCTCAAAGCTCTTTGTTTTCACTGTAATTACACTTTTATATATATATATATATATATATATATATATATATATATATATATATATATATATATATATATATATATATAAAACACCTTTATTTAACTGGGCAAGTCAGTTTAGAACAAATTCTTATTGACAATGACGGCCAACCAGAAGGCAAAAGGCCGGGGGCTGGGATTAAAAATAAAAATATAGCACAACACACACATCACAACAAGAGAGACACCACAACACTACATAAAGAGAGACCTAAGACAACAGCATGGTAGCAACACAACAGACCAACATGACAGCAATATTACATGGCAGCAGCACAAAACATGGCACAAACATTATTGGGCACAGACAACAGCACAAAGGGCACGAAGGTAGAGACAACAATACATCACGTCAAGCAGCCACAACTGTCAGTAAGATTGTCCATCATTGAGCCTTTGAATGAAGAGATGAAGATAAAACAGCCTAGTTTGAGTGGTTTTTTTTGCAGCTCTTTCCAGTCGCTATCTGCAGCGAACTGAAAATAGGAGCGACCCAGGGATGTGTGTGCTTTGGGGACCTTTAATAGAATGTGACTGGCAGAGGGTTTTATATATAAGCATCATTCAGGGGATCTTGGGACGGGTATACAGAGATGACCAGTTTACAGAGTAGTATAGAGTGCAGTGATGTGTCCCAAAATAGCATTGGTGGCAAATCTGATGGCCCAATGGTAAAGAACATCTAGCCGCTCGAGAGCACCCTTACCTGCCGATCTATAAATTACATCTCCGTAATCTAGCATGGGTAGGATGGTCATCTGAATCAAGGTTAGTTTGGCAGCTGTGGTGGAAGAGGAGCTATTACGATAGAGGAAACCAAGTCTAGATTTAACCTTAGCCTGCAGCTTTGATATGTGCTGAGAGAAGGACAGTGTACCGTCTAGCCATACTCCCAAGTACTGTATGAGGTGACTACCTCAAGCTCTAAACCCTCAGAGGTAGTAATAACACCTGTGGAGAGAGGGGCATTCTTCTTACCAACCACATGATCGTTGTTTTGGAGGTGTTCAGAACAAGGTTAAGGGCAGAGAAAGCTTGTTGGACACTAAGAAAGCTTTGTTGTAGAGCGTTTAACACAAAATCCGGGGAGGGGCCAGCTGGGTATAAGACTATCGTCTGCATATAAACGGATGAGAGAGCTTCCTACTGCTTGAGCTATGTTGTTGACGTAAATTGAGAAGAGCGTGGGGCCTAGGATCGAGCCTTGGGGTACTGCCTTGGTGACAGGCAGTGGCTGAGACAGCAGATGTTCTGACTTTATACACTGCACTCTTTGAGGTAGTTAGCAAATCAGGCCAAAGACCCCTCAGAGACACCAATACTCCTTAGCCGGCCCACAAGAATGGAATGGTCTACCGTATCAAAAGCTTTGGCCAAGTCAATAAAAATAGCAGCACCACATTACTTAGTATCAAGAGCAATGGTGACATCATTGAGGACCTTTAAGGTTGCAGTGACACATCCATAACCTGAGTGGAAACCAGACTGTATACCCAAGAGAATACTATAGACATCAAGAAAGCCAGTCGACAAGTTTTCAACACTTTTGATTAACAGGTCAAAATAGAAATTGGCCTATAACAGTTAGGATCAGCGTCATCTCCCCCTTTAAATAAACGATGCACCGTGGCTGCCTTCCAAGCAATGGGAACCTCCCCAGAGAGGAGAGACAGGTTAAAAAGGTCAGAGATAGGCTTGGCGATGATAGGGGCAGCAACCTTAAAGAAGAAAGGATCTAAACCATCTGACCCAGATGTATTTTGCGGTTCAAGTTTAAGGAGCTCCTTTAGCACCTCGGACTCAGTGGCTGTGGTCCAAACACTTAAAAAGACACACCCTATCCCCTCACCCCTCAAATTAAGTGGACACTTCTGATGACGTATGACGAGTATACACTTGCTGGGCAAGGGAGGCATAAATCATTTTTTTAATGGACCACCACACTTGGTCGGATATTTGTCACTCGTTCATCCCGCGATGATTGTCTTTTCAGCCACCGGTAATTTGTGGGTGCTTTATATGCGCTACAGTCAATTATGATTGCATGTCTACTTATATTAAATAATTATTAATATACACTACCGTTCAAAAGTTTTGGGTCACTGCGTTCGTTATGGGTCTGTGGTAAAACGACCACCCCTCATCACTGTCAAACGCTCCCTAAAACACTTCTGCGAGCAGGCCTTTCTAATCGACCTGGCCCGGGTATCCTGGAAGGATATTGACCTCATCCCGTCAGTAGAGGACGCCTGGTTGTTCTTCAATAGTGCCTTCCTCACAATCTTAAATAAGCATGCTCCTTTCAAAACATTTCACTCCAGACCTGACTGCCCTTGACCAGCATAGAAACATCCTGTAGCGCACTGCACTAGCTTCGATTAGTCCAAACAATACTCAACTTTTCAGGGAAGTCAGGAACCAATATAAACAGTCAGTTAAGAAAGCAAGGGTTAGCTTTTTCAAACAGAAATTTGCATCCTGCAGCACTAACTCCAAAAAGTTTTAGGACACTAAAGTCCATGGAGAGTAAGAGCACCTCCTCTCAGCTGCCCACTGCACTGAGGCTAGGAAACACTGTCACCACCGATAAATCCACGATAATCAAGAATTTCAATAAGCATTTCTCTACGGCTGGCCACCCCAACCCCAGCTAACAGCTCTACACCCCCCGCAGCAACTGGCCCAAGCACCCCCCCGCTTCTCCTTCACCCAAATCCAGACACCTGATGTTCTAAAAGAGCTGCAAAATCTGGATCCCTACAAATCAGCTGGGCTAGACAATCTGGACCTTCTCTTCCTAAAATTATCCGCCGTCATTGCCGCAACCCCTCTCTCTTTCGTATCGTCTGAGATTCCTAAAGATTGGAAAGCGGCCACGGTCATCCCCCTCTTCAAAGGGGGAGATACTCTAGACCCAAACTGTGACAGACCTATATCCATCCTGCCCTGCCTTTCTAAAGTCTTCCAAAGCCAAGTGAACAAACAGCTCATCGACCATCTCGAATCCCCACGTACCTCCTCTGCTTTGCAATCCGGTTTCCGAATTGATCACGGGTGCACCTCAGCCACGCTCAAGGTCCTAAACAATACCATAACCACCATCGATGAAAAACAGGACTGTGCAGTCATCTTCATCGACCTGGCCAAGGCTTTCGACTATGTCAAACACCTTATTCTTATCGGTAGACTCAACAGCCTTGGTTTCTCTAATGACCGCCTCGCCTGGTTCACTAACTACTTCTCAAACGGAGTTCAGTGTGTCAAATCGGAGGGCCTGTTGTCCGGACCTCTGGCAGTCTCTGGGGGTGCCACAGGGTTCAATTCTCGGGCCGACTCTTTTCTCTGTATATATCAATGATGTTGCGGGTGATTCTTTGATCCACCTTTACACAGACGACACCATTCCGTATACATCTGGGCTTTCTTTGGACACTGTGTTAACTAACCTCCAAACGAGCTTCAATGCCATACAACACTCCTTCCGTGGCCTCCAACTGCTCTTAAACGCTAGTAAAACTAAATGCATGCTCTTCAACCGATCGCTGCCCGCACCACTACTCTGGACGGTTCTGACTTAGAATATGTGGATCACTATAAATACCTAGGTGTCTGGCTAGACTGTAAACTCTCCTTCTAGACTCATTAAGCATCTCCAATCCAAAATTAAATCTAGAATCAGCTTCCTCGCAACAAAGCCTCCTTCACTCATGCTGCCAAACATACCCTCGTAAAACTGACTATCCTGCTGATCCTTGACAAAATAGCCTTTTTTCAACAGTCAAGAGGCAACTCCGGGATGCTGGCCTTCTAGGCAGAGTTGCAAAGAAACAGCCATATCTCAGACTGGCCAATAAAAAAAAGATTAAGATGGGCAAAAGAACACAGACACTGGACAGAGGAACTCTGCCTATAAGGCCAGCATCCCGGAGTCACCTCTTCACTGTTGATGTTGAGACTGGTGTTTTGCGGGTACTATTTAATGAAGCTGCCAGTTGAGGACTTGTGAGGCATCTGTTTCTCAAACTAGACACTCTAATGTACTTGTCCTCTTGCTCAGTTGTGCACCGGGGCCTCCCACTCATCTTTCTATTCTGGTTAGAGACAGTTTGCACTGTTCTGTGAAGGGAGTAGTACACAGCGTTTTACAAGATCTTCAGTTTCTTGACAATTTCTCGCATGGAATAGCCTCCATTTCTCAGAACAAGAATAGACTGACGAGTTTCAGAAGAAAGTACTTTGTTTCTGGACATTTTGAGCCTGTAATCAAACCCACAAATGCTGATGCTCCAGATACTCAATTAGTCTAAAGAAGGCCAGTTGCATTGCTTCTTTAATCAGTACAATAGTTTCCAGCTGTGCTAACATAATTGCAAAAGGGTTTTCTAATGATCAATTAGCTAATCCAAGTTCAGCATTTTAAAAGGCTAACACAATGTGCCATTGGAACACAGGAGTGATGGTTGCTGATAATGGGCCTCTGTACGCCTATGTAGATAGATTTTTTTAAATATATTTTTTTAATCAGCCATTTCAAGCTACAATAGTAATTTACAACAATAACAAGGTCTACACTGTATTTCTTCTGATCAATTTGACGTTATTTTAAATGGACTTTTTTTATAGCTTTTCTTTCAAAAAACAAGGGTATTTCTAAGTGACCCCAAACTTTTGAACGGTAGTGTACGCCTACTGTATGTCAGCTAGCAAATGAATTAGCTAACTGTCGTTAGCCTGGCTAGCTGGAACTTCTGAAGAAGTAAACATTTTTTTTTCTACAATTTGCAAACGATAACCAAACAAAAACATATTTACGAGACGTGTTTGTGCCGTCATGTGCATTAGTAGCGCAATTTCTAACTTATTTGCATTTGTTTTTACTTACACTTGTATGTTGACTTCTCCATTGATGTTGTTTTTAAGTTTTCACAGACTTTTCTTAGCGGATGTTCAATCGGCGCAAACTGAATTATGGGGAGTTTCAGGCCCCAGAGTGAACATAATTATACACTCACAAAGCTGACTAAAAACGAGGGCTGAGGGCCTTACGTTGCAAACTTCCCTTGCTTGGCTAATCATTTGGACCACCCTCCAAGATGGCGACAGGGATTCCCCCAAGGGCATAAGGCGAGGGTAAGTGGACGAGTGTGTCTTAAGTGTTTGGACCGCAGCCAGTGACCGCCTGCAAGGAGAAACTTGGTAGCAGGGCAAGAGACAAAAAGGGAGGACTATTGGGGATAGTCGCATTAGAAGGGGTGGGAGATGAGGAAATGTTGGACGGGCAAGGAGGCATGACTGAGTCAGATAGGAATCCTGACTTAATGAAGTGGTGATTAAAGAGCTCAGCCATGTGCTCCTTGTCAGTAACAACCACATCATCAACATTAAGGGACATGGGCAGCTGTGAAGAGGAGGATTTATTCTCCAGGTCTTTAACAGTTTTCCAGAACTTCTTGAGGTTAGATCCACAGAGAGAGAACTGCTCCTTAAAGTAACTAACTTTGGCCTTCTGGATAGCCTGAGTGCACTTATTTCTAATTAGCCTGAACGAGAGCCAGTCAGCCTGAGTATGACGAGCGATTTGCCAAATGGAATTATTGAGGTGGAGTAACTCTGCCAGATCAAGGTCGAACCAGGGACTGAACCTGTTTTTAATTCTCATTTTCTTCATGGGCGCGTATCTGTTAACGATACCACGGAAAATATCAAATAAAGGTCCAAGCGTCTTCGACAGAGGGGATCAAGCTGATTCTATACCAATTTACAGAGGCCAAGTCATGAAGGAAGGCTTGCTCAATAAAGTTTTTCAGCAAGCGTCTATGACAAATCAGGACAGGTCGTTTCACTGAGCAGCCATTGCAAACACAGGCAGTAAAACAGTGATCACTAAGGTCATTACAGAAAACACCAGACTGATACCTATCAGGATTATTTGTAAGGATAACATCAAGGAGAGTAGCCTTTTCTGGGTGTTTGGAGTCATACCTTTTGGGATTGGTAATAATCTGGGAAAGATTTAGGGAGTCCCATTGCTTTAAGACTTGGTCAGGTGGTTTAAACATGTTTTGGTCACCTAGCAGGACAAATTCAGACTTAGTGCAAGGGGCCAGGAGAGAGCTTAGGGCAGTTAGGGTACAGGCCTGTGCTGATGGTGGCCTATAACACCCAGCAACAGTCAACAAAGAGTTATTTGAAAGTTAATGTTTAAAACCAGCAAATCAAATTGTTTGGGGACAGAATTGGTGGTGACAACCGAGCACTGAAGGTGTTCCTTGGTAAAGATTGCTACTCCACCACCTTTGGAAGATCTGTCTTGCCGAAAACATTTATAACCAGAAAGGTTAACATCAGTGTTCAAAACACTGTTTCTTAACCACGTCTAAGTAATGACCAACACATCTGGACTGGAGCTGTGAACACACACTTTTAGGTAATAAGCTTCTAGTGTTAACGTGCAGAAAACTCAGGCTTTTTACGAGAGCAGAAGTCAGTGAAGCAGATATCAGAGCACAAATCAGAATTGGGCCTAGCAACAGTAGATGGGCCAGGGTGTACATGCACATTTCCAGGTATAATCAGCAATAATACAATCAGGGCACAGCAGAGGACAGGGAGAGCTCTGCAAAGTTGATTTATAACATTTGAAGGTGCTTTAGATGGCACTTACACCTGAGAGTTTTTCTAGATCCTCTGTGAACCCAACTCTGGCTTCAAAGTTCTTCCTCGTCTTGTGCAAGTCATCCAGCGCACTCCTTACATCTAAAAAACAAAAGGGAAATGTTTTGATTTGATATCATTTGAAAAATAAAGCACCAAAATTGTGTGATTAGTATGGAATTGGAAAAATGTGTGTGTAAGGGGTCAAGACATGTCGCTCGTGAACCAGATTGGTCGCAGTCAGGAGAAAAGAGAAACAAAAACCACAGTATTCGGACCAGCAAGGGGTTAAATCCTGAACACACTGACAAAAAAGGGAAATGATGACACAAACAGTTCATAATATCTCATGCCCTCGGTGCTACTTCGGATCATTAAATCTTCACAACAATTAAACCCCCGTTTGCTAATGGCAGCAAAGGGCCCCGTTGCCATGGCGACGGCGAGCCCTCAAGCCGTACGTCTCCGAAGCGTTGGGGAAAGGTCAAACACGGACAGCCTGACAACTCAGCGGGGCTGTTTGACAGATCTCAGCCAGCCATGTTTGCATTATGGCACTTAGCTGTGTAAAAGCAGCCTGGGCAGGGTCAGGGAGGGGTGGACAGGGTTATGGCACATTCACGCTTCAGTAAACATCAGTCTAATAAAGCTCCCATCACTATCACACATTGTTATTTAGGCCGATTTGACACAATATTAAATTGCTTTTCAGGGCGTAGGGTGAATAACAAAGGAAGCAAGGGGAAACTGCTTTCTCTTACATGGGTAAGAGAAAGAAAGAACGGCCAGCAGTGGAATGGACAGGAGGATTTTTAAGGCTGGACTGTAGTGACAAAATGACAGCAGAACATGGTCAAATCGACCTGAGTAACCAAACAATGGCTTTATCAATGTGTAACATTCTGGTCACAATTCTGCATTTTCAATATTTAATTGCCCACCAGCAAGACTACATCAAATATGATTATAATCCAAATATTCACAAAATGAGTAGCCATTCAACTTTCCTTGATAACACTGAGTGATCACCTCTTTGTTTCTGACAGCAAGTCTATAACAACAGCCTCCTCTGCTGGGCAAATGGTGGGAGTCTTAAGACATTCATAATATGACCTCAATATTTCACAATAACCACACATATACAATTGAGAAGTTAACTAACATTATAAAAAGACTAGAGAAATGAGTGTCAAAGTTTGGCAAGGAATCATGGTATCTGAGAAAATTCAACATGGCTTCCAAAATAAACTCACGTTTCTTCCTGTGCTCCACGAGCTTCTGGGCTTGCTTGGCAGAGCACTTGGCAAACCAGTTGTCTCCCAGTAGCACAGTGATCTCATTGGTATGGACCAGCTTCCCAGGCATGAATGCCAAAGGGCCAAACGGCACCTGTTACAGCAGAGAGGGGAGGAAAAAGGGTTTTAAAATAAATACTGCATTATTTAAGTTTCGAGTTCAAGTTACACCTCGACTAAAATCATTTTTATATTACGGCAATTCAAACATAGTTCTGCATATTTTTTTACAAACTGAAAGTGAAACTTAAAAAAATAAAGGGAACACTTAAACAACACATCCTAGATCTGAATGAAATAAATAATCTTATTAAATACTTTTTTCTTTACATAGTTGAATGTGCTGACAACAAAATCACACAAAAATAATCAATGGAAATCCAATTATCAACCCATGGAGGTCTGGATTTGGAATCACACTCAAAATTAAAGTGGAAAACCACACTACAGGCTGATCCAACTTTGATGTAATGTCCTTAAAACAAGTCGAAATGAGGCTCAGTAGTGTGTGTGCCCTCCACATGCCTGTACGACCTCCCTACAACGCCTGGGCATGCTCCTGATGAGGTGGCGGATGGTCTCCTGAGGGATCTCCTCCCAGACCTGGACTAAAGCATCCGCCAACTCCTGGACAGTCTGTGGTGCAACGTGGCATTGGTGGATGGAGCAAGACATGATGTCCCAGATGTGCTCAATTGGATTCAGGTCTGGGGAACGGGCGGGCCAGTCCAGAGCATCAATGCCTTCCTCTTGCAGGAACTGCTGACACACTCCAGCCACATGAGGTCTAGCATTGTCTTGCATTAGGAGGAACCCAGGGCCAACCGCACCAGCATATGGTCTCACAAGGGGTCTGAGAATCTCATCTCGGTACCTAATGGCAGTCAGGCTACCTCTGGCGAGCACATGGAGGGCTGTGCGGCCCCCCAAAGAAATGCCACCCCACACCATGACTGACCCACCGCCAAACCGGTCATGCTGGAGGATGTTGCAGGCAGCAGAACGTCCTCCACGGCGTCTCCAGACTCTGTCACGTCTGTCACGTGCTCAGTGTGAACCTGCTTTCATCTGTGAAGAGTGGCTAATTTGCCAATCTTGGTGTTCTCTGGCAAAACCCCCACCTGTGGACATCGGGCCCTCATACCACCCTCATGGAGTCTGTTTCTGACCGTTTGAGCAGACACATGCACATTTGTGGCCTGCTGGAGGTCATTTTGCAGGGCTCTGGCAGTGCTTCTCCTGCTCCTCCTTGCACAAAGGCGGAGGTAGCGGTCCTGCTGCTGGGTTGTTGCCCTCCTACGGCCTCCTCCACGTCTCCTGATGTACTGGCCTGTCTCCTGGTAGCGCCTCCATGCTCTAGACACTACGCTGACAGACACAGCAAACCTTCTTGCCACAGCTCGCATTGATGTGCCATCCTGGATGAGCTGCACTACCTGAGCCACTTGTGTGGGTTGTAGACTCCGTCTCATGCTACCACTAGAGTGAAAGCACCGCCAGCATTCAAAAGTGACCAAAACATCAGCCAGGAAGCATAGGAACTGAGAAGTGGTCTGTGGTCCCCACCTGCAGAACCACTCCTTTATTGGGGGTGTCTTGCTAATTGCCTATAATTTCCACCTGTTGTCTATTCCATTTGCACAACAGCATGTGAAATTTATTGTCAATCAGTGTTGCTTCCTAAGTGGACAGTTTGATTTCACAGAAGTGTGATTGACTTGGAGTTACATTGTGTTGTTTAAGTGTTCCCTTTATTTTTTTGAGCAGTATATATATATATATATATACACACACACACACATTAGGCCTGTTCCTATATATATATATCATAGGAGCTGTATTAATTGATGTGTTTCTTTCCAGATCAAGACAGGACAATTTATAATAAGGAATTCACTCTGTGACACACCTCATTTAATGAACTTTAAATAAGCCCTGCTATGGAAACTCTCCCCCGTGCATTTAATAAGAGAGAACGTACCATGATGTCATAGGACACCTCATCTGGAAGAGTTTTGAGTTGATCCTCAAGGGCTTCATAGTCACCTTTTACCTTCTCCCTGAAAGTCCAAAGATTTTAATTTTAGCTAAGTAACGGCACACACAATGATCCACATGCCCTTCCTGGTCTACCGGTTATCCCAGAACTAATGTTTAGACTATCTATGTACTATCAAGGATGTGGTGAGGGACTAGGTGTAACTAGTAATCTAGGAGCACAGTAGCATCGTCATTTATGAGATTCTGTTTGACTCCTACGCCAGTCACTACGCGGAATCGCTACACAAGACTCACCAGTGCTGGATCTGAACTTCGCAGCCTTTCACCACCTGTTGTTGACAGAGTGACAATTCTATAGGTCAAACTTTGCATTTTTATTCTCCATAAAAATTAAAAATAAACTCTAAATAACTATAAAATGCAGGGGGTTATTCTCACTTACTCAATGTTGGGGAAGCAAATTCTCAGAAAGTTTAGGGTGTTTTGATTTAACAGCTGTCAAAGATGAATTGACAAAAGCTTTTCTGGAACTCACAGGATATACTTACACAGAAGCACCAACTTGGGGACAGGAAGAGGCATCTGTACACTTTACAGTGGATGTCATACTAGGAAGTAGCCTATAATACTACACTTTTGATAGGGGTATGAAATATGACGTGTACTATGGAATGAGGCAGATACAATTCTTTACTCAATACGACAGAGATTTAGCTAAGCATGTCTGGTCAACACATTAGGCCTGTTCCTATTTGAAAGTAGGCCTTCAGGCCTACAGCAAAGATGCATGAGTCAAATTCTACTGTAACACAACACGAGCATTACTTTGCCAACTGACTTGCTAACTAACTTTAATTTTGTCCTACATTGCATTGCCATCAATGCATGTTAATAAACATCCAATCACTGCCCAACACTGTGTATTGATATTCTCTGAACATTTAGATACGATTATACTAACTCTAGCTAGCTATGGATGTTGAATCTAGGTCAATGTTGAAAGGCCAGTAGTAAATTAGCTAACGTTAGGCCACACAAGGTAATGCTTGTGTGCATAAGTGTATGGTAAATTCATTAAACTATCCTTCATGCATTGGGCAAGTACATTTGTTTATTTATGCATTATGCATTGTGTTTGCTAAAAAATATAATTCAACATCAGACCAATTGACAAACTTCACTTTGCATATTCGATGTTTGTAGTTAAACAACACGGTTTGGCCAGGATCCAAGCTGAAATAAACTAGAAGCAACATGTGACCGCAGGCTCAAGGAAGCTTCTAGAAAAAGGTTGAACTCGCTAGGTTTCCACGATGAATTATCTGTCGAAGATGCCACACGCATTAATGAATATGCAACTAAATAGCTAGCTTGCAACATTCTGAAAGAGAATGCACGTTAGGCTGTCTCATTTAATGAACATGTAAAACAATTTGATAATTATAAGTCGACCGCGTACATTGTCAGACAGAGCACGCACAATCCACCTAGCTCGTTTATTTTACCTTCTTATGCTCCACTCGAAGTCTGTCAACTCCTTGTAGGACCTCTATGTTCCTTTTATTTCTCTCAGCCATCTTCCCATGTAATAATCAAATGAAATGTGACGTTTGTGAATCCAAAACAATGCTCAGGGGTTGTAAGTCCTAAAGAAATGTTTATGAATACAATTGCAGGTATTCCTGAGACGCGTTTTCCTCTTATTCATCAAAGGGGCAGTGATAGATATCCAAGACTTCGGAAATGAGACCATTTCACACTCTCATTTTAGGATTTCAGCATGATCTCAAAAATATCCACGTAATATAATCCTCAATGTTCAGCGTCCTCCTCATCGACCCTGCGCCATGTTCCCATGTCTGTTTCCCGGTGTACTCTGGGTAAAATGCTCACTTTCACAACAATGTTGCAAATGAATGGAAAGGATCACAGTATGTAAGACTGTATCCAATAGGCTACATATAAACAGGATTTCCCTCTCTTGCAATGGTATTAAATTAAACATATTTATCTTTATTCCCAATCAAATGCTTTAACTACATTTTAAACCTTGAGTGTTTACCTTATATCGCAAATTATATCTCAAGTTACAGTTGTAAATTCACTAGTTACAGAGCTGACACATTTACAGAATAAAGAAACAATTCTCACTCAATATTATCCCATCAATCCAACTAGTATGATGACTGAGGTTGTAAAATTACTGTCATGATTGTCTTTTACATTCTTTGGCATAATGCAAAATCGAATAATCTATTTATAATGTTGCTCCAAGATGCACATGGTATAATTCATTGGCCGGATGATCTCATGATAGAGGACAGCAGTGTAGTTGGGAAGATTAATAGTCTGTCTCCTTTGCAGAATGATATACAGTAAATTCAAATGGCACAATCTTAGCAAGAGGGCACACAGGCTCAGAACTCAACACGGGAGATGTATCAATGAAGTCACATGTGTAAACACGCTGCCAG
This sequence comes from Salmo salar, assembly GCF_965601325.2. Lineage (NCBI taxonomy): Eukaryota > Metazoa > Chordata > Actinopteri > Salmoniformes > Salmonidae > Salmo > Salmo salar. The sequence goes on along the minus strand of NC_138306.1, from coordinate 17,362,613 downwards.
TTGACCACGTGGTCCACTGTGCTCAGCAGAGGCTCAGGGAAGTAGAATGAAGTTGCCCTGATCTGGGTTGTCACTAGTTACCACAGCCACAAAGTCAAAATTATGGCTAAACCCCGACTATTTCTACAATTTCTCTTCTTAAAATCTGATTTTAAACCTAACCTTAACCACACTGCTAACCTTATACCTAACCATAAATTAAGACATAAATATATATATTGATGAATTTTTAAGATATAGACATTTTTACATTTTTGCATCGTGTTCACAGTCATATCAAAGACAGTACTGTGGCCATGTCTTTGTTATTTGGGACAAGTAAGCTGATCCTAGATCTGTGTTTCAAAGACAACTTCTACCAGCAATGTGTATCAATCTAATTGATTAGAGATGTAGGCTAATTTGATGTAGTTTGACTCGTTTGATGTAGTTTGAATGTTTGAATAACCTATTATTGAAAAAAATAAACACATATTAAATACTATCAAGCCAACACGATAAGGTTATTTTCAGACCTCTTCTCATTGGCTCACATCTCTCTGACGTAGTGGCTTTACAGGAAATGAACCAGTACCTTAAAGCAATACGACCGTGACAAGGAAGGAATTCGATTAATGCCCCGGGTACGCCGGGTTAGTGCTGATCGCATTCGTTTTGAAACTGGGCTGCCTCCTGGTGGTGAGCCGGATAAAACGGTCAAATCAAACGGGGAAGTCCTCTGAAAACAAAAGTGACGTATGTTAAGTACGTGGATTAATGAGTTAGGATTCAGTGTTTTCACATGCAAAAGTGTTAGATCTTTATAAAAACGCATATATCGCTTTACCCACACTTCCCAAGGAAGACTATTTGTGAAGAAATTGTCAAATATATTTTATATAAAAATTAATACATGCTTTGTGTTTCTGAACGATTCATCATGTTTTGTTGACATTATGGCCAGAAGATGCTCGATGAGAGGGTGCTCATCCCTCACCGCTTTTGCCTGGTGACGTGACGTGCCATAGACCGGTTTTCCCCGGTTCAGTCTAATGGAACTCTCTCAAGGCTCGGGAAATCAAGAATGACGCTTGAAAAAACCTCTAGTTTTGACTGGAATTGAACCTTCATATAAATATAGCAAGCAGACAATATACAAGGAATTTAGTTCATCATCAAGGTATGTTGACTATTAGTTTATATTACAATATTTGTATCTTATCGCTGCAAATTCGTTTAGCGAAACAATGTAAAACACATTCAATGTCAGAGAGTAAATTTACTTATCATCGTCACGTGATCATCTTTAACGTTCTGAAGTGATACATTGTACCTTGAATTGTAGCAAATACATTCTAGCAAATAGAATAAGCGTTACTTGTATTGTGGAGTTAATACATTAAAGATATCTTCACCAAAACAAGCAGAATACTTACATTTCGATTATAGAGTATATACTGAAATAATATGACATTGATGACAATCCTTATCTATTTATTGTTGCCACATATTTCCTGCTGTTCAAAGGTCATGCATAGGGTTTTTAAAGGTAATCATATACCCATTTGATTCTTATAAAATGCAATTCAAATGCTTTATGACCTTAGTACAGCTGTCTTATCATAGCCCAAGATCAATGGCTGTATTAGTCAATGTTTGTTGTCATTTGAGTGTTTGGAAACGATTTCTAACTTATATGTTTTAAACTATCATGATAATCTCAGACTGTCAATCCTTGCATCCATAGCACTATGAATTTTAGTGTTTACATTTCCCCCGCCCCATCCCTCAGTTTACCCCAAAAGTTGGTGGGTCAGACTGTTGAACTGGCAGATTGTGGCATTAAACAGCAATAGCCTATTATGTTTTCCCCTCAGCCCATTCACTCTATGCAGCTGTCAGTGTCATTGTTGAGTTATTGTAAACGTGGGTCTAAACCCTTAACCTTTGTTCCCCAGAATGTCGCAACGAATTAACGATGTTGTGCGGCTGTGTTGCGAGTTATCTGCAAACCAACAGATAAAGACCACAGTGAAGGGATCTTCCAAAGGGGCGGTGGCAGCAGGGGGACTAGCCTTTGCAGGAGGACTGGTTGGAGGCCCCCTTGGCATCGCTGTGGGTGAGTGAGGATTATAAAAATCACGAGTTGTTTGTCTCACATCTAAATGACAATACTTACACAACTTGTCCTCTCTTATAGTAGTGCGAACCACCGCATTTAACCATGGAAAAAGGTCTGGGAATATGGCTGAATATAAACAGTGTAGTTATTCTCTCCGCAAGGCAATCAAACAAGCGAAATGCCGGTACAGGGACAAAGTGGAGTCGCAATTCAACGGCTCAAACACGAGACGTATGTGGCAGGGTCTACAGGAAATCACAGTCTACAAAAAGAAAACCAGCCACGTCACGGACACCGACGTCACGCTTCCAGACAAACTAAACACCTTTCTTTGCCCGCTTTGAGGATAATACAATGCCACCGTCTCGGCCCGCTAACAAGGACTGTGCCCCCCCCCTCTCCTTCTCCGTGGCCGACGTGAGTAAAACATTTAAACGTGTTAACCCTCGCAAGGCTGCTGGCCCAGACGGCATCCCTAGCCACATCCTCAGAGCATGCGCAGACCAGCTGGCTGGTGTGTTTACGGATATATTCAATCGCTCCCTATCCCAATCTTCTGTCCCCACATGCTTCAAGATGGCCACCATTGTTCCTGTACCCAAGAAGGCAAAGCTAACTGAACTAAGTGACTACCGCCCCATAGCACTCACTTCTGTCATCATGAAGTGCTTGAGAGACTAGTCAAGGATCATATCACCTCCACCTTACCGGCCACCCTAAACCCACTTCAGCTTGCATACTGCCCCAACAGGTCCACAGACGATGCAATCACCATCACACTGCCCTATCCCATCTGGACAAGAGGAATACCCATGTAAGAATGCAGTTTATTGACTACAGCTCAGCATTCAACACCATAGTACCCTCGGAGCTTATCATCAAGCTGGAGGCCCTGGGTCTCAACCCTGCCCTCTGCAATTGGGTCGCCCCCAGGTGGTGAAGGTAGGAAACAACATCTCCACTTCGCTGACCCTTAACACTGGGGCCCCACAAGGGTGCGTGCTCAGCCCCCTCCTGTACTCCCTTTTCACCCATGACTGCACGGCCATGCACGCCTCCAACTTAATCATCAAGTTTGCAGACGACACAACAGTAGTGGGCTTGATTTCAAACAACGACGAGACAGCCTACAGGGAGTAGGTGAGGGCACTCGGAGTGTGGTGTCAGGAAAACAACCTCTCACTCATCATCAACAAAACAAAGGAAATGATCGTGGACTTCAGGAAACAGCAGAGGGAGCACCCCCCTATCCACATCAAAGGGACAGCAGTGGAGAAGGTGGAAAGTTTAGTTCCTCGGCATACACATCACAGGCAAACTGAAAATGGTACAGCGCCTCTTCAACCTCAGGAGGCTGAAGAAATTTCGCTTGTCCCCCAAATCCCTGACAAACTTTTACAGATGCACAATCGAGAGCATCCTGTTGGGCTGTATCACAGCCTGGTACGGCAACTGCACCGCCCTCAACCATAAGGCTCTCCAGAGGGTGGTGCGGTCTGCACAACGCATCACAGGGGGCAAACTACCTGGCCTCCATGACACCTACAGTACCTGATGTCACAGGAAGACCAAAAAAATAATCAAGGACAACAACCACCCGAGCCATTGCCTGTTCACACTGCTACCGGTGCATCAAAGCTGGGACCGAGATACTGAAAAACAGCTTCTATCTCAAGGCCATCAGACTGCTAAACAGCAATCACTAACTCAGAGAGGCTGCTGCCTACATTGAGACCTAATCACTGGCCACTTTAATAAATGGATCACTAATCACTTTAAACAATGCCACTTTAATAATGTTTACATATCTCACATTACTCATATCATATGTATATACTGTATTGTATTGCTCCTTGCCTATGCCGCTCGGCCCTCGCTCATCCACATACAGTTGAAGTCGGAAGTTTACATACACCTTAGCCAAATCCATTTAAACTCAGTTTTTCACAATTCCTGACATTTAATTCTAGTAAAAATTCCCTGTCTTAGGTCAGTTAGGTTCACCACTTTATTTTAAGAATGTGAAATGTCAGAGTAATAGTAGAGAGAATGATTGATTGATTTATTTCAGGTTTTATTTCTTTCATCACATTCCAGTGGGTCAGAAGTTTACATACGCTCAATTAGTATTTGGTAGCATTGCCTTTAAATTGTTTAACTTGGGTCAAACGTGTCAGGGAGTCTTCCACAAGCTTCCCACAATAAGTTGGGTGAATTTTGGCCCATTCCTCCTGACAGAGCTGGTGTAACTGAGTCAGGGTTGTAGGCCTCCTTGCTCGCACCTGCTTTTTCAGTTCTGCCCACAAATTTTCTATAGGATTGAGGTCAGGGCTTTGTGATGGCCACTCCAATACCTTGACTTTGTTGTCCTTAAGCCATTTTGCCACAACTTTGGAAGTATGCTTGGGGTCATTGTTCATTTGGAAGACCCATTTGCGACCAAGCTTTAACTTCCTGACTGATGTCTTGAGATGTTGCTGAAATATATCCACACAATTTTCCACCCTCATGATGCCATCTATTTTGTGAAGTGCACCAGTCCCTCCTGCAGCAAAGCACCCCTACAACATGATGCTGCCACCCCCGTCCTTCACGGTTAGGATGGTGTTCTTCGACTTGCAAGCTTCCCCCTTTTTCCTCCAAACACAACGATGGTCATTATGGCCAAACGGTTCTAGTTTTGTTTCATCAGATGAGGACATTTCTCAAAAAAATACGATCTTTGTCCCCATGTGCAGTTGCAAACCGTAGTCTGGCTTTTTTATGGTGGTTTTGGAGCAGTGGCTTCTACCTTGCTGAGCGGCCTTTCATGCTATGTCGATATAGGACTCATTTTACTGTGGATATAGATAGTTTTGTACCTGTTTCCTAAAGCATCTTCACAAGGTCCTTTGCTGTTGTTCTGGGATTGATTTGCACTTTTCGCACCAAAGTACGTTCATCTCTAGGAGACAGAACACGTCTCCTTCCTGAGCGGTATGACGGCTGCGTGGTCCCATGGTGTTTATACTTGCGTACTATTGTTTGAACAGATGAAAGTGGTACCTTCAGGTGTTTGGAAATTGCTCCCAAGGATGAACCGGACTTGAGCTCTTGGCTGATTTCTTTTAATTTTCCCATGATGTCAAGCAAAGAGGCACTGAGTTTGAAGGTATGCATTGAAATACATCCACAGGTTTTACTTTTTTTTTTACCTTTATTTAACCACGTAGGCTAGTTGAGAACAAGTTCTCATTTACAACTGTGACCTGGCCAAGATAAAGCAAAGCAGTGCGAAACAAACAACAACAGAGTTACACATGGAATAAACAAACACAGTAAATAATACAATAGAACAAGTCTATATAGAGTGTGCAAATGAGGTAGGATATTGGAGGTAAGGCAATAAATAGGCCATAGTGGCAAAATAATTACAATATAGCAATTAAACACTGGAGTGATAGATGTGCAGAAGATGAGTGTGCAAATAGAGATACTGGGGTGCAAAGGAGCTAAATAAATAACAGTATGGGGATGAGGTAGTTGGATGGGCTATTTACAGATGGGCTATGTACAGGTGCAGTGATCTGTGAGCTGCTCTGACAGCTGGTGCCTAAAGTTAGTGAGGGAGATAAGGGTCTCCAGCTTCAGTGATTTTTTTTGTAAAAGATTTTTGAGTATTTTTTTTCATATTTTTTTCATTATTCTTTTTAAAAAGAAATTGCAGTTCGTTCCAGTCATTGGCAGCAGAGAACTGGAAAGAAAGGCGGCCAAAGGAGGAATTGGCTTTGAGGGTGACCAGTGAAATATACCTGCTGGAGCGCGTGCTAAGGGTGGGTGCTGCTATGGTGACCAGTGAGCTGAGATAAGGCGGGACTTTACCTAGCAAGGACTTATAGATGACCTGGAGCCAGTGGGTTTGGCGACGAATATGAAGCGAGGGCCAGCCAACGAGAGCATACAGGTCGCAGTGGTGGGTAGTATATGGGGCTTTGGTGACAAAACGGATGGCACTGTGATAGACTGCATCCAATTTGCTGAGTAGTGTTGGAGGCTATTTTGTAAATGACATCGCCGAAATCAAGGATTGGCAGGATAGTCAGTTTTACTAGGGTATGTTTGGCAGCATGAGTGAAGGATGCTTTGTTGCGAAATAGGAAGCCAATTCTAGATTTAATTTTGGATTGGAGATGCTTAATGTGAGTCTGGAAGGAGAGTTTACAGTCTAACCAGACACCTAGGTATTTGTAGTTGTCCACATATTCTAAGTCAGAACCATCCAGAGTAGTGATACAGGATGGGCGGGCAGGTCTGGGCAGCGATGGGTTGAAGAGCATGCATTTAGTTTTACTTGCATTTAAGAGCAGTTGGAGGCCATGGAAGGAGAGTTGTATGTCATTGAAGCTCGTCTGGAGGTTAGTTCACACAGTGTCCGAAGAAGGGCCAGAAGTATACAGAATGGTGTCGTCTGCGTCGAGGTGGATCAGAGAATCACCAGCAGCAAGAGCGACATCATTGATGTATACAGAGGAAAGAGTCGGCCCGAGAATTGAACCCTGTGACACCCCCATAGAACCCTGTGACACCCCCATACAGACTGCCAGAGGTCCGGACAACAGGCCCTCCGATTTGACACACTGAACTCTGTCTGAGAAGTAGTTGGTGAACCAGGCGAGGCAGTCATTTGAGAAACCAAGGCTGTCGAGTCTGCCGATAAGAATGTGGTGATTGACAGAGTTGAAAGCCTTGGCCAGGTCGATTAATACAGCTGCATGGTATTGTCTCTTTTCAATGGCGGTTATGATATCGTTTAGGACCTTAAGCATGGCTTAGGTGCACCCATGACCCGCTCTGAAACCAGATTGCATAGTGGATGTTACGTTCCCCAGTTTCTGTGTTGTGGTTTGTGTATTTTCATGTATGTATTCCAGGAAATGGATTCCTGAAATTCTCTACAAGCAGCTGATTGGTCAGCCCCATTGATGATTGGAGAGCTGACCCCGCCCCCTCATCAGGACACAGCTGTCTCCAATTACCAACTCCTTCTGAAGCTTTATAAGCCAGTGTTCTGTTGCTCAGAAGAAGGAGAGATGATTGCTGAGAGAGGAGGCTGAGGGTTATTACTTTGTTTGTTACTAACAGACATGAGTGTCCTGTGTTGATTGTTGCTGGAGAGCTGATTGGTAAATTCTGTGTTCAGAGTTTTGTTTAAGTATTGTGTAGCCTCTGACTTGAGGTATGTGTGTGCCAATAGAACTGTGTTTTTGATTATTGAAACTGTTACTTACATTTGTGTTATTCTGTTTCATTTGTTCCCAGGGGGGAAGGGAAAGGCACCTAGGGAGTGCTAAGGCAAGAGGCCCGCGCGCATACATAACCCGTAGTAGTTTACTGTCTATGCACACTAGGAAAGACCTGGGTGGACCATCCCCTGTATTTTGGTTAGTGCACCAGGTGGTGCTAGTTGGTTAAGTAGTGGGTAGGCAGGTAAGGTGGGAGAGGGGGCTTTGATATTTACTTTCTTTGCTTTGGTTCCATCCAGCCCCTTTCCCCCAAAGTACCGTGTGACGGAATATATTCCTTGTAAACGGTAATTCTCTGCCTTTTGTCATCCTTACTCACACCTACAGTCCCTACCTCTTTCACACCACGAGAGTTGAGTTGTAGCAGGGTGTCGCGTTCCCTCTTCCTAGAGGCGTGCGTAACAGCGGAGAAGGTACGGTGGGATTCGAAATGGTCGGTGATCTGATTGTTGACTTGGCTTTTGAAGACCTTAGAAAGGCAGAGTAGGATAGATATAGGTCTGTAGCAGTTTGGGTCTAGAGTGTCTCCCCCTTTTGAAGAGGGGGATGACCGTGGCAGCTTTCCGATCTTTGGGGATCTCAGACCATACAAAAGGGAGGTTGAAGAGGCTAGTAATAGGGGTTGCAACAATTTCGGCAGATAATTTTAGAAAGAGAGGGTCCAGATTGTCTAGCCCAGCTGATTTGTAGGGGTCCAGATTTTGTAGCTCTTTCACAACATCAGCTATCTGGATTTGGGTGAAGGAGAAATGGGGGGTGCAGGGCTGTTGACCGGGGTTGGGGTAGCCAGGTGGAACGCATGGCCAGCCGTAGAAAAACGCATATTGAAATTCTCAATTTTCGTGGATTTAACAGTGGTGACAGTGTTTCCTAGCCTCAGTGCAGTGGGCAGCTGGGAGGAGCTGCTCTTATTCTCCATGGACTTTAGTGTCCCAGAACGTTTTGGAGTTTGTGCTTCAGGATGCAAATATCTGTTTGAAAAAGCTAGCCTCTGTTTTCCTAACTGCCTGTGTATATTGGTTCCTAACTTCCCTGAAAAGCTGCATATCGCGGGGGCTATTCGATGCTAATGCAGTACGCCACAGGATGTTTTTGTGCTGGGTTATGAGAATTACGTTCCCAATGTTAACTTCATTGGGAACGAAAGTCTGCAACCCGGAATTGGTAAGATTCTGGTTGAATGAAGAGTCCCAGCTTACAACAGGCAGAATGTTTATTCACAAGAACGTTCTGAAGTCCGTTGTACAGAGACATCGATTATATACCACTCCTTATTTACGCACACACATACACACAAACATTAAGGAGAGTTCGTTATCTTCTTCCCCAGAACTCTCAACACTGTAAAACCTCACCCAGCCTGACAGTTTCATTCCTCTGAGATTAGGGAAACCTCTCATATCATAAACCCTTAGAGTTCAAGCTAGGCCAGGTCAACCACAGTTTAACAGTTCTTGGTGTTTACTTAAACACACACAGACACACATTCTTCTCTTTCCCAGTCCAACCTCATTAGATTTATGCTTAACCCTTTAGTTACTCATTCTACATGCTATATAGACCATATCCCTAATAGCTAAGTTTCAGGGTAGAATTATTTAATCATTACATTCAAACATATAAATCCCTTAACAGGCAGTCAGGTCTGGAGTGAACCAAGGGCTATATCTGTTCCTGGTTCAGAATTTTTTTGAATGGGGCATGCTTATTTAAGAGGGTGAGGAAAGCACTTTTAAAGAATAACCAGGCATCCTCTACTGACGGAATGAGGTCAATATCCTACCAGGATACCCGGGCCAGGTCGATTAGAAAGGCCTGCTCGCTGAAGTGATTTAGCGAGCGTTTGACAGTAATGAGGGGTGGTAGTTTGACCGCAGACCCATTACGGATGCAGGCAATGAGGCAGTGATCGCTGACATCCTGGTTGAAGACAGCAGAGGTGTATTTGGAGGGCAGGTTGGTTAGGATGACATCTATGAGGGTGCCCGTGTTTACGGATTTAGGGTTGTACCTGGTAGGTTCATTCATCATTTTGTGAGATTGAGGGCATCTAGCTTAGATTGTAGGATGGCCGGCGTGTTAAGCATGTCCCAGTTTTGGTCACCTAACAGCACGAGCTCTGAAGATAGATGGTGGGCAATCAATTCACATATGGTGTCCAGGGCACAGCTGGGGGTTAGAAGGCGGTCTATAGCAAGTGGCAACGGTGAGAGACTTGTTTCTGGAAAGGTGGATTTTTAAAAGTAGAAGCTCAAATTGTTTGGGAACAGACCTGGATAGTATAACAGAACTCTGCAGTAGATTGCAACTCCGCCCCCTTTGGCAGTTCTATCTTGTCGGAAAATGTTATAGTTAGGGATGGAAATTTCAGGGGTTTTGGTGGTCTTCCTAAGCCAGGATTCAGACACGGCTAGGACATCCGGGTTGGCAGAGTGTGCTAGGGCAGTGAATAAAACAAACTTAGGGAGGATGATTCTAATGTTAACATGCATGAAACCAAGGCTTTTACGGTTACAGAAGTCAACAAATGAGAGCGCCTGGGGAATGGGAGTGGAGCTAGGCACTGCAGGGCCTGATTTAACCTCCTCTACATCACCAGAGGAACAGAGAAGAGTAGGATAAGGGTACGGCAAAAGGCTATAAGAACTGGTCGTCTAGTACGTTCGGAACAGAGAGTAAAAGAAGCAGATTTCTGGGCACGGTAGAATAGATTCAAGGCATAATGTACAGACAAAGGTATGGTAGGATGTGAATACAGTGGAGGTAAACCTATGCATTGAGTGACGATGAGAGAGATATTGTCTCTAGAAACATCATTTAAACCAGGTGAGGTCACCGCATGTGTGGGAGATGGAACTAAAGGGTTAACTAAGGCATATTGAGCAGGGCTAGAGGCTCTACAGTGAAATAAGGAAATGATCACTAACCAAAATAGCAATGGACAAAGCATATTGACATTAGGGAGAGGCATGCATAGCCGTGTGATCATAGGTGTCCAGTGAGTTGCTCGGCAGGCTGGAGACACGGCGATTCAGACAGCTAGCGGCCGGGGCTAGCAAGCTAGCAGAAGGGCCTTAGAGGGACGCCGCGATGGAAGAAGTCTGTTGTAGCCCCCTCTTGCTGTTACTGTCGGCAGATCATTCGTGATGGATCAGCAGGGCTCCGTACACCTACAATTCACTCAAATGATGTCAATTAGCCTATCAGAAGCTTCTAAAGCCATGACATCATTTTATGGAATTTTCCTAGCTGTTTAAAGGCACCGTCCACTTAGTGTATGTAAACTTCTGACCCACTGGAATTGTGATGCAGTGAATTAAGTGAAATAATCTGTCTGTAAACAATTGTTGGAAAAATTACTTGTCATGCACAAAGTAGGATGTCCTAACCGACTTGCCAAAACTATAGTTTGTTAACAAGAAATTTGTGGAGTGGTTGAAAAATGAGTTTTAATGACTGCAACATAAATGTAAACTTCTGACTTCAACTGTATTTATATGTACATATTCTCATTCAACCCTTTAGATGTGTGTGTATTAGGTAGCTGTTGGGAAATTGTTTGAATACTTATTAGATATTACTGCACTGTCGTAACTAGAAGCACAAGCATTTTGCTACACTCGCATTAACTTCTGCTAACCATGTGTATGTGACCAATAAAAATGTGATTTGATAATGTTGTGTGCAGAGGTGAGATCACACGTAAGAGGTCCATACACAGAAAAATACATAAAAAAATGGCTCATACTTAAAACTGTTGAAAATGTGTTAGACTAACAAGGTTTCCAAAGAAATGGATGATTGATTTCAGACATGCATCCTTACCTCAGCCTCCTCATTCTTGCCTCTTCCTCATTATCTCTGTCAGGGGGTGCTGTCGGTGGCCTACTGGGATGCTGGATGACCAGTGGACAGTTCAAGCCCCTGCCTCAGATCATCATGGAACTGACCCCGGTGCAGCAGCAGAAGCTCTACGTTGACATCATGGCCATCATAGGTGAAGTCCAGTGGACCGACGTGGCCCAGCTGACTGCCCTGGTCATGGGCAACGCCACCCTACAGCAGCAGGTGACCGCTGCCCTCCTGGGCTATGTGACCAAAGAGCTCCAGGCAGAGGTGCACTATATAGACTGACAAGGCCTCTATCAGAGAGCACATCTCTTTAGGGTTTTCAAAGGAAAATTGAAACAATGCTGGTCTGACATTTTGCACAACCTCAAAGGACAATTTAAAAATGAAGGACAAGAGATTATTTATTAAAAGTGGGGCAGTACACTCAAGGATGAAAACCTCCATGGTCTGTGAGAAGGGAAGGAGCCACTGATTGAAAGTGCATGAAATGAGTTGTGGCTAATTATTTCAAGGGTTTGTGTGACTATGTATTGACTACCTGAGTTAAGAATTGTGTGAAAAGAAATACAACCTTTTAATCCGTTCAATTCTGTACTCCTGGATGTCACTTGTATACATCTGTGAAAGCTGGCACTTATCAAGTAAGTTTTTTTCTCATAGACTGGTGTGCTCTGCAAGTTTAACCAGCGAGATTATAGGAGCCTAAGTTAGACCGCCTAATGCTTCTTGAGGGTTTGGTCAATCATACTCAGACCACAGTCTTTATGCATTCGGTGCCAAAAATCAATATAATTTAAATAAGTAAAATTGACAAACTGACATTCACATGCTGATACACCGGGATACACGCCCATCTGAAATGTGTTGTAATATTATCACTGATTATAACATACGGATCCTGCCCGCGAGGCTATTCAATCTGACACGGGGGAGGTGTGCGTAAAAAGAATACATACTGAACAAAAATATAAAACGCAACAGTTCATGAGGAAATCAGTCAATTGAAATAAATTCATTAGGCCCTAAACTATGGATTTACTTTTTTTTTAAATGGCACTTCTCCAGAATGACTTACAGAAGTGAATGCATACGTTTTCGTCCTGGTCCCCCTGTGGGAAACAAACCCACAACCCTGGCGTTGCGAGCCCCATGCTCTACCACCTGAGCCACACAGGACACATGACTGGGAATACAGATATGCATCTGTTGCTCACAGATACCTTAAAAGAAATGGGCCTCACAATTGTCCTTAGGATCTCGTCACGGTGCATTCAAATTGCCATTGATAAAATGCAATTGTGTTCGTTGTCTGTAGCTTACGCCTGGCAATACAATAACCCCACCGCCACTATGGGGCACTCTGTTTACAACGTTGACATCAGTAAACTGCTCGCCCACATGACGCCATACACGCGGTCTGCGGTTGTGAGGCCAGACATTCCTGCAGTCAGCCTGGCAGTTGCACGCTCCCTCAAAACTTGACACTTTTTAGAGTGGCCTTTTATTGTGCTCACTAACAGGGATGTAAACAAATTTTGCACAAAATTTGAGAAATAAGGTTTTAAGCATATGAAACATTTCAGGGATCTTTTATTTCAGCTCATGAAACATGGGACCAGCACTTTACATGTTGCATTTATATTGTTGTTCAGTGTACAGTATAACACATACTTTTTGTGTGTTGGGGGGGGATTATTTTGGGGGAAAGAAACACTCCAGGCCATTCTTAAACATCAAACTATATAGAAAGTATGTCAAAACTATAATGGACTTATACGTTTTCAAATAACTTTCTTGCCCACAAATTGCTTTTGGCAAATAAAAAAGTAGAGTAACCTTTCTTTTTCACCTAAGAGTTCTCAGCCAGACCCATCTTTAAAAACATACACTACATAAAAGTATGACACCTGCTCACCGAACATCTCATTCCAAAATCATGGGCATTAATATGGAGCTGGCATTGCACATGGTGTTCTTAGGCTTGTGTGTGGCTGCACGGCCATGGAAACCCAATTCATGAAGCTCCCGACGATCAGTTCTTGTGCTGACGTTGCTTCCAGAGGCAGTTTGGAACTCGGTAGTGAGTGTTGCAACTGAGGATAGACAATGTTTTCATGCTTCAGCACTCGGTGGTCCCGTTCTGCGAGCCTGTGTGGCCTACCACTTCGCATCTGAGCCATTGCTGCTCCTAGACATTTCCACTTTACAATAACAGCACTTATAGTTGACCGGGGCAGCTCTAGCAGGGCAGAAATTTGACTGACTTGTTGGAAAGGAGGCATCCTAAGACGGTTCCATGTTGAAAGTCACTGAGCTCTTCAGTAAGGCCAATCCACTGCCAATGTTTGTCTATGGAGATTGCATGGCTGTGTGCTAGATTTTATATACCTGTCAGCAACGGGGGTGGCTGAAATAGCCAAATCCACTAATTTGAAGAGGTGTCCACATACTTCTGTATACATAGTGTACTAGAGAGGAAGGGAATGGAGCTCCAACGTCTATCCCACAACAACTGTGTCGTCGTCCGGGAACTCGTAATAGGACACCTCCAGGTTGAGGCGCACGGGCCCCTTCCTAATTCTCCCTGAGGCATCATAGTGGGAGCTGTGGCAGGAGCAGCAGTAGTAGTCTCCGGTGTTTTCCTGGACTCACTGCTCTCCTGGGAGGACTTCTTGGGATCCAGTAACTCAAGATGAAGGTAATCTGAGAAGACTGGGACCTTGAGGTCGGTGTGGGCTGGTGGGAGGAGCTATAGGAGGACAGGCTCATTGTAATGGCTGGAATAGAATTAATGGAACGGTATAAAACACAACAAAGATTTGGAAACCACATGTTTGACTCAGTTCCATTTATTCCATTCCAGCCATTACAATAGCTCCTCCCACCAGCCTCCACTGGTGTGGGCCATGTGAATTCCACCAGGGGCTGCATATGAGACATATAATATGTCAAATAGCAACAACATTATGTTCACAATTGAAGAAAATGGTTCAAGTTATTAGACAGGTTCTTTATGGGCAATTCCACAGTAAAAGACTCAGATGTTTCACTTTAAAATGTACGCCAAACAAAAACCAATGATTGCGAAGTGAAACTATGCGCAATGACTACTTTAAACAATCCTTTTGCTACCATTTCTGTAAATTCTACTCATACAATTTGATGCATTAATTGGATTTATAACATTTTCCACTGAAAATGTTACAAACGTTTACTTGAAGAACAAGAATGACTGTTTGCATATTCTGCACTGTTCTTCAAGTAAATGTGTTTTTGTAACCTTTTCAGTGGAAGTTGTTATAAATCCAACTTATGCATCAAATAGAATTACAGAAATAGTAGCAAAAGGTGAATGTTTAACTTTTGTTGCACACGTATCCGGTAAAAATGTTGGATTACATTATGAAAAAAGTTTGACTGCAGAATCTACCATGTTGTTATCATGTGTTGCTGCCATGCTATGTTGTTGTCTTAGGTCTCTCTTTATGTAGTGTTGTTTTGTCTCACTTGTCGTGATGTGTGTTTTGTCCTATATTTTTATTTAATATATTTTTAGTCCCGTCTCCGCAGGAGGACTTTTAGTAGCTGCCATTGTAAATAAGAATGTGTTCTTAACTGACTTGCCTAGTTAAATAAAGGTTAAATAAATAAAATAAATAAATAAATACAAATAAATGTATTACGTAGCATTGATGCAATGACCTTGTCTGTCTGATCAAGTGCGCCATTCTTGATCACAAAACATGAAGTTGACCAGACAACCATAACAAACTAAAGCCAAGGAGTAAAGTACCAAACAATCTGCTTGAGACTTAAATCAACCAAATCCCAAACCAAAAATGAGTCATAGATAGATCATGTCACTGACATTGAGGCGGGTAAAAAAAAAATACTCTACAATGCTCAAGTAAAGTAAGCCCAAAATCAGCAACTAGCTAGCTAAATGCGATTTTGCGACCTGACCACTGACATAAACTGGAATAGTAGCGCTGTCTTTGAGCTGGATTTCAGCAGTGAATCTCCCTTCATGGCTCCCGGGACCAGAGCTTGGAGTGGTCTATTCACAGCTACATTGGTCGCCTGCAAGTACGGGGACAAAGCCCCACACCTAAGGACAGCATCTTTAACCGAACCGGTACTTTAACTCGTTTTGGGACATGTCGACCTTTTGAAAAGATTAGTGATGTGCAGTTCGTGAACGAGTCGTTCTCGACTCTGTTTACCAACTCGAGAGTCATGATTCATTTTTCCGAGTGACGCATTCATTTTAGTTGTTGTTAGCCGCAACGACACCAACTGTCTCATGTGCGTGCAGCATAGAAGGAAAAGACACGTTTAGAGCTGATAAATGATCACATGGTGCAAGAATGAATGCAATTAATTGAATATTTAATGATATCAATGGACAGCTTTGTAGAACCAAAACATACAGCGTGCCTCTGCTTAACACTGGAACTTGAGGACAAATCGTTTGGGTGGCTGCTGCAGTTTGCAAATTATAGCCTATTGCTATTGGCAGTGGCGATTTTAACATATAAATATTGGTGGGGCAAAAAAAAAAAATGTTTTTAGATGCATGCCAGCAAAACCACTACGCAAACACAACACTAAACAATACATGAATTGCACTATAATGGTGACAAACGGTGCCCACATACTGTTAGGGCCTCCATAAAGCTGTCCCAGCAGCAGAGCTTTCTTTTCAGCACCATGGAGTGAATCCTTACCACTGCTACACCTGGCTATCAGCAGAGCCTTGTCTGGCAGTGAAACAGTTAATAAAGCCTCATTTTCTGCCTTTAAAAAACATAGCTGATATCGCTGACTTGCTTAAACAAATGTGGTTTCTACTGACAATTCAGATGTGCCAACTATGGCATAAGGGGACGACGAGCGGATAAGAGGCAATTCGTAATTTCGATTAAGACATTAATGATGGATCTAGGACAAACGTAGTCAATATAACTATTTGTTCAGCACTTTTGAAATGTACAGTGACAGAATTCAGAACATGGGCCGTTCTTACAGTATTCTCCCTGTATACCAAGTCAGAACCGTAGGATAAATAAAGGGGGCATATAAGCAGACAATGAAAGCTCTTACATTCAATGATTGCATTTCTCTTAAACAGGCTTTAGGCTACATGTGCACCACCAAGTCAGAACAATAGGTTAAGTTATGAGGGGGAAAGGGACCAAATTATTAGGGTGAGGCACATGGGCTACTAACAGCCTACTACACAACATACACTTAGTATTACTTTCTTAGCTACAGTATACATATCTCCCTGGCATATTACATAATTTATGCAGCAGCATACAAGACATTTTTGGACTCACCTTGTTGTTCTCACTTGAACAGGAAGGTGGCGGTCCTTCTTGTGGGCAAATGTTGCCATCAAAGTCTGGCATTTTCTGGATTTATGGTGCTTTCAAGACAACTGGGAACTCAGAAGAAAACAAGGTTGAGTCATGATGTCAGTGATCTTCAGGTTGGAGCTCTAGAAAGAGGCCTAAGTTCCTGACTTGGAATTCCGAGTTGGATAACCGTTCAAAACGTATTTTCCCAGTCGGAGCTTGTTTTTTCCCCCCAGAGTTCCCAATTGTCTTGAACTCACTGAAGTCTGAGATTTCCCAGTTCCGAGTTTCCAGTTGTTTTGAACGCAGCAGAAGTCATGCTGGATTGACAGCATGGCCAAAGTATTCAATATTTTCTGGCCCCTGGTGTTGCATGTGAATGTTTGTAGCTTTAAGCTTGGAAAAGAGACCCTTAAACCCAAACATGGACCACATACCCACTCCACTGAATATCAGGCTAGCGATTGCTTTGTCTAGCTTGCTAGCCTCTATGGGCTAGGTGGGACGCTAGCGTGCCACCCGTGGTGCACTCCATCAACAGCAGGTGCATTTCAAGAGCGGCAAATTTGAATCCAAATAAATGTCAAAATTCAAATTTTTCAAACATACAACTATTTTACACCCTTTGAAAGATAAACATCTCCTTAATCTAACCACGTTTTACGATTTCAAAAAGGTTTTACGGCGAAAGCATAAATTTAGAGTATGTTAGGACAGTACATTTACAAGAGTTGTGTGTAATGTTTTGTCAATTCAAAGACAGGGTCACCAAAACCATAAAACCAGCTAAAATGATGCACTAACCTTTTACAATCTCCATCAGATGACACTCCTAGGACATTATGTTAGACAATGCATGCATTTTTAGTTCTATCAAGTTCATATTTATATCCAAAAACAGCGTTTTACTATGGCATTGATGTTGAGGAAATCGTTTCCCTCCAATAACCGGCAGTCAAGTCAGCGTCACAAATTAAATAATTAAAATTAGAAAACATTGGTAAAATATTATATTGTCATTTAAAGAATTATAGATTTACATCTCTTGAACGCAATCAACTTGCCAGATTTAAAAATAACCTTACTGGGAAATCACACTTTGCAATAATCTGAGCACTGCGCCCAGAAAAATACGCGTTGCGATACAGACTAGACGTCATGTTGGGGAGATCTAAAATCGAAAATACTATGTAAATAATCCATTACCTTTGATTCTCTTCATCAGATGTCACTTCCAGGTATCACAGGTCCATAACGAATGTAGTTTTGTTCAAAAAAGCTCATCATTTATGTCCAAAAATCTCCGTCTTGTTAGCACATGATCTAAGCCAGCCGGACTTCTCGTCATGAACGAGGGGAAAAAATATATTTACGTTCGTTCAAACATGTCAAACGTTGTATAGCATAAATCATTAGGGCCTTTTTTAACCAGAACATGAATAATATTCAAGGTGGACGAATGCATACTCTTTTATAACGTATTGGAACGAGGGTACCCAACATGAACTCGCGCGCCAGGTGTCTAATGGGCCATCATCATTCCATGGCTCTTGTTCGGTCAGATCTCCCTCCAGAAGACTCAAAACACTTTGTAAAGGCTGGTGACATCTAGTGGAAGCAATAGGAAGTGCCAAAATATTCCTCAGCCCCTGTGTTTTTCAATGGGATAGGTTTAAAGGTAATACAACACATCAGGTATCCACTTCCTGTCAGAAAACGTCTCAGGGTTTTGCCTGCCAAATGAGTTATGTTATACTCACAGACACCATTCAAACAGTTTTAGAAAATTTAGGGTGTTTTCTATCCATATGTAATAAGTATATGCATATTCTAGTTACTGGGTAGGAGTGGTAACCAGATTAAATCGGGTATGTTTTTTTATCCAGCCGTGTCAATACTGCCCCCTAGCCCTAACAGGCTAGCTAAGATTTTGAAAGTATGATATTGACAGGATCAGTCCAATCAAAGCTACGGTAGATAATGTGATTTGATGTCATTTTATATGTGGCCAATGACCTTAATCCTTCATGGATGGGCACTTTTAATGTAACTCTATGGCAGTACCCAAGGGGCTTGAATTTTCGAGCTCTCCCTGTAGATTTTGCGGTGACATACTGTTCCCATAAGTGACAGAACACTGTGCCAATCACGGTGCAATTAGAGAACATTACCTACCCCTAAGCTCCGTATTTTCCGCTGGCTGCCCCACCACCACAGAAAGCACTGAGCTAGGTTGAAATACCTGCATTTTGGAGCTGCCTTAGCTTAACAGGTGGAGCTCAAAACAGGCGGGGCTCTGCTATTGGGTAAATCTCCCTCGCAGCAGTCATGCAATCCGGTTGCGGCCACAATTAGACCTCATTTCAAAGGTTTGAATCAATAATTGTATTTGTATGCCGAGCAATCAGAAATTATATTAGTAGCTAGTTTCCATCCAATTGGCGATAGATCTTCATGCAATATACTATATCTGCATAAATAAAATGTGAATATATCCACCAGTGGTGTGTTTCCACCAAACAGACTTGTTTCAGATAAAAGTCAGTGGGTGATGATGTCGTGCACACAAAATGTACTTTTTCGCTTAAGTTTTTATGTATTGAATACAAATCTAAAGTTCAATGTGTTTCCATCGCATTTTCAACTCTACTCATAATTTTGTCACAAAAACAGTGTTAAATAGTAAATGTGCCTACTCGTCTTGGCAAGTGCGCTCTAGACAACAGCTTGCAGATACAGTGTGTACATCAAATGTCAAACTTATTCCACAAAGGGCCAAGTCACAGATCAATGAGACAGATATTTCACCATATGTATAAAACTAAAACAGGAAGTACCAATGAGTCGCTCAATAATGAAGTGGTCAGATGATGCAGATGCTAAACTACAGGACTATTTTGCTAGCACAGACTGGAATATGTTCCGGGTTTCATCCAATAGTATTGAGGAGTATACCACATCAGTCACCGGCTTCATCAATAAGTGCATCGACGTCGTCCCCACAGTGACCATACATACATACCCCAACCAGAAGCCATGGATTACAGGCAACATCCGCACTGAGCAAGGGTAGAGCTGCCGCTTTCAAGGAGTGGTACTCTAACCCAGACACTTAAGAAATCCCGCTATGATATGCCCTCTGACGAACCATCAAACAGGCAAATCGTCAATACAGGACTAAGATTGAATTCTACTACACTGGCACTGACACTCATCGGATGTGGCAGGGCTTGCAAACTATTACGGACTACAAAGAGAAGCCCAGCCACGAGCTTCCCAGTGACACAAGCTTACCAGATGAGCTAAATGACTTCTATGCGCAGTATGAGGCAAGCAACACTGAAGCATGCATGAGAGCACCAGCTGTTCCGGACGACTGCATGATCCCGCTCTCAGTAGCCGATGTAAGACATTTAAACAGCTCAACATTCACAAGGCCATAGGGCCAGACGGACGTGTACTCAGAGCATGCGCTGTCCAACTGGAAAGTGTCTTCACTGACATTTTCAACCTGTCCCTGACCAAGTCTGTAATACCTACATGTTTCAAGCAGACCATCATAGTCCTTGTGCCAAGAACACCAAGGTAACCTGCCTAAATGACTTCCGACCCATAACACACACATCTGTAGTCATGAAGTACTTTGAAAGGCTGGTCATGGCTCACATCAACACCATCATCCCAGAAACACTAGACCCACTCCAATTCACATACCGCCCCAACAGATCCACAGATGGCGCAATCTCTATTGCACTCCACACTTCTCTTTCACACCTGGATAAAAGGAACACCTACGTGAGAATGCGGTTCATTGACTACAGCTCAGCGTTGAACACCATAGTGCCCTCAAAGCTCCTCACTAAGCTAAGGACCCTGGGACTAAACACCTCCCTCTGCAACTGGATCCTGGACTTCCTGAATGGCCACCCCCAGGTAGTAAAAGTAGGGAACAACACATCTGCCACGCTGACCCTCAACACGGGGGCCCCTCAGGGGTGCATGCTTAATCCCCTCCTGTACTCCCTGTTCACCCATGACTGCGTGGCCAAGCACGACTCCAACACCATCATTAAGTTTGCTGACATCACAACGGTGGTAGGCCTGATCACAACGATGAGATAGCCTATAGGGAGAAGGTCAGAGACCTGACAGTGTGGTGCCAGGACAACAATCTCTCCCTCAACGTAAGCAAGACAAAAGAGCTGATTGTGGACTACAGGAAAAGGGCCGAGCACGCCACCCATTCATGGCGACGGGGCTGCAGTGGAGCGAGTCGAGAGCTTAAAGTTCGTTGGTGTCCACATCACTAAGGACCTACTATGGTCCAAACACACCAACACAGTCATAAAGGAGTCTGAAAAGATTTGGCATGGGTCCTCAGATCCTTAAAAAGTTCTACAGCTGTACCATCGAGTGCAACCTGACTGAATGCATCACCGCCTGCTATGGCAACTGCTCTGCCTCTGACCACAAGGCACTACAGAGGGTAGAGCATACGGGCCAGTATATCACTAGGGCCAAACTTCCTGCCACCCAGGACCTCTATACCAGGCGGTGTCAGAGGAAGGCCCTAAAAATTGACAAAGACTCCAGTCACCCTAGTTATAGACTGTTCTCTCTGCTACCGCACGACAAGCGGTACCAGACCGCCAAGTTTTTCTTCCCTCCAAGCCATAAGACTGCTGAACAGCTAATCAAATGGCTACCCGGGCTATTTGCATTGACCCCCCCCCCCCCTGTTTTTATGCTGCTGCTACTTGCTGTTTATTATCTGTGCATAGTCACTTTAACCCTACCTACATGTACATATTACCTCAATTACCCTGACTAACCTGTACCCCCACACATTGACTCGGTACCCCCTGTATATAGCCTAGTTATTGATATTTTATTGTTACTCTTTTACATTTTTTTACTCAATATTTTCTTAACTCTTATTTTTCTTAAAACTGCATTGTTGGTGAAGGGCTTGTAAGTAAGCATTTCACAGTAAGGTCTGTTATATTTGGCGCTTTTGACAAAATACATTTTGATTTGAAATGGCCGGCAGTGGGAGAAGATGGAACAAGATGGATTGTGGCCGACATTCTACTAATTGTCTTATCAATTAAACATTTGACCTCAATTCAGCTTTCTGTTCCCAAAACTACAATCTGTTACGAACAGAGTAGACTAAGTTTTGTAGACTTTACCCTTTACCAAAGTTTTAAAACATGTAATTGTTTAGAAGGATTGCAAAGGCAAATTGAGTTATTGTACACGCACACTTCGGAGTAGGCGATCCCTAACGGAAATATGCAAATGTTGCTAGAACGCACCAATAGGATCTCGCTAGCTCGTGCTTGGCTCTGCCGACCTCCTTGCTTGTTTTGCCCACTATGACTCATTTGTTCGCATTTGAAATGACATGCTGTGGTCTATCTTGGTTTAGTTATAAAACATCTTTGGCCGAGTGTCTATGGATTTCTTCGTCTTTAGGATTTGGTTGGCGGATCGCATCCAACTTTTGGGTGCGTACACCACCACGTACTGTACTGGTGTGTGAGGTCATTCACAGCCTACGTACATTAAATTCTTGATACAGTAATACAAAATTGTGGAAAAAGAAAATTTCCCCGCCAACAGTTAACTCTCTCCAAAAAAAAATACACTAGTCCACTATTTAACCCTATCTAATTCTACTCCAGACCAATGGTCTGTGAGGACAGAACACTACTAATCAACACCTCCTACAACTGCTCTGCAATAAATCCTCGCAATCCCAAGTACTTCTCTGCCGCTGCCACCACAACCTCTATTTTATGTGACTTATGATCCATTTCTGCAGTACAATTGACAACCATGGCTATAAATGCTGAAAAGCCCACCTTACTGAAGCACATATTCTTCCAATTACTCTCTCTTGGTCTCTGCCTATCCATAGGAATCCTCTCAGTATCCCTCACCCTGTACCCATCTTCCTCTACCCTTCACTTCACTGCTTCGGCATACACCACTTTCCGTACTACTCTAACCCTGGCAACCTAAACCTGCCTCTCTCTCAAAGGACACCTCCAATCTCCATCCCCATAGGCAACCCCATAGCTAACACACACACACACACACAACTTTCTCCACCGATACTACACATTCCTTCGACTCATTCCCTCCTACACACTGCTGCAACATGCCCATAAACTTGACACCTGAAACACCGTAGTATTTTCAGAACAAAAGCTCTCAAAGGATAACAGCTAGCCTAGTGGTTAGAGTGTTGGGCCAATAACCGAAAGGTTGCTAGATCAAATCCCTGAGTTGACAAGGTAAAAATATGTCATTCTGCCCTTGAACCCACTGTTCCTAGACCGTCATTGTAAATAAATGTGTTCTTAAATGATTTGCCTTAAATGACTTACACTTCCTAACTTGACCTTGTCAAGACTACATCAAAACTTAGCAGGACAGACAATGGCTTCTCCATTTCCCCAGACTCGACACCGGATCTGCATTGCACCAAACGGCAGGCATAACAGGTACTGGGAATCTTCAATTTCAACTAATCCTCCTCAACACTTAATGCATCCCCCTTTATCACTCCTTTCAACGACACTCTGCTCCAGAGAGCAAGGCAAGTCACATTTCTTGTCTCTAATCGCGTGATCCGGAGCGCCCACTCCCTCTGGACTGAATAAACACAAATCATCACTAATCCACTCTGAGTTACTCTCACCAACTAAACAGTCCCCCAACCTGACACCACATATGGATCAGCCAAAACGCAAGGATCCATTCTCTCCACAAACCTCAACCCCCACTGGGCCAGAACCAACCTTTTCATCCTCGGGACGAGGCCCGAACTTGGCGGTCCTCACCGCCTTCTTTTGTGACCTGCTGCTTCTCGCAGCCGTCTGCAGGTTTCTTCTTCTTCTTTGAAGTTTTATGGCAGACTACACCTATTGGTGTATTGCCGCCACCTACTGTACAGGGACTTCTTTGATATTATGGCGGGCCGCAAACAAATGCTATCGGTGCATGCCGCCACCTACTGTTTTGGCTGTATATCAACCCAAATAATAAACGTAATTATTTGGGTTGATACTATTATGTCCAGTTTCTTTGACTTTATTTTCTTTTGTGCAGTACAATTAATCACATGCGCAATAAACATAAAATCCACCTTCTTCACAATCAGCATATCAGTTTCCCTCAACTGTTTAACAGCCCTCAATCTCCACAGTCTGCGGAGCATCCACTGCCATATCTTCAGCTCCTTCAAATATTTCACGTGTCTCCGTGTAGTAGACCTGCTGTATAGCCCTGACCCTCTGTGTAGGAGACCTGCTGTATAGCCCTGACCCGCCGTGTAGTAGACCTGCTGTATAGCCCTGACCCTCCGTGTAGTAGACCTGCTGTATAGCCCTGACCCACCATGTAGTAGACCTGCTGTATAGCCCTGACCCTCCGTGTAGGAGACCTGCTGTATAGCCCTGACCCTCCGTGTAGTAGACCTGCTGTATAGCCATGACCCGCCATGTAGTAGACCTGCTGTATTGCCCTGACCCTCCGTGTAGGAGACCTTCTGTATAGCCCTATCCCTCCGTGTAGGAGACCTGCTGTATATCCCTGACCCTCCGTGTAGTAGACCTGCTGTATAGCCCTGACCCTCCGTGTAGTAGACCTGCTGTATAGCCCTGACCCTCCGTGTAGTAGACCTGCTGTATAGCCCTGACCCTCCGTGTAGTAGACCTGCTGTATAGCCCTGACCCTCCGTGTAGTAGAACTGCTGTATAGCCCTGACCCTCCGTGTAGGAGACCTGCTGTATAGCCCTGACCCTCCGTGTAGTAGACCTGCTGTATAGCCCTGACCCTCCGTGTAGTAGACCTGCTGTATAGCCCTGACCCTCCGTGTAGTAGACCTGCTGTATAGCCCTGACCCTCCGTGTAGTAGACCTGCTGTATAGCCCTGACCCTCCGTGTAGTAGACCTGCTGTATAGCCCTGACCCACCATGTAGTAGACCTGCTGTATAGCCCTGACCCTCCGTGTAGTAGAACTGCTGTATAGCCCTGACCCTCCGTGTAGGAGACCTGCTGTATAGCCCTGACCCGCCGTGTAGTAGACCTGCTGTATAGCACTGACCCTCCGTGTAGGAGACCTGCTGTATAGCCCTGACCCGCCGTGTAGTAGACCTGCTGTATAGCCCTGACCCTCCGTGTAGTAGACCTGCTGTATAGCCCTGACCCGCCGTGTAGTAGACCTGCTGTATAGCCCTGACCCTCCGTGTAGGAGACCTGCTGTATAGCCCTGACCCGCCGTGTAGTAGACCTGCTGTATAGCCCTGACCCTCCGTGTAGTAGACCTGCTGTATAGCCCTGACCCTCCGTGTAGTAGACCTGCTGTATAGCCCTGACCCTCCGTGTAGTAGACCTTCTGTATAGCCCTGACCCTCCGTGTGTGAGATCTGCTATATAGCCCTGACCCTTGCCACTTCATACTCTTTTATCCTAACCAGGCACTCTGGGGAATTGGGAATATGGTTGCCATCACAATTATAACATTGTACATCCTCAGATTCTTCAACAACATTCCTTCGGCACACACTTGACACATGTCCATACCTTTAGCAATTCCAGCAAAACAACGGCTTGAACACAAAAGCTTTCGCCGCATATCTAACATATCCCACCTTCACATGTGAAGGGAGATACTCTTCATCAGAGATGACACCTTTTAACGGTGCTCTGCTACAAAAATCGAAACTCTTCACTTCAAAAGTCCATCTGCGGGTTTTCACTGCTCCCTTGTACTTGATTGATTAATTAAGGTCACTAATTAGTAAGGAACTCCCCACACCCGGGTTTAATTGAAAGGGAAAACACTGAAACCTGCACACACTAGGCCCTCCATAGTATGAGTTTCACACCCCTGGTCTACATGATGAGATTATTATGCATATTTTTATTTGTCAAAAGGCAGTCAAACATCAATCATCATGTTACCAAAATAAAACCCTTAATATTTATTGGAAAGGACCATCAAGACCCCCTGTGCACTTCATAATTTATTTAATCTGTAGCCTAATAAACTGCATGGTTTCCCAAGTCATAGCAGGAGGAACACACACCATACCATCGCGTGACTCCAAGTTTACTTTGATATGATGGTTATTATATCAATATTTGCGCATAAAGGCGTTCCACCACCATTTCTCGCATTATTAATTTTACCAACACAAAAAGATCCCACCATGTCGAATGAACAAATTATCTGTCGGCATTTATAAAATTGTACCGAAAATACCTGTTTCCATCACAGCTGTTTTGATTTTTTGGGGGGATGGTGTGACTTTACTCACATAAAAAATTGGGATGAAAACCACAGGAGGTTGGTGGCACCTTAATTGGGGAGGGTGGGCTCGGGGTAATGGCTGGAGCTGAATAGGTGGAATGTTATCAAATACATCAAACACATGGTTTCCATGTGGTTCTGGGAGGGGGGGCCAGTGCCCCTGTGACAACCATTTTGGACCCCCTTGTGGCCCCCTTAAATGTGGAGTATGAAATAATTTTTACATAACACATTTTTGCTATCATTCTTTTTTTACTTCCATTATTAGACAGTGGCAACGTGGAACACTAATTTAACCCACACATTTTCTAGAGGGATGGCTTTAGGTGGAACACAACAGTATCGTACCACATGCAAAACGATATGACAACAATAACGTCTAATGTAACTGGCCCGAGCTTGGCCCCCCCAGTTGAAATGGTCTAGAACCGCCACTGCGCCTTTCCAGACATTTATTATGAGCCATCCTCCAATCAGCAGCCTACACTGATGGAAACATAGTTACTGACTCAAATTAATGAAATTAGTATAAATAATTGTTTCTTTGACTGAACGAATCGAAAAGATCACAGTGAATAAAAAGAGTCGACCTTCCCATCGCTAGAAAAAGAACAGTGAGGGCTTCCCTATGTCTTAACCAGAGATACTTTTGAGGAGATGCAAAAATCCACTGGAATCGTAGTAACTTCGTCAATGGGCCGCGCGGTGCATTCTGGGACAATGAAAGCTCTCCTTTAAGGACTTAATGGGAGTCAATTGGGTGCTAGCTCAAAATAATATATTCGCATACGTCTCGTCAACAAGAAGTACAACATAACAAATATTTTCGGAGATGTGAGATAATTAATTTATCTGTAATATCATATAGCTTTGGAATCTTGACATTAAGTACTTTCGAGGAAAATAGGCAGGTTTCTCGACTCGGTTTAGCAACCGCGTGACGCAGTACGACAATGTGAACGCGATTGGTCGACAGTCTGCTGGGTGAGACGTTATACATTCACCCATTTATTGCCCAGTGGGATTCATATCTCTCCTTTCTCTAATAAA
Source organism: Salmo salar (assembly GCF_965601325.2). Lineage (NCBI taxonomy): Eukaryota > Metazoa > Chordata > Actinopteri > Salmoniformes > Salmonidae > Salmo > Salmo salar. The sequence goes on along the minus strand of NC_138306.1, from coordinate 17,335,645 downwards.
TCTGCCTTAACTGCAAGAGTTTTTAAACCCAGAGGGGCAACATTGCGAGACTTCTGGGAAAGCTTGTGAAGCAGACCAGGCCGGGGTTTGAGTAGTCAATGACAGAAGTTTTATATATTTTTATTTATCGAAATCTAAAGGCACAACCTTGATTCGAGCCAATGTCTTAAGTAGTTGTACATGTTATTAGTCCAACCTGTTGAAAGTGATAAACTGCACCTTTTCATTTTCGTCAAACACTATTTTATATTGGATTGCCTTTGATTTGATGGCTTGCACATGCGCAGTTTGGCGCGTGTCGACCGTTAGACCCGATTGCGTGTTTCTGCGCATGAGTTTAGCTAGCCAACGTCGCCATGACATCGCCTACGAGCGTGATCGTGGATTTATAAAGGATAAGCAGTTTCTGTCTTTGCCTTAACTGGCAGCTCGCTCCACATTAGGTACGTCCTGGGTAACATCCGGGATTATGTTTCAGCGCGCGGTCTCAATTCTTATAACATCTTTGTAAGCAATTTGTTTTGTATTTAATTTCAAATATGCCACACGAGTCGCTTTAATTATCAAAATAAAAATCGGTTCTGTATGACGATAAAAGAAAATGCTTCACATAGATGAATTCCAAAAGGGGAATAACTTTTCTCCGGCAAATCTTATGCCAGCCTTTGAGCTGGGTCCTTGAACTGTAAACAGTCGCCTTTGATTGCTTTCTCAGTGTTTCCGAGACAACGAGCTGCACAGATATTGGTTACTTTAAAGGGGTTAACTGGTACTCGAGTGCAGAATGGTAACGTGAGAAGGAAAACATGAAAAAACATCACAGAAAAATATTCATCCTGATAGTTTTTGTCTATGTGGTGTTTTCCTTGTATGCTGCATACAATGTATTTTTTAATACGAAGGTGATCACCCGTGTCCACAGAGTGGTGAAGAAAATTACAGTCGCAACCTCAGGTAAATTAGCTAGCTAGCTACTTATCTGAGAAAATAAACTTACTGTCCATAGTTTGCGGGTCATGTCCAATGTTGTATATGATCATATACAGTTACAATCCAAAATGGTGAGCATTACAAGCATATGTGGCCACAGGGTACTTCAAATAACAGTTACGTGGTGGGTCGGCAAAACTGGGTCTGGAGTCACCACGTGAATACCCTGACAGGGTTATGTACTCGTCATGTGAAAACCACTAACTAGCTAGCTCCAGTAAGTGTTATTTTCCTGTTGTTTTGGTGATTACAGGTGGTGGTGTTGTGGCTCCTTACATTGGGGATGATGTGTGGAACCCTTGGGAGGATGAGCAGGCTAATGCGCTTTCTGCTCTGCACAAACAGAGGGAGGCTTTCAGACAATACCAGGAGCGCATTGACAAGAACAGGCCCAAGAGATACAAAGTTCAAATCTGGGGGAAAGCGGCCATAGGTAATGCCTTTTTAGGGATCTTCTGTGATAAGTTGTACAATATTGCTTGGTATCTCTTTCTTGTTTGATGCTTCCTCTTACAATGTTAGGTTACATTATGGTGTGTAAAAAAAACATTCTTATGGATATTGTCCCTCTGAAGTAACTCCTCTCTTCTATCAGGACTTTACCTTTGGGAACATATTTTAGAAGGTCCCCTCAACCCCACCGACATACAAGCACAGTGGAGAGAGGGGGAGATACAGGTGGGAAAGATAGATTTCAGGTAAGGCATCACAAATGAGACTCCTATCACAATATAAGATGCATATGATCTAGCTGATGTCAGCTATTCTGACAGCCCTCCACCCCACCATCTCTCTCTCTCTGTCTATCTATAGTTTCTACACAGGTCCAGCGGTGATCCAAGGCCACGTTCCTCTGGACACAGACAGTGTGGTTCTGGTGCTGAACGGCCGGGAGCAGCAGAAGATCTCCTACGCCACCCGGTGGCTGCAGCATGTCCAGACCTTGATGCAGTTCCACGCTGTGAATCGTGTGGCTGTGGTTCTGCTGGGCAGCGAGCGCTGCACCAACGACTGGATCAGCCCCTACCTGAGGAGGCACGGGGGCTTTGTGGACCTGCTCTTCCTGGTCTATGACAGCCCCTGGGTTAACGACAAGGATGTCTTCCAGTGGCCCCTCGGAGTAGCCACGTAGGTCGTCTGAACCCTTATTCATAAAGTATCAGAGAAGGAGTGCTGATCTAGGATCAGTTCTATCTTTGAGATCATAATTATATGGAAAGAGGACCTGATCTTAGATCAGCACTCCTACTCTGAAATGGTTTGTTAATACAGGCCCTGATTTAGTTTGAGGGTTTCTCTGAGTGTGTTTCTCAAGTTTCAGAATTCTGCATTTCTTGTTTGTCTTTCTTCCCTCAACATGTACTTTTCCCTTCTTTCACTCATGTTTCCATTGTAGGTTACATAATAGTACATTTTAACACTTTAGGTATTGCATTGCACCAGAGAGGAGCATATTTTAAAAGTGGATTTGTATGCCCGCTCTGTTCAGATACAGGCAGTTTCCTGTGGTCATGCCAAACTCCCATATGGTGAGCTCCGCAAGGCCCTTCCTCTGTAACTTCCTGGGAACTGTCTACAAGAACTCCTCGAGGGAAACACTCATGGGGATCTTGAAACAAACAGGACTGGACAAAGAGTGCATCACTACTGGCAGAGAGAAGTATTTCACTATGCTATGTTGTCACTGTCAAGCACTGTATCAATTCACAATAATGGTTTTCAGTCCAATTTTTGCATCCTGTCTTTCTCAATGAGGTTTGAACCTCTAGTAGCTCACTTCAGTGGAAATACTTTTGTTGGTGGGCTTTGTTTACCAGTCAAATATCAATTGAGTCAGCACACTCAAATAGAAGTTCAACCCTTTTCTGATCTTTGCATTTAAAAATTCATGAAGCGCAAAGGGGAATTTACAAGTACTATGTGTAATATTCACAACAGAAGCCTGTTTAAATACGTAATACATTAAATGAACTCCCTGCTCACTAGACGTTAATATTCCTCCTCTTCTGCATCAGGTGGCTTCCTCAGGAGACAGTGGAGAGTCTGAGACAGTACCAGACAGCCCTGGCCCAAAGCGAGCTCACCCTCTGCCCTGTGGGAATCAACACGGAGTGCTACCGCATCTACGAGGCTTGTGCCTACGGCTCCGTACCCGTGGTGGAAGACATGCTGACCCCCGGTGGGTGCTCTGCTGCACGCAGCTCCCCACTGCGTCTCCTCAAAGCTGCAGGAGCCCCCTTCATCTTTCTCAAAGACTGGAAGGAGCTTCCAGGCCTCCTGGAAAAGGAGAAGATGATGAGCCACGAGGAAAGGACTGAGAGGAGGAGGAGACTGCTGGAGTGGTATAGCAGTTTCCGCCAGCAGATGAAGGACAGGTTCACCGAGGTCTTAGAGGAGACCTTCTTCAAAAACAGCTAAGTCTTTTTAAAGCTCAGAGTTAAACACAAAATGGCACAATTACGAGGTACAATGTGGATCTCGTTGGCAGTGTGTTTAAGGGAGAAAAGCCACCTTTTGGGGGGATTTTGTGGGCTTATGGCTCCATTTTGTAAAGTTTCCACTGGTAGCTGACAACTGTCTCTCAAGATAATGTTCAAACAAAACATTTATTTCAGGCTATGGGTGAATTATATTAGAATGAGGTGGCTTTTAATCTTGTTGTTCTCCATAATTTATTTTACATAGTTCAAGATTTACATGTATTTATGTTGTAACTTAAAAGATTATGGATTTCAGTTACTCTTGAACTACTTGCTGAATGCACACTCCAAAGCAACATTGTATTCGACCTTTCAGTAAGGCCCAGTTATTGTATTTTTACCCGAGGAGGGTGGCGCTATAGGAGGACAGTCTCGTTGTAATGGCTGGAATGGAATGAATGGAACTTTATCAAACACAGTAAACATATGGAAACCACATGTTTGACGTTCCATTTATTCCATTACAATAAGCCCGTCCTCCTTTCGCTCCTCCCACCAGCCTCCTCTGATATTTTTCCCATCTAGATATTTGTCAGGAGGATATCTCCTTTTCCTTTACATTTATTATAGACCTGTCCTTGAACTAAGTAGGGCTTGTTGTTGTGGCAGGAGTAGGTCTATCTCTAGTGCAATTGCAGTAAACCATATCCTGTGGTAAACCATAACCTCATGTTTTCATGCTGTTAATGCATTAGAGCTTGAAAAATGATTAACACTGTTCTTGTTTTCTGTGAAATTCTGTAAACGGTTTGTTTTGCTATTAAAATGTGTAATATTTGTTAAGTTGTAAATGTTTTATTTTTTTCATGAGACTGGAGAGAAAATTAATCTGTACCATAACATGATCACCAGCAGATGGAGCAATAGAACCACATTCATTTCAGTACACATTGCTTTTATTTATATATATATATATTAGTACCAGTGAAAATTTTACATTAAAGAATAATAGTGAAGACATCAACACTATGAAATAAATTAAACAAATCAAAATATACATTTTATATTTGAGATTCTTCAAAGTAGCCACCCTTTGCCTGATGACAGCTTTGCACACTCTTGGAATTCTCTCAACCAGCTTCATTTGGAATGCTTTTCCAGCAGTCTTGAAGGAGTTCCCACATATGCTGAGCACTTGTTGGCTGCTTTTCCTTCACTCTGCGGTCTAACTCATCCCAAACCATCTCAATTGGGTTGAGGTCGGGTGATTGTGGAGGTCAGGTCATCTGATGCAGCACTCCATTACTCTCCTTCTTGGTCAAATAGCCCTTACACAGCCTGGAGGTGTGTTGGGTCATTGTCCTGCTGAAAAACAAATCCACTAAGCGCAAACCAGATGGGATGGCGTATCGCTGTGGTAGCCATGCTGGTTAAGTGTGCCTAGAATTTTAAATAAATCACAGTCATTGTCACCAACAAAGCACCATCACACCTCCTCCATGCTTCATGGTGGGAACCACACATGCAGAGATCATCCGTTCACCTACTCTGCGTCTCACAAAGACACAGCGTTTGGAAACAAAAATCGCAAATTTGGAATCATCAGACCAGAAGATAAATATTTGTGATTTCCACCACTCTAATGTCCATTGAAAGTCTCTTCTTATTGGTGTTTTTTAGTAGTGGTTTCTTTGCAGAAATTTGACCATGAAGGCCTGATTCACCCAGTCTCCTCTGAAAAATTGATGTTGAGATGTGTCTGTTACTTGAACTCTGAAGCATTTATTTGGGCTGCAATTTCTGAGGCCGGTAGCTCTAATGAACTTATTTGCTGCAGCAGAGGTAACTCTGGGTCTTCCTTTCCTGTGGCGGTCCTCTCGAGAGGCAGTTTCCTCATAGCGCTTGATGGTTTTGTGACTGCACTTGAAACTTTCAAAGTTCTTGAAATGTTCCGTATTGACTGACCTTCATGTCTTTAAAGTAATGATGGACTGTCGTTTCCCTTCACTTATTTGAGCTTGGTTTTCTACCAAATAGGGCTATCTTCTGTATACCACCCCTACCTTGTCACAACACAACTGATTGGCTCAAAAGCGTTAAGAAGGAAAGAAATTCCACAAATGAACTTTTAACAAGGCACACCTGTTAAAACCTCTCTAGGGTATGTGGGACGAAATCGTCCCACCTACTCAACAGCCAGTGGAATCCCGTGGCGCGATATTCAAATACCTTAGAAATGCTATTACTTCAATTTCTCAAACATATGACTATTTTACACCATTTTAACATGCATGTTTTGTTCAATCAAGTTCATATTTATATCAAAAACCAGCTTTTTACATTAGCATGTGACGTTCAGAACTAGCATACCCACTGCAAACTTCCGGTGAATTTACTAAATTACTCACGATAAACGTTCACAAAAAACATAATTATTTTTTAAGAATTATAGATACAGAACTCCTTTATGCAATCGCGGTGTCCGATTTTAAAATAGCTTTTCGGCAAAAGCACATTCTGCAATATTCTGAGTAGATAGCTCGCCATCACGGGCTAGCTATTTTGACACCCACCAAGTTTGGCACTCACCAAACTCAGATTTACTATAAGAAAAATTGGATTACCTTTGCTGTTCTTCGTCAGAATGCACTCCCAGGGCTTCTACTTCATCCACAAATGTTGTTTTGGTTCAAAATAATCCATAGTTATGTTCAAATATCCTCTGTTTTGTTCTTGCGTTCAAGACACTATCCGAACGGTGACGCGCGGACGCGTATCGTGACAAAAAAATTCAAAATATTCCATTACCGTACTTCGAAGCATGTCAAACGTTGTTTAAAATCAATTTTTATGCGATTTTTCTCGGAAAAAAGCGATAATATTCCGACCGGGAGACGTCCTTTCCGTTCAAGGACTCAAAATCTAAAATGGACTCCTCATGTGCACGCGCGCCCCCGTCTCATTGTTCTCAGATCGACCACTTACCAAATGCGCTACTGTTTTTCAGCCTGGGACAGCAGAGTCATCATTCAACGTTCTGGCGCCTTCTGAGAGCCTATGGGAGCCTTACAAAGTGTCACGTTACAGCAGAGATCCTTTGTTTTCAATAAAGAAAGTGTAGAAGGCCAAGAAATGGTCAGAGAGGGCACTTCCTGTACAGAATCTTCTCAGGTTTTTGCCTGCCATATGAGTTCTGTTACACTCACAGACACCATTAAAACAGTTTTAGAAACTTTAGGGTGTTTTCTATCCAAATCAAACAATTATATGCATTTTCTAGTTTCTGGGCAGTAGTAATAACCAGATTAAATCGGGTACGTTTTTTATCCGGCCGTGCAAATACTGCCCCCTACCCCCAACAGGTTAATTGAAATGTCATCCAGGTGACTACCTCATGAAGTTGGTTGAGAGAATACCAAGAGTGTGCAAAGCTGTCATAAAGGCAAAGTGTGGCTACTTTGAACAATCTCAAATATAAAATACTTTTTTGGTTACTACATGATTCCATATGTGTTTTTTCATAGTTTTGATTTCTTCACTATTATTCTACAATGTAGAAAATAGTAAAATAAAGAAAAACCCTTGAATGAGTAGGTGAGTCCAAACTTTTGACTGGTATTGTATATTTGGGGACTATATATATATATATATATATATATATATATATATATATATATATATATACACTGCGTGCACAATTATTAGGAAAGTGAGTATTCTGATCTAATCATTGTTTCTATTCACATTTCCGAACTCCAAACCATATAAACTTGAATGCTTATTGGATTTAATCATTTTCAGGTGATATGTATTTGTGTAATGAGGGAGGGTGTGGCGAAAGTGAATAACACCTTATATCAAGGTGTGCATAATTATTAGGCAGCCTCATTACCTCAGGTAAAATGGGCCAAAAAAGAAATTTAACTGACACTGAAAACGGATGTGACACTCTTTAAATAGCTAAACTATTGAGGTGTGACCACCGGACATTCAAACGTTTTGTTGCGAATAGTCAACTGGGGCGCAAAAAAACGTATGGGGAAGAGAAGGTGCAAATTAACTGCAAAAGACTTGAGAAGAATTAAATGTCAAACTACCAGGAACCCATTATCTTCCAGTGCCACCGTATTCCAGAACTGCAACTTACCTGGAGTGTTCAGAAGTACAAGGTGTCAAGTTCTCAGAGACATGGCCAAGGTCAAGAAGACTGAAACAAGACCACCACTGAATAAGATTCACAAGTTGAAGCGTCAAGATTGGGCAAAGAAATACCTGAAGACAGATTTTTCAAAGGTTTTATGGACAGATGAAATGTAAGTGACTCTTGATGGACCAAATGGATCAGTAATGGACACAGCGCACCACTTTGAGTCAGGTGCCAGCAATGTGAAGGAGGGGTACTGGTATGGGCTGCTATCATTGAGGATGAGGTAGTTGGACCTTTTCAGGTTGAAGATGGACTGAAACTCAACTCCCAAACCTACTGCCAGTTTCTGGGAGATTCTTTCGTCAAACAGTGGTACAGGAAGAAGTCCTCAGCATTCTAGAAGGCCATGATCTTTATGCAGGACAATGCTCCATCACATGCATAAAAGTACTCCACTGCTTGGCTAGCCAGCAAGGGCCTCAAAGATGCCTGAATAATGACCTGGCCCCCTTCCTCACCTGACTTAAATCCTATTGAGAACTTGTGGGCCCTTCTCAAACGTGAGATTTACAGTGATGGAAGACAATACACCTTTTTGAACAGCATTTGGGAGGCTGTGGTTGCTGCTTCAGTGAAAATTGATCGTGTACAGATCAAGAAACTGACAGACTCCATGGATGTAAGGCTCATGGCAGTTATTGAAAATAAGGGTGGCTATATTGGTCACTGAATATTTTTGAAAGGCCAAAAATGTTATGTAATTGTCATTTTGTATTACTTATCTGTTACACTTACTCAAAAAATGTAGAATAAACAAGTGAGTTGAGAGAAATTATTTTTGTAATTTAGTTGCCTAATAATTCTGCACACTAATAGTTGCCTAATAATTGTGCACACATATATTTCCCTGAGAAAGACAAAACTCACTTTTCCTTTGTTAAACATTCAGGTTTGAGGTTCAATAACATTTTGGATTGACTGAGAGCATTGTGTTTGTTCAACAATAAAATGAATCCCGAGGAATACAATTTGCCTAATAATTGTGCACGCAGTGTACTGAGCAAATATGAACGCAACATGTAACAATTTCAAAGATTTGACTGAGTTATAGTTCATATGAAGAAATCAGTCAATTTAATTCACTAGGCCCTAATCTGTGACTGGTAATATAGATATGCATCTGTTGGTCACAGATACCATAAAAAAAGGAAGGCGTGTGGATCAGAAAACCAGTCAGTATCTGGTGTGACCACCATTTGCCTCATGCAGCGTGACACATCTCCTTCACATAGAGTTGATCAGGCTGTTGATTGTGGCTTATGGAATGTTCTCCCACTCCTCTTCAATGGCTGTGTGAAGTTGCTGGATATTGATGGGAACTGGAACACGCTGTCGTACACGTCGATCTAGAGCATCCCAAACATTCTCAACGGGTGACATGTCTGGTGAGTATGCAGGCCATGGAATAACTGGGACATTTTCAGCTTCCTGGAATTGTGTACAAATCCTTGGAACATGGGGCCGTGCATTATTATGCTCAAACATGAGTTGATGGCGGCAGATGAATGGCTTGACAATGGGCCTCAGGATCTCGTCACGGTATCTCTGTGCATTCAAATTGCCATAGATAAAATGCAATTGTGTTTGTTGTCTGTAGCTTATGCCCACCCATACCATAACCCCACCACCACCATGGGGCATTCTGTTCACAACGTCGACATAAGCAAACCAGTCGCCCACAGGACGTCATACCCGCTGCCCGGTACAGTTGAAACCGGGATTAATCGATCCAGCACACTTCTCCAGTGGCCATTGATGATGAGCACTTGCCCACTGAAGTCGGTTACGACCGTGGTGAGGATGATGAGCACACAGATAAGCCTCCCTGAGATGGTTTCTGACAGTTTGTGCAGAAATTCTTCAGTTGTCCAAACCCACAGGTTCATCAGCTGTCCGGTTGGTTTAGAGTACCCTTTTATTGTCCCCAGCACAAGGTGCACCTGTGTAATGACCATGCTGTTTAATCAGCTTCTTGATATGCCACATCTGTCAGGTGTGTAGATTACCTTGACAAAGGAGAAATGCTCACCAAATTTGAGAAAATACGCTTTTTATGCATATAGAAAAATTTCGGGGATCTTTTATTTCAGCTCATGAAACATGGGACCAACACTACATGTTGCGTTTATATTTTTGTTCAATATAGGTATAGATGGACCTTTTATCAATTAGATTTGTTAATCTCCTGCGTCCTCTCTCCTCTGTCTTCTCTCACCTCTTGCGTCCTCTCCTCCGTCCTCTCTCGCCTCCTTTGGAAAAGGGTCAAAGTTAATCGATGAGAGTTGGTGATGGATGGCAATTGGTTTGCTTGAAATGAGACGGTCCTTCTCCGCTCGCGTCATTAGGCAAATTATGTTTACAGGGGTGGATCCCAAAATAACTGTGTAAACTGACATATTGCAATAAAGTAACATATTGTTTTTAAACATGTGCATGTTTTCCTCTTCTGACACAACAAAAGATTATTCAAAAGGGGTGTGGCAGATTTCAAAACTCTTCCCTCGTAGGATACACATGAGTATCCTCAATGAAAGTTGGCAATTGAGGAGGTGAAGACGCTTCCATTTGTCTACTAAAGAATTGGCACTCAAGGACCACTTATCGTTTTCCGGGTCACGGAGGAGAGAGGACGGAGGACGGTCTTTTGCCAAAACGAGAAAACCCCATAATGTGCACAATTGTTACTCAGTTACAATGGGAATAGTTGAAAATATTAAAAGGTCTCTTTTCACAAAGCATGTTGAACACCAAATATGCTCTATATTCTCATAGGGTCCTTATCGGGGACATTGATCCTGTTAAAGAAAACAACTTATGTAAGTCGATGTCGCTTTTTACATAAGATAATTCCATACATATATTTTCACTGATACCGTAGACGCACATAAATTGAGGTTTATGTCACACACCACAGATTAGAGGATGGATGGATGACTTGTAATATTGTATAGAATATATTTTATTTTTACAAAACCATTTTGAAGTGTAGAAACCGCCAAAGCTATTTCACCAATGGAAATATTGTAACACTGGTAGCAGGTGAGGCCTACTTTGTATAATCATTTCAATGTCACTGGAGCCACTTTGATGCAATGAACAGCCGTGCTTATAATATCAACACTGCCTTGGGGCGTATGTATATGTGGATCACACCCTGTACGTACATACCTGGGGAACTTCTAGCAGGGATTTCATGATATTATCAGAATACATAATCGGCCATCTAGCAATTCTGGCAAATGCCAGATGGGCTGGACACACAAAACTGACACACAAAAATATTTATATATATATGTATATATATGTGTATATATATATATATATATATATATATATATATATATATATATATATATATATATATATACAAAAATCAATAAATTAAAGGTGACATGGCCGGTGGCCCATGGGCCTGTTAAGTTGATATTTAAAAAAAAAATATTAAATTCACAATCTCTCTGTTATACTAATCTATGATGAGCCTTTGGCTGGTCATTGAGCAACGACCGGTCCCCCTACCAAGATTGGCAGGCCCGGTTTAATGAGCTGAGGTCACGCAAACTCACATTGAAAGTGAAAACACAGCATCAGCACCTGTTCTGACTCTGTCATCAGTTAGACAGCCAAGATCATGGACGGTAAAAAATGGAAAGGGTGCCTGTAAACATAGAAAGAGCACATTCTACATTGTCCTCTCACTCTAAACGTTCTATTTTTCAGGTGGCTAAAGCCATGACTTGGTCAAACAGTAGTGCATTATCCTCATGATTCCTGTAATGAAAGTGTGTGCAGTGCCCCTGTGTCTGTTTTGCTGGGGCCTGCTGCTGTAATGAGCGAGCCACTCTCCTCTCCCACATGCGCTCGAGAGAGAAATGTGTCCTGGTCTTATAACCTTTAAAAATGCAATTGCAGGAAAGACACCAGTGGAGGCTGCTGAGGGGAGGACAGCTCATAATAATGTCAGGAACGGCGCCAATGGAGAGAATTTCTTTTTTTTAATTACATTTCCTGCAATTCTACACATTTTGCCATGGGGCGGAGAGAAAACATTGGAGTTTTACAGTTAATTTCCTGCAATTCTACCCATATTGCGATGGGGTGGAGATATCATTTTTTTATCCAGTTTTAAAGCTAATTTCATGCAATTCTCCACATTTTGTAATGACTTATGTTATGCCATGTTAATATGATATCTGAGTGGGAATGACTAACAAAGTCAATGAGGGTCCCTCTGGAGGTCAGGGCCCCTGGGCCCGGTTGGTATTCGGCCATGATTAAGACAAGTTTAAATAGCTGGCTAGACTAACTACCAATCTAAACATTGTAGCTGACATGGCCAATTGAGTGACTGTCAGTGAATGACATAAAAAGAGAAGAACTGCTGATGCACAACCAAGTTGTAAAGAATGGTGTTTGCAATGCCAGCATGGTGTGTGCAACGCCAGGGTTGTGGGTTCGATTCCCACGGGGGGCCAGCACAAAAAAAAAAACAATGCATGAAATGAAATGTATGCATTCACTACTGTAAGTCACTCTGGATAAGAGTGTCTGCTAAATGACTAAAATGTAAATGTTTCCATTGCATTTTCAACTCTAACTAATTTCATGCTATTCTACACATTTTGCAACAAGGCTGAGATAATTGAGTGTTTTTAAAGCAAATTTCCTGCTACTCTACATTTTCTCATTAGGCTAATAGAAAATGTAGAAGTTGTATACTTAATCTCATGGTATTCTACACATTTTGCAATGAGGCTGAGAGAAATGTGCAATTTTTAAGCTAAGTTTAGATAGCTGGCTAGACTAACTACCAATCTGAACATTGTTAGCTGACATGGATAATTGAGTGACTGTCAGTGACTGACATAACAAGAGAAAAACTGGTGTTGCACAACCACATTTTGCAATTGCAGTTTTGCTACAATTTTAATTCTCAGTAGTAAATTGAGACCCAACTGAGTTCCTTTTGGGGGGGGGGTCCGACCAAATCATGGGCTGGTATGAGGTTGTTGGCGGATCACAGTGATGTGGGCTGGTGTGGATAAAATGCCAGGCCCGAATTCTTGCCCAAGTCCGCCCCTGTAATCGGCCCTACTGGTTAGACAAAAATCATGTCAATCCATGTCTTGTTTCCGTTATGCCTCTTCGATACCTCCCATTTCCACAGTGACTCTCCGGCAGCTGCGCTGCAGTCAGTCTTCTCTGTGAAAAACAACGAGGCAAATGGGAAGTGTGGGACCGGGGAAACTAGAGAGCACCAAAGGAAGTATAAGATTAAAGTCGACATACTATATATTGGTACTCCGCGTGCAATAAAACCTCGCACCTTCTCTACTTGCGTTGAACATGGTATACTTTACTGCGTGGTTGATCTGATTATCAGAGGTTATGCTGTTGCACCGACTCGACATCTTCGCTCTGCCTGCCGCGGCATAGCCAGCGGTTATCTGTGATTTCATTGATTGATATCAGGATTTCGTGTTGGCCTATTCTTTTCCAGCAATAGTCTACTCGTGTAGGAGAATGGACTGAACGTTTTCTTGAAAAGCAACTTTTTTTTGTTGACTAATAGTTTAACTTCCGAACTACTCTAAATCGACCTGAAAATGTCTAATACAAAGTTCAAAAAGGATAAAGAAATCATTGCTGATTACGAGAGTCAAGTTAAAGGTACGTTTGTTTATAATGTTGTATTTACATAATTTTGCCTAGATTATTTTATCTCCATTATGAGCCTATTTTCTATTCAATGACAAACCAAATCCGTGGGTCCAATGTCTAAACTCTGACCATGAGATGTATGGGTCAGTGGCACACCGCAGTTTCAAGGTCTGAGCAAGAATTGCAGTTTTATAACTAATCTCATGCTATTGTGCAGATTTTGCCATGAGGTTAAGATAAAATGTTTATATTTTAAAGTTAATTTCCTCCAATTCTACACATTGCCATGGAGCAGAGTTGTATAGCTATTCTACACATTTTGCAATGAGGCTGAGAGAAATTTGCATTTTTAAAGCACATTTCCTGCTATTCTACACATTTTTCAATGAGACATAGAAATTATTTTATTACAAGTGAATTTCCTGCTATTCTACACATTTTGTGGGTTGCCATGGTTTATGTGTTCATATCAGTGGAGGCTGGTGGGAGGAGCGATAGGAGGATGGGCTCATTGTAATGGTTGGAATGGAATAAATGAAATGGTATCAAACATATGGAAAACACATGTTTGGCTCCATTCTATTCCAGCCATTACAATGAGCCTGTCCTCCTATAGCTCCTCCCACCAGCCTCCACTGATTCATATGCTACCTTGGGGGTGGGGGTGCTGCTGTTCCTGACGCTGTTCCTGCTACTGCCACCACACCCTTTAATCCATTTTAATGGTCTCTTGTGTTCATTAAATAGATCACAGCATTTTCTTTGCAACTTTGGGTAGAAATCCAATAGCTTTTGCTTATTATGAAAATGAATTATGTGGTCCAGCCAGTCCTCCATGAAAGCAATTCCGTTTGTCCTTCTCTTAGCAACTGAATGCTTCAACCAAACTCTCCTTGAATAGTCCAACAAATGGCAGCTCTCTGAGATGGCTATCGGTATGGTGCAGTTCCCATATGAAGACTTTCCCTACAAGTCCCAAACTTTTGAATGAGAAATTAGCTAGTGACTAAAATGTGACAACCCTAATAAAATAATACAATTATAAACCATTGCATGGCACTCAAATGGTTTTCAATAAAATGATTTAAAAAGACATCTCTATATGTAGTGTGAACAGTGACATTTACCATTCAACCCAACACCATTACCATTGCAAAACACTATACAGTGTTTGTTTGGGACTTTTACCATCGAAGACCATTAGAGACCATAACATTGAAACCATTAGAATTGCTGTTGCCTAATGGTTCACTTGTTCACCAGGAATGTTCTAACTAATCCAGACCTTTTTTGAAGGCAATAAACCAAACACAGGGGTGCTGTTTTCTGGACACAAATTAAGCCTAAGAGCAGGACAAACAATGCCATGAAGTCCAAAATGTATGGGCGGAACTAGAAACTTGGCTGACAGAAGTATTACAATGTAAATGTACTTTTAACCCGCCTGTCAGTATATTTCAAGACATGGCATATGAGGGTGCAGTGAGATACCCGGTGGGTTGGATGATATTTTTCTTGTCAATCATCTTGGGAAAAAAACGATACTTTACTGGAAATCAACAAATCCTTCATCCTTAACATAGTGGAAAGGTCAAATGCTTTATCTAAATGTTGAATGTGCGTGGGCGACGGAGAGAAATAAAATGGTGCAGTTTGAGGCCATGTGGGGAAGAGTGATGCGGGCGCTGGAGATGGGTGTGAGCAGGTGTGTCTGAGCAGGTGTTATGTCATTGATGTTGGTGTGCATCTGTATGCTGTTGTTTTGTATGTATGTTTTTGTATTGTTTAAAAAATGTAATCTTACAAAAAAAAGACAAACTGAATTGCTTTCCAAGAGGACTGGTTTGAATTGTGAGGATGACCACACCATTTATTTTCATCATGAGCAAAAGTTATTGGCTTTCTACCCAAAGCTGCAAAGAAGATGTTGTGATCGATTTAATAAACACAAGAATCCAGCTAAATTGATAAAAGGGTGTGGTGGCAGTAGCAGGAACAGCAGCATCTATTGGGTAAAACTTGGTTCTTAAACACAAATTTATGGTAAATAATGCAAGTGACTTCAATGGCTAATTTATCTGAACAGGGGAGAACATCACCACATTCACAGGGAATGATACATTAAAAAAGATGAAGAAGCAATACTCCAAGCAGCAGCTCCATACTACTTGTTAGACATAGAGAACTGATGCTGTATTGGTTGTTGGATTGGTGTGTGTGTTTGTGGAATTCATGGATTCCTCATGTCTTACTCATTGTTATTACATTTACATTTACGTCATTTAGCAGACGCTCTTATCCAGAGCGACTTACAAATTGGTGCATTCACCTTATGAGAAATTATGGTGCAAATTGGATGTTAGGTTCTATATTTTTTGAAGATTATATTTGTACATTTTTTTATTTTACCTTTATTTAACTAGGCAAGCCAGTTAAAAACAAATTCTTATTTTCAATGACGGCCTAGGAACAGTGACAGAACGACAGATTTTTTTTACCTTGTCAGCTCGGAGATGCGATCTTAAAATCTTTCGGTTACTAGTCCAACGCTCTAACCACTAGGCTGAACAGGGGAGAACATCACCACATTCACAGGGAATCACCACATTTACAGCCTATAAATTAAAATGGCCAATTTGGGTGCAATAAATTAGCTTAATTTCTCAGTGATGAAATTATATTTAAACAAAATAATGTTTCAGGAATGCTAATCTTATGTTTCTAACTACAGAAACTATCTTTCTTGTTCTGTTTCAGGTGAGATTACTCGTATAGCTTAGTTAACTCACTAAAGCTTTTGTCAGACTTCAGTCACTGATGAGAGATCAAAAAGATGTTTGGGCCACGTAAAAAGAATTGAACAAACTTCTATTCTGGTTTAGTATCCAATATTCTATACAAGTCTGACTGAATATTGAGAGAGAGATTGAAACCTATTTAGGTAGATTGAAAGATTAGCATTTGTCACTCTGTGTTCCCTTTTATCCTCACTGTTCTCAAATGCTCTATCCTCTATTTTGGGTTCACTTGTTTTGCCTTCCTCATGTCATGTATGACTTGTTTCAAATATACCGTCATCGGTCACTGTCTGCAACACAGGTCAGTAAAAGTAGTCTAACCCAAATCTTATTTCAGGCGTGTCCTAATCCTTCTCAACCGACGGTACTGATTTAAATAGCTCCACTTTGGCTTGGAGTGTTCTTGTCACCTCAACCTAGCCTGGATCTAAAAATAACAAACACTAGCAATAAAACCTGGTGTTTATACAGGTGCTTCTCTTGATGCTTAGCTTGCCGACGTTTATGTGTATTTTCCAACTTCTCCAGTCTCCTCCAAGCCCCCTGCAAACAGACAGAAGGCTTTTTTTCCAGACAAAAGTGCACAGGAAACAGGCAGTTGCACCTGCTCTGTGGTAACCATGAGGACTTGGCCCTCGGCCAAGGAACTGCTGTTCTCCAGAGCTGTTAGGAGCTCTGAAATGCCACCTATTCACGTCTCCATAGCAAACCTTCAATCCAGAGAGCGAGAGGGATGGTGGTGGGGGGACCATGTCGCTTGAGGAATTACCAGATTGTGTGCGCTTGAGAAGCTCTCATTTGCGAGGAATGTGTGCAGCACCTTCGCCTGTGATGACTAAGGCCCTTCAGCCTGTAATAGAAGGGTGATGCACAGTCATAAGGGACACTGGCTGCGGGACCTTCCGTTTTGTAATGCAAAGGGGATTTGATACACGGCTGATACAACTGAGGAAAACTGTAGCATTCCTCATGGGGAACGGAGGTGTGAGTAGAGCACACAGACAGACAACGTGTTACTCTATGGCCCATCAGCCCTGATCTGGCTGTTGGTTTTACAGTTGTGTTTGTAGATACTCAATGTAGTTTGCCACATATTGCGTTTCGAGAAAGATTGAGTTTACCCCATGATTAGGTTAAGGGGAGTGTTCCATTGAGGCATTGTCCTATTATTTGCATACCTTGCTGTCCACTTTGCATTGTGAATCTCTAACTTTTGTTTACTCAGTGTGAGAAGTGTCTGTTCAAGATTATTTACCTTAGATGTGTTCTACTTTCGTCCTATATAGCCATCCAGTCTGTCATGAGTACTGGTAGGAAGCATGGACTAATATGATTTCAGCGACATTTGGAAATAAGGGAATGGGCGTGATATCTCCCTTACACATTGGCCATAGACCAGTCTGTGTGATACAAGTTTGAAAGAGTGGCTATACTTCGAAAAAGGATTCCATCTTAATATGTTAAGGGTAGATTGCCACCAGTCTGTACTCCCAGTGTCTTGATTTGTATACAAATTCCTTGGCTCTTTCATTCACCATAATCCTGACCCTTACCAGGAAAGGTGTTTCAAATGTTCATAATCAGCTAAAGCTGTCACTATCATTTTGTTTAACAAAAATTTGGGTCATACTTTTTACAGGAATTTACTAGATTCAAAGGGCTGGGACGATATCAGTATTGCGATACTCGTTAGTATCACGGCAAGTAAACCACACAAAGCAGATTTAACTCCTTTAGGAAACCATTATGTTGTCATTCAGAGTAACATTTATTTATTTCCCAAGCTATAGTACACAATATTTTACATACAGCAGGTTTTTGAAGGACCAAAGAGAGAAAATATCATGATACTGGTATCGTCCCAGTCTGCTAGGCTCCAACCGGCTCAAAATGAAGACATTTGGTGTTACAGAAATCAAGGACATGAGTTATACTCATGTAGTTATACTACATGAGTTAAACAATGTTCTCCATTCACTGTAAACACTAGGTTGTGAAATCCTTTTGGCATCCCAGTTTTGTAGCAGCTTTGATAGGGAGTCTCTAAGAGTTTAGATATGTAAGTTAGCTTGGGATTGCGCGGAGACTTCGATTCTTCACTTAAAAGGTATGTCAAACCATACAACTCCATGCACGAGGACTGTTTTTACCGATTTTTACACTGAACATTTTACATAAACACATTTGACTGGAAGTATTGTACAGATGCAAAGTTTGGTAACAGAATTTCAGTCACATCTCCCTCAGTTTATGTGACCACATTTTCCAAGAACTCTGTTAAATATCTGCTCCACATTAAGATGTCTGCAGAAAGAATGGGGTGTCAGCTATGACATGACACCTTGAGTCTGAAAGAAATCTATTTAGGTTATTGAACTACAGTAAGTGAAGTGGATTTACACCCGGTAACAGAAATGTGGTAACAGCATTTTCACCATGGGTCCCTGATCTGTACTACAGACATGCATAATATTGGATATGAATGTCGTTCTCTTCATGGTGATGTATCCTAAATAGGTACACAAAGGTAGAAATATGCAATATCCTCCTTTGAATATTTGGGTATTCTACATACTGGCTAATATTTGAATGCGCTCCGCCACCAAACAAGACCAAATTTGGTTGGTCCGGTCTAGACCAAATCTGAACCAATCACACATTTGGACATCAAAGTACAGCAAGGTCGAGTACAGAACAGTATAATACACTACATTATTGTACTGAACTCTATTCTACTGTACATGACTGTACTGAAAAACTCTACTCTTTACTGTACTTTACTGCGCTCTACTGTACTGTGCTGTCCAAACATGTGAAACATGGATGTCGATGATGGTTTAGATTTGGTCCAATGATGGATGTCTGTTTGGGCAAAACTAAGGCCGGTCCGGACATCTGTGAACAGGATGGAAAATAGTTGAAATATGTATATACAGTGTCTTAAGTTCGAAACTGTATAGACTCTTAGCTTTCATTGGACACCCAATTTGACATGCTTCTATGAACTTCACATGTTGGTGCTCATGGGTCCTTTTACATGCAAATTACCATTAGCCAAAGCCTATTTCTGAAGCCGGAGGCGACTTTTGTACAGACATTGATTCCTCAAGGAGCAGAACAACAAGCAACCACAAAGGAAAGGAGAGTCTGTTTGATGTGCTACTTTCCAGCCTCATTTATTCAATTTGTAAACATTTTTTTTTTACATGAGTACTGGTCTGCTTTATTTGGACAAATACTTGTCTAAGAGGACCCTTTTATCCTACTAGTAGTCAAACATTGTCCACCTGACAGATATGCCTGACATCAACTCCAGTGATTCTACTTTGCAAAGAAATATAAAGCATTTCCCACTCTCTACTGACAACTTCTGAGAGCTTCATGGAGAAAAGCTAAGAGTGATTATTATTAAGTCAATCGTTTATCCTCTTGTTTAATCCTCTGGAGTTCTTTGCTGTCTGGCTTTGGCAGTCTCTCTTGGCAGGCTGGCAGTGTTTTCAATCAGAGCCTAATCTGTCATTCAACTGACATTCATTTCTTCAGCATCTTCCAGGAAGAGTTTTTTTTTTAAAATTCTTCCCCACCAAATAATACGTTAAAGGAAATGATTAATTGGCTATGTTACTGGGAAGTCTGCGACTCTGAAATGAACATCAGCTTTTAAACTTCATCAAGACGTCCATGTGTTTTATTCACTGACTTAGGCCTATACATCATGTATTATCATGAAACATTGGATAGCTCATTATTTAAGCCAGGTGAGGGGTTTGTGTGAAATGGGACTTCATCTGTCATTCTGAACCGAGGATGACAACATTCCCCTGTCTGTTTTCTCTTGACCCCAGAGGACCCTCTCGTTGGTTTGATGTCTGGCGATGGCATTGCCGTCTGTGGCCCCGGGTCGTGACTCTGTCGGCCAGTCCCCACAAGCTGCTGACAGGGGTCCTGTCCTAAACCATCATAAAGGGTGCCCCATGTGGTCTTCCCCACAGCTTTTGAAATGAGATGCTCGCCCCTCTGCATTGCTGATGACAATGGCTGGGAGTGTTCATATGTATGCAAGGCAAGGGGGCAAGGGGGCACACATCATAGCCCATGTTGTTCTAGTTATGTTTTAATAGAATGGATTTGTATTGGGGTAAAGGATGTTCATGTTGTTTAGCTTGACTACATACAGTAGATTCATATTTTGTTTACTTGAGCAAAAACTGGCGTGTGAGTATACTGGAACAAAATAGATGGTGTACATGATTTAATAGCTCATAACTAAACATAAGTGGACTTCTAGTTCTATGAGTAATCAAAACAAGCCCAGCGCTGCCAGTACTGGGATTGGCTGGTGGGTGAGGCACAGAGACGGTAGTCTATGTGAATCCAAATGTGTGGTGTTACTCCAGAGAGCCGTGTACACTAAAGCTGCCTGCTCTTTATTTAGACATGATTCCCAGCTGTACCTGTGGCTCATCGTGCAGCTGAGTGCTGACACCACCATTTTGGATTGCCAAAACATTGAGACCTTCTCTTTACAGGTCATTACCATTAGTCCTATAGAGGGAAGACGCACGAACAAGAGCAGCTCTTAGAAAGTTTGCTCAGAATGTTGAACATGTGGGGAGTTTTCTGCGGTCTGTCTCGCTGCTCTGCCTACTAGTTTCCTAAAGTCTTGACTCTTGTCAAGGATATCCTGTTTTTCATTACTTTTTTTTTTACTGTCCATACCAAATAACAAAAAGACTGCCGGGACTTTTTTCAAATGGCCAATCTGGATGTACTTCCTAGTTACCAGCTGTTTCCTACAGTATGTAATAGACTCAAAGTCCTCTACAGAGATGTTGATGACACTAAGAGATCCCAATGCACATCATGTGTTGGCTTTCCTATGATCACACAGCCGATTTTATGGCGGTGCCTTGGAGCATGTAATACCGGGACTTTGATTAGCAATATAGTCAAACTGTTCCCAGGAGGCTGCTGGGTGACACCAGCGAGCAGTTTATGGGCAGGCAGCTGTTTTTCCTCAGCATCTTCATTCTGGAACAGACTAAAAGGTGTCATGTGCCACGTTATGAGCCACATTCAAACTCTGTGGTGTGTGTGATTGCATTCTTGTTGAGGTGGCAGACAATGGTGCGAGATTAAACGGTTTGTGCATGGTCGTGCTCTGTTGACGCTGTGAAAGAAGTCTGTCTCACAATGGCCGTGCCTTGTTGTCACCTTTCATCCTCTCTTGGTAAACAGCCATAAAGGGTGTGTGAAGTGTGAGTTAAGCTGAAGCCGGCTGTCAGCGTTGCCGCCTTATTTGGGGTGACGTCTCATCTTCTCGTTAACTCTCGAGTCGCATGGCTCCGTGCTGCTGACTCCTGGGCGTAACTAATTATACTGGAGATGTGTTAATGAACACAGTTCCCCCATGCTATGCAGGGGTGAATGGCGACATGTCATTTTACTTAACCTTTATTTAACTAGACAAGTCAGTTAAGAACAAATTATTTTTTACAAAGACTGCCTACCCCTGCCAAACCCGGACGATGCTGGGCCAATTGTGCGCCGCCCTATGGGACTCCCAATCACGGCCGGATGTGAGGCAGCCTGGATTCAAACCAGGGACTGTAGTGGCGCCTCTTGCACTGAGATGCAGTGTCTAAGACCTCTGCGCCACTCGGGAGCCGGAAATACAGTAATAAAATGCAAGTTCCTCTTCTATTCTCAAAATGCGAAATGATTGATGAACTCCGTTGTTATATATTCTCTTGGACTTGATTCGTACTATACAGACATCGCCTCGTTAACTTTCCATGCAGGCCAATGCATGAATCTTAATCGGATCCAAATCACTACATATTTTTTGCCTCCAAAGAGTCAAGTCCTCTGTGTCAGCTGAGATTCTAACAGAGTAACAGGGAATCTGTTAACAGAGCTCAGCCCCTACTCCTGTTAAGCTCACTAATGTCCCAGGGAACAGGGGTGTTAATAAAGATCAGGCTTCAGAGAAGCTAATGGGATTCAGACACTTTCTACAGCACGTTGTCTTTAAACGCACCACACACACACCTACCATCTGTTTTCCACAGCCCCCTCCGCTTTGTGCCGAGGTTTGCCGCCTTGCGGATATGCCTTGCTGTCTTCATCCCTGGTGGTATGGCGATGGGTGTTGGTGAGGGCGGTAGGTGATTGACAGCACCATCTGTGTGCACTCACCCTTGTTGCTATTTAATAAACTCAACTGAGCACAAACACAAGGGCCACCCCTGCTGTGCTTTTCACTCGGGCCACAAAAGCCATCGGGACAACAGTGCAGCCCCCTCCCGTGCCAGACCCCATCCCAAAGCCAAACACTAAGGGCTCAGACACACCAATAGCGTTTACTGGCCGAGAGTACTTAGCACCTCTGAATGTAATTTGCGAACCGAGCGCGCACCTATTTTACATGTAGAATCATGTGAAAAATGCCTGCTGTCAGATGTCTACAGCGGGTGGTCCCTAAAACACAGCGAGTTGAACGATCGGCATACAAACGCTAGATCCATTCGGTGCAATGTGTACGAGCCTTCAAGTTGCACTGTTGCAGGGGGAACTGATGAACGAAAAGGAGCCCAGGCTTTTGTCATGTGCTGTAACTGACACTGGTTAATTGAATTCCGTTCTACTCCTTAACCCTGCAAAATGCAAGCCAGATTATATATGCACTACCCTTCTCTTACCCCCCCCCCCTCCTCCCTCCCCGTCTCTGTCTGCTTGTGGTGTTAGTCACAGAGTGGGATCTCTGGGTGGGACAGGACCTGACTGTAGAGCCGGTAATGAGCTGGATGGGGAATCAGGATATAGCTGCGTGGAGCTGCACTGCATCAGTGCTGATATGAGATATGTGGTGTTAATGAAATTGGACCACACTGGATCGAGGCTGCTGGGATTTCACCCATCCTGCCTGGCAGCCAATCCATTCCTTTGAACCTCCTGAGAGGACTAACGGATGGACGGACGGACAGACAGACCCCTAGACTGTCCATTGTGCGAGGCTGCTGCCTGCCACTCAGTAGGGCTGAGTTGGGTTTAAATCTTTGGGAAGGATCAGCAAATGGACATAAGTATTCGGACCTCTTCACTTTTTCCACATTTTGTTATGTTACAGCCTTATTTTAAAATTGATTCAATAGTTGTTTTTTTTCTCATCAATCTTCACACAACGCCCCATAATTACAAAGCAAAAAAGAATAATTGGCAGGGCGGCCAGCTCTAGGAAGAGTCTTGGTGGTTCCAAATGTCTTCCATTTAAGAATGATGGAGGCCACTGTGTTCTTGGGGACCATAAATAATGCAGAAATGTTTTGGTACCCTTCCCCAGATCTGTGCCTCGACAGAATCCTGACTCTGAGCTTTACGGACAATTCCTTCAACCTCATGGCTTGGTTTTTGCTCTGATCTGCGCTGTGAACTTATATATAGACAGGTGTGTGCCTTTCCAAATCATGTCCAACCAATTGAATTTACTACAGGTGGAATCTAATCAAGTTGTTGAAACATCTCAAGGATGATCAATGGAAACAGGATGCACCTGAGCTTCAATTTCGAGTCTCATAGTAAAGGGTCTGAATACTTATTTACATAAGGTATTTCTGTTTTTTATTGTTAATACATTTGCAAAAATATCAAACCTGTTTTCGCTTTGTCATTATGGGGTATTGTGTGTAGATTGAGGAATGTATTTCATACATTTTAGAATAAGGCTGTTAGGTAACAAAATGTGGCCAAAGTGAAAATATGCACTGTACACACACACAGACAAACAGCCTGTCCGGGGTGGTCTTCCACTGACCTTTCTACTCATTTATGAAGGTAGCAACCCTTTCATTAAAGCCACTCTTTAACTGCTTGCCTGCTATGAGTGTCTTTACATCCTCAAGATTCTTGACCTTTTGAGAACCACACCACCGATCAAAAATACATGCTTCCCTTAGGGGGGATCCGGTGAATGAATGTGACAATACATATACACTGAGTATACAAAACATTAAGAACCAGGTGAAGGCTATGATCCCTTTTTGATGTCACTTGTTAACCTCTCTAGGCTAGGCGGGACGAATTCGTCCCACCTACGTAACAGCCACTGCTATCCTGTGGCGCGATTTTCAAAACCTTAAAAATCCTATTACTTCAATTTCTCAAACATATGACTATTTTACAGCCATTTAAAGACAAGACTCTCGTTAATCTAACCACACTGTCCGATTTCAAAAAGGCTTTACAACGAAAGCAAAACATTAGATTATGTCAGCAGAGTACCAAGCCAGAAATAATCAGACACCCATTTTTCAAGCCAGCATATAATGTCACCAAAACCCAGAAGACAGCTAAATGCAGCACTCACCTTTGATGATCTTCATCAGATGACAACCCTAGGACATTATGTTATACAATACATGCATGTTTTGTTCAATCAAGTTCATATTTATATCAAAAACCAGCTTTTTACATTAGCATGTGACGTTCAGAACTAGCATACCCCCCGCAAACTTCCGGGGAATTCGCTAACATTTTACTAAATTACTCACGATAAACGTTCACAAAAAGCATAACAATTATTTTAAGAATTATAGATACAGACCTCCTCTATGCACTCGATATGTCCGATTTTAAAATAGCTTTTTGGTGAAAGCACATTTTGCAATATTCTAAGTACATAGCCCAGGCATCACGGGCTCGCTATTTAGACACCCGGCAAGTTTAGCACTCACCATAATCATATTTACTATTATAAAAGTTTGATTACCTTTTGTTGTCTTCGTCAGAATACACACCCAGGACTGCTACTTCAATAACAAATGTTGGTTTGGTCCAAAATAATCCATCGTTATATCCGAATAGCGGCGTTTTGTTCGTGCGTTCCAGACACTATCCGAAATAGTAAAGAAGTGTCGCGCGCATGGCGCAATTCGTGACAATAAAATTCTAAGTATTCCATTACCGTACTTCGAAGCATGTCAACCGCTGTTTAAAATCAATTTTTACGACATTTTTCTCGTAGAAAAGCGATAATATTCCGACAGGGAATCTCCTTTTCGGCAAACAGAGGAAAAAATCCCAAAGGCGGGGGCGGTCGGGGTCACGCGCATAAGCCAGTGTCCCTTGATCGGCCACTTGAGAAAGGCGATAATGTGTTTCAGCCTGGGGCTGGAATGACGACATTCTGTTTTTTCCCGGGCTCTGAGCGCCTATGGACGACGTGGGAAGTGTCACGTTAGAGCAGAGATCCTTAGTAAATGATAGAGATGGAAAACAAGTTCAAGAAATGGTCAGACAGGCCACTTCCTGTAAAGGAATCTCTCAGGTTTTGACCTGCCATTTGAGTTCTGTTATACTCACAGACACCATTCAAACAGTTTTAGAAAATTTAGGGTGTTTTCTATCCATATGTAATAAGTATATGCATATTCTAGTTACTGGGTAGGAGTGGTAACCAGATTAAATCGGGTATGTTTTTTATCCAGCCGTGTCAATACTGCCCCCTATCCTAAACAGGTTAAGTCCACTTCAATCAGTGTAGATGAAGGGGAGGAGACGGGATTGTGTATGTGTGCCATTCAGAGGGTGAATGGGCAAGACGAAAAAAAATGTACGTGCCTTTGAATGAAGTATGTTCGTAGGTGCCAGGTCCACCGGTTTGTCTCAAGAACTGCATTCCACAGGGATGCTGGCCCATGTTGACTCCAATGCTTCCCACAGTTGTGTCAAGTTGCAACCTTAAAGGTCCTCAATGATGTCGTCATTGCCCTTGATTCTAAGCAATGTGTGCTGCTATTTTTGTAGACTTGGCCAAAGCTTTTGATACGGTAGACCATTTCATTCTTGTGGGCCGACTAAGGAGTATTGGTGTCTTTGGCCTAGTTTGCTAACTACCTCGAGTGCAGTGTATAATGTCAAAACATCTGCTGTCTCAGCCTCTGCCTGTCACCAAGGGAGTACCCCAAGGCTTGATCCTAGGCCCCACACTCTTCTCAATTTACATCGACAGCATAGCTCAGGAGTATGGCTACAGTACTTGGGAGTATGGCTAGACGGTACACTGTCCTTCTTCTCTCAGCACATATCAAAGCTGCAGGCTAAGGTTAAATCTAGACTTGGTTTCCTCTATCGTAATCGCTCCTCTTCCACCACAGCTGCCAAACTAACCCTGATTCAGATGACCACCCTACCCATGCTAGATTACAGAGACGTAATTTATAGATCAGCAGGTAAGGGTGCTCTCGAGCGGCTAGATGTTCTTTACCATTCGGCCATCAGATTTGCCATCAATGCTCCTTATAGGACACATCACTGCACTCTATACTCCTTTGTAAACTGGTCCATGTCTCAATTGTCTCAAGGCTTAAACATCCTTCTTTAACCTGTCTCCTCCCCTTCATCTACATTGATTTGAAGTGGATTTAACAAGTGACAGTAAGTAATCATAGCTTTCACCTGGTCAGTCTGTCATGGAAAGAGCAGGTGTCCTTTAATATTTTGTACACTGTGTGTGTGTGTGTGTGTGTGTGTGTGTGTGTGTGTGTGTGTGTGTGTGTGTGTGGTGTCTCTATGAGTTCAGACTAGGAATTAGACAGGGTTCAGGTCATCGCCTCTCAGTTTCACGGTTGATAAGTCGTTTTAATCTGTGTGCATGTTTAGCCAACTCCTCTGGTGTGTGGAGGTAAGCTGTTTATGCATTTTGCAGTGGAGGGATCTCTTAAGACAAGTGTAAACATCCTAGAAGGCAGGCTGAGTCAGTCGGTCCCAGTCCCCCCCCCCTATTTCCACCATTTTCTTAAACAATGTGACATCTGCCACTTCGCTTCCTCCTTTCTATTTTTAAAGCCTGAGTGACTACAGCAATTTGTCCACAAGCTGTTGCTGCTAGGCTCAGGTACATGGCTTGTCCTGTAACAACCCCCTGGGAAGAAGTCAGGCTAAAGCTAACACGTCCTCAACAAATCCCCTCACAAGTCTCCACTTCTTCCCTTTTAAAAAGCCACAACATTTTCAGGACTTGGACTTACTTCCTGGACACTGATTTATCCTAGTCCTGGGCAAGGAAGCTATTTCGATGTAGAATCTCTATTGAATATCTCTTAGTCCAGGATTAGTCTTTGTCTGGGAAACTGCCCCTAGATGCAGAAGATCATGAGATGCATTGCTTGTACTGTAAGTGCATAAGGTAACGTGATGACCCTGTACTGAAACCACTTCATTACCAAGACATGTAAACTATTGAGTCATGAAGTCATCTCATCCATTATTGATGCGTTCAGAGAAGAGACTCTCTTAAGTGGATGTGTCACAGCGATGATATGATGATTACACCTTCTTGTTGACATATGGGGTTGGCTCAGCCCTCTCTCCACTTCAATGTCTGACCAAACCTTGTGGCTGATCTTTTTATGATGATTATTTCTCTCAATATTTTCTCGTGGATATCATCGCTGTTTGGCCAAACTTTATTGTGTCCTTACTGTCATATGTTATCCATGGCATTATGTGAGACTCATTTGTGTGGCTTTATGTCTGTTCTCTCTTCCACTGTATAGATACATCCCAAAGCTAAGCTCTGGTTTTGTGTGTTCCCAAGCAGCATGGCCTCCCTGGCTGAATCCCAATTTGTATTTATTTATTTAATTTAACCTTTATTTAACTAGGGAAGTCAGTTAAGAACAAATTGTTATTTACAATGACGGCCTACCCCGGCCAAACCCGGACGACGCTGGGCCAATTATGCGCCGCCCCATGGGACTCCCAATCACAGCCGGATATGACACAGCCTGGATGCAAACCAGGGACTGTAGTGACGCCTCTTGCACTGAGATGCAGTGCCTTAGACCGCTGCGCCACTCGGGAGCCCAGTGGCACCCTATTCCCTATATAGTGCCCTGGTCAAAAGCACTGCATTACATAATGAATATGGTGCTATTTTGGACGCAGCCCATCTCCGCTATTCCTACTTCCCATTGCTCTACCTGGCTTTCTTCTCAACCCGCCTCGCTACATGGTTCAACCAGTGGCGGTTCTAGACCATTTCAACTGGGGGGGCCAAGCTGGGGCCAGTTGTACTGTTAGAGGGGCCAGTTACATTAGACGTTATTGTTGTCATATCGTTTTCTTCACTGCATTGCAGGCATTAGCAGGCAAAAGACCATGTTCCGCGTTGCCACTGTCTAATAACGGATGTAAAAAAAGAACGATGGCAAAAATGTGTTATGTAAAAATTATTTCATACTCCACATTTAGGGGGGCCACAAGGGGGTCCAAAATTGTTGTCTTTTATGATGATTATTTCTCTCAATATTTTCTCGTGGATATCATCGCTGTTTGGCCGGGGTAGGCCGAGTTTGGCCGGGGTAGGCCATCATTGTAAATAAGAATTTTTAAATAAGAATTTGTTCTTAACTGACTTCACTAGTTAAATAAAGGTTAAATTAAATAAATAAATAAATACAAATTGGGATTCAGCCAGCACTGCCCCCCCCCCCCCCCCCCCAGAACCGCTAGTGGGTTCAACAGCAAATTGAATAGAATTTGAAACAATCCAATGTTTGGCAGAGAGGGCAACGGAGCAGTCTTTATTGTGCTGACAAGTCAAGCCATGTCTCCCTCCTTCATCAAATAGGCGGTCAGTCATATTTCCTGGAATTGACAAAGACCGCTGGGTAACAATCGATTTGTTTAGTTGTTAAACAGTATGCATCCACTGTGGTTAATCCGTTTTTGGGGTTTTTACAGTATGTGATTTTCCACCTCATAGTGAACTTAGTTAGTGGTTGTAGTGATATGTCCTATGGGATTAGCGTATAAATGGTCCTCTTCATGTCTGAAGTAGTTAAAACAATCGCCCATCTTAATATTCTTCTAGTGATGCTTAATTGTTGCTGCCGTTTACTAGTGTTTCTGAATAGGGGGGACTGTCACCATTTCTCCTGTGTGTGGTTATACCAAGACGCTCCATATGATTTATTTATTTATTTATTTTCACAGCAGTTAGAATTGATTTTATCACCTGGAGTGAAAGACAATGGACAACACACAGGTTGCATTTGCTCTTTGTCCTGATGGAGAGGAGATTCATCTGCTGATTCTTTTGACCCACATCCCCCTTTCTTCTACCTTGACCTCTTGACCTGCCAAATAAATAGCCAAAGGCCACCCCTTCAGCCAGGCAGCCTCAAACAGACGTCCAGGACCACAATGAGGAGGAGACGAGGGGGAAGCTGCTCTTTTTAAAACGCCACGCTCAATAAAATGTCATCCAAAGACCTCGTCTCCATTGTATCCTCTAAGCCTGATTTGAATTAGAGCTGGGAGGCAAAATAAGCTACCCTCTGTCCTTATGTAAAAAATTCAATGCCGTTTCAAGATTGTGGACACCCTTAAAATGTCTCCACTGGCTTATGTGGCCACTGCCACCTTTTTCTTTAACTCTGTCCCCAATCTGGGAGAAGTAGTGCCGGAAAGAGGGAAGAGTAGTTTCCCTTGGTCTTCCATGTCTTATCACCCACACAATAAAGGGCCTTTTGTAGGAAGCATGAGACTGAGGAGAGGGCCCAGGCCTGTCTGGAGGAGGGCTGGCTGTCTGATCCGGGAGCTCCAGGCTGGTCTTGTGAGCGGCGGGCTGGCTGTCTGATCCGGGAGCTCCAGGCTGGTCTTGTGAGCGGCGGGCCGGCCTGAACTCCCCTGGACCCTCCCTGGAGGAGGAAACTGGAGATATGGGTTCGGTTCCAGACACGGATGTTCTTTTTGAGAAAGAAAGGCCCATTCAGGAGATAGAGATCTGTGCACCATGTTCCTCATTGTGTGCCTGCTGCCAGCGGTCCACACATGGCGAAGTGGTTAGAAAGACGCAGTCCTCCTTTGGTCTTCACTGAGTTTAATGAAAAACCTCTGTTCTGTCCTTGGCTCTGCCTGCAGTCTATTTTAGGGTTTCTTGGAGAGGATTTATCCTTTGTCTGAAATTAGGTCCCTATGATAACTACAGAAGAAATTAGACATTTGTGGAAAGCCAAAGGGGTCATAATGCTAAGGTCATTGGGCAGAAATGTGCTTAGATGTCAATGTAATGACCCCTCTGACTTTCCATACATGTGTAAATGTTTGTAAGTGACTCCACTATTCAGACTGTTTCCAGAATGGATGCACCATATCTCTTATGGGATGCCCAACCTGAAAGCTTGGTTTCTACTGTATCACCTGGTAGGCTGGGACATACAGACAGGAAGAAAAATATCTGTAGAAGATCCTCACTGAGTCACCACCTCTGCTGCAGGAAATGCTGAGTTAGACAGGCACCCACACATTTTTCTCTCGCTCAGATTCAGATTGCTTTATTGGCATGAAATACAATGTGTAGATATTGCCAAAGCAGTATAGCGGTACAGCATTTCAGTAAATACAGTACAATGCAATGTGATAATGAAATACAGTTCATTTCTCTCACGCACACACTTGAGAATGCACACACGCGCATACCCACACAGTCTGTGCTAGAGTCATCTTGTTCAGCAGTCGTGCATTTTGAAAGTGTAGAAGAGAAGGGGCCTTGAAAAATGAGCACGCTTAGCAAAGAGAAACATGACAAAATGCCCCCCGTTTTATCTCCTTTGTCCACTTCCTGACCCCCTGCTGTCCCCCCTCTGTCCAGTGCACACTGATGCCCTGATCCTCGGCCCCTGCTCCTCCTGTCCCATGTGGCTGCCTTACTGGCGGGTGTAGTGTGGAGCCTCCGGCCCTGACAGATATGGCTGCAATGTGGTTATGATTTTTGTATTTTTTTTGTCATGCACATTTTTGAGGGGGTTCTTTTTCGTTTTTTTGGGTTAGAATGAAATGGAGCATAGTGCAAGTCTCTGTAGGCCTAGGCAGCTCATTTATATAATGGTTGAGTCTGGAGGGGCACTAGCAGTACGCATGCAGCAATCCAAAGTTAGTCTATTGAGCTCAGGTTGGTCTGGAAATAGACTGTGCCTGCCTGACACTGTTTTGTTCAGTTCTTTTAGTCATGAGTCACTGACCCAAGTAGAGCAAGTACAGTTTTAGCCAAAGTGGACACCCATGAAGAATGGAAAAGGGCTATTCACTGTGTTTTCAAAGTCTTTTAATCATAGGCTATAATATTGCTCATTATAATGCTACATTTTAAGCATGATTCTAATTACACAATCAGTTGCGTAATCAAAATGATGGCTTGGGGATTTACATAAAATATATGCAATATATCAGGATGTGGAGGATGTCTGAAAGCAAAACACTTTATTCTCACCAACACCAGAGACATTTGTATCCATGTTTTGGTGTAAATTGTTTCCTGGCTGTATGGACATACTGAATAAATACTGTTAAGTTGCGTGTGTGAGTCCTGAGATAGACACCTGACTTGTATATCTTACTTTTTAATCAGGTCGTGTGTGTGTGTGTGTGTGTGTGTGTGTGTGTGGGGGGGGGGGGGGGGGGGGGAGGAAGCTGCTGTGATTTGTTCTGTTTAACGACGTGTCACAGGAGAGGTGATGTATGGTCACCTGGACATGTGGCGTTGGCATGAGTGGAGAGGTCTGAGGCCTCAGACACATACATGTAGACACCCGCAGTGCATAGGAGAGAGCTGACCCACAGAGAAAGGCCTAGACAGACCTGCTCTCTATAGTGGGGAGAAACAAAGGGCTGGCTCTGAAAGCTGATATCCTCCCTCCTCTCTCTCACTACCACGATGTGGGCAGATGTGTTGTGGTTCTCTACTGCTGTGGCCCAAATATTCATAAATGGCTTCTTCTCTTTATCATATCCTGCATGACTTATGATCCGGCTTACTGTTAAGCACTTTGGGGCAACTGTTGATTCTACTCAAATGCCTGGATATGTCAACGCAATAATGTGAATAGCCAAAACTAGCATTCGGTTTCACCTATAGGCCTACTGAGTAATCAAAGGAAAAAGGACGAGAAACTTAACAGTTTGAGTATTGAGACACAGGATTGAAGACCCTGAGAGAGAAGGCAAAGTCTTCTCATGCTTTATTGATTTCCAAAAATCTTTTGACTCAATTTATCAAGAGGGTCTGCTATACAAATTGATGGAAAGCTGGGATGGGGGAAACGTATAACATTATAAACACAATTCTTTCCACTGGGCCGTGGGGTGAGACAGGGATGCAGCTTAAGCCCCACCCTCTTCAACATATATATCAACGAATTGGCGAAGACACTAGAACAGTCTGCAGCACCCAGCCTCACCTTACTAGAATCTGAAGTCAAATGTCTACTGTTTGCTGATGATCTGGTGCTTCTGTCCCCAACCAAGGAGGTCCTACAGCAGCACATAGATCTTCTGCACAGTTTCTGTCAGACCTGGGCCCTGACAATAAATCTCAGTAAGACAAAAATAATAGAGCACACAAAAAAACTATACATACCTCTGCCTAAACAATCAGCGCCACAGGTAACATTCACAGCTTTGTGGAAGATCTTAGAGACAAGGCAAGAAGGGCCTTCTACGTCATCAAAAGGAAAATAAAATTCAATATACAATTTAGGATCTGGCTAAAAATACTTGAATCAGTTATAGAACCCATTGCCCTTTTATGGTTGTGAGGTCTGGGGTCTGTTCACCAACCAAGAATTCACAAAATGGGACAAACACCAAATTGAGACTCTGCATGCAGAATTCTGCAAAAATATCCTCCGTATACAACGTAAAACACCAAATAATTCACGCAGAGCAGAATTAGGCAAATACCCGCTAATTATCAAAATCCAAAAAAGAGCCGTTCAATTCTACAACCACCTAAAAGGAAGCGATTCCCAAACCTTCATAACAAAGCCATCACCTACAGAGAGATAAACCTGGAGAAGAGTCCCCTAAGCAAGCTGGTCCTAGAGCTCTGTTCACAAACAGACCCACCAGAGCCCCAGGACAGCAACACAATTAGACCCAACCAAATCATGAGAAAATAAAAAGATAATTCTTTCCAATGTGTCAAGTAATTAACAAAAAAAACTAAGCAAACTAGAATGCTTTTTGGCCCTAAACAGAGAGTACACAGTGGCAGAATACCTGACCACTGTGACTGACCCAAAATAAATGAAAGCTTTGACTATATGTACAGACTCCGTGAGCATAGCCTTGCTATTGAGAAAGGCCGCCGTAGGCAGACCTGGCTCTCAAGAGAAGACAGGCTATGTACACACTGCCCACAAAATGAGGTGGGAACTGAGCTGCACTTCCTAACCTCCTGCCAAATGTATGAACACATTAGAGACATTTCCTTCAGATCGCACAGACCCACAAAGAATTCGAAAACAAATCCAATTTTGATGAACTCTCATATCTATTGGTTGAAATACCACAGTGTGCAATCACAGCAGCAAGATGTGTGACCTGTTGCCACAAAAGGGCAACCAGTTAAGAACGCCATTGTGGAAACAACCCATATTTGTTTATTTTCCGTTTTGTACTTTAATTATTTGCACATTGTTACAACACTTTATATAGCCATAATATGACATTTTGAAATGTCTCTATTCCTTTGGAACTTTTGTGAGTGTTATGTTTACTGTTCATTTTTTATTGTTTATTTCACTTGCTTTAGCAAAGTAAACATATGTTTTCTCATGCCAATAAAGCCCATTGAATTGAGACATTTGCTTTGGGAAAGAGGGCAGGACCTGGCTGCTGAACAGCCCCTAAGGGCCAGTCACAGGAGGAGACAACAGGATGTGACCCTCTGTCACTTCCTCCATATTGCTTTCTGCTGTAATTACCTGGAAATGTGGGCTTTGAGGAGGAGTCCTCAGATCTGGCCCCAGATTAAGGCTATGGGATGGGGGGTGATCTCATTAGCCTCCCATGGCCTCTGGTTCCCTGTGGGAACAGGGTATTTCGTATTTGTACACTTTCTCATTCTCTTAGCTTTCACTACAGATGCCTGCTGAAAAATCAATACAGGCTGGGAGACTGAGGGGGGGAGTGAGACTGAGCTAGCCGCAGGCTGCAAGGTAGGGTTGGGGCCCTCCTAAAATGGTTGAAACCTGAGTGAAGGGGAAAGCGATATCATGTGGACCAAACCTATAAAGACTTGAGTCACAGTTTTGACTTTCAGGAGCAAAAATGAAAACTATACAGATTATTTATTTTTTTTACGGGAGTTAGGGCCCAGATCCTTGTTACCGAATTTGAACAAGCATAACAAAGCATTGATAGATCGATTTACCTCATGGCAAGAGTGACTGCAGTAGAGGTTTTGCTATCAGCGCCCAGTCAGGTGTAAACATGTAATTAACCTACCTCTTCCCTAAACTGCCCAACCCCTCCATTGTCAGGTACAGGATCATCCCACACCCCCGCCTCGTCTCCAAGCCCAATGTCATTCTGACATCACTCAATAGATTTGGGTATGAGGAATGTGTGAGGAAATGTTTACCCATGATGCCGCAGGGTAAAACCACAAATACAACCAATCACCATCAGCTTTCTTCAGGGGGTATCTTCGCGCCCAAATAGCGATGGCATGTCATCGCCGGTATTGTTGCCACACCGTTTTTTTTGAGGTGCCAGTTCAGTTTGGTGAGGTGGAGTTCTCCTACTTGGTATATTGTCGGTATAGACTTGTGTTGCGCCAGTCTGGGTGGGGTTGTCTGCTGAGGCTGCTGCAGCCTGAATGCGTAATGATGGGAGGGTGTGTACATCACTCTCTCCCTCTCTGCAGTGTCAGAATGCTGACGAATCCCAGCAGCCTGAGTCATTAGCAGATTGGCCTGAAAAACAGCCATTAAAAAGACGTGCATCTCTGGTCAGAAACTCCAAACTGTGTGCCTATCTGCATAATTATATCTCTCTTTAAGTTGAGATTAGGCTGTCGCTTTGAAGACGGGCTCTTGGCAAAACGTCAGTGAGCAGAGCTCTTCATGCTCCACGAGTGTCTGAGGTGTTGACCGATAATAAGTGGAATTGTGGAAGTGTTGTGCACCTACAATGGTTTTCAGCAAGAAGGAAGTGATGCAATTGAATTGGACATTGCCTGATGCGTTCAGACATCCTACGTTGCCTCATTCTCCAGCTTCGTAGCATATTTTCATTTACGTTTACTATCACCATCCAAACTGATCTTGAGTCAGTGAGGTAACAGTTCAACCCCATTGTGGAGAGTCATCCTTTGTAAGAGAGATCCTTCTCTCTGGGTTCCTGTGAGAGCATGTTGCTATTAAGGATGGGGGTTTGAAATCATTTCACTATTTCAATAGTAGCATGAATTTGTCAGATATGGGGATATTCTAAATACGTGTTTTATTTTTTTAAACGTACGTTTTTAACCTGAGCACTGCTGTGCGATGGAGAGAGGCTGGCGTTCTATTGCTGAAGCTGCGGCGGGGCCGGTTTGTATGAGAGAGAATGGTGCAGACTGAGTGAGAGAGCAAGAAGCCAACGCAACCCGACTACAGCCAAGTCTAGCTAACTTGTAGCAGCCGTAATGTTATTTATCATTCCATGTAACAGTGCCTGTCTTGACTGGAGTAGCCTAATCTAGCCAGCTATAGCTAGCTAGGCTAATTTGAGGCTACATGCTATGCTTTCTCCCCAACCCCATTCAGATAAAACCACAGCCTACCTGTTGGTTGCGTGTTGTAGCCTACTCCTCATTTCGCTAACTTTTATTTCATAATTATATTCCATGTTGCATTGCATTGGTGAACTCTCACTCACTTGCTACACATTGAGCCTCTGCCGCTTTGATTGGCCATCATAAACAACAAGCGTGAAGGCTACCGGTTGTCTACTGGTCTTTTTAAAAGTTTGTTTTATTAAATTAATAATTTGAAATGTCATGGTATATCTTGTATGTAACAATGTCACATGGGTATTTTAATGTAGAAAAACTATTTTCAGTGTTAAAATGGGACTAATTGTTTTTCTCTCGCAAAAATGAATACTCAGAATATTCAAATATCCGAACGGACGTTAGTATTCGAATACTTGTGTAATAACCGTACACAACCCTACTTGCTATGTATTGCGATATCCCGCCCTCGATCGCTGGCCCGTAAGCCCAGCCAGAGCCCGTCTTCATTCTGCTGACCGACTGTGTCTCGGGGCCTTGGCTCAGACCCACTCTCACATTCTCCTTGTGACTGACCAGCTGTCCAGATATACCTTGCTCTGCTGCCTCTACTTTGTCCTCTATCTTAGGGAGTTGTGGTCATTGGCAGTGCTTAGAAGGGAGTTCGTTTTATGGTAACAATAGCAATTTACCCATTTCCACTCTACATCCGTGCAAGCCAATGGATGCTAGCAGCAGAGAAGCTTCAGAACTGAGACTCAACACACGATTGAAATAAGAATGTACTACTGTACTAATGGCAGTACAATGTGAAGAAACTGCTTCTCCAATAAAAATCCCTGATCACACTTTTAGGCGATGTCATGGTGACGTTGGCTAGCATACTCGTGCGCAGAAACACGTCATTGGGTCAAATGGTTGTGTCGCGCTGAACTGCGCATGTGCAGGCCGTTAACCTGTTGAGGACAGACGTTCCGCTAGCGGAACCCCGTTCCGCCTGCGGAACCCCTGGCCAACAGCCAATGGCATCGCACGGAGCGAAATACAAAACCAACGAAAATACCACAATTCAATTTTCTCAAACAATCAACTATTTTACACCATTTTAAAGATAAGACTCTGGTTAATCTAACGACATTGTCCAATTTCAAAAAGGCTTTACAGCGAAAGCAAAACATTAGATTATGTTAGGAGAGTACATAGACACAAATAATCACACAGCCATTTTCCAAGCAAGCATATATGTCACATAAACCCAAACCACAGCTAAATGCAGCACTAACCTTTTGATGATCTTCATCAGATGACACTCCTAGGACATTGTTATACATGCATGTTTTGTTCAATCAAGTTCATATTTATATCAAAAAACAGCTTTTTACATTAGCATGTGATGTTCAGAACTAGCATACCCACCGAAAACTTCCGGTGAATTTACTAAATTACTCATGATAAACGTTGACAAAATACATAATTATTTTAAGAATTATAGATACAGATCTCCTTTATGCAATCGCTATGTCCGATTTTAAAATAGCTTTTCGGCGAAAGCACATTTTGCAATATTCTGAGTACATAGCTCGGCCATCACGGCTAGCTATTTTGACATCCGCCAACTTCGCGGTCACCTAAACTCAGAATTACTATTAGAAAAATTTGATTACCTTTGCTGTTCTTCGTCAGAATGCACTCCCAGGACTTCTACTTCAACAACAAATGTTGTTTTGGTTCCAAATAATCCATAGTTATATCCAAATACCTCCGTTTTGTTAGTGCGTTCAGGTCACTATCCGAAGGGTAACGCGCGAGCGCATTTTGTGACCAAAAAATTCTAAATATTCCATTACCGTACTTAGAAGCATGTCAAACGCTGTTTAAAATCAATTTTTATGCTATTTTTCTCGTAAAATAGCGATAATATTCCAAACGGGCAACATTCAAAGACTGAAAGAAAAACATGGCGAGTTCTCGTGACCGCGCATCTCCAGTCTCACTGTCCCCAGGCTGACCACTTACAAACTCTGCTCCTATACTTTGCCCAGAGACAGCAGACACCCCATTACACTTTCTGGCGGCTTTAGAGCACAGATGCTGTAATGTCGATAGAGATGCAACAGAAGGACAACAAATTGTCAGACAGGGCAATTCCTGTATGGAATCTTCTCAGGTTTTGGCCTGCCATTTGAGTTCTGTTATACTCACAGACACTACGTTTTAGAAACTTTAGAGTGTTTCCTATCCAAATCTACTAATAATATGCATATTCTCGTTTCTGGGCAGGAGTAGTAACCAGATTAAATCGGGTACGTTTTTTATCCGGCCGTGAAAATACTGCCCCCTATCCCAAAGAAGTTAAATGAAAGGCTCTCCTTCGATATATTGGTTGTTTTTGACAAAAAATGTAAATGTGTCAGTTTGTCACTTTCACAAGACATTGGCTCAAATCTAGGTTTACCTTTAACAACTAAGGACACATTTTTCACTTCTCCCATTGGCTTTCCAAACCCCAAACCCCAGTCTGGTCTGTCGAGTGCTTTGCGACGAGTTCCCGGAAGTACCGCGATTCTGGGTTGACTTGTCAATTCTCCCTGTGGGAATTACAGGAAGGAATGGAACTGTTGGTCTCTCGGTTTTCTGACTTGTCTGGCGCTAGCACACATTGGCTTGCACGGATATAGCACGATGATGAACGTTGCTATTACACATAGCACAAAGGAATACCCGAGGAACGCAGACATGAGATTGGTGTGAGACTCATTGTGTAAGGGTGGCATCCTAAGGTATTTCTGTGGTGAAATGGGTCCTGGCTGCCGACACTCTCCTCCAAGCCTCTGAATAGAGATGCTGCTGCTTCACGTTCTTTGCAGTCAAGATGTTTACACGGGGCTAAAGCATCCATCTACAAGTGGATTATCTCAGCTGTCACAACTCCAGGCACGAGGCGGGAAAAGATGGCTGCTCTTGCTCAGAAGAGCTCACTGGCTGTTAAGACTGTCAAGAGAACCGTCTTCAAGCAGTTCAAACGTCGGAGGGCTGTCTGGCTGCAGTGAAGATGCTCTCGGCTGTTGACATTGATGTTTTTGCCCACTTGCCTGTGGCTGGTGTTTTTCCTGGGGATGGTTGGGGATAGATGAACTGAGCAGGGTGATGGGCACATTGAGAGCATGAGGATCTCTTTCTGCCAGTAAATGTGTTTATCGGCTGCCTGTCTAGTTGCAGACCATTAGTAACTCTGTCTGATGTTCTCTAAACAGTTTTATGTTACAGCCTATGATATGGAGTTATTACCTTTTATAGTGCACTCCAGCGATTAAACGTTTTAAACAATGTGGTTATCAGGGTCATTTCTTTCATACTCAAGTGCTCACCACCATCGAGCTGAAGGCCTAAGAGCGTGCCCTGTTTAGTCTTAATACCGTAACTTACTTATACCTATATTTCAATATATAGGCTACTGAATCAATCAATCATTTGTTCATGACATCACACGGCATAGGAGACATTCATGCTTTGAAATGCAATCATTTAAGTTTTAAACAAAAATAACAAAGTGAGCTTTGAATAACTAGCTTAAACAATAAATAAACCGCAATTCACAAACCATGTAACTATTTTATTTTATTTATTTATTTATTTATATATAAAACACACTACCGTTCAAAAGTTTTGGGTCACTTAGAAATGTCCTTGTTTTTTAAAGGGAACCCTCTTTTTTTTTTGTCAATTAAAATAACATCAAATTGATCAGAAATACAGTGTAGGCATTGTTAATGTTGTAAATGACTATTGTAGCTGGGAAAGGCAGATTATTTTCATGTAATATCTACATAGGCGTACAGAGGCCCATTCTCAGCAACCGTCACTCCTGTGTTCCAATGGCACATTGTGGAACCTAATCTAAGTTTTATCTTTTTTTTTTACTTCTTTATACTAGTTGAGTATCTGGAGCATCAGCATTTGTGGGTTCGATTACAGGCTCAAAATGGCCAGAAACAAAGACCTTTCTTCTGAAACTCATTAGTGTGTTCTTATTCCATGTGAGAAATTGCTAAGAAACTGAAGATCTCGTACAAATCTGTGTACTAATCCTTTTACAGAACAGCGCACACTGGCTCTAACCAGAATAGAAAGAGTGGGAGGCCCCGGTGCACAACTGAGCAAGAGGACAAGTACATTAGTGTCTAGTTTGAGAAACAGATGCCTCACAACGCCTCATTAAATAGTACCCACAAAACACCAGTCTTAACGTCAACAGTGAAGAGGCGTCTCAGGGATGCTGCTATTCTAGGTGGAGTTCCTCTGTCCAATGTCTGTGTTTTTAATCTTTTCTTTTTATTGGCCAGTCTGAGATATGGCTTTTTCTTTGCAACTCTGCCTAGAAGGCCAGCATCCCGGAGTCGCTTCTTCACTGTTGACATTGAGACTGGTGTTATGCTCCAGTTTTGCGGGTACTATTTAATGAACATGCCAGTTGAGGACTTGTGAGGTGTCTGTTTCTCAAACTAGACACTAATGTACTTGCCAGTGTGCGCTGTTCTGTGAAGGGAGTAGTACACAGCATTGTACAAGATCTTCAGTTTCTTGGCAATTTCTCGCATGGAATAGCCTTCATTTCTCAGAACAAGAATAGACTGACGAGTAGAAAGTTCTTTGTTTCAGGCCATTTTGAGCCTGTAATCGAACCCACAAATGCTGATGTTCCAGATACTCAACTAGTCTAAAGAAAGCCAGTTTTATTGCTTCTTTAATCAGAACAACAGTATTCAGCTGTGCTAACATAATTGTAAAAGGGTTTTCTAATGATCAATTAGCCTTTTAAAATGATACATTTGGATTAGCTAACACAATGTGCTGTTGGAACACAGGAGTGATGGTTGCTGATAATGGGCCTATGTAGATATTCCATAAATCTGCCGTTCCCAGCTACACTAAACATTAACAATGTCTACACTGTATTTCTGATCAATTTTATGTTATTTTAATGGGCAAAAAAATTTGCTCGCTTCCAAAAACAAGGACATTCCTAAGTGACCCCAAACTTTTGAACGGTAGTGTGTATATATAATTTTTTCCAGTCAGGAACAAGAAACTAAATGGCTGAAATTATGTTGCAGCGTCAGCATGGACAGCGCAATAAACACTTGCTGTGCTCTGGTGCCTTTTCATTGCAGTAGGGAGGAGAGCGAGACAAGGTGTGCCAGTCACACAGGCACTCGCTGTCTTTTTTTTTTAACGCAGTGTGACCATCGGACTCTTTCTTGAGTCATATGTGTGTCTTAATTATTTAATCAAACAGTGTGCTTAAAGCATCAGACAAGCTCAGTGTAGTTGATTTTATTCAAACACATGGGGTTCGTCTGTCTATATGGAAAGTAAGTTTAAACATTTCGACCAGTCCATTGGTCAAAAGAACAGGATGACTCTCGGTCGACCAAGATTTTGTTTTTTAGTTGGGGACAGTCCTAATGTGCTGGCTCCATACATGTTTCTGTGAACACATACACATATAGTTACTGTTCTATTGCCAAAAGCAGTTTGGGATAGGTGGTATCTGACACACAAACATATACTATGTTGAAGTTTGAACAAGTCAGACTAAACCTACCTAATTCTGTTCTCCCCATCGACGACCGTTGATGAGCAGGCAAGAGGTGAGGCTGGTGGGGAGGTCTTTGCCAGAGTCCCCTTGATGAGCGTAGCAGTGTAGATCAGCTCCTGGCCCCTCATCAAAGATACTGGTGTGCGCACAGGCAGACACGCACGAAGCAATGAAGTGGCTTACCTTCTGTATTTGTACAAATGATGAGCCTGTTAAAGCTGTTGCCGCTGACAGGTGTAGG
Source organism: Salmo salar (assembly GCF_965601325.2). Taxonomy (NCBI): domain Eukaryota; kingdom Metazoa; phylum Chordata; class Actinopteri; order Salmoniformes; family Salmonidae; genus Salmo; species Salmo salar. The sequence goes on along the minus strand of NC_138306.1, from coordinate 17,294,168 downwards.
TTGCTGGTCAGATACTTTCCAGTATGTGACTAACTATTCCATTCATTGGAATGCTCATAGCAAGGGCATGTCTGCATAATGCTGATGAGGGCCCTCTTGCTGGTCTTCTCTATGCCCAGTTTGAAGCCGAACATGCAGCATCTTGAGCAACTGCAGCAGGCAATCTTATGAGCTGGTGTTGACTGATATAGACAGCCAATTGCACTTCACTTGGTAATTTGCGCTTCACAACTAAAGTAATTAGTAGGAAACAACTTTGCCATATTAGGTTGTCGTCAAATGTATTTAGAGAGATGGCAGTGTTGCCATTTACTGTTACTAGCAAAGTTTGTCAAAAATAGCAAGCAATGCTAATGTTAGCTAGCTAAAATACGGTGGTCCCCTCAATCTTAATTAGATGGCTAAAGTTATACTGCATCTAAAGTCAATCTGGTGACATCACAATCAGGACAAAAGGTTTTCCTACTAATTATTTGCTTTCTTTTTAAATGTTCGTGTTTCCAAGCCAAATCCACATTGTATTGAGGTATTCTAATGATAACTAGCCAGCTAGTTGGTAGCTACAGTATCTAGTGAACGTCAGCTATGCTAGCGACGATAATTATCAAAATATGCATAACCAACAGTCTATGGTCTAGCTACCGGTATACTCGCAACCACTGGGTACCAATGAACTCCAACCACCTATTCCGCATGATAGGGTCCTTCAGCTGGGCATGCAAACCATAGTTGTTGGCGGTCAGCCTGCTGGAAGCATGCATTGCATGGTCAATCCGTAAAGGTCTTTTCAGTCTCAAACGGCTGTGCTCCTTTGAATGCGTCGGGGGCGTTGACACAACAGAGCCCCATTCAATGATAGGCAGTGAAGTGGGCGTAGGGGCTTGGCAAAGGAGGCATGATTTGTTGACATAATTGTAATCCCAACCTTCATTTCCTCATTGTGACACACTAAGGTTTCAATATCTGTTTGTAGATTAAATAGATGAATCCAATGGTACAAAACAGAATTCTATAGCTCAATCACACACTGTCTTTAAAAGGGGATAGAAGTCCAAAACTCACCGGTGATATGGTGGGACTCATTGGCTTAATATATCCTATACATTCTCAGCATGCGTGGACACATGGGCACAGTGTGTTACCTAGTGTGGCTAATGTGAAAATAATTTCAGAAGAAATCAATACTGCCACTGTTTAGACACAGGGATTTGTAAAATTATTCTTAGACAAGAGCCAAGTATTCATACCCCTTGACTTATTTCACATTTTGTTACAACCTGAATTCAAAATTGATTTTGTTTGTTTTTTAGAAATGTTTGCAAATGTATTAAATGAAATACAGAAATATCTCGGGTTACATAACTATTTACACCCCAGAGTGTAGGAGCACCTTTGGTGGCGATTTAAAGCTTTGAGTTGTCTTGGGTATGTCTGTATCAGCTTTGCAAATTTAGGGATACACATATTTAGCAAATGTTATTGCGGGTGTTGAGAAATGTGTTCCTAGCTCCAATAGTTGAGTAATAACTAACAATACACACATCTCAAAGTAAAATAATGGAATTGGGAAATATTAGGATGAGCAATGTTGGAGTATAAATGTATACAGTCCTTGCGCTTGCTGGACTTTCTTGGGCGCCCTGAAGCCTTCTTCACAACAATTGAACCGCTCTCCTTGAAGTTCTTGATGATCCGATAAATGGTTGATTTAGGTGCAATCTTACTGGCAGCAATATCCTTGCCTGTGAAGCCCTTTTGTGCAAAGCAATGATGACGGCACGTGTTTCCTTGCAGGCAACCATGGTTGACAGAGGAAGAACAATGATTCCAAGCACCACCCTCCCTTTGAAGCTTCCAGTCTGTTATTCGAACCCAATCAGCATGACAGAGTGATCTCCAGCCTTGTCCTTGTCAACACTCACACCTGTGTTAACGAGTGAATCACTGACATGATGTCAGCTGGTCCTTTTGTGGTAGGGCTGAAATGCAGGTGGAAATGTTGTTTGGGGGATTCAGTTCATTTGCATGGCAAAGAGGGACTTTGCAATTAATTGCAATTCATCTGATCACTCTTCATAACATTCTGGAGTATATGCAAATTGCCATCATACAAACTGAGGCAGCAGACTTTGTGAAAATTAATATTTGTGTCATTCTCAAAACTTTTGGCAACGACTGTATATATGTGTGTGTTTTTTCCAAATTATGTCCAGTCAATTACATTTACCACAGGTGGACTCAATGTGAACAGGATGCACCTGAGCTCAATTTTGAGTCTCATAGCAAAGGGTCTGAATACTTGTAAATGTAAATAAGGTATTTGTGTTTTATTTTTAATAAATATGGTAAGTTCTAAAAATCTGTTTTCACTTTGTCATTATGGGGTATTGTGTGTAGATTGATGAGGAAACAATTAACTTAATCCATGTTAGAATAAGGTTGTATTGAAACAAAATGTGGAAGAAGTCAAGGGGTCCAGGATACTTTCCGAATGCACTGATACATATGAAATGGGTAAAACAGTATGTAAACATTATTAAAGTGACCAGTGTTTCATGTCTATTTACATAGGGTACCAGTCTCTAAGGTGCAGGGTTGAATAACGGGGTGGTAGCCGGCTAGTGACTGACTAAATTCAGGGCAGGGTACTGGGTAGAGGCCGGCTAGTGATGGCTATTTAACAGTCTGATGGCCTTGAGATAGAAGCTGTTTTTCACTCTCTTGGTCCCAGTTTTGATGCACATTTACTGACCTCGCCTTCTGGATGATAGTGGGGTGAACAGAACGTGGCTTGGGTGGCTGAGGTCCTTGATGATCTTTTGTCCTTCCTGTATCACAGGGTGCTGTAAATGTCCTGGAGGGTAGGCAGTGTGCCCCCGGGATGCGTTGGGCAGACTGTACCACCCTCTGTAGAGCCCTGCGGTTGCCGTTCCAGATGCAGCCCGACAGGATGATCTCAATGGTGCAGCTTTAAGAGTTTGTGAGGATTTCCTCGCCCTGAGCTCATCCTGCGTTGCTTTAGTTGTATGCTTGAGGTCATTGTCCTGTTGGAATGTAAATCTTCGTCCCTGTCTAAGGTCGTTTACACAGGTTCTCTTCAAGGATTTGCCTGAATTTGGCTCTATTCCTAGTTCCCTCTATCCTTACCAGTCTCCCAGTCCCCGCTACTGAAAAGCATCCCATATCATTATCCTGCCACCTCTAGGGCTGTTGCTGTGACCGTATTACTGCCACAACGGCAGTCATGTGTCATGACGCCAGTCAAATTCCACGTGACCGTTGAGTCATGGTAATCTCCTCTTATGCACTCTGGACATGCGTTGGTAGTACCTAACTCGCTAACTACCATCGGGTCGCTAATGTTCTGGTACTTCGCGCTCTATTGTCCTTCTAACCATTCTGGTATCTAACCACTCTGACATCAATGCAAATGCAATTGAAAATCACATCAAACACTTTATCAAAACAAACTCCCCTCACTGTGATCAATCAATTTGAAGAAAGAACGGCTTGAACTTGAGTGGAAAACATGGTCGTTGGGGATGTTGTTTCAAAGCCAAACACAATGAAATGGACAACGCTTTCTAAGGTGATGATTTGATTAATTCGAAACACCCATACAGCATATTTGATGTTATTAGAGCTTATGCATGCACATTGGCCTATATTTGAGCCCGAACCCCCACCCCCCCCACACAAATTAAAATAATGATTGTGCCATTAGACTATGTATTTTATAATAGCCTGCTGCATATATTACGCAAGGCAGAAAAACATTTACATTTTATTTTTTTAAAGATGTCTTTGGTACATAATTGGTCTAGCCTATACTCCAAAATTAAACATTCTAGTAATAGCCTTTGAGTTTGGACTGTATTATTATGCATACTGGATGCACTGGTAACCTTATACTACGCTACAAACTTTCTATCCATGAGTCTGGGAGAGAACATATAGGTGATGCTGTTGGTTCATTGATTGTGCAGGGAAGCTTACAGATCCTACAATTATAGTGAGTTTGTATTTGATGTTGAATAGCCTAGTAATTGTGCATTTTTTATATTTTCATAATTAATAGGCTGACACATTAACTACAGAATATCTCTCCACTGCATTTCTATCTCCTCAGCGCTCTCCTTCATTCCATTCTCAAGCGTGCAGAGACGGGCTTTCAACAGTTTAATTTAAATATGTTTTGTTGTGAAAACATTTTACTATCGATGTTCCCGAACAGATTTCACTTGGTTTCCCAAATTAAGCTCTGGGTAGCTGCAATAACAGGGTTGGAGAGCCCATGACATACATAGTTTGGGTGGATTATCACCTGTCACGCAGCAAGAGGCTGCATGCTCCTCAGTGATTGACACGTGAAATAAGTGTGTTCTTATAAGCCAAGACATTTCTATATGCAATCCTGTGTGAAAGCAGAGTTTTGATGGTTGCCACTCAAAAGAGGAGCTTCTACTATGTTTATTTCTCAGCTGCTTATTTGAAGCACATGCTCTGCTATAATACCAGAGTAGCCTACCCTAACATCATCCTCTATACACTTCCTGATGAACCAGAGTACCCTACCCTAACAACATCCTCTATACACTTCCTGATGAACCAGAGTAGCCTACCCCACATTATATATTTTTTTCCCCCTGCCACTGTTCTTAGTAAAGACAAGATTACATTGAGAATAGTCTGGTGGGGTGAAAATATGATCACTTGATGAGAGAGCAGCGTGTGGAGCCTGAGGCAAGGAACAGAGAGCAAGCTTTTTTATTTTTGACTTTCTCAAATCATCAATAGCCTAGTCGCATCATTCAGCCCATATATGTTTTGATTTCTAAGTCATTCTAAGATTTGTATCATTCACAACTAAAGTTGCCAAATAACTCTAAATCTAGCATATAAGACCTGTTTCAAATGATCACTTTTATGCTCAACATAGCCACTTCATATGCGCACTCGCTCCGGAATGTGAAAAATATCCTTTCTATTTTATGCAAATATATTTTTCTTACTATAAAATAATGGCACGGGACTTGTAGCATATCTTGTCTGCTAAATGAACTAGCCTGCAACCTATGGCATGGCAAATGGCCAGATAACATACAGTAGGCCAACTCATGTTCTGTTCTTCTGAAATACATTTTATTCATGTCATAATGTTTCTTTAGACCTGCCTAAAGTAAATCATGGATTTATTGTGATGGTGTATTTTAAATGGATTTATTCAAATGTCATGATTCACGGTTGGTATGGTGTTAGACGGGTGATGAGCTGTGCCTGGTTTTCTCCAGACATAGCGCTATGCATTCAGGCCAAAGAGTTACAATTTTGTCTCATCAGACCACAGAATCTTTTGCCTTATGCTCGGTCTTTCACATGCCTTTTTGCAAACTCCAGGCGTGCTGTCGTGCCTTTTTCTCAGGAGTGGCTTCCATCTGGCTACTCTCCCATAAGGCCCAGATTGGTGAAGTGCTGTAGATACTGTTGTCCTTCTGGCAGGTTCTCCCATCGCAGCCAAGGAACTCTGTAGTTCTGTCCAAGTGGTCATTGGGTTCATGCGCAAGGTCCTTCTTGCCTGGTTGCTCAGTTTGGTCACAGCCAGCTCTAGGCAGTCTGGGTAGTTCCATATGTTTTCCATTTCCTAATAATAGAGCCCACTGTGCTCTTGGAAACTTTCAACACTCTGGAAATTGTTTTATACACTTCCCCAGATATATTCTTCATCACAATTCTATCTCGGACATGTACGGACAGTTCCTTGGACTTCATGTGGGATCTTTTATATAGACAGGCGTGTTTCTTTCTAAATCATGTCCAAACAGTTGAATTGGCCACAGGTGGACTCCAATCAAGTTGTAGTGACATCTGAAGGATGATCAGGAAATTGGATGCACCTGAGCTCAATTTGGAGTGTCATAGCAAAGTGGTGTGAATACTTATGTAAATGAGATTTCTGTATTTCATTTTCAATACATTTGCAAAACAATCTAACCAGTTTTCAATTTGTCATCATGGTGTATTATGTGTAGATTGGGGGACATTTTTTATTTATTTAATCCATTTTGAATTCAGGCTGTAACACAACAAAATGTGGAATAAGTTAAGGGCTATGAATACTTTCTGGAGGCACTATATGTCCATGTGTGCGTGCCTGATTGTGTGTTTGAAAGAGAGAACGTGTGTGTGTGTGTGAGGGGCAGCGTGTCTTTTTTTCTTTCTAAGCGTGTGAGTGCATGTGAGCGATGACTGTCCAGCTGTGCTTTGACTCTGTCCACCAGCCAGCTGCTTCTTGAAGATACGGTTATCCCCTAATCTGAGCTGTTTCTCAAAAGAAGCCCCTTTTCCCGTTTTGAAAACTCAAGATAAAAACAGAACCTGGATAAACATTGGACAGTCCTCTTCGCTGTCTGTTCCTTTTTTTATTTTCTGTTGTGATTCAAAGGATAGCTTTGTTTCTAATTGTATAGATGGGGTTTGGGGATGTGGTGTGGGGGGTAATGCTGTGCAAAGACCTTGATTTTGAAGTGGGAGACTGTAACGAGAGGAGGATAGGGAAGATACCCCTGATTTCTGGCCAGGATAAGTGAAAGCGAGAGAAAGGCTTTTGTGTACGGTCCAGAAAGGAGATCATTGTTCATGGACCTTGCCATCAACATGCACACACTTTTTGTTACTTTCCATACCATCCACTTCACCTGATGCCTATACAATGAAAAGGGTATTGTGGTGTGTTAAACCCAGATTGCACACAACCCCTAGAGGTGTACACATACATGATCACCTCACCTCACTGTCTCTCCAACTATTCTCTCTCACTTACCTCCTTCATAGCTCCAGGTCAAAAGTATTAGTCCATATAAAAGAGATGGGGAAATAGGAGGCCCCATCTGGACTCCCAACCATCCCGTGTCCTGGTCTAGGCTTTCATGGTGGTTACCCTGTTATTACTCTGAACCAGCCCCCCCCCCTCCCAGGTTTGCAGCGCATGTCAGTGCCTCTGGAGCTACAGGCTGGGTCTTGAATGGAAGTGCTGTTCCTCTCTGGTTACCCTCCCTCCAACCGGCTCAACTCTATCAAAGGCGGGCTAAACCACACATTCTGCGAGGTGCCGTCTTTTGTGGTCGATCGAGGAAGAGGGAGGGAGGGGCGGAGAGAAGGACGGAAGGGCGGTCAGGAATGGAGAAAGAACACATGAGTGGAAGAAGATGTTTTTCTTTTGCTGTTTAGAGGATACGGTCATACAAATCACTAAGTAATGGGTAATGTTTCCCATGTGGCATTTTCGGCCGGTTTCAAGTCATATTTGCGCTCATCTGACATTTACCTCAATGCACTCCTCAGCTCTCTGCAGTTTGAGGTCTGTAGTCTCTCGGGTCGGTCTCTCTGGCAGCAGACATGCTGTCTGATTGTGTGTTCTCTTTCCCGAGGAGATGTCATACACCAGTCAGCTGCATGGCGGAGAGACTAGAGGATGATTAGAGAGGGGATCATCTGGGGAAATCTCTGCCTGCTGTCCACAATAAGAGCACAAGAAATGTGGTCTTCTGCGGTTGGGTTTGACATGGTGAAATGTGCTTTACTTGAGGGTCCGTACACACTGCTCTTGGTAAAAAAGAAAAAATATGCCAGAAAGGAAGTAATTGGTTCTAGTTGACAGTTCTAGTCATGTGTGTACGGACCGTTATGCTGCAGAGTTCTTATGCAACTTTGAAAAGTGGACTAAGCCTCTTACCTTAGTCAATAAATAGGCGTGTGCAATTTAACATGATCCTTGCCAACTAAGACTTATAGTATGTTTTTAGCACTAGCAGACATGGTGTCAATCATACGGCCTGAGGGTATTACCGTATTACATCATGGACTTAGCGATTTACCACCCTGACAGTACTTCATGCTGCTACGCACCGACTCGGGTAATAATGTTAGAGGTGAAGTCACACCACCTTGCGTTACCATGGCGACGGGTAGTCAGGCTATAAGCACTTCAAAAGGTGTCTGAGTCTGTTGGGTTTCTGGCACAGGGGAGAATGCTTTCTTCATTCAACGCCTGCATAGGAGAATATCTGTCATCTGATGGTATTGAGATTCATTAAGGGAGATAATGGAATTTTGGACCTAACAGCCCTTAGGGTCATGTGGAGAAAGTCTATTGAGACAGAAAAAGAGAGAGACAGTATTGAGACTTTTGTCTAGAGCAGGGGTTCTCAACCTTTTTCCATTCCATTCTGAGGCCCACTGAAACGCTTTAATAAAATCTTCATTATAATTATAAAATGTGTGTTCAATACACTCCAAATAGGAAATCATCCATTGTTTTTAATGCTTGTCAAATATTACATGTGAGATATTTTGGGCTTGCTGCTGTTATTTTTAACTTGGTTTTATCCCAGCGTTTTCAGAGACCCCCTGACAGCTCTCTAATCCCCCACCCCCAGGGGTCTTAGGCCCCCTGGTTAAGAATCAACTGGTCTAGAGGACAAGTCATGATTTTGAAGATCAAGCCATTGATTCGTGTATACCGCTTAGAGCAGTTTTCCTTGAAAACATACATTTAATTACTACATTAAAGTGCTTTGAAGAGCACAGCCGCTTTCATCATCTTTTGATATTTTCTCAAAGTTATAATAACGGGATTAAGAACATGAACTCGCTGTTATTGTTTCTATGAGAAAGTTGGGAGAGAGAATCAACCTAAGCCTCCTTTGCATCCTCACCCCCTACTGCCCTCTAATCTGTCCAAAATGATTAAGGAAGCCATACACATTGTATTTAGGGTCTAACTGTAGCCTCTCTGAACAGTCTGAAGGGACACATTCAGCCAGTCTGTTTATGGTGATGGAGTATGCAAAAAGAGGAGACCTATAGCAGAGAGGGGCCTGTGGACTCTCTCTGGTCCTGTGCCAGAACTCTTTAGCTAGCTGCTAATGCTATATATGTTAGCAAGCACTTAGCACGGTCTCTCCCCTCTCCTCCATGGTCTCGCTTCAGTTTGCCTTTTAGTAATATTATATTACCCTACTCCACCAGCCCCGGTGAGGACCCGTCTCTAAGTGATTATTGAAGGGCTAGGCCGTGATATGTTTCCTAGGGACCATTAACTAGTCGTTTCAAAGGAAATGGGGTCATGGCTGAACTGAACTCCACTTACTCAGACATTCTGCCAGAAAGGTCACTGGATAGTCAGGACTTCATTTTTGGGGGTCAGGCTGGATTTATTAGAGGGTTAGAGCTATAGGGCCCCCTCATTTCAATTTGATTCCCATTTTAGTACATTTACCACCCAGCCTGTATTCAAGAGCATGTTGTGTCTCAACTGATGGCTGGCACAACACAAAACCTCAGATAATGTAAGGTAGGGTCTAAGCTACAACATGAAAACGTGCTTTTAGATAGTTGACGTTAAAGGTTAAAACATTACAATTGTTGTGATTTATTCTTTTTTTGTATTTTAAGAAATGATCAAATAGTTTGACAACACTGTTTGTAAGCTTGAAACTCAACCGTTTATCCTTTCCAGTGATGAAGACATGGATGTCTCATGGTATGGTGGGTAAGCAAAATGGGTCAACTTTGAGAACCTTTTATTTTTATTTAACCTTTATTTAACTAGGCCAGTCAGTTAAGAACAAATTCTTACTTACAATGACGGCCTACCAAAAGGCAAAAGACCTCCTGCGGGGACAGGGGCTAAGATAAAAAAATATATAAAACATAACATATAAATATAGGACAAAACACACATCACGACAAGAGACAACACTACATAAAGAGAGAACTAAGACAACACAGCAAGGCAGCAACACATGACAACACAGTATGGTAGCAACACAACATGGTAGCAGCACAAAACATGGTACAAACATTATTGGGCACAGACAACAGCACAAAGGCAAGAAGGTAGAAACAACAATACATCATGCAAAGCAGCCACAACTGTCAGTAAGAGTGTCCATGATTGAGTTTTTGACTGAAGAGATGGAGATAAAACTGTCCAGTTTGAGTTTTTTGCAGCTCGTTCCAGTCGCTAGCTGCAGCGAACTGAAAAGACGAGCGACCCAGGGATGTGTGTGCTTTGGGGACCTTTAATAGAATGTGACTGGCAGAACGGGTGTCGTATATGGAGGATGAGGGCTGCAGTAGATATCTCAGATGGGGGGAGTGAGGCCTAAGAGGGTTTTTATAAATAAGCATCAATAAGCACCATCTTGTGATGGGTATACAGAGATGACCAGTTTACAGAAGAGTACAGAGTGCAGTGATGTGTCCTATAAGGAGCATTGGTGGCAAATCTGATGGCGGAATGGTAAAGAACATCTAGCCGCTCGAGAGCACCCTTACCTGCTGATCTATAAATTACGTCTCCGTAATCTAGCATGGGTAGGATGGTCATCTGAATCAGGGTTAGTTTTGGCAGCTGTGGTGAAAGAGGAGCGATTACGATAGAGGAAACCAAGTCTAGATTGAACTTTAGCCTGCAGCGTTGATATGTGCTGAGAGAAGGACAGTGTAACGTCTAGCCATACTCCCAAGTACTTGTATGAGGTGACTACCTCTAAACCCTCAGAGGTAGTAATCACACCGGAGGGGAGAGGGGCATTCTTCTTACCAAACCACATTACCTTTGTTTTGGAGGCGTTCAGAACAACGTTAAGGGCAGAGAAAGCTTGTTGGATACTAAGAAAGCTTTGTTGTAGAGCGTTTAACACAAAATCCGGGGAGGGGCCAGCTGAGTATAAGACTGTATCATCTGCATATAAATGGATGAGACAGCTTCCTACTGCCTGAGCTATGTTGTTGATGTAAATTGAGAAGAGCGTGGGGCCTAGGATTGAGCCTTGGGGTACTCCCTTGGTGACCGACAGTGGCTGAGACAGCAGATGTTATGACTTTATGCACTCTTTGAGAGAGGTAGTTTGCAAACCAGGTCAAAGACCCCTCAGAGACACCAATACTCCTTAGCTGGCCCACAAGAATGGAATTGTCTACCGTATAAAAAGCTTTGGCCAAGTCAATACAAATAGCAGCACAACATTGCTTAGAATCAAGGGCAATGGTGACATCATTGAGGACCTTTTAAGGTTGCAATGACACATCCATAATCTGAGTGGAAACCAGATTGCATACCAGAGAGAATACTATAGACATCAAGAATTCCAGTCAGTTGATTATTGACACATTTTTGTCTTGGCATTCAAGTCTAAAAAGTTACTTTCTGACCACTTCTTCCATGGGCAAACATGTATGGAAAGTTTTTTGTTTAAATCCAAAGGTCATTCATTTCAAATGGATTGACTCAGGCGCAGAGGCTCTGTCAGGGGCAGCTGACAAGGCCTTACCAGACTGGAGCAGACAGAGACCAGGCTGTGCAGTGGAGGGAGACAGTGTGAGCATTGAGGAACAGGGGTAAGGAACAGGGGTGAGGAGGACTGTCAAACTTACTTTCCCCTGTGATGTGTCGGAAGAATGGTCTGAATCTGGTTTGCATTGCTAGGCATGACTCCTCACACACAGGTCATGGTCTTGTATCTTTGCCCTCTGAACTCTAGGCCTATTCTCTTGCCTGTGAGTATGTGCATATGCATTGGCTTTGGACTAGACACCTCATTGTGTGGCCCCTCTCCTCTCAAGGCTGCATGCTTTGTCCCAGGGTGCCCTCAGGCAAAGGGCTCAGAAGTAATACTGCCAATTCCCCTCAAATGCTCATCCCCCTGGGCATTACAACAATCCATGAATGTGATTCACCTATTCATTTTGTCGGTCCTTATTTCAGTTGAAGATTGACATGCCTTTACTTTCAAAACGAGTGTTCACTTCACTGGAAGCAGAACTATTAATATGGAATTTGCATATGGGCCATACTTTTAAGTTGTTTTTGGGAACCCCCCATGTAATTAGTCTTTGTGGCTTTAGCACCACAGGATCTCTCAACCTCAGGACTTTCTCAAGCAATCCATCCAACGTTTAAGAACTGGGGCCTGCCTGGACAGGCCTACTCCAGGGTTAGCTCACTGTGTGATGGAGCAGGTGGTCTGACCTGTGTGGTGGCTGATATACGATCCTCAGCCCCCTCCATCGCTCTTCCATCACTGGTATTACCAAACAAAAGTACAAAGCCAACACAGATGCTAGTCTCACAAGTGTCATTTTTCAGAGCCCTGGGAGAAAATTGGCGGTAGATCTGAAGTGCAGAGTTGATGCCATTTTCCAAATGGGAGTGTATACGATGGGACGGCCCTATTCCACACAAAACCGTAGCCTGAATACCTGTTTTTGAGTTTCCAAAGCAAAGGAGTACTCTCTCCACTCCTGTCCCCTCAGGGCAGACAGACACAGCAGCTAGGCAGGGACTGGAGATAAATGATGAGGGGGAGGTTGAAGGAGTGAAGCAGAGGGTTGAGGATGTAGGGGAAAGGCATAGAGGATGATAAGACAGAGAATGGCCATTGACTCTCAACTTTTTTCTCCATCTTACGTCCCTGCTCCTGTGGGTGGCTGTACATGCTGGATTTGTAGCCCCCCACCACCACACACACACACACTGCCGGCCAAGGAGCCAAAGCGCAGCACCAAAGGCATCCAGAGCAAACAGGACTGCTGCTGGATATTACATAGCAGCTGAGTAAATATCATTTCCTTCTAAAGTGTGCTCACATTAATCTCCTAGAACCCCGCTCTTCTATTTGGGTTGGAGCTGAATGAGGATCCTCGCAGGCCACCATAATGATGCCCGTGGTGATTGATGCCTCCCCCGCCTGCTCTGCCGGTATTCACTCTTGTTGAAGCGTCGCCTTGGCGACCGTCACCATCGGCTATTGTGCCCGCTTGGCATAGATGACCTAATGCTGATTTGAGGATTATTACATCTCAGTTATTGCCTCGGTGATTATACACTTTGAATAATCACTCTGTTGAATGAGGGTGAAATGTGTTCATATCACAATGCAATGAGCTGCTTTGGCCTGGCCTGTTTGTGAAGGATTTTGCTTCGAGAATCCTATGACTATGTAAACATAAATGGTAGCTTGGATTTGTCATGAAACAACTGGATGCATGAGATAACGAGCAGTATAAGTTCCTGATGCTTGGGTTTTTAATCATTTGGACGAGTCACAATTTCGCAAGTGTTGGCGTCTTTTGAATTTCGAAGGGGGGGGAAGTCTTCGTTCCGGCTCTGATCCTCGTTCTATCGGTTCTCTTAGCACATATGGACCCAGAACTCTATCGAGCATTTGACTTATTAAGCCAGACTTAAGTTTTGGGTTAACCAACATTAGTCAGATATTAATAGGCAGAAATCTGCTAATGTTTTTGGCTCATTAAACACAGTGCATTCTACTTTTACCACTGAAACAAAGCTACTTCAACTGCTACTACAGCATTACAAGAATTTGAGGCCTATTTATTTTATTTAACCTTCATTTAACTAGGCAAGTCAGTTAAGAACAAATTCTTCTTTAAAAAAAAAATATATAAATACAATATAAATATAGGACAAAACACACATCACAACAAGAGAGACAACACTACATAAAGAGAGACCTAAGACAACAACATAGAAAGCCAATGCTTTAGTCTCTGTTTACTGTTTAAGTATAGCTTTTAATTATGTGTAAGTGGGCATGGCCGATCGGCTGAGACAGACGGAGATATTTTGTGAATCAGCCTATACATATATATATATTTTTTTAAATCAGGGTTCAGGAAGAAACCAGAGCTCTCTCGGTCAGCAGCCCTCATTCCTCTTGAGCCACAGAGAAAACAAAAGAAAAAGCTGGCCACTAGAGCATCATTTCCTGTGTGTGTTTACACGCGTGTGTGTGTGTGGCCATGCCCTAGGCCTAGTGTGTGTTTGAGGGTGTGTGACTACCAGCCAGGAAACCGTGACAGGCTAATAGTAGTACAGACATCTGCTCCTCAGAGGTATTGATGTGGCTGTAGTAACAAACAAACAAAGCTGCTCTTACTGCTCCTGACAAACCAACCCAGAGACTCCCTGCCTGATAACAATACTTGAACGTGAGGGACAGAGGAGGGAACTAGCCCAACATCACAGAATTCTGTCTGTGTCCGAATACCCACAGTTGCGTTCTAAATAGTAGGCATTTTTGGTATGGGGATTTTTTTTAAACATTTAATATGGTATAAATGCCAGGATGTCATACTAATTTCTGCTTTTCATCTACGTACACTGAACAAAAATATAAATGCAACAGCACTTTCAACGATTTTACTGAGTTACAGTTCATATAAGGAAATCTGTCAATTGAAATAAGTAAATGAGGCCCTAATCTATGGATTTAACATGGCTGGGCAGGGGTGTAGCCATGGGTGGGCCTGGGAGGGAATAGACCCATGTCCAGCCAATCAGAGTAGTTTTTTCCCCCCACAAACGGGCATTATTACAGACAGAAATACTCCTCAGTTTCATCAACTGTCCAGATGGTTGGTGTCAGACGATCCCGCAGATGAAGAAGCCGGATGTGGAGGGGCTGGGGCTGGCATGGTTACACTCGGTTTGTGGTTGTGAGGCCGGTTGGACGTACTGCCAAATTCTCTAAAACAACATTGGAGGCGGCTTACGGTAGACAAATGGACATTCAATTCTCTGGCAACCGCTCTGGTGGACATTCCTGCAGTCAGCATGCCAATTGATCGCTCCCTCAACTTGAGAAATCTGTGGCATTTTGTTGTGACACAACTGCACATTTCAGTGGACTTTTATTGTCCTCAGCACAAGGTTCACCTATGTAATGATCATGCTGTTTAATCAACTTATTGATATTCCACACCTGTTAGGTGGATGGATTATCTTGGTAAAAGGGAAATGCTCACTAACAGGGATGTTAACAAATTGCTGCGCCAAATTTGAGAAATCAGCTTTTTTGTGCGTTTGGGACATTTTTGATATTTTATTTCAGCTCATGAAACATGGGACCAACACTTTACATGTTGTGTTTATATTTTTGTTCAGTATAGTAGAATTTGCTACACACTTGAGGAAGAGAATCGTATTTCGCTGATAACCACCTGATAACCAAAATGAACGAATCAGATGACACATTCACAGTAGGAGGAGCCTAGTATGCTGATATTTGTAGCTTACTGCATCCATTTTCACTAAATAGTTCTGATTAGTACACAGTATGCAGTTTAAGTAAAAAGTAGGCAAGACAGATTTCAGACACGGCCATTGACTAAGTTGTGTTAATGTTAATTTTACATTTTCTTTTTTTGTACTTTCTCACAGAAAGACGTCTGATGGCTCTGACGTGAATTGAAATCGCAAAATACTCTGTATAAAAGCCAGTTCCAACAGCCTATAATCTTTGGGTGTGTTATACTATGTACAACCCATATCAAGAGCTTTGACTCCGAGAAGGAAGCATCGCACACTCACTGACTCACTGCCTCACACAAGTGTCCCCAAGGATGCATGCTCGTTGTGTGAGTACCCTGAATTTACTCACACATACGCAGCATTACACCAACTCTGTCTACATGCACAGGAATGTTTGGAAGCTGCTTTGGTGTCAGTCAGATTTTGAAATACGGTCCATGTGGCCAATGTAGTCATTTTGTTGGGGTATAGAACACGCTACAGAGTACTGGACAATGCCTGTAATAATGATACTGTCCAGCTTTTGTCAGTCAAGTCTGTGCTTTCTCAAACCAGTCCATAATTGTGGCATTGTCAATTCTTAGCCACACTTGATAAATGTAGCCAATTGTTATTTTCCTGTCACATTGCAGGTGGGTAAGATAGACTATTCACTTGTCCACCTTAAGGGCAGTAGGCCACTAGCTCTAGCCTGGAGGTCGCAGATAGGAGTTTTGGCAAGACAGCACAACAGATCTGGGACCACCAGGCTACAGTTGCCTCAGTGGCAGGCTAAGTTGTTTAGCATCTCTCTCCGTTGTCATCTTAGCTCAACAGACTGTCGGACACTGGGTCCTTCAGTGACAGCTCTGTGGCATCATACTGTAACACTAAGGTGGTAACACATTCTGGCCTCTATGTGCCCAGCTCTGTCACTGGCAAGAGACTCCACTGTTGGAGTTCAGTCTCTCACAAATCAAATGAATGATGAATAGCATACTATTTATATTCCCAGTGGTGTCATTCATTGTCCCTCTTTGTAATAACACATGTTGTGACATTACCACTTAGCTGCAAAACGTTGCATAGTGATTTTTATTTCTCCACAACAATGTTAAATCCGAATCAGCACAATTTTGGGATGTATTTGTAAGCACGTCTCCTGAAGCTATCATGAAATGATGGTCAAACTAAATCTGAAAGACTTTGAGCTCTCTCCATTGTGGGAGGTCCTTTTGAACTCTAATTATTTGAGCCGTAAGTAATTGTGCCTAACAAGGCTATGCTATGCTGTGCTGGGCTTTTCCCTCCTTTTTCCTACAAAGACCTTGATGAAAAGGTAGTAACGAGTACTTTTGGGTGTCAGGGAAAATGTATGGAGTAAAAAGTACATCATTTTCTTTAGGAATGAGGTGAAGTAAAAGTAATAGTTGTCCAAAATATAAATAGTGAAGTACAGTACAGATACCCCCAAAAACTACTTAAGTCGTACTTTAAAGTATTTTTACTTAAGTACCTTACACCACAGCTTCACACACAGCTTGTTGTTTATGTTGGCCAATCAAACCGGCAAATAGGCTCAGTGTGTAGCAAGTGAGAGGGAGCTCACTAATGCAATGCAAGATCGGATAAAATTCCGCAATTCAAATTTTGTGAAATGAGAAGTAGGCTACAACGAGCAACCAACTGAATTGGGTTGGGAAGAAAGTGCAGCATGAGGCCTCAATTATCCTAGCTGACTACCTTAGCTAGCTAGATTCTCTAGTCTACTCCAGTCAAGACGGGCACTGTTATATTTAAGGCACAAGGCACGATGGGGTGTGGTATATGGCCAATATACCACGGCTAAGGAATGTTCTTAAGTACGACGTAACGCCGAGTGCCTGGTTACAAGCCTTAGCCATGGTGATATATTAGCCATATACCACAAACCCTCGAGGTGCCTTATTGCTATTATAAACTGGTTACCAACATAATTAGAACAGTACAAATGAATGTTTTGTCATACCCAAGGTATACGATCTGATATACCACAGCTTTCAGCCAATCAGCATTCAGGGCTCAAACCACCCAGTTTATAATGGATGATGTCCTAGTCCAGTGTAAAACATTGTAACTGTGTCATGTGATGATATGAACCTGACATTCTAGAAGGGATGTTAGTTGAGTGCACATTTAAGGCTTTTTAGGGCATTGCTCTTTTGAGTGATAGTTGAGATTGATATTTTGATAAAAGTTATATGATAATAAAAGTTGAATGATGCTCTAATGTAATTCTAGATAATTATATCCGCCGTCATTTTCGATATCAGTATGCAATATCTTAACTTTTATACATGTAACATTGCTTGTGCTAAATTGATCGTTATAGATAGCATTTTGAAATTTACTGCATCTTAAAAAAGAATTTTAATCGAAACCAGAAGTATTCATTTTTAAATGTAGAAAGCATTGTCTAGCAACCAGTATAGTTGGTATGGTAATGAAGATTTCTCAGCCAATTGAGTAATCTCCCCAAATGTCAGAACACAAGAGACTGGCATGTGATCCAGCTCTCTGCGGGTATTGAGAGCATGTGATCTGGTAAAGAATTATGAGCCTAGTCCATAATTACCTTTTGATGCTGTTTATCCAGTCGATCTTCCTTCATATAAGGCCATGTTGGGCAGCCCTCCTAACCCCAGATCTCTACTAGATGGTGAGGCAAGGTACCCTCCTGCATCGTTTACAATGTATGTAAATAATAAAGTATTTTCTCTGTAATGTCTCTTCCGTTATATGTTTGGACCCCAGTAAGGCTAGCTGTCCTAACAGATCAAATCATACTTCCAGACCCCACATCTGCTGAGCTATTTCAGCTGCTGCTATTGAGCTTGTAGAGAAAAAGTTAAAAGAAATGAGTTCTGCCAAAACATTTTGTGGAAACCCGTTGCCTAGAACCGAGAAAGCCGTATCAAATAAAAGTTTATTGGTTGCGTACAAAGTTTAGCAGATGTTATAGCAGGTGCAGCGAAGTGTTACTAGCTCGTAATAGTGCAGCAAAAATGTCAAACAACTACACTGATAACTATAAAATCAAGTCTGGTTAACAACCCTATAACACTATCAGTAATCAAAATGCTACGAGTGGATATACACCAAAAATATATACTATGATATGTACAGCAGTAGATATATTACAGTGAGC
This sequence comes from Salmo salar, assembly GCF_965601325.2. Taxonomy (NCBI): domain Eukaryota; kingdom Metazoa; phylum Chordata; class Actinopteri; order Salmoniformes; family Salmonidae; genus Salmo; species Salmo salar. The sequence continues at coordinate 17,275,884 of NC_138306.1, read as the reverse complement.
TATGTTGAGAATCCAGTGTAAGAAAATGCAATGTACGGTAGTAGATACTGTATCTTAGAATGAGCTATGTGAAGAGTACAGTACATGAATACACAACGTAAAAGAAACAGCCCAGTATTTAATGTCCCTATATACAGTACATGGGACAGCAGTGTTGTGTGAGTATGGGCGTGTATGTTTTGTGTGAGTGAGTCTTTGTCTCTTATTACAAGAGGTGGTGGACTCGATACCTATTCAACAGTCTGATGGCCTGGAGATGGAAGCTGTTTTTCAGTCTTAAGGTCCCAACTTTGGTGCACCTGTACTGTCTCTGTCTGCTAGATGGTAGCAGAGTGAACAGACTGTGACTCGGGTGGCTGAGGTCCTTGATGATCTACTTGGCCTTCCTTTGATACTGAGTGCTGTAAATGTCCTGGAGGGCAGGCAGCGTGCCCCTGGTGATGCGCTGGGCTGACTGCACCATTCAGTTGAGGGTGGTGCAGTTGCCATACCAGGGGGTGATGCAGCCCGACAGAATGCTCTCAATGGTGCAGCTGTAGAAGTTTGAGGGTCTTATGGGCCATGCTGAATTTCTTCAGCCGCCTGTGTCGCTGCACAGCTTCTTCACCACTGTGTCGGTGTGGTAGGAACATTTCAGGTCCTCAGTAATGTGCCCGCAAAGGAAGCTTTTCAAGCTCTCATTGTGCCCAAGAACACGAAGGTAACCTGCCTAAATGACTACCGACCCGTAGCACTCACGTCTGAAGTGCTTTGAAAGGCTGGTCATGGCTCACATGAACACCATAATCCCTAGACCCACTCCAATTTGCATACCGCCCCAACAAATCCACAGATGATGCAATCTCTATTGCACACCACACTGCCCTTTCCCACCTGGACATTTTTTACATTTTTACATTTTAGTCATTTAGCAGACGCTCTTATCCAAAGCGACTTACAGTAGTGAATACATACATTTCATTTCATGCATTTTTTTTTTGTACTGGCCACCCGTGGGAATCGAACCCACAACCCTGGCATTGCACACACCATGCTGGCGCTGCAAACACCATGCTCTACCAACTGAGCCACAGGGAAGACAAAAGGAACACCTACGTGAGAATGCCATTCATTGACTATATCTCAGCGTTCAACACTATAGTGCCCTCAAAGCTCATCACTAAGCTAAGGACCCTGGGACTAAACACCTCCCTCTGCAACTTGGATCCTGGACTTCCTGACAGACCGCCCCCAGGTGGTGAAGGTAGGTAACAACCCATCCGCCACGCTGATCCTCAACACGGGGCCCCCTCAGGGGTGCGTGCTCAGTCCTCTCCTGTACTCCCTGTTCACTCATGACTGCATGGCCAGGCACAACTCCATCATTAAGTTTGTTTATGACACAACAGCCTGATCACCGACAATGATGAGACAGCCTATAGGGAGGAGGTCAGAGACAGACAACAACCTCTACCTCAATGTGATCAAGACAAAGGAGATGATTGTGGACTACAGAAAAAGGAAGACCGAGCACGCCCCCATTCTCATCGACAGGGCTGCAGTGGAGCAGGTTGAGAGCTTCAAGTTCCTTGGTGTCCACATCACCAACAAACTATTATGGTCCAAACACTTATTTATTTCTCCCCTATTTCGTGGAATCCAATTGGTAGTTAGTCTTGTCTCATCGCTGCAACTTCCGTATGGACTCGGGAGAGGCGAAGGTAGAGAGCCGTGCATCCTCCGTACTGCTTCTTGACACAATGCCCACTTAACCCGGAAGCCAGCCGCACCAATGTGTCGGAGGAAGCACCGTACACCTGGCGACGCTGTCAGCGTGCATGCGCCCGGCCCACCACTGGACTCACTAGAGCGAGATGGGACAAGGACATCCCGTTGCTGGGCCAATTGTGCGCGGCCCCATGGGTCTCCCGGTCGCGGCTGGCTGCGACAGAGCCTGGACTCGAACCGGGATCTCTAGTGGCACAGCTAGCAACTGCGATGCGGTGCCTTAGACCACTGCGCCACTCGGGAGGCCTTATGGTCCAAACACACTAAGACAGGATTCACGTTTATCGTCGAAGGAATGAGCGTTACACCGAGGCTTGTACTCTGGAGCGAGATCGATTTGGAGGTGGAGGGTCCATCATGGTCTGTGGTGGTGTGTCACAGCATCATCGGACTGAGCTTGTTGACATTGCAGGCAATCTCAACGCTGTGCTTTACAGGGAAGACATCCTCCTCCCTCATGTGGTACCCTTCCTGCAGGCTCATCCTGACATGACCCTCCAGCATGACAATGCCACCAGCCATACTGCTTGTTCTGTGCGTGATTTCCTGCAAGACAGGAATGTCAGTGTTCTGCCATGGCCAGCGAAGAGCCCGGATCTCAATCCAATTGAGCACGTCTGGGACCTGTTGGATCGCAGGGTGAGGGCTATGGCCATCCCCCCCCCCCCCCCCCCCGAAATGTCCGGGAACTTGCAGGTGCCTTGGTGGAAGAGTGGGGTAACATCTCAGAGCAAGAACTGGCAAATATGGTGCAGTCCATGAGGAGGAGTTGCACTGCAGTACTTAATGCAGCTGGTGGCCACACCAGATACTGACTGTTACTTTTGATTTTGACCCCCCCCCCTTGTTCAGGGACACACTATTCAATTTCTGTTAGTCACATGTCTGTGGAACTTGTTCAGTTTATGTCTTAGTTGTTTAATCTTATGTTCATAGAAATATTTATACATGTTAAGTTTGCTGAAAATAAACGCAGTTGACAGTGAGAGGACATTTCTTAATATCTTAGTTTAGAATTTCTTAGAGATTAGAATCAAGTAAGACCAACTTATTTAATAAATGTTAGATTGAATTGAAAATATTAAAAAATCATAACTTGTAAAACCTACTTTAGATTAGCAGAACACAAATAAGTAAAATTATATTTACTCAATAACCTAATATGTGTTAACAGTACTCAAAAACAGTAAGTTATAAGAAATGATATTGACAAAATGAGTTAGTACCACTTTTATGATTTGAGTTCTACTGACAGTTGGAGATGTTTGAGTAGCCACTACTCAATTTCTTTAATGAGTTAAGCAGTTACTTTTTACAGTGACAGCCCACACACACACACACACACACACACACACACACACACACACACACCTGTCTATATTAGACATGAGGGAGTCGGGTCCACAGTACAGTATAGTATGCCCCAGATAGCTTTTGGCAGAGGCAGTGATAAAGTAGGAAGAACCAGAGAAGAAGTCTGCAGCGGGACCCTTGGAGGACTAATTATATAACTAATGGTAAAATATAACAGAGGAAGAAGAGCAGCAAGCAGGCCAGGGGAGCTGTTTATTCGATTTGTTTCATAGAAAAGTGAATTGGTGGAACAATGAGCCCTTTCACGTGGCAGAGGCAGGAAAAACTTGGCCCTGCTTCTCGGACAGTGGGCGGGTTGTTTTCACTGATGCTTGTTTTTCCTCAGGAGGTCAACAGTGTTTCATTCTCTGTCGTCCTGCTGACACTGCACTTTCTCTCTCACAACAAATGGCCCGCAATCAAAAGCAATTCAGAGTTGCAACTTTAGACATATTCGCCACCGTGAATGGGGTTATGGGAAATATGTTGTCGTGCGCGTTTGAAAAGGGCTGGTTGGATGACATCCAGTCCAGAACAAACAGCCTTTGGTTCCAACAGATCGTCATAAAGACCAAACGACTCGCTCTCTCATTGTACACGTCCACCCAGTGTGTATTCTATTGGACGTTTGGTTTTGTGCTGTCAGCCCTGGACATGCAGTGGGCATGAAGGCCTACAAAATCTGTATCCATGCCTATGTATGCCCCTTTACAACAACAGGGCCAAACCAGGCTGAACTGTGACATTTCTGGTTCCAGGAACCAGCCATGAACTTCCAGAATCCCTCAAAGCCCATCCATAGACTCCCTTCTTGGCCCTATCCTCTTCTCTTTTACAGCCACAGAGAGCCACCTGTTGACTGTCCCAGCCTCCTGCTCCCTGCTGCCCCTTTGACTTTATTTCCAGGTCCCGCAAGTGTCAGTTCACAGCAGTGCACAGGTGCACTCATCTCCCTGCTGCCAGTTTGAAGTGGATCACAGAGTGCTTTGATCGCAGTCACCCCCCCTCAAGCTCCTCAGTGGGCCCCTCTGCACGTGTTTACCATACAGATGACCTCACAGAGACAGGATTGTACCACTGTATATACAGAGGATGACCACTCAATGCAGCGTTTGCATGCGCGGAGAGAGCAAAGGATACAATGTTGTGAACCTGTCATGAGCTCAGCTTTTTTTGTTCAAGGTGTTTTTGTTTTTTTACACACTCTGAGTTAATGTGTATTATTCTATGAAGGAAATTCAAGGTTCATTGTGTATAGCACTGTGCCAGTGTGGGCTAGAGTAATGTTCATTGTTTGTGTAATATTTCTCTGCAGGGTCTGTGGATATTGTGGGAATCGGGAGTGTTCAGTTTAGACAATTGATTTGAAACCCGCCTACAGCAGAATACTTGATGCCCAGGCTGTTTGATCAAAGCGATGCTTTCACCTGTCTCCGAGATGACAGAGAGAACCGGTGGAATTCTCAGCGATATCCACTTGAGTTGCCTCACTGACTAGTGGATTAGGCTTCTCTGTGAAATGCATTTCAGCCCCCGAGTCACTCAAGGGAAAGAATTATAGTATGATTGTCTGATTGTATCTTAGTTGAATACGATGTTATGTGTAGGTAGAGAGAGCCCTAATTGTATCCCTGTTTTACATGTGCCTAGATTGTCACGGGTGAATAATATGCACCAAATGTTGAACGGTGATTTTTCTGCAATGTCATCCATCATGGCATGGTGTCACTGGTCAATGTTTGACTTGCAATACGAATGATTTAATGTTCAGTCATGAATATAATTCTGTTAAATTATCCTCTCTGCTCCTTTGCGTAAATGTCAGGGCTGCTTTGTTTTAATTCCACATCCTCATTCACTGTTTGGAGTGAGGAATTATTCACACTTGGAATTCTGGGTTTCTCATTCATAAAGAAAACTCCCGAAGCTCTGGTAGCCTCTCTAGGAACATTCTTTCCCTTTCCTTTTAGCTCCCCATAGAAATCTCTTGTTCTCTCTATGGAACAAATGCGTTGCTGGAGAACCTGGTTGAACTTGTGACATCCAAACAATGAACTATCAGGTCTTGGTAGCTCATCATGATTGAAAAAGGAAACTGGCACCAATCTCAATCTGCCCTCTATAGGTCTATTTTACCTGCACTGGACCTACAATCTAAAATGTTGTTTGGATTAAAGCGAGTTCAGACTCAAGTAGCCATGGCGTGGTTACCCATTGGGGTGAAGGGACTCTTTGCTACACTGCAGCCAAATGTACCCGACTGATTGTTGGTTTCTATCTGGCTAGTCAGACATTGGATGCATATCACTGCAGTTTGTTTCCTCAACAAATGAGACTCAGCACCCCCCCAGTTTACCCCCCTCCCTCCTTTCCTGTCCCACCTTCCCCAATTTGATTTGTTTATTCCCCCACGAGGTTCCAGGATGAAAGAGGTGCTCCCGAAGCCTTGGGAAAGAATATAATTTATCAGGGATTTCTAATAGAACCCACATAAATCATTCATTTTTCAAGATTGTGTAGGCATTTAAAGTTGATGAATGAAGCCAAGTTCTCGGCTTATTCCATTTATTTGCATTTTGGAAAACACAACGAGGAGCTCTCAGGGCCCAGTTACTGTGAACAGTTTAATTGAGTCAGCAGTTAATTGATCAATGATTCGGTTCAATCACTTGACTTGGCCAGTTATTGATGGTTGCCCAATAGAGCAGTCTACTCTATGGGGAACCATTTGGGCAGTTTGGAAAAGGCCTCTGTGCTCTTATTAAAAAAAAAATAATAATCATAACTCCTTGCCTGTATTCGGACTAGGCTTGGGCTGTATCCGGTTTGTCATCTCTTCATACTGACCTTGTGCAATGCCGGGATATTCAGTAATACTGGCACTGGACACAGGGGCGCTATTTTCAAAACCCACTTTGTTTTTTACGTTTTTTTAACTTGCTAACAAGTACATGTAAAATCTCATAGAAAATGCTAACTAAATGCTAATGAGCGCATTGTTTTCCCTCAACACCTTCCCTGGTTGCCACTACTCATCTAAAAATGTAATCTGTCTCATCACCATTTAAGTCACTCCCCCCAAAAATATTTTGAGGTAGGGTGGCATTTTACCCCAAGTTACTCTAAATAAAGTAGGAATGGAAAGCTGGGATCCTCCTCTTAACAAAGGCCCTCTCCCTGCAACAGCTTGTCAGAATGCATGTTTCCCTCCCTGTGGCACTCCTAACTTGAATGCTCCTCTCCCGCACAACAAGGCGACTAGGCGACTAGGTAAATAACTATTCTACTATGTGGTAGTCAGATTTTTCTATTCATTACTCATTTTGTTGGAGAGGGAAAAGTAAATGTGGAATGTCCTAGTACCTTCAAACTGCACCTCGGCAGAAATATTCGCAAAGCTCTGGTCTCTCTTCATTGTGTGCTTGTAAACAAACACCACGTGACTGGGGATTACAAGTAAAGTTCGTAATGACCCATTTTGACAGGTGAAATGAAGAATGAAATATTCTTTATCTAAAGTATTGCAAAAGTAGACTGCAAGTATTTAGTTAAAAAGTAGAGACAAATATTCAAATGTAGACACAACTTCAGAAATAGTTTTGACGGTATTGATGGTATTGAAAATCCATCCCGTGGCTATTTCCAGCCCTACAGTCTACTAGCCTGTACTCTACAGATGTTAATGACTGAGTGGGCATCAAGCATCAAGTTGTGTTGAACTAATGTTCAAGACCGTTGTCTGAACTGGCCAGGTGAGGTGTGTTTTGTGGTATTAGACAGTTTGTCAGTATAGCAGTTTTATGCTGGCTAAAACCATAACCTCCAGAGACATTGACATTTTTGGTCTGACTTTCATCATTGAGTTTCTCCTTTTTTACAGGAGCTCGTCTCCAAAACACGTCCATCCCAGACTCCAGTCATGATTAGGGATAGCCGGTGTGAATACACACACTTGACGAGTACGACAGGCCTTAGCTGCAATCAGCGCGTTTGCTCTATAATTCATGTAATAGGGCCAGTTCATTTTGGAGGGTTTTTCTTGTGTGGGATTAAAGCCGATGATGCCCATATGATAGTCTTGGCCAGAGTCGATTTCCACTGGATTCTCAATGCTATACAATCTGATAGATTTGTTGAGGCTTAAGCCGCCGCATTGCTAGAGATAAGAAGTGATTTTGCGTCAGGAATTAATTTGAAAATGTGTTTCTTATGTAACAACTCTGTTTCTATGTAATGTTGTAAAGTTTTGACAGCAGGGCTAAGCAGCAGCAGTTACAATGGCCTCTAGTTACCTACTTACCATACAATTCCTCTTGGTGTTTGTGACCGGGCACAAGGCCCTGTGATTTTTCATTAGAGCAACATCATTTTGTGGCCTCCTCTATTGGAATTTTGTGTTGTTTTTTTTTAATCATGTTTACTTTCATAGTGGCGACGTCAAGCCCTGGTACCTCATGACAAATCCATTATACATAGCCAGGGTCACATAGCCATCACAGGACACTGTGTGTTCACTCACACACACCATTACAGTAGGGGGATGTTGCCTACAGTAGTAACTGATGTACATTTTAATGACAAACATTCCCATTGACTGGTGAGATAATTTAGCTCCATATGCAGCCTGGTTAAGAGAAGCCTCCTGTCTCTCTCCTGTTTCCCTGCTGGTGAATGTGGCGTGCAGTCAACCAGTAGCACTAGTGAAGACCCTGGCGTTTCCGGGCAGGATGTCAAGAAAGCGTGTCCGTGCTCCATCACAGTGGTGATTGATTAGTAACAGGGCTAATTAATTCTATAGTGGCTTTAATGAATCACCTGAGATAAGCGCTGCCAACCTTCTCTCACAATCTACCTATTTGTGCTTTGTGATCACTCCCCCCTTATGTATGTCATTGCCCTTAGACTATGGGCTGGTGTTGACTACAGAGACATATTTCTGACCTGTCTGCTGTGTGAGTTGCTAAGAGAGTTACATACCTCTGACTTGTGTGGTTGTAAATATCAATCTGACCGAGTTGTGTCTCTGTGTTCTCAGAGATCCGTGCCCAGCTGGTGGAGCAGCAGAAATGCCTGGACCAGCAGACAGAGATGAGGGTGCAGCTCCTCCAGGACCTGCAGGACTTCTTCAGGAAGAAGTCAGAGATCGAGATGGAGTACTCCAGGAACCTGGAGAAACTGGCTGAACGCTTCATGGCTAAGACGCGGAGCACCAAGGACCACCAGCAGTACAAGTAAGTACAAGTGCGTCTAGGTCTTGTCTGTGTACCTGGGTCTAGGTCTGAGCCTTTCTCTGTCGGTCTATGCATTTTTTCCTGAAGAAGGTAAGTCACTGCATGGAACACTGTCTCTGTCTGAAAAATGCCTCTCTCTGGTTCAGTGTTCATGAATACCTGTTACATTAGGCCAACCAAAATCAACTTCATATTTGATTATAACGTTGATGACATATCAATCTGGAAAATATATTCAAATGTTTTATTACAATGTTGATGAGGTGAATCAATCTGGTTTGTATTTACAGTCAGTCTGGGAAGACCTACGCACAGCAGCAGTGCTCAATGATTCAATTTCCTATTTATTTCTCATTATCAAACTCCATCAATGAGACATTTTATTGTCATGTCATTCTACTCATTTCATCTCCTCCATTCGACGTCCGAAATCGATTTGGACTGCGGGCTTTCTTTACCAATTTTTTTTCATACTTTTAAAATGTGTGTTCCCGATTTATGAATACATTTACATGAATTATTGAAAGGAAATATCCTGTGAAGGCAGACTGTTACACCAGGGGCTCCAGCGATAAATATCCAAAACAATTTTACCCCTCTCAGCCGATTCTGCATAATGTCCCTTTGTTCTTCTGTAGCTCATCTGGGTAGCAGTGGTGTAGCCCTCTATTTAAAATACTTTCCCAATCTAGCCTCACAATTCAAACTGTCACCCTCTGTCAGTGTGCAGATGGTATTTCCAGCACAGTGTACTGTGAGTTATGGAATTGGAGAAACTCCAGTGAAGTAACTGATACCTCCCTAGAATGGGTTGAGATTTTATGAGTTGTTAAAAATAAATAAAAAAATGGACATCAGATTCTTGACTGCTCCCAGATCCACAGTACAGAATACATGGAATGGTGAAAGGACTCCTAGTGTTAAAATCATTCTTGTGGAGAATAACCTAACCAGCTTGGTCCATGTCTACAGTAAGTTGGTCTCAGTCATTTGGATCTAACCACAAATGAGACCTGAAATGATGAAAGACACAATGTGGGAATCTCGCTCCAAATCAATGGAAATATGATCACGCTGTAAGAGAAGAACTACTTCATCTCTCTCCCATAGATGTACTTTCTTTACCCCTGTCTGTGTGGTACAACACAGACTGGCATGGATGAGCCTTATTGGAATGTTGACACGCTGTCTCATTACTCTTTAGGAGACTGCTTATGGAAAAGACAGATATTGGGCATATTGTTTGAACTTGCGATAGGGACCAAAAATAACACGCCTGTTTGCCCAACTCTGTGTCTGGAAATATTCCTGTACGGAGTCTACTGGGCCTGTTAACGACTCTAGCAGCTGGGTGTGCAGAACCGAGAGGCTGAGGAGATTCCGACAGCGTGGCTTGTTAGCTGTGGTTTTCATCGCGTGATTTGGTGTCTGGTCAGTTCATTCGCAGGGTAAACATTTGCACAGTGCCAAGCGAGCAGCATATTTCGGTGCTCTGTAAACGCGAGACGTTTGAATAACACTTAAGACTTGTGGCCCATATTTTTTTTGTATTCGTACAAACAAGGTTAATACAGAGGCGCTTCTGTATTCTCCACGTTCTCTAGGTTGTTTTCTTTGGACCGATTATTATTTTTTTTTTTTTTGGGAGGATTGTAAAAGTGCACTTTCACTCGGACTTTGAGCTTTCTGGCCTCATGATAGTGCAGAGCCTCAGCCCAGCTTGGCTGTGTGTGTGTAATAAGCTGAATTAGCATTAAAATGAGCGCATTAAATCACTGGCTAATTAGCTGGCGTTTCCGCACTGGAGAGCAGTGAATACTGACATGCTGCGTGCAGTTGGGCTGCTAAGTGCTACTGACTTAGGTGAGAATTCAGTCACAGATTTGAATGCAGTGTTCGTCAGATTTGACAGGGAGCCAAGTCATGTGTGTTCGGTTTGTCGACGCCCAAATTGCAAAAATGTGACGAAGTTAGAGAATTCAAATCTTTCTGTCAGTGTGTTAAGGGTAGGATGCTTTGTACTAACCCTGATGTCTAGCCTCTGTTTCATCTGAGGAGAAAATGGTCAGAGGGGCTGTGGTACATTTCAGTGTTCAGGACCAGGAATGCCTCGTCAGCCATATTTTTCTCCTTTATCGAGTCGCCTTCAGGAGTGAGAGAAAGTGAAAATACACTATTTGTGATGCCTGTGGAATTATTGCTACAGCACCTCAGTTGGCCCAGAATCAATCTTGCTTGGGCACAGCAGCAGCAGTAGGCGGTATAGGCCCGTTCTGCAGCTTCTCTAAGCTCGCTGTGATGGATGAAAGTTGGTACTGAGGGACCAGCAGGAGGTGGAACTGGTATGAAACTACAGTCAAATACTATTTGAAAACATTTCAAAATACTTTATCTGGGCTTGATTGAGCTTGCCCGACACAGTGGAACCAATAGGATAGGCATAAAACTGCAAACCCCGCCCGTCTGAACCCAGGTCTAGTAGATGATATTACAGTCGGTATACACAGGACAGGACACAGGACATATTGTGTATGGTAATCACATCGCTGTATGTTGGACATCCATCCCTTGACATTAAGCTCTGTGACTCACACTTATCAGTGATAATCTGTCAACATCATCCCACATATTGAATTATTCGGTGTGCCAAAGTTATTCCGAGTATTGCGTAATTATCAAGCCTGTCCATTTTCTACATCCCATTCTGCAGCACGGATGGGGCCGACAGCAATATCTGTTGGCCCCTTTATTACTGATGCTTAGATGGATAGGGTCTGGTTTAGTCAAATGGCTGTCGCCTCTCGTGACAGATACAGTTCCCTCATCAAGCTCATTCAATCAACGGGCACAGTTTATTAGATCTGATTATCTGCACCGTTGATCAACCCTGATCACTAGACGTGTAATGAACAGAGTTTTTAATATTGCAAAAGGTTAGGGCAGGAGTTCTCTTTGCTAGAAAGTCAACCCTGTTCATTACAAAAATAAAACCAATGGGACAGTTTATCCACTACCACCTTTTTTTTTTCTTCTCCTCTCTCTTGAGAACCGAACGGGCTGTTTTTCCGTGTGGACAGTGATACTCTCTCCTCGCCGCTCCCCTCCACAGGAGACAGACACCCTGAGCACACAAGCCTCCAGCTGGATCAGCAGCTCTTTTGTCCACTGGCTTTCTCTCTTTTTTTCATCTTCCCAGAATGCAGTGGGGAGAGAGCTACAACAGGCCCCACAGCGGAGTGGCCATAACCCCGTCCCAGGGAGTGTCAGTCAGTCAGTCCACTGCTGCGGCAGCGCCATGGCTGTTTGCAAAACGAACACATTATACACACACACACACACATTATGCAGTTCTGTTTGTTTAGGGAGTGCCAGAGGGATGGAAGGGAGAGAGCGATAATTGAATTATTTATGTAGCCACCCCTGAGAGGGAGTGACTTGAATAGACCAGATTCCTTTCCCCCGTACAATAAAGCCAATCGGTTTAAGGGACTTTCATTCATGTTGATATGATTCAAGTAAATATACCCCAAATAGTAGCTATCATTCCATTTTTGTAAATTCCACTTGCAATTGTCAAATACTCATAATATATGCCACATTTTTATCCAAAGCGACTTAGTCATGCCATATATCCATTTTACAAATGGGTGTCCCCAGCCTGACTCAAACCCACCATACTAGCTTTGGAAGCGCCATGCTCTACCGACTGAGCCACAAAATACCAATTGCCTACAGTTGTACTCTGAGTTCAGAACAGCCTCAATTCATTCGGGCATGGACTCCACAAGGTATCGAAATCGTTCCACAGGGCTGTTGGTTCCAAGTTGACTCCAAGGCTTCCCCTTGATGCAAATAGTAAACTGTTGAGCTTGAAAAACCCAACAGCGTTACCTGGGAGGGCATAGGCCCACCCACTTGGGAGCCAGGACCACCTGTGGCTGAGCCCCTGCCCAGTCATGTGAAATCCATAGATTAGGGCCTAATGAATTTATTTAAATTGACTGATTTCCTCATATGAACTGTAACTCAGTAAAATCATTGAAATTGTTGCATATTGCATTTATTTTTGCTCAGTGTAATATGTCATGGAAATAGGTGTTCCTAATGTTTTGTACACTCAGTGTATAGCCTCAGTTGTCAGTCAATGAATTAATATACTAACATTCTAACCGTTTGCATTCCACCCAGAGAGAGACTGCCATTAAAGCTAGTGATGCGGCTTATTAATGGGAAAAAATCTTATGCTAGAGGCCCCAAAGGGATTTGCCATTTCAGATAGGGCCTCTGTTGATAAGTAAATAAGGTCTTTCTGTCTTAAGTGTTCAGACTCAAAATTGAGCTCAGGTGCGTCCTGTTTCCATTGATCATCCCTGAGATGTTTCTACAACTTGATTGGAGTCCACCTGTGTTAAATTCGATTGGACATGATTTCGAAAGGCACACACCTGTCTAGATAAGGTCACAGTTGACCTTATCATGTCAGAGCAAAAACCAAGCAATGAGGTCGAAGGAATTGCCTGTAGAGCTCCGAGACGACAGGATTGTGTCGAGGCACAGATCTGGGGAAGGGTACCAAAATATGTATGCAGCATTGAAGGTCCCAAAGAACACAGTGGCCTCCATCATTCTTAAATGGAAGAAGTTTGGAACCACCGAGACTCTTCCTAGAGCTGGCCGCCTGGCCAAACTGAGCAGTCGAGGGAGAAGGGCCTTGGTCAGGGAGGTGACCAAGAACCCAATGGTCACTCTGACAGAACTCCAGAGTTCCTCTGTGGAGATGGGAGAACCTTCCAGAAGGACAACCATCTCTGCAGCACTCCAGCAATCAGGCACTCCTCAGTAAAAGGCACATGACAGCCCGCTTAGAGTTTGCCAAAAGACACCCAAAGGACTCTCAGACAATGAGAAACCAGATTCTCTGGTCTGATGAAACCAAGATTGAACTCTTTGGCCTGAATGCCAAGCGTCACGTCTGGAGGAAACCTGGCACCATCCCTTCGGTGAAGCATGGTGGTGGCAGCATCATGCTGTGGGGATGTTTTTCAGCAGCAGGGACTGGGAGACTAGTCAGGATCGAGAGAAAGATTAAGGGAGAAATGTACAGAGATCCTTGATGAAAACCTGCTCAAGAGCGCTCTGGACCTCAGACTAGACAACGACCCTAAGCACACAGCCAAGACAATGCAGGGGTGGCTTCGGGACAAGTCTCTGAATGTCCTTGAGTGGCCCAGCCAGAGCACGGACTTGAATCCAATCGAACATCTCTGGAGAGACCTGAAAATAGCTGTGCAGCGACGCTCCCGATCCAACCTGACTGAGCTTGAGAGGATCTGCAGAGAAGAATGGGAGAAACTCCCCAAATATACAGTACCAGTCAAAAGTTTGGACACCTACTCATTCAAGGGTTTTTCTTTGTTTACTATTTTCTACATTGTAGAATAATAGTGAAGGCATCAGAACTATGAAATAACACATGGAATCATGTAGTAACTAAAAAAGTGTTAAACAAGTGAAAATATATTTTTTTATTCTTCAAAGTAGATACCCTATGCTTTGACAGCTTTGCACACTCTTGGCATTCTCTCAACCAACTTCATGAGATAGTCATCTGGAATGATTTTCCACAGTCTTGAAGTTCTCACATATGCTGAGCACTTGTTGGCTGCTTTTCCTTCACTCTGCGGTCCAATTCATTCCAAACCATCTAAATTTGGTTGAGGTCGGGTGATTGTGGAGGCCAGGTCATCTGATGCAGCACTCCATCACTCTTCTTCTTGGTCAAATAGCCCTTACACAGCCTGGAGGTGTGTTTTGGGTCACTGTCCTGTTGAAAAACAAATGATCGTCCCACTAAGCGCAAACCAGATGGGATGGCGTATTGCTGCAGAATGTAGGGGTAGCCATGCTGGTTAAGTGTACCTTTTTTAAATTCTAAATAAATCAGTGACCTTGTCACCAGCAAAGCACCATCACCTCCATGCTTCACGGTGGGAGCCACACATGCGGAGATCATCCGTTCACCTACTCTGCTTCTCACAAAGACACAGCGGTTGGAAACATAAATCTCAAATTTGGACTCATCAGACCACAGAACAGATTTCCATAGCTCGTGTTTCTTGGCTCAAGCAAGTCTCTTCTTCTTATTGTTGTCCTTTAGTAGTGGTTTTCTTTGCAGCAATTTGACCATGAAGGCCTGATTCACACAGTTGATGTTGAGATGTCTGTTACTTGAACTCTGAAGCATTTATTTGGGCTGCAAACTTAGGTGCAGTTAATTGCCTATTTCTGAGGCTGGTAAATCTAATGAGTGTATCCTCTGCAGCAGAGGTAACTCTGGGTCTTCCTTTCCTGTGGCGGTTCTCATGTGAGCCAGTTTCATCATAGCGTTGATGGTTTTCGCGACTGCACTTGAAGAAACTTTCAAAGTTCTTTTACATTTCTGCATTGACTGACCTTCATGTCTTAAAGTAATGATGAACTGTTATTTCTCTTTACTTATTTGATCTGTTCTTGCAATAATATGGATTTGGTCTTTTACCAAATAGGGCTATCTTCTGTATACCACCCCTACAGTACCTTGTCATGACACAACTGATTGGCTCAAATGCATTAAGAAGGAAAGAAATTCCACAAATTAACTTTAACTGTTAATTGAAATGCATTCCAGGTGACTACCTCATGAGCTGGTTGAGGGAATGCCAAGCGTGTGCAGAGCTGTCATCAAGGCAAAGGGTGGCTATTTGAAGAATCTCAAATATAAAACATAAAAAAAAATCTAACACTTGTGGTTTCTACATGATCCCATATGTGTTATTTCGTAGTTTTGATGTATTCACTATTAATATACAATGTATAAAATAGTAAAAATTAACAAAAACCTTTGCATGAGTAGGTGTCCAAAATTTTGACTGGTACTGTAGGTGTGCTAAGCTTGTAGCGTCATACCCAAGAAGACTCGAGGCTGTAATCGCTGCCAAAGGTGCTTCAACAAAGTCCTGACTAAAGGGTCTGAATACTTATGTAAATGTGATATTACATTTGTTTGCTTTATCATTATGGGGCATTGTGTGTAGATTGACGAGGAAAAAACAATTTAATCCGTTTTAGAATAAGGATGTAACGTAACAACGTGGAAGAAGTCAAGGGGTCTGAAGACTTTCTGAATGCACTGCATTGTCATACATGCATGTATGTGAGAACACACACACACCTGTATGCATACGTAAGCTCACTCCTAAACACACACTAACACTCTCTCTGTCTTTCTTTCTCCGCTCCTCTGAGGACCGTAGTTATCTCTCCCTCCTGTCTGTCTGACCTGTCTGTCTGACCTAATCCCTGCGTTGTGGGGAAATTATGACATTGAGAGAGTTTCCTGCCGTTTATGTAGGCTAGGTAGCAGAGTCCATGAGGTCACTGCTGCCATGGCCCTCCCTACACACACACACACACACACACACACGAGCGCGCATGGCCTGTCATTTGGTCCAGCAGGTTGTCTCATTAGCCAGCACACAGCGCCCCACTGTTTAGCCATTGATTTATTGGAATGGCTAGTGTTCATTCAATGGCTCCCTGTAGTGTTTCCATCTACACTAAGTCCCGCATTTGGAATAATGACCCTGTTACCTCTATTCACCATGACTTTTCGGAGACTGTAATTTTAAGTTCCCGTCTGTTCTTCATTGTATTGGATGTGTTGTACAGTCATAGGAAGGGGTGAAATTATGCTGCGATGGTAATTTCAGCCCTTTTCTTTCAGGCTGCATCCCAAATTGCACCCTATTTACAATCCCTATGCAGTGCATAACGTTTGACCAGGGGCCTATATGAGTGCACTATATAGGGAGCCATTTAGTGCACAGTCTGTATTCATGAGGAACTGGGCCGTGGCGTGCGTGGTCTGGCGAATCGGGTCACTCCATTCACAGCGCCTGGGCCCCACTGTGCTGCTCTGTGCAATGAGGCGAGCCAGAGGGGGTCGGTCGGTTGGACACACACTAGTGCACAGAGCCCAGTTATATAACCCTCCGGTCACAGCTGATGTCCCATGCCCAAGCTCATTTACAGTTAGAGACATGCCAATCACATACACACGTACGTACGCACACACACAGATAGAATAGTAGAAACGCACACAAAAGCTGGAGAACATATGCACGTCCAGGGACTTTTTTTTTCAGGTGCTGGTGTTTATGTGAACTCATGAAAAATAAAGAGGAAAACGCTGCACACTGCTGTTCAGGCTCACAGGTGATTTTATTTATAACAACGTTTAGACTCTTAGGTCTTCATCAGGCATCCATATCCCAGGTGGGGGTGGAAGGTACTATATATATGGGCAGTGCTCAGTGACATCACTTCCTGTAACGGGAGGTAAAACGTATAAAATATCGGTTCACAATATGAACGTTCAATATCAAAATATTGAACCATACATGAGGAATGTGATAAATATTTAAGTCTTAAACCTTCTGCTGGTTTTTCCCAATGTAGGACAGACCACAAGGTCATTTCAACATGTAAACAACATTGGTGGGCATGCAGGTAATCAGGCCTTTTGATGTTTAATCTTTGTCCTGTACAGGGGTGGGTAAATGAGCCACATTTGTACGTAAAACGGCATTGAGCTCACTGGCCACATGTGTAATTCCCCCCCCCCAGGACCTTATCCAAGAAGGTTTCCCTTTTCTCTGGTGGGTAATCAGTTTTGACCACAATGTCTCCCTCATTTGGGGGTCTTTTGAGGAAACGCACCCACTTCTCACACAGACTCACCACCTGCTGACAACCCTCGCAAAGAAGGGCACCTATTGGTAGAAGGGTGAAAATTAAAAACACATTGAATATTCCTTTGAGCATAGTGGAGTAATTAATTATACTTTGCATGGTGTATCAGTACACCCAGTCACTACAAAGATACAGGCGTCCTTCCCAACTCAGTTACCGGAGAGGAAGGAAACTGCTCAGGGTTTTCACCATGAGGCCAATGGTGACTTTAAACAGTTACAGAGTTAATGGCTGTGACAGGAGAAAACTGAGGCTGGATCAACAACATTGTAGTTACTCCACAATACTAACCTAATTGACAGAGTGAAAAGAAGGAAGCCTATACAGAATGCAAATATTTCAAAACATGTATCTTGTTTGCAACACAGTACTAAACTAATACTGCAAAATATATGGTAAAGCAATTCACTTTTTCTTCTGAATACAAAGTGTTGTTTGGGGCAAATCCAATACAACATATTACTGAGTACCGCTCTCCATATTTTCAAGCATAGTGGTGGCTGCATCATGTTTTGAGTATTTTGTAATCGTTAAGGACTGGGGAGTTTTACAGGATAAAAAAGAAACAAATGGAGCTAAGCACTGCAAAGTCCTGGAGGGAAATGTGGTTGTCTGCTTTCTTCCAGACACTGGGAGATTAATTCACCTTTCAGCAGGACAATAACCTAAAATACAAGGCCAAATCTTCACTGTGGTTGCTATCCAAAAAAGCTGTGAATGTTCCTGAGTGGCCGAGTTACATTTTTTAATTAAATCTGCTTGAAAATCAATGGCAAGACCTGAAAATGGTTGTCTAGCAATGATCAACAACCAATTTAACAGAGCTTGAAGAATTTTTTTCATAATAATGCGCACCACCTGGATTCGGTCCAATGTAGCAACATTTGATGTTGTGTTTTTTATATTGAATAAAGTAGAGACTCAGAGCTAAAAAATGGTATATCATAAACTGCAGTTGAGAAACAACGAGAAAGTAATTCTGGTTTCAAATTTGATAAACTTGTAACCCCACCTTTGAAAAATGGCCTGTCAATGTTTTGGTACACCTACTGGAGAGGTCTTGTCTAAACCTATTCAGCATCGTTCACACCTTCTTAAGCCTTAGCCTCACCCATCTCTTTAAGGATTCACAGTGTAGTAAACAACCAAAGATTTCAAGACTAAAAGTGGTGAAAGTTGTAGTACATTTTTTAAAATCTAGTCCTTGGCCTATATCCTAATCTGACTTTGGTGCTACTCATTTTGTTCTTCACATTACCGTCTCTTGTAAACACACACCATATAAAATAAAATCAACGATTATTTGTCACATGCACAGGATACAGAAGGTGTAAACGTTAGTGAAATTATTACTTCCATAGTGGAGTCTTTTGTTTAGACATGTAGCTAGCTAAACAATGAACCATAATCCCAGCTCTAATGCCGCTTTCAAAACAACTGCGAACTCTGGAGAAGAAAAAAAAACTTGGACTGGGAAAAATCGATTTTGAACGGTCGTCCAACTCAGAATTCCAACTCTGGAACTTGGGCCTCTTTCTTGAGCTCCTACATAGATCATGCACCTAACATTAGCTAGCTAGCTAACAGTATGCTTTAACTTGCAATAAAAACAACTTTCTGACAAAATTAGAAACGTATAATATCTGAAAATGTAGCTAGACCCTTACCTATATACATGGATGAACGCTTCTCCCTCTGTCACGGATGCCATGGTTGCCCTTAGATTAAAGATGTAATCCAGAGACAGGTGTTTTATACAACAGTCTTCTTTTTTGGGCTCTCCGCATTTGGCAATCATCTCTCTGCTTCTACCGGGCATTCCACTGATTTCAAAACTCAATCAACTTCTTCCGTGACAACGACACCGTTTCTTCCCCAACATTGTTATCAGAAGACGCTATATTGTCTGGTTCAATTAAAATATTTTTACCTAAATCAGGGATTTCCTCATTGTCTGATTCATTTTCAGAGTCCAAGAAAGTCAACTTCACGATCATCCTCCAGAAAGTAGTCCTTCACGATGTTTTCCCACTGAGTTTTCCAAAAAAGCCGTGGTAGACAGGATTATCCACACGTACTTAGCAGCTCATGTTATAGACAGAAGAAAGCTACATGGCAGACCAATCCGAAGTCATCTCTCTCGGCATGTCCAGCCCATCCATTATCTCAGCCGATCATGACTAGCGGGAAGGATCCTGTATATTTCCGTGGCAAAACTAACTATGCTCTTTATTTAACAATTTTATTCTGATTTACAGATGGCATACAAGTTTGTTATTAAGGCACATGAAAGTTCACATGTTCCAGAAGGCATTTCTCTCCAAAAACGTATGGAAAAAAAGAACATTCAACCGCTTCTCATCCTTGAAACGAGTCACAAATGTTGCACAATCCAGGTGTGCAAAGCTGTTAGAGACTTACCCAGAAAGACTCACAGCTGTAATTGCTGCCAACGGTGATTCTAACATGTATTGACTCAGGGGTTTGAATACTTCTCTAATCAAGATATGTTGATTTTTTTTTTTTTCTTACGTTTTGACATTCGAGTACTTTGTGTAGATCCTTCACAAAAAAAAAATCTAATTAAATCAATTTTAGTCCCACTTTGTAACACATCAAAATGTGGAAGTCAAGGGGTATGAATACTTTCTGAAGGCACTGTAACCGTGCTTCTTCCTGGTAACTTCCCTCAGAATGCAGGTCTGTACATGTTGCCCCCACGCGCCACTTTTAGCTAAATTGGATTATTCCTTATTTTACATCGTCTCTGAAAAATGGCCTTGCGTTTTGCTGGGATGTTTCTCATTTCCAGTCCTGTCTTTTGTCACATGCACCATTTCCTGTTTTCCAAGAGAGGGAGAGACAATGTTTCAGCTCTGTGGTCCGGAATGTTTTGTCCACTGTCTGTCAGGAGAAAAACATCTGCTCTTCCAGCAGCTATCAAAGAGTTATGTAGTTAAGGGCTGCAGCATGGGTCGTGGGCCAGGGCGAATGTACAAAGTTTCACCTGTTGCGTTGACAAATGCCGTGTGCTTGCCTGTCTTTGACTGACATTCGGGGGGAAGCCCTTCCATAGTTCCAGAAGAGAGCTTCCATATGGTTCCTCCCTGCTGGCCCTAAAGCCCCAGGCCCTGGCCTCTCTTCTGGACTCCTGCCTTCCCTTGGCTAGCTCCATAGCAGGAGGAATGTTTTACATTCAACGGAGTCAGCCTACTGCAGGCCACTGCTTATGCACAGCCGTGGCTCACTC
The DNA here is from genome assembly GCF_965601325.2 of Salmo salar. Taxonomy (NCBI): domain Eukaryota; kingdom Metazoa; phylum Chordata; class Actinopteri; order Salmoniformes; family Salmonidae; genus Salmo; species Salmo salar. The sequence continues at coordinate 17,255,493 of NC_138306.1, read as the reverse complement.
TGTGTCTGGCTATCTCACTCTCTCGCTCTCTCTCAGGCCTGGACAATATCCTGCAGTATGCGGACAGGCAGGCGCACTAGAGGGGAAACGCCACTCCTCCCCTCTTTCTCTCTCTTCCTGTCTTGTCTCTTGTAATGCACTATTCCAAAACTTTACCACGTGTAAAGTACCTTCTCTAACAAATGATCTTACAAACAAGTCTCAAGTCTCCTAAGCTTACTTGTGGAGGGCGCTCTCCCGTGTTGCGGGAAGTCCGATCCACTCAGAACATCGCTCCTCCAGCTATGCCCCAGAAATGTCGTTGATACAAACTCTCCGACAGGCGCAGTATGCACTCGGTGCTGATTATATAGAGTGCATGCTATTATATAGGGCATTCATCACCAGGGGAGGGCTGTGGAAGAAACATCCCTACTAGCTATTACTTTTATGTTGGGACTTGATCCACTTTAGGAAGTCTTAAAACATCTCACTAGATGAGGACAGTTAGGCAGACAGGATAGAGCTGTCAGGTAACTTGATCTCTAAGCACAGATTGCAAAGACAGCCTGCAGAGAGCCAGGCGAGGATGCACGCGCACATACACATGTGCGCACAGGCATACTCGCTCACTCTGAGTCTCTCAGGGAGCATGAATACATCCCTACATGTCCCCGCCTCTCCTTGTGCCTGTCTCTTGTTTCTCTCGCTGTGTGATCAGCAGTGATCTGTATAATGAATAAGTTACCTTAACTGACCTGTCTTTTTTGAGTGTGTGTTTTTTTTTTGTATGAATGAACCTGAGCAGTCAGGGGAAGCAGTTTCTGTAAGGAGGTCAGGGTCATATTCATTAGGGCACTCTGTAGCAAAACGTTTTGCAACGAAAAATGTCAACGAGCGGTTTAGTCCATCCCTGTTTCGGTCTGTTTTCATATGTTTTGGTGTCTAAGGAATGCAACCCAGTTGATTGATAGTGCTGCCTTGCTGTGTCCCCCTATAGGAAGGACCAGAACCTGCTGTCCCCGGTCAACTGCTGGTACCTGCTGCTGAACCAGGTGAGGAGGGAGAGCAAGGACCACGCCACCCTCAGTGACATCTACCTGAACAATGTCATCATGCGCTTCATGCAGATCAGCGAGGACTCCACACGCCTGCTCAAGAAGGTAAGCTCTTCTGTAGAGGTAAGAGGACAGACGAGGTGAGATCCCACTGATCTGACGGAAGTCGTTCCTTGTCTTGATTTGATCAGGGAAAACTCTGGTACCTCGTTATATTGGAGATATCCTGGGCTCATTCACATAGTCAGGAAAAAACTCTGCGCCCTGCTGCTAATGAGACGTCTATCATCCTACAGCCTTAAAGCGGCGATCGGCAGTTAAAATAATAACAAAGCATACTCCCTGCTCGTGTTTTGGTAAAAAGCTGAGGGATGGGGCTGGAGAAATGTAACCACTCTCAAATTCATAGACAGAGCTATGGATGCACTGACTGATCATCCATGATACAAAAATTAGTTTTATCTATGTTTTGAGGCTATATAGTGTTTGTTTACATTTACAAACATTGGAGTACAACAAGTTTATATTCTGGGTTCTCATGGAGTGTGACAGTTGAGCTAAGATCATGAGGCATTTATAAGTTATATTCTTCAAGAATCAATGGATACATATCATTAATTTATATGTCAAAAATAGATGTAGCAACTACAGATTGCCCCTTTTTAAATACACCAGGCACTGGACTGCACTCAGATTTGATGTAGGTTTAACGTATTACATTACAAGTTGTGTTTGATGACATCTTGATAGCAGTTCAATTGTTGGGTTGTGGTTTAGTTCTGCGAATCTCTATGCCGAGAGAGAAGAAACCCCCTCTTCCTACACAGCCCTGATCATAAGACTAAACGCCCTATCTAACCATCCCATCCGAAGTCGGTCGCCTCGTGACCGAAACCCTGTTAATGCTGCTGCCGCCTGTTTCACTCGGACCGCTCCCTACCAGATTATGAGCTCTCCTATGCACTAGGAGTCACATGAACCGACCACAGTTCCAAAAATGACAAACCAGAGCCTGTTTCAGTGGGGTGCTTTGCGTCAACGTTTTTGGCATTTTTTTTTCTCTTTCGCTGCGGGGTGTTTAGATCCATCTGCTAGATGAAGACAGAAAAATAGTTATTTTATTCATCTTAACGTCGTTATTGTCTCTTGATGTTGGTGGTTTCATCTGGCTTGTACAGAGGAGTGGTCTGCTCTGCACCCCACCCTCCGCCCGAACAACTGCAACACACACAGGAAGTTAAGGATGTAATTTCCCTTTGATAGCAGTTGGAGGCTCCTGGTTTACTAATGGGCCAGATGTGAAGCTGGAGCGAAGTGGTTTGTCAGATGTTTCTTTCCCCCCCGACTCAATCCACATTACTGATGTTTAAAATGACAGACTACTAAACTCATCAATGTGTTCCCAATGATTTGTATTCATTTTTAGATATTTCAATCAAGACTATTATGTATGAAGTTTAGTTCATAGCATCCCTCATATAAAGAGGTTTGCATTGACATTACACACACTTCATTTTTCCCCTCATGTACCAACTCTCCTTATTGCTCCACCAATTAGTTGTTGGTTGTCCTTGAGCACAACAGGCAACGACCTGCAGTCAACAGTAGCAGTTACAGTAGGTCTTCAGTGACTGTGTACGTGCGTGCGTGCGTGTGTGTGTGTGTGTGTGTGTTTGTGTCTCCCCTCTGGCTCGTATAGTGATGTTTGTCAGCCAGGGGCCAAACCAAACGGCATCCCCCTAGTGGGGTGCAGTCTGTCAGAGGGGAGCAGAGACACCCCTGCCCTCTAATTAGTACATCCCATTGTCTTTGATCTCCGCTGAGCTCCAGTAATGATAGACAAACACCAGGGGAGGCCCCGCAGTTACAACACAGTTAGTACAGGTCGTCTTGTTTTAACACGAGACAGATGCTGTTTTGTCATCCTGACATCAAAGAGCAGTGTTTTTTTATATTTCTAAATTCTTCTTTTTTCTACCTTTTTTAGGTTCTGAGTTGAATCAGTATAGGACCTTAAATGACATATCCTATCAGGCTTCAGCAGGGTGGACCTTTGAAAATAGACCGTTGGTTTGTGTTCATGCCCTCGGCAGTAGTTGTTTTATTTATGAGTAGTACTGTGGACAAGTGGGTCTGAGCTCTCTGTGCTGCGGGCGCTCTCATGTTTTGGCGTCTTTGTTCGATGGCGAACCCTCTAAATACGAGTCTTGTCATGCAGTCCATTGATTGTCGGGCAGGTCTTATCACATGTATTCTCTTTTCATCATTCATACAACTGGTTCTTTGTTTTACTCTGTCATCTTTTATTTATGGCGGTCACATTCTGGTGGAACTGTGAGATCCCAAGGCTTGAAAGCCGTAGCTGTATGGCTGAAGGAAGGTATTAGTTAATCTAGTTCCTACATTGCAAATTGATTCGCTACAGTGGTAGGTAGGAAGGAGGGTGAGGGAAACATGAAACAGCACCAGCTACTACCAAATTGGTCTTGGCATTTGATCAAGCGGAGTGCAATGTGTTTTAACACTTAATTTGGATTAGAGCTTGACAGTTTTCTGCCTGGCTTGGTGGAGTCCATTACTAGACTACCTCCCTGGGCTGCTTCTGTATAGTACAATCAGGTCAACAATTATTGGCACCCTTGATAAAGATGAGAAAAAAAGACTGCATACAATAAATAATACAAATACTGAGCTATATTGTATGCAAAGAAAGAGAGGGGAAATTAGTATTTTAAACTAAGAAAATTGCCCAGTACCAGGACGTTCTAGCCAAGAACCTGGTTGCCTTTGCCAGGAGGCTGAAACTTGGATAAGAAGTGGATCTTATACTAAAGTGGATCTTTCAGCAAGACCAAAAACAAAATACATGTTTTATTGTCACATACACCAGAGAGGTGCAGTGAAATGTGTTGTTTTACAGGGTCAGCAATAGTAGTACGGCACCCCTGGAGCAAATTAGGGTTAAGTGCCTTGCTCAAGGGTAAAATCTCCACAAATAAATGGTTAATTGACCAAATATTCCACATTTTGCAATGGCCATCTGTCTCCTGTGGTTTGAATTGAAGGGCAGTCTATAAGCACAGACAAAGAATATCAAGGATCTGGAAAGACACTGCATGGAGGCATGGCCTAAGATCTCTCCCAATGTGTTCTCCAATCAATATAAAACGTTGACAAATGCTGGTGCCATTATCCTTTTCAAGGGGAGGGTGCCGGATTATTGAAAACAGGGGTGCCAGTTATGACCTTATCTTTTTAAGAAAAATAATAATTGCTTGTTAAACATATCTTTCTTTGAGCAATTGTACTAGTATAAAATAATATTTAAAAAAATATTTTGGGGGGGCATACAATATAGATCGGTATTTGTATTTATTTTATACTGTCTTTTTTGCTCATCATTAAGGGTGGCAATCATTTTTGAACTGACTGTGTATGAGCCAATACGATTTGTGTAGGCTCTCACTAGAGTTCTGCCATATGGAGCAGTCATGCCCCTGGTGCGCTACCCACCAGACATGGACCCTAGGAGTACAGTCCCTCTCTGGGGCCTGATTGATGTTGGAGGCAACGTGAAACCCATGCCCCCCCCCCACGTGGATTCCAGTCTCTCCCAGTCTTCTCTCTCAGATGTGGTTAGCATCACTCATAAACAGTACACTTAAAGGGGAAAGCCCATTTGTGCTAGTCCTCTAATAAACTTGGCAACAGTAAACATGTCGTCCCCCACAAATGATGCAGCACACAACTTGGTCCAATCAGTGTAATTTTGTAAATGCCAGATCTCTATGGCAAGACGCATCATTCAACCAAGTTTCTTAAGAATGGGGAAAGTGCTTTCTGAGATATCACGTGTTGCTAACATACAAAAGTAAGTAAGTATGAACGAACGTATGGACAAATAGTCCCCTCCCCGATTTAATCGTGGGGGACAATTATCGGTACCGTATTGGAAAATCCCCAGTTGGCATTCCCCTTTTAAAGGCCTAGTCCTGTCAAAAACTTGATGTTCATGTATTTTATATACACAACCATTCAAAAGTTCGGGGTCACTTAGAAATGTCCTTGTTTTTGAAAGAAATATCATTTTTTTTGTCCATTAAAATAACATGAAATTGATCAGAAATATAGTGTAGACATTGTTAATGTAGTAAATGACTATTGTAGCTGGAAACAGCCTTCTTTAGACTAGTATCTGGAGCATCAGCATTTGTGGGTTCGATTACAGGCTCAAAATGGCCAGAAACAAAGACCTTTCTTCTGAAACTCGTCAGTCTATTCATGTTCTGAGAAAAGAAGGCTATTCCATGTGAGAAATTGCCAAGAAACTGAAGATCCCGTACAACGCTGTGTACTACTCCCTTCACAAAACAGCACAAACTGGCCAATAAAAAGAAAAGATTAAGATGGGCAAAAGAACACCGACACTGGACAGAGGAAGATTGGAAAAAAGTGTTATGGACAGACAAATGTAAGTTTGAGGTGTTCGGATCACAAAGAAGAACATTCGTGAGACGCAGAAAAAATGAAAAGATGCTGGAGGAGTGCTTGACTCCATTTGTCAAGCATGGTGGAGGCAATGTGATGGTCTGGGGGTGCTTTGGTGGTGGTGAGGTGAGAGATTTGTACAGGGTAAAGGGGATCTTGAAGAAGGAAGGCTATCACCTACATTTTGCAACGTCATGCCATACCCTGTGGACGGCGCTTAATTGGAGCCAATTTCCTCCTACAACAGGACAATGACCCAAAGCACAGCTCCAAACTATGCAAGAACTATTTAGGGAAGAAGCAGTTAGCTGGTATTCTGTCTGTGCTGGCCACTCCATTATAGTCACCGGATCTCAAACCTATTGAGCTGTTGTGGGAGCAGCTTGACTGTATGGTACGTAAGAAGTGCCAATCCAATTTATGGGAGGTGCTTCCGGAAGCATGGGGTGAAATCTCTTCAGATTACCTCAACAAGTTGATGACTAGAATGCCAAAGGTCTGCAAGGCTGTAATTGCTGCAAATGGAGGATTCTTTGACGAAGCAAAGTTTGAAGGACACAATTATTTCAATTAAAAATCATTATTTATAACCTTGTCAACATCTTGACTATATTTTGTAACTCATTTCATGTGTGTTTTCATGGAAACCAGTAAATGTCTAAGTGACACCAAACTTTTGAACAGTAGTGTATATTTCCACACTGAGGTGGGAATAATTCTGAAATTGTGAAAATGCTGATAATGCACTTTTAATGTAAGAGCTGTTTGAAAAGGCCACCTGAAATTTCAGCGTGTTTTGATGGGATGGAGTTTTGGCCTGCATGGTGACATCACCAGGCGAAGTAAGTTAATCGATCAGTAACGAGTTTCAAACCTCTCTGCAAATAGCATCTAGTTTTTAGGTTACTGATCACTCCCATTAGGCTTGCTCAGTTAGGCCCCTCACTCAGACCACTCCAAGACAGTCCTTGATATTTGGATGAAAACTGCTGCATTGGTCTTTCAAATAAAAGAGGGCATGGCCTTTAAAGGTAGGTAGAATAAACATAACCACATGTAACATATGGATTTGCATTAGAATAAACATCAAAAGTCCCAATGCAAAGTTACACCTCACTTTTACATTTTTTGAGTTTTTATTTAAAACTGATCAGAATTATGAAGAAGTCATGCCGGAAAAAACATTTGAGGGATGTGACTTAACCTCTATGGGCTAGGTGGGACGCTTGCGTCCCACCTACTCAACAGCCAGTGTAATCCCGTGGCGCGATATTCAAATACCTCAAAAATGCAAAAACTTCAATTTTTCAAACATATGACTATTTTACACCATTTTAAAGACAAGACTCTCATTAATCTAACCACACTGTCCGATTTAAAAAAGGCTTTACAACGAAAGCAAAACATTAGATTATGTCAGCAGAGTACCCAGCCAGAAATAATCAGACACCCATTTTTCAAGCTAGCATATAATGTCACATAAACCCAAACCACAGCTAAATGTAGCACTAACCTTTGATGATCTTCATCAGATGACAACCCTAGGACATTATGTTATACAATACATGCATGTTTTGTTCAATCAAGTTCATATTTATATCAAAAACCAGCTTTTTACATTAGCATGTGACTAGCATGTGACTAGCATTCCCACCGAACACTGCCGGTGAATTTACTAAATTACTCACGATAAACGTTCACAAAAAACATAACAATTATTTTAAGAATTATAGATACAGAACTCCTCTGTGCACTCGATATGTCCGATTTTAAAATAGCTTTTCGGTGAAAGCACATTTTGCAATATTCTCAGTAGATAGCCCGGCATCACAGGGCTAGCTATTTAGACACCCAGCAAGTTTAGCACTCACCAAAGTCAGATTTACTATAAGAAAAATGTTATTACCTTTGCTGTTCTTCGTCAGAATGCACTCCCAGGACTTCTACTTCAATAACAAATGTTGGTTTGGTCCCAAATAATCCATTGTTATATCCAAATAGCGGCGTTTTGTTCGTGCGTTCAAGACACTATCCGAAAGGGTAAATAAGGGTGATGAGCATGGCGCATTTCGTGACAAAACATTTCTAAATATTCCATTACCGTACTTCGAAGCATGTCAACCGCTGTTTAAAATAAATTTTTATGCAATTTTTCTCGTAAAAAAGCGATAATATTCCGACCGGGAATCTGCGTTTTAGGTAAACAGACGAAAGAAAATAAAGCATGGGGTCGACTCGGGCACGCGCCTAAGCCCATAGTACTCTGATCGGCCACTTGCCAAACGCGATAATGTGTTTCAGCCAGAGGCTGCCTCGATATCATTCCGCTTTTTCCCGGGCTCTGAGAGCCTATGGGAGCCGTAGGAAGTGTCACATTATAGCAAAGATCCTCAGTCTTCAATAAAAAGAGCCAAGATGAACAACAACTTGTCATTCAGGCCACTTCCTGCATGGAATCTTCTCAGGTTTTGGCCTGCCATATGAGTTCTGTTATACTCAGACACCATTCAAACAGTTTTAGAAACTTTAGGGTGTTTTCTATCCAAAGCCAATAATTATATGCATATTCTAGTTACTGGGCAGGAGTAGTAACCAGATTAAATCGAGTACGTTTTTTATCCGGCCGTGTCAATACTGCCCCCTAGCCCTAACAGGTTAAAATCAATTTTTATGCCATTTTTCTCGTAAAAAAGCGATAATATTCCGACCGGGAAATCGTTTTTTATTACAAAGACAGTGAAAGTAAAAGCATGCTATCCCCTCATGCACGAGCCTCAGTCTAATGGCCCTCTGATAGAGCACTTGCCAAACGCGCTAATGTGTTTCAGCCTGGGGATGGAATTACATCGTTCAGCTTTTTCCCGCCTTCTGAGAGCCCATGGGAGCCGTAGGAAGTGTCACATTTACATTTAAGTCATTTAGCAGACGCTCTTATCCAGAGCGACTTACAAAATGGTGCATTCACCTTATGATATCCAGTGGAACAACCACTTTACAATAGTGCATCTAAATCTTTTAAGGGCGGGGGGGGGGGGGGGGTTAGAAGGATTACTTTATCCTATCCTAGGTATTCCTTAAAGAGGTGGGGTTTCAGGTGTCTCCGGAAGGTGGTGATTGACTCCGCTGTCCTGGCGTCGTGAGGGAGCTTGTTCCACCATTGGGGTGCCAGAGAAGCGAACAGTTTTGACTGGGCTGAGCGGGAACTGTGCTTCCTCAGAGGTAGGGGGGCCAGCAGGCCAGTGGTGGATGAACGCAGTGCCCTTGTTTGGGTGTAGGGCCTGATCAGAGCCTGAAGGTATGGAGGTGCCGTTCCCTTCACAGCTCCGTAGGCAATCACCATGGTCTTGTAGCGGATGCGAGCTTCAACTGGAAGCCAGTGGAGAGAGCGGAGGAGCGGGGTGACGTGAGAGAACTTGGGAAGGTTGAACACCAGACGGGCTGCGGCGTTCTGGATGAGTTGTAGGGGTTTAATGGCACAGGCAGGGAGCCCAGCCAACAGCGAGTTGCAGTAATCCAGACGGGAGATGACAAGTGCCTGGATTAGGACCTGCGCCGCTTCCTGTGTGAGGCAGGGTCGTACTCTGCGAATGTTGTAGAGCATGAACCTACAGGATCGGGTCACCGCCTTGATGTTAGTGGAGAACGACAGGGTGTTGTCCAGGATCACGCCAAGGTTCTTAGCACTCTGGGAGGAGGACACAAGGGAGTTGTCAACCGTGATGGCGAGATCATGGAACGGGCAGTCCTTCCCCGGGAGGAAGAGCAGCTCCGTCTTGCCGAGGTTCAGCTTGAGCTGGTGATCCGTCATCCACACTGATGTCTGTCACGTCATGCCAGAGATCCCCTGTGTTTGTTAGAGATGATCAAGGAGGGCAAGAAATTGTCAGACAGGCCACTTCCTGTAAGGAATCTTCTCAGGTTTTGGCCTGCAAAATGAGTTCTGTTATACTCACAGACACCATTCAAACAGTTTTAGAAACTTTAGGGTGTTTTCTATCCAAAGCCAATAATGACATGCATATTCTAGTTACTGGGCAGGAGTAGTAACCAGATTAAATCGGGTAATTTTTTTATCCGGCCGTGCAAATACTGCCCCCTAGCCCCAACAGGTTAATATGGAGGACCCAGCCAACTTACAAGCAGATACTTTATGAATTTATTCTAAGCTGGCTGAAAATTGTATTGAAACAAGTAGTCATGAGCACAAATGATTTGGTTTAATTTGAAGTTATACATTGCAATGTTGCTAGCCAACTAGCCTGCTAACATTACATTAGCTCTGCGTGTGTCAGCCAGTTGTTATCAACACCTAGCGTACAGCTACATTAAAGTAAACCAACGTTTTGGAAATACTTAACTTCATCTAACCAGTTATCAAATAATTTTACTGGTAACGTTAGTTATTTTAAACTGCTAGCTAGCCAGCTAACTAGCCTAGCTAGCCGACCACCACTGTCAACATAGCTAAGTAATAAGCCAAAGAACTAGTCTAGCATAGGCAGGAACCCACAGAACGCAACAAAAAAATCCATCAGATATAAAGTAGAGAGAGCGGAGACTTACCGATTGACTGCTGAGTTGGCTACCAAAGACAAAGAAGGGAGAGGGAGAGTCGGCTAGCTTATACAATAGCGTTATGAGGTAAATCCACATCGACTTTACCTATTTTCTCTCCATCACTGCTGACGCTCTTGATGTACGGGTAGGTCGGTAGGAAATAGAGGTCCGTCGATTCAACCTGACAAACTGTTCCGACTTTAAAGCTTGCTTCTCATTTTTGGGCCACAAGTGAGTTGTAACCCCATCCTTGTGGGTATTACTGCTCCATGTGGCTATTACTGCACTACCTACAGGCCACAGAAAACTACTACAACACTAACTCGCTCACTTTACTACAACTATCAAACGCACAGGAGAAGAGGAGTTGCAGTTTTTTGCATTGATTTACAGTTGAAGTCGGAAGTTTACATACACTTAGGTTGGAGTCATTAAAACTCGTTTTTCAACCACTCCACAAATTTCTTGTTAACAAAATATAGTTTTGGCAAGTCGGTTAGGACATCGACTTTGTGCATGACACAAGTAATTTTTCTAACAATTGTTTCCAGACAGATTATTTAACTTATCACTGTATCACAATTCCAGTTTACATACACTAAGTTGACTGTGCCTTTTAAACAGCTTGGAAAATTCCAGAAAACGATGTTTTGGCTTTAGAAGCTTCTGATAGGTTAATTGACATCATTTGAGTCAATTGGAGGTGTACCTGTGGATGTATTTCAAGGCCTACCTTCAAACTCAGTGCCTCTTTGCTTGACATCATGGGAAAATCTAAAGAAATCAGCCAAGACCCCAGAAAAAGAATTGTAGACCTCCACAAGTCTGGTTCATCCTTGGGAGAAATTTCCAAACGCCTGAAGGTACCACGTTCATCTGTACAAACAATAGTACGCAAGTATAAACACCATGGGACCACACGCCCTCATACTGCTCAGGAAGGAGACGTGTCTCCTAGAGATGAATGTACTTCGGTGCGAAAAGTGCAAATCAATCCCAGAACAACAGAAAATGACCTTGTGAAGATGCTGGAGGAAACGGGTACAAAAGTATCTATATCCACAGTAAAACGAGTCCTACACTGCTCAAAAAAATAAAGGGAACACTTAAACAACACATCCTAGATCTGAATGAAATAAATAATCTTATTAAATACTTTTTTCTTTACATAGTTGAATGTGCTGACAACAAAATCACACAAAAATAATCAATGGAAATCCAATTTATCAACCCATGGAGGTCTGGATTTGGAGTCACACTCAATATTAAAGTGGAAAACCACACTACAGGCTGATCCAACTTTGATGTAATGTCCTTAAAACAAGTCAAAATGAGGCTCAGTAGTGTGTGTGGCCTCCACGTGCCTGTATGACCTCCCTACAACGCCTGGGCATGCTCCTGATGAGGTGGCGGATGGTCTCCTGAGGGATCTCCTCCCAGACCTGGACTAAAGCATCCGCCAACTCCTGGACAGTCTGTGGTGCAACGTGGCGTTGGTGGATGGAGCGAGACATGATGTCCCAGATGTGCTCAATTGGATTCAGGTCTGGGGAACGGGCGGCCAGTCCATAGCATCAATGCCTTCCTCTTGCAGGAACTGCTGACACACTCCAGCCACATGAGGTCTAGCATTGTCTTGCATTAGGAGGAACCCAGTGCCAACCGCACCAGTATATGGTCTCACAAGGTGTCTGAGGATCTCATCTCGGTACCTAATGGCAGTCAGACACATGCACATTTGTGGCCTGCTGGAGGTCATTTTGCCGGGCTCTGGCAGTGCTCCTCCTGCTCCTCTTTGCACAAAGGCGGAGGTAGCGGTCCTGCTGCTGGGTTGTTGCCATCCTACGGCCTCCTCCACGTCTCCTGATGTACTGGCCTGTCTCCTGGTAGCGCCTCCATGCTCTGGACACTACGCTGACAGACACAGCAAACCTTCTTGCCACAGCTCGCATTGATGTGCCATCCTGGATGAGCTGCACTACCTGAGCCACTTGTGTGGGTTGTAGACTCCGTCTCATGCTACCACTAGAGTGAAAGCACCGCCAGCATTCAAAAGTGACCAAAACATCAGCCAGGAAGCATAGGAACTGAGAAGTGGTCTCCACCTGCAGAACCACTCCTTTATTGGGGGTGTCTTGCTTATTGCCTATAATTTCTACCTGTTGTCTATTCCATTTGCACAACAGCATGTGAAATTTATTGTAAATCAGTGTTGCTTCCTAAGTGGACAGTTTGATTTCACAAAAGTGTGATTGACTTGGAGTTACATTGTGTTGTTTAAGTGTTCCCTTTATTTTTTTGAGCAGTGTATATCGACATAACCTGAAAGGCCGCTCAGCAAGGAAGAAGCCACTGCTCCAAAACTGCCATAAAAACTGCACATGGTGACAAAGATCATACTTTTTGGAGAAATGGCCTCTGGTCTGATGAAACAAAAATATAACTGTTTGGCCATAATGACCATCGTTATGTTTGGAGGAAAAAGGGGGAGGCTTGCAAGCCGAAGAATACCATCCCAACCGTGAAGCACGGGGGTGGCAGCATCATGTTGAGCTGCTTTGTTGCAGGAGGGACTGGTGCACTTCACAAAATAGATGGCTTCATGAGGATGGAAAAATATGTGGATATATTGAAGCAACATCTCAAGACATCAGTCAGGAAGTTAAAGCTTGGTCGCAAATGGGTCTTCCAAATGGACAATGACCCCAAGCATACTTCCAAAGTTGTGGCAAAATGGCTTAAGGACAACAAAGTCAAGGTATTGGAGTGGCATCACAAAGCCCTGACCTCAATCCTATAAAACATTTGTGGGCAGAAAAAGCATGTGCAATCAAGGAGACCTACAAACCTGACTCAGTTACACCAGCTCTGTCAGGAGGAATGGGCCAAAATTCACCCAACTTATTGTGGGAAGCTTGTGGAAGGCTACCCGAAACGTTTGACCCAAGTTAAACAATTTAAAGGCAATGCTACCAAATAGTAATTGAGTGTGTGTAAACTTCTGACCCACTGGGAATGTGGTAAAAGAAATCAAATCTGAAATAAATCATTCTCTCTACTATTATTCTGACATTTTACAGTCTTAAAATCAAGTGGTGATCCTAACTGACCTCAGACAGGGAATTTTTACTAGGTTTAAATGTCAGGAATTGTGAAAAACTGAGTTTAAATATATTTGGCTAAGCTGTATGTAAACTTCTGACGTCAACTGTATATGGTTTCTTCTTTGTCGATGTACATTGTAGCTCATCAACGTCAACACTTGGTTTAGAATGTAATTACATGCCAGCATAGCTAGTAGCGAATGTTAGCCAGCTGGAACTAGCTACAGTAGGTAGTACTGGTTCTCCACATGATGTTAAGAAATAGTGCCTTGTGGGTAGTTCCGAAGATATCTGGAAATAAGTTAATAAATATCTAAAAATGCTAAAACATAAGTGTGTTTGTAGTTATAGGTAACCAGATCATGACTACAACTAAGTTACTAAGTACTTGACAACACTGTGATACTTTGAGTAAAAACTCATGCTTTTAAATTGAATCATAACATTGGTTGGCCCATAGGTTGCAAAACGTACAGGCCGTGAGTGATTACGGCTCTGAGGCTAATTTCTTACGGTTATAATGAATCATTAAGGGATGGATTGAAATTTACATAATGGGTACCTGGAGGAAAATGGGGGAGCGTCATTCTTTTTCAAATTCAGTTAAATTGAAAAATAATTTTCAAGTGTTCAGGGAGGGTTTAGGTAAAATATATTTTGTTGAAGGGAGGGCCATCCATTTTTAGTTCGGAGAGGTCCGATTTTTCTCCTTTTAACCCTTATTATAATAAACGTTCACTCCCTAAGTGAATGGTTTGTACTTGAGATGCTCTTCTCTGATTTACTGTGTCTTCAGTGGCCAGTGGAGTGGCTGAGGTGGCTGCTTCCTGTCAGAGGCCCTGCCCAGGTCACATAACTGGGGCATCTGCAGAGCCAGGAAATGGATGAGCTGTCAGAGCCGTGCCCAAGCTCTCCTGAGAGGCCTTTTCATTGACCACTGGACCGCTTCCCAGTTCTCTCAATAGGAAAGGGCTAACAAGTGTTAGATCTAACAAGTTGACTGAGGTCCTCTTCTCAGAACGGAGGCTTCTAATGGCTCTTCCCAGGGGAGGAAGTGCGAGTAATTTCAGTGAAAATCTCACTTTGCAGCCCAATTCAGCTGTTGGTTATGTTCATGAATACAGTTATGGACATAACAGCGACAACTTTAAAACGCTATTCTCGGCCGAGAATGAACAACATAGACTTGCTCATGTATTTAGATTTGCAGCCTGCTTCACAAACTTGGGAAAGAGGAACGATCTAACCAGTCCATAACCTACCACAGGAGGTTGGTGGCATCTTAATTGGGGAGGACAGACTCGTGGAAATGGCTGGAGCGGAATAAGTGGAAAGGTATCAAATACACCAAACACGCGGTTTTCATGTGTTTGATTCCATTCACTCCGTTCCAGCCATTATTATGAGCCGTCCTTCCTTCAGCAGCCTCAGCAACCTACCTGGCCCAAAACTCAGTGCCTCAACCAGCCTATAGATCCTGCCCTCCATTCTCTAAATATGCGTGAGAGCACCCTAGCTTAAGCTTCTGTGACTTAGCTCTATTTATACAGGACTAAGTCTATTTGTCCGGTGCCTGTGTGAATAGGTAAGTAAAAGAGAGAACTGGCTGAGTAGGTGGAGGCAAGGGCCAGGACAGGAGGTGTTGGCTAGACTGGGTCGGCCTGAGGAGACAGGCTGATTTACTTACTTCTGCATGCATGCACACATGCACAAACACACACACAAACGCACAAACGACGAGAACTAATCCTCTCTGGTTTACGCCCACATGTCTGGACTGGCACTACCTTTTCCACCTGAGTCAGTCAGTCAGCAGGATTTAGAGTATAGCTCTTTTTGGGATGGACCTGTGTTTGTTTGTGTACTGACTTCCTCCTTCAAACAATCAAATTATGATCTGACTAAGAGCACGCCTTTCACCCTAATCATGGCTTTGTTGCAGAGCTGTTGGTCCTTCAGCCAACTCCCCTGTTATGTTGTGTTCGTTGTCACGCCAAACATGTATGGCATGACAACAAGCATCAAGAGGTGTTGGATAAAGCATATTATTCAGTTCTTGCGGCCAGGTTAGAGATTCACTCCTTCGACCTATGGAATTCCTCAGTGGTCCGTAATTTCTATTGGAGTATCATTGACTGTATCTGCCGTTGCCAACTAGGATGTGTACGGATCCACCTGGATCAGTGAGGTTGGTGACCTCAGCAGAGAGACTTCCTCATTGGTCACGCCCACAGGAAACCACAGATGTGTATTACAAGGCTATATGAAACCCCATGTGAACTACAGTAACCCTGGACATGACCTCTCCTATCAGATATGTGCTTCTCTCAAATGACACACACTGTTATTGTACAAATGTGTACCTTTTGAAATACAACTACTGGCACCCAGTATGATTAATATGTATAGTGAGAATCAAGTTCAAATCCATCCAACTTTATTTACATGTGGTAAGCGGCACAGCGTTTGGGTGTTTGGTGCATTGAAAGATCTGTCCTCCTCTCTGTTAAGGTGGGAACAGAGGTTGCCTATAAGAGTAAGCTCTGTGATAGAGATGACTACCCCTACTAACTCCAGATCAGATCTATCTAAGCCCCCCTCTCTCCCTCAATTTGGATAGTGGTGGTGGGATAGATCAAATTGTCACAGCCCTCTGAGGCCCCGTTGCTGGGAAAGGCCTCAACAATAAGATTAGGGTCCAGATAAGTGGGTTAGTGGGAGACTTTAAGTGCAGTGGAAGACTGTGTGATAACACCCAGGTAATACATACGTTGAAAGGGATATCCAAATGCTTTGTCAGATCTTATTATATATCGCGTAAACCCACCCCATGACTTGTATGTTACATAGTGGAAAAAATAGGTGGCATGCGTAGTAAAAGTACCTTTAACCCAGGGGTTTGAAACTCATTTTGCCCGGGGGCCACATTCTGTTTTCACCGGGCCACATCTGGTCTGCAGGCCGCCAGTTTGAGACCCCTGCTTTAACCATGCATGAGTCACACAACTGTTATTTCCCTGTATTGAAAATCTCAGAATTATCAATTGTGGGCTCATGTCTGATGGCATTGAGTGAATCTTGTGTCATGGGATGGCTGATTGAATTTATTCATTTGAGATCACTCACACTATGCAGACAGCGGGCTCTATGGGCAACTGTGTCTCTGTTTGATATCCTCGTTCCAGCTCTGTGCCCTACTGTACTCTTGACACTGCTTGTTTGTTCCATGTATGAATATGTTACTGTACTGCAAAGTCGACAGATGTCTCACATTGAACATGTTCTTTGTTTTCTCTTTTTCAGAGTAAGGAGATAACGTTTCAGCTCCAGGAAGACTTGATGAAGGTCCTCAACGAGCTCTACACTGTAAGTTGTCATTTAATTTCCTGGTTCCTGTTTTGCTCTACCACTGTACTGTAACAATAGTGTATAAAGTTTTTTCTGATCAGGTCACAGTTGGGAACAACTCTCAGCCTGAATGATAAATCATGATTCGGGCACTAAGACAGGCCTCTCAGATCAGAGCCTACCTGGTCTGGCCTTAAAGTAGCTGCATACCAACTCTTATGGTCATTGTTACAAGCAGATCTGGGACCAGCCTATGTGGATAATGCCACTTCAGGTCTCTGACCTTGGGGGAGAGCAGGGTGCTTAAACCACTAATCAATAGTTAATTCACTAGCTTTAACGTCAGGCCTGGAATAGTGGCAGCTGAGATTCATGTTCCCCAGGTGGCCCTGAAGACCCTGACGTTCTAATACTTCCTCAGGTAGAAGGGGATGGCTTTTGTGGTCTATGTGGTCTTGGCATCTTCCCTTTTGTATAACCTACTCACATATATTGTGTGACATGTAGTTTATGTACTTTCCCATTAATCTGGTGACTATGCTATCTGCTTTGTTAGACTTTCTAACCTTTGGAGGAAGATTTTGTTAGAGGCAGTGCCGGTTCAAGGCATAAGCGACATAGGCAGTTGCTTAGGGGCCAATGTTCGCTAGGGGTCCCCCAACCCCCAAAAATATTTTTTATGTTTAGCATTTTTTGGAGTTCTCAGTCAGGCACTCAACTCACTATAGAGAGTAAGAATAGTGGAATACACCAGGTGCAATTTCGAAATGAGGTTGTGCATCAGCAGTATTTCCCCTTATGTCTGTCACTGACAGCCACTCAATTAACCATGTCAGCTAACAATTTTTATGTAATGGAAAGTTGGAGGGTGGTTGGTAATGGAGGACATCCGGTGGATCCACGTCTGGGTGTTAAGCAGAACCCCCTAGGTCCTGGAGAACAGGAGCAGAGTTAAAGGCAACAGGGGAGGAGACAGACGTAAAACAAGCAAACACACAGGTTACAGGTAGATCAGGTTTATAAAAATATATTTATACAGATTTATTTAAAGTTTCAACAATTTCAAACATGTAGCTAACGCCTTATGGTTCCTGGTCTAAAGTTAATTTTGTTACCAAGGCTTTTTATGCACTCTGGCCAAAGGGGACAGCTCCATCCATCTGACACGCTCTCTGACCTCACTTGGGGCGTGACTACCCACTTCAAATCAAAGTTTATTTGTCACGTGCGCCGAATACAACAGACCTTACAGTGAAATGCTTACTTACAGGCTCTAACCAATAGTGCAAAAAGGTATTAGGTGAATAATAGGTAAGTAAAGAAATAAAACAACAGTAAAAAGACAGGCTATATACAGTAGCGAGGCTATAAAAGTAGCGAGGCTACATATAGACACCGGTTAGTCAGGCTGATTGAGGTATTATGTACATGTAGATATGGTTAAATTGACTATGCATATATGATGAACAGAGAGTAGCAGTAGTGTAAAAGAGGGGTTGGCGGGTGTTGGGTGGTGGGACACAATGCAGATAGCCCGGTTAGCCAATGTGCGGGAGCACTGGTTGGTCGGCCCAATTGAGATGGTATGTACATGAATGTATAGTTAAAGTGACTATGCATATATGTTAACCTCTCTAGGCTAGGCGGGACGAATTCGTCCCACCTACGTAACAGCCACTGCTATCCTGTGGCGCGATTTTCAAAACCTTAAAAATCCTATTACTTCAATTTCTCAAACATATGACTATTTTACAGCCATTTAAAGACAAGACTCTTGTTAATCTAACCACACTGTCCGATTTCAAAAAGGCTTTACAACGAAAGCAAAACATTAGATTATGTCAGCAGAGTACCAAGCCAGAAATAATCAGACACCCATTTTTCAAGCCAGCATATAATGTCACCAAAACCCAGAAGACAGCTAAATGCAGCACTCACCTTTGATGATCTTCATCAGATGACAACCCTAGGACATTATGTTATACAATACATGCATGTTTTGTTCAATCAAGTTCATATTTATATCAAAAACCAGCTTTTTACATTAGCATGTGACGTTCAGAACTAGCATACCCCCCGCAAACTTCTGGGGAATTCGCTAACATTTTACTAAATTACTCACGATAAACGTTCACAAAAAGCATAACAATTATTTTAAGAATTATAGATACAGACCTCCTCTATGCACTCGATATGTCAGATTTTTAAAATAGCTTTTTGGTGAAAGCACATTTTGCAATATTCTAAGTACATAGCCCAGGCATCACGGGCTCGCTATTTAGACACCCGGCAAGTTTAGCACTCACCATAATCATATTTACTATTATAAAAGTTTCATTACCTTTTGTTGTCTTTGTCAGAATACACACCCAGGACTGCTACTTCAATAACAAATGTTGGTTTGGTCCAAAATAATCCATCGTTATATCCGAATAGCGGCGTTTTGTTCGTGCGTTCCAGACACTATCCGAAATAGTAAAGAAGTGTCACGCGCATGGTGCAATTCGTGACAATAAAATTCTAAGCATTCCATTACCGTACTTCGAAGCATGTCAACCGCTGTTTAAAATCAATTTTTACGACATTTTTCTCGTAGAAAAGCGATAATATTCCGACAGGGAATCTCCTTTTCGGCAAACAGAGGAAAAAAATCCCAAAGGCGGGGGCGGTCGGGGTCACGCGCATAAGCCAGTGTCTCTTGATCGGCCACTTGAGAAAGGCGATAATGTGTTTCAGCCTGGGGCTGGAATGACGACATTCTGTTTTTTCCCGGGCTCTGAGAGCCTATGGAAGACGTGGGAAGTGTCACGTTATAGCAGAGATCCTTAGTAAATGATAGAGATGGAAAAGAAGTTCAACAAATGGTCAGACAGGCCACTTCCTGTAAAGGAATCTCTCAGGTTTTGACCTGCCATTTGAGTTCTGTTATACTCACAGACACCATTCAAACAGTTTTAGAAAATTTAGGGTGTTTTCTATCCATATGTAATAAGTATATGCATATTCTAGTTACTGGGTAGGACTGGTAACCAGATTAAATCGGGTATGTTTTTTATCCAGCCGTGTCAATGCTGCCCCCTAGCCCTAACAGGATAAACAGAGAGTAGCAGCAACGTAAAAAGATGGGTTGGGGGGCACACAATGCAATTAGTCCAGGTAGCAATTTGATTACCTGTTCAGGAGTCTTATGGCTTGGGGATAAAAACTGTTGAGAAGCCTTTTTGTCCTAGACTTGGTACTCCGGTACCGCTTGCCATGCGGTAGTTGGTCTTTGATAATTTTTAGGGCCTTCCTCTGACACCGCCTGGTGTAGAGGTCCTGGATGGCAGGCAGCTTTGCCCCAGTGATGTACTGGGCCGTATGCACTACCCTCTGTACTGCCTTGCAGTCAGAGACCGAGCAATTGTCGTACCAGGCAGTGATGCAACCAGTCAGGATGCTCTCGATGTTGCAGCTGTAGAACCTTTTGAGGATCTCAGGATCCATGCCAAATCTTTTTAGTTTCCTGAGGGGGAATAGGCTTTGTCGTGCCCTCTTCACGACTGTCTCGGTGTGTTTGGACCATTCTAGTTTGTTGTTGATGTGGACACCAAGGAACTTGAAGCTCTCAACCTGCTCCACTACAGCTCCTTCGATGAGAATGGGGGCGTGCTCGATCCTCCTTTTCCTGTAGTCCACAATCATCTCCTTAGTCTTGGTTATGTTGAGGGATAGGTTGTTATTCTGGCACCACCCGACCAGGTCTCTGACCTCCTCCCTATAGGCTGTCTCGTCGTTGTCGGTGTTCAGGCCTACCACTGTTGTGTCGTCTGCAAACTTAATGATGGTGTTGGAGTCGTGCCTGACCATGCAGTTGTGGGTGACACGGGAGTACAGGAGGGGACTGAGCACGCACCCCTGGGGAGCTCCAGTGTTGAGGATCAGCGTGGCAGATGTGTTGCTACCTACCCTCACCACCTGGGGATGGCCCGTCAGGAAGTCCAGGATCCAGTTGCAGAGGGAGGTGTTTAGTCCCAGGGTCCTTAGCTTAGTGATGAGCTTTGAGGGTACTATGGTGTTGAACGCTGAGCTGTAGTAAATGAAAAGCATTCTCACATAAGTGTTCCTTTTGTCCAGGTGGGAAAGGTCAGTTTGGAGTGCAACAGAGATTGCATCATCTGTGGATCTGTTTGGGCGGTATGCAAATTGGAGTGGGTCTAGGGTTTCTGGGATAATGGTGTTGATGTGAGCCATGACCAACCTTTCAAAGCACTTCATGGCTATGGACGTGAGTGCTATGGGTCTGTAGTCATTTAGGCAGGTTGCCTTTGTGTTCTTGGGCACAGGGACTATGGTGGTCTGCTTGAAACATGTTGGTATTACAGACTCAATCAGGGACATGTCGAAAATGTCAGTGAAGACACCTGCCAGTTGGTCAGCACATGCCCGGACCACACGTCCTGGTAATCCGTCTGGCCCCGCAGCCTTGTGTATGTTGACCTGTTTAAAGGTCTTACTCACGTCGGCTACGGAGTGCGTGATCACACCGTCGTCCGGAACAGCTGATGCTCTCATGCATGCCTCAGTGTTGCTTGCCTCAAAGCGAGCATAGAAGTGATTTAGCTCGTCAGGTAGGCTCGTGTCACTGAGCAGCTCGCGGCTGTGCTTCCCTTTTGTAGTCTGTAATAGTTTGCAAGCCCTGCCACGTAAGATGAGCGTCGGTGCCGGTGTAGTATGATTCAATCTTAGCCCTGTATTGACGGTTTGCCTGTTTGATGGTTCGTTGCAGGGCATAGCAGGATTTCTAGTAAGCTTCCTGGTTAGAGTCCCACACCTTGAAAGTGGCAGCTCTACCCTTTAGCTCAGTGCGAATGTTGCCTGTAATCCATGGCTTCTGGTTGGGGTATGTACGTACAGTCACTGTGGGGACGACGTCCTCGATTGCACTTATTGATAAAGCCAGTGACTGATGTGGTGTACTCCTCAATGCCATCGGAAGAATCCCGGAACATGTTCCAGTCTGTGATAGCAAAACAGTCCTGTAGTTTAGCATCTGCTTCATCTGACCACTTTTTTATAGATCTAGTCACTGGTGCTTCCTGCTTTAATTTTAGCTTGTAAGCAGGAATAAGGAGGATAGAGTTGTGGTCGGATTTACCAAATGGAGGGCGAGGGAGAGCTTTGTACGCGTCTCTGTGTGTGGAGTACAGGTGATCTAGAAATCTTTTCCTTCTGGTTGCACATTTAACATGTTGATAGAAATTTGGTAGAACTGATTTAAGTTTCCCTGCTTATGCACAGTTTATAGGGGAGAAATGATCTTATACCTCCTAAAATCACATTCCTCTCTTTTAAAAAAAATACTTTCATCACTTTTCATATTATATGCTTATTGGATGGAAACTTGACAGATAAAGGTGATATGCTTTCCAAGTTAGTGTTTCATCCATACAGTTTTTAATGACATCACAAAATGAAAACCATTATTACATTAGTTTTCCATGAATCCCGCTGACCATTCCCCACATTGTTATGTTAAGAATATTATTCCAGTATTCACTTTTGACCGTGTTAGAGTTTAAGAGGGAAAACTGTCTGTGAACAAAATCATTCCTTTGGTTGATGCTAACGGGGGAGAAAGAGCCCCCTTTTCTCCTTAATTTACGACAGGGCGTGGAGGTGTCAAAACCCCCACACCAGTTCCCTCCTCCCCTCTGGAGGTTGTTATTGTCAGGCATTGCCAAGATGATCTGACCCATTGTGATCCTCACAGGACAGTCATGACATACTTTACAGCTGGATTGTGTGTTGTAGTAGAGTAGAGTAGAGGCCTGAGGGCATTAATGTATTGTGAAATCTGTTATAAAATGTATTTTAATGTTAAACATTTTTATTATGTATATTACTGCCTTGGCAGCAGCTAATGGGGATACATAATAAATACAAATACAAAATGGTTGTTGAAAAATGGTTGTACATTTAATACTTCCAGTGATCTAATAGAAGTTAACTGCTTAATGTTACCCTGAATTGTGAATTTCTCTGCCCTCCTACGAATGTTGCTTCAATGTCGAGATCAGTGGTGCCTTCATAGTAATTCTCTTGGTTGGGAAGATAAAATAAAATGTCATTAATGCCATTAAAGTGCAAGATGCATACAAACAGAAAGCTACAATAACACTTTGTTTTATTTAGCAAACGTTAGCTAGATAGCTGTCTGGCTAGCTATCTAGCTAGCTGACTAGACAGGCTGAGGTAAATAAGTAGTTAGCAATGTAAATCTAAAATAAATCTAAAAACAAATCATTTTTTCCTATTTAACAATATTTTCTTGTGTAAAGACAGATGGTAAAGAGTGTTCTCTTTCCTGTCTTCTGAAGCAGAAGGTAGTCAGTAGGTAGTCACAGTCAAAAACACTGTTGTTGTAAGTGCTCGGTGACAATTTAGATAATCTTTTTAGGTGTGTAACCCTCAAAGATGCAGGTAACTTCCAAAATAAAGCAAACACTTGAGTAAATGAGGGATACAAAGCATATTGAAAGCAGGTGCTTCTGCACAGGTGTGGTTCCTGAATTAATTAAGCCATTAACATCCCACCATGCTTAGGGTCATATAGAAAAATGACCAGTTTCCCATTATTTTGGCAACCATGGCTAGAAGAAGATATCTGTGACTTTGAAAGAGGGGTCTCAAAGAGTGGGAGGGTTTAGAGGGTTTAAAGTGTGTGTGTGTGTGTGTGTTTGTCTGTCACCAGATCTCAACCCATTTGAACACTTATGCGAGATTCTGGAGCGGCGCCTGAGACAGCGTTTTCCACCACCATCAACAAAACACCAAACATCTTGGAAGAATGGTGTCACATCCCTGCTATAGAGTTCCAGGCACTTGTAGAATCTATGCCAAGGCGCATTGAAGTGGTTCTGGCTTATGATGGCCCGACGCCCTATTAACGCCCGTGTCTGAATTACCCGTACTTGCGTCCTAAATAGTAGGCCGTTTGAGTAGGTAGATTTTTGTTTTGTTTAATAGTATGCAACATTTAGAGAATCAAGTATACTTTAATTGCCCGGATGTCATACTCATTTTGGCTTTAAAACCGCTAATCAATTAGATATGGGGATGCACTACTGAAACGAATAGCAGGAAACAACGCAATCACACATGCCGCATTCTCTGTACACGAAAATAGAATGTTTAACAGTATGCGACATATGGTTTAAATGCCAGGATGTTACTCTACTTTATGCTCTTCATCTATTCGATGCACTCTTTTCCACAATGCATTGGAAGGGGTGGGCTGCGAGTGATAGGCCCTAGTTCTCTTCAAGCAGCCGAACAACAAAACTAGGATACTTAATTGGGAAGATGCCGGACATTTCTGCAGTTGTGTTCAAATGTAGTCTAAGTAGTTTTAGTTCTTAAAATTATCATGAATATTGCATCGTAGGCTACATCTCTGAAAACATAAGTATTTTTGGGGGGAGGGGGGAGGCTGTTTTCTCTGGGTTTCTTGTTCTCTTGGTCTTCGTCAGAGCTTTTAAACTAAATACTAAACCATCTTTTGATTTCTGAATGTGTCGGCACCGGGGACTCGGGATGTGGCTGCGGTAATGATGTCATGTTAAACAGGCCTTTTGATTTGAACATGTGGATTGTTTTAGTTTTGTAGTCTAGTCTACCTATTTAATTATTTAATTCATGGATCAAGTCCCTCGCAGTCATTCTGATCTCATTCCCAATGATCAGTGCTTTAATTTATTATGTTGCTGTCCAGAGGTTCTGAGTTTGCGAAGCACCCAGCTGTCCTACGTTTTTCTGTGCAATACATTTGAAGAGTTTTGGTGTGTGTACTAGGCTATTTGATATGTTACAGCACTTATAAATATGTTGAAATGGAACCAAAGTATCTGTTTCTGTCTTCAGTCCTTTTTAAATATTCTATATGGGCTACATGGTCGTCAATGGTATAGCTTGAATGTGATTGTCTGCCTATAACCAGCCTGACTAGCTATAAATATCAATTTATATTCTATTCAGAGTTTACCCAAATGTATCAAATTGGAGAAGAGACATTATCAGGCTGGTTAGTGCGATGCAAATCTGTTTAATTTCGAACATCCGCACTAGGCCACACTTACTCAGCCAATCAGGAGCCGCTACTGCATTGCGGCCGTGGCATACAGGATACTTTTTACTGAACGGTAGGCGCTAAATAGTTTGGACGATGAGTAAAAGGAATGCAGTTTAAGTTTGTTGTAGTATGCTAGTATGGGTATTCGGACACTGCCACTATGTTGGTATTTCCTTTATTTTGGCAGTTTCCTGTATCATGTTATGATTACAGCATTGATTGTTATGGTAAAACCCAAGAAACAGATCTGGGAATAGTTACTCTTGTCCCGGGAGATATTCAGCAGGGGTTAAATTTCCCTGTAGCGTAAGTCTTCGGTTACAAACAAAAATGACGTTGTGTTATACTTACAATCGTTCATGACATGTGTAACGGCCACATCTCAAATTGTGTCACCGTCTCTCTCGCTGCAGTCCAATTTGACCTGATTTACCCCTTGGTGCAGAAAAACACACACACAGAGAGGGAGAGAAAAAGACTATTGCATCAGACAGCCACTGGGGCCTTTTTATTTATTTAACTAGGCAAGTCAGTTAAGAATACATTCTTATTTTCAATGACAGCCTAGGAACAGTGGGTTAACTGCCTTGTTCTGGGGCAGAACGATAGATTTTTACCTTGTCAGCTCAGGGATTTGATCTTGCAACCTTTCGGTTACAAGTCCAACGCTCTAACCACTAGGCTACCTGCCGCCCCAGGGCCTGTGAAATAACAGGGCCAGGGCCTGTGAAATAACAGGTCTGGTCGAAGTTGTTCTAAATCTGTCCCTCTAAAAGAAACAGAGGAGAGTTAAAGTTAACACACCAGGACTCCAGACCAGTAAGTCAGAAGTATGGCTTGTGGTTGGTCGCCCCTCTCAGGCTCTCTCCACTGGTTCCGATTACGTGGCTCTGGCCACCAGCACAAAACAAGCAGGGCAAAGTCTGTCCACCCATTATGAAAATATCTTGTTTTTGAGGGGTGGAAGCGGAGATGTTTAGGTTTTAGGTCTGTATTTTGATTCCGATTGAGGTTATGCAGAACGATTTATAATGTATACGGACGGCGTAACTGTAATTTACTGGGTTAAGCCGTGGGATCACTTTTTTCCGTCAGCTTCGGGGTGACTTTATTTTCAGTGGCTGATCTTGCATCAGTAGTGGGTTTAAGGACAGCCTTGGCAGGGACAGCCTTGGCAAGTCCCAGTTCAGTTTGTGCTGTCTCGCCAACTTGTTGTCATTGTTTGTTGGCAAGACAGAACAAACAAATCTGGGACACAGGCTAGCCCTACTACTGACAGCAAAGAAGTTGGCAAGACCGTAGAAACAGATCTAGGACTCAGGCTAGGGCTGGCCTGCCCCAGCAGGAGAAGGGGACTGATTCTCTCAGACCCAACAGGGTTACAGTGAAAGCCAGGCTAAGGTCTTTTCCTCTCCCCAGCAGCCTTCAGTCAGTACCTCCCCCATCCTGATGGCCACACTGTCAATGACCTCTGAAGGTCCTGAAGGAGCGAGATGTGCGTTTGTCAAAGTTCAGAGGTCTTATCGCTTTTGGGTGGCTTAACAAGCTAGCTGCTCGAGTCCGGATGAAAGCAATGTTTACAAAAACTTTACTAGAGCGCATGTGTCGTCATCAGTCGTGACTCCCGTCGGTCTGGAAAGCATTTCACGGTAAGGCCTAGACTTGAGGTATTCGGTGCATGTGACAAATAAAGTTTGTTTTGATTTGGTGATTCGTTAGTCTCATTCAGAGCCCCTGCCTTCATTTCTATGTCAGCTTTCCATTCCAATCACCACACTGAGAGCCGTTAGCATGTGTCATAAATAGTCTCTTATGAACTTGTCACGGCCCTTGAAGAAATCATGGTTTACTTGAGCAGCAGTTGTACCTGGCTACTCATGAGCCACTTCCTAATGTATTCTACAGTCGCATGAGTAATGGTAATAGCTCCCTCCTGTTTGGATAACAATGAGTCAAACCAAAGGAAGTAGCTTTAATCTGTGTTTTGCTGTGGTGGTAATGCATTTCCCACTACGCCTCCATCACTCTTCCTCAATTCTGGTTCTGATGCATTGACAAGGGGAGCATACCCACTTAAAATGTAGTGTGTCACCAGATCTGATTACAATTACTTTGAGTGTTTGCTTTAGCCTGCCTGGAGTGCCAGGTGGGCAGTGCTTGCACTTTTAGGTACTGTTCTATTGATTTCCTTGCAACAGGGAAGCTCAATCAAGCACAGGCACAGTATTTGAAATGATTTCAAATAGTGTTTGAACCCAGGTCTGCGTATCACCTCATGCCAAACTTATTTACAATTTGGTGTCTTTTGAAACTCCTGGCCTCAGGAATTTGACATTACCTTTGAGGGATCATAGCTCTCCACTTCAAAGGGGAGAGAACAGGGTTGTTGTGTATGTGGTTTAGTCTGTACGTCCGTCACCACCTGATCTGACATGGGCCCTGCCTGCCTGCAGGCACCCCACTGACGGCACTCCGTCTTGGGCTACGGCAGCCAGGGATGATTGGGTGTCTGTCCCTGGGTGCCCCATTACAGAGCTGTAGCATTACCTATACGCATCAGATGGAATTGTCATCCCATATAAAACAGTGGTGGTGATTCCAGCAAACTGCTAAGTGTAGATGGAGTTCTCTGTCGATGGAAATTCAAATGCAGAGCAATATGGGAAATCGTGGTTGTTGAGTTCATACTGTATAAGAGCCTCATATAAAAACAGAGCGAGGCAATCTGCCTTTAATTTGTGGCGGTGAACTAAGAATGTCCCACTGTGAAGTAGAGCTGAATCGGTCTGTGAAGAGTGGGTGGGTTGTAGATGAAAGCTTTGTTTGGTTCAAAGCAGCCTCTCACTCTTACTGTGAGGTTGAATGACTGACCCTTGACCTCTGACCCCCCCCCCCCCAGGTGATGAAGACCTACCACATGTACCACACGGAGAGCATCAGCGCCGAGAGCAAGCTGAAAGAGGCAGAGAAGCAGGAGGAGAAGCAGATCGGCCGGGCCGAGCCCGTCTTCAGTATCCGCCTAGAGGACAAGCACCAGAGACGCAGCTCCGTCAAGAAGATCGAGAAGATGAAGGAGAAGGTACAGCACACTTATGGGCCAAGCCAAGCTGTTCTGCACCGGCCTGGTTACGCATCCATCAAATTTGCTGGAACCGTGCTAGAAAGGACCAGCCAGCACAGTATGGTTTGGGACGGCACAATAGTGTGAGAAAATGAGTATTGTGAAGGTCTTTACACTGTCAATGATGATAATGGTTGCTGAAGGGAATGTTGGAATGTCTTCTAATTTAACACAGTTGGCCAGCTGTAATTAGTCACGCTCAAAGATTATATTTCTGTGGTCAAGCTCTCCTCTACATTAATAGTGTATATTTTCACTTTCTACGGCCCCAACTTTGAGGAACTTAACTTAACTTGTTCATCATTTGTAACAGAAACAGACCTCTACCGGCCAGCCAGACCTCCATTTTGTATCAGAAGCAGCCCTGCTGTCGTGTGTGTGTGTGTGTGCGTGTGTGCGTGTGTGTGCGTGTGTGCGTGTGTGTGTGTGTGTGTGTCCCATGTGTGTGATGGAAACCACACTGTCACTTAACAGCCAGATTGCTTTGTTCTTCTCAGAAGGAGCGGGCCTGTTTTCTGTTAGAGCTCCGTGACCAATGGTTTAATGGCCACGGGAACAGCATTTTATTCACAGGCTCCTGCAAAGCGTTAAAATATCTAAGACCATGTCAGTATGTGAGTCAGTGTTCATTGGTCATTGGCTGGTGACTAGCTAACGGTCCCTCTGTCCGTCTGGCAGGCAGACTTAAGAGTAAGTCAGAATGAGCACGGCTGGGAAGTGGCTAATCCTAGATGAATTTGTATTTTAAGCTTGCATAGTTTAGGCCCATTCTTATGTTTTTGTTCTTTTTTTGTTGCCGTAGTAGCTGTTATTTGCCCTCCGCTCCGCTGTTGTCTATCTACGCCAGCTCCTGTTTGCCAGTCATCCTGAAATGTGTTGTGTGAGAGTGGCCATACATTGTGCATGGGGACATGACAGCATGCGCCACTGTCACTGAATGCATTTGTGATCATTCATTTCTCTGTTTCTCTCGCTCTCTTTCTCTTCCTCCCTTTCTCTCACTCTCACCCTCACGCCCTCACTCTCTCTCATATCAGCGCCAGGCCAAGTACTCTGAGAATAAGCTGAAGTCAATCAAAGCACGAAACGAGTACCTGCTGACGCTGGAGGCGACAAATTCCTCCATCTTCAAGTACTACATCCACGACTTGTCCGATTTAATCGATGTAAGTAAACCGCATGACTTGTTTTTAGTTGGGAGAAACGTCAAGCTAAAGAACAGACACTCATTTATCTGCACTGTAAAACTGGGAAAGTTTGGTTGTCAAGGCCAAATTAGAAAGTGTGTTACCAAACAGCGTCTCTACTCCCTCTTCTCTCGCTAATAAGCCCTTGGTTGCATCCAAAATGGCACCCTATGCCCTACATAGTGCACAACTTTTGACCCGAGCCCAATTGGCTCTGGTCAAAAGTAGTGCACTATAAAGTGAATAGGGTGCCATTTCAGACATAGCCTTCTTAACATGCTTAATGATGTTCGCTCATACATTCCTAAAGATCTGAGGGAATGTACGCATTGCTCCATAACACAAGCCGCAGAGAGATTCACTCTCTGCCACAAACAGAGAGCCGCTTCTCAGTCTAAGCCTCTCCCGTTCCCCAGACTTCAAATGAAGCCGTCTG
This sequence comes from Salmo salar, assembly GCF_965601325.2. Classification (NCBI taxonomy): domain Eukaryota; kingdom Metazoa; phylum Chordata; class Actinopteri; order Salmoniformes; family Salmonidae; genus Salmo; species Salmo salar. The sequence continues at coordinate 17,226,105 of NC_138306.1, read as the reverse complement.
CACACCCAATCATACGGTATGTGTTTTAAAAAAAACGCATCTCACTGCTAAGGTAAATTGTATTACACTCTTTTTTGATCCTCGTAATGTTGAAGAAACCCTTCAGCAGTATTTATTTAGGTCCTTTTGAGACCTAATATCTGGGTCTGTAGAAGGAAACTGATGAGTTTAACAGGAGAGCTGAAATATGAACGATGGCGAAGAGACACAACAAACAAACTGAGGGATGGAAATGACTGGAGGAAGAGAAATAAAAAGCCCAGTGGACTAGTAGCGCTTGTGATTCAAGCTATTCTACTATTCTACCATCCATGTCCTCATGTTATACACAGTACTGCATGACGGACAGTACAGACAGACGCACCTACACACACTCTTCATCACATCTTTAACTTGAATGGGACGTGGGAAAAAGCCCTGCCCCTGAAACACAGTTTTCGACAATTACTGGTGTATGTTGTAGTTCAGCCGTCCCCTCCCTCATATCACCACTCTGTACTCAGTACTACTATGTGCTCTGTACTCTGTCTACCCAGCAGATTACTTTGTTTGCTCCCCCAGAACCCAGACCTATAAACATGAGTTATTTATACACTGGCCTACCTGGGATATAATTCTTCCCCTTTAGTAAAAGATGTACTGTACCATGTCTCTGGAGTTGCCAGCACAGCCCCGGAGAGCGCTGGGGACTTTTAGCGCCGGTGTATTCCAGACAGTCGGTAAGGAAGGGGATCTATGAGAAATGTGACCTCCATGCTAGGTTGACAATATAGAGGTAAGGGCAATGTAATAATTCCATGCAGCAGCGTTCAAAAATAAACAAATTCATTGGACCAGCGCCGTTGCTGATTCCACAGGATTATCATTGAAAACATGACCAGTGGTCAGGAAAGGTAATGAAGTGGCTGTAGATAATTTGGAAAATGTTTCAATTAATAAAATGACTAAAACAGTTACGTGCTTGCGGACTAGTTAGCCGAAATTCACTAGGAATGTGTTTCTTTTCCAATTTGATGGAGAACTTTCTGTACTGACCACATTTACTTCCAGTATTGCTTGTCCCCTTGTTTAGAATTCTTCCACATTTATGAATACTAGATATTTTATATTAGAATCCTCGTGTCCTAAACTTTATATTTTCAACCAAGCGTCCATGCTGCCATGCTGGGTGCTAAAATTGCCTTCCTCCTGCTTTAATTGTGTTTGTGCTGGTGTTCACACACACTCGTGATCTGTCTCGGAATTGACAGGACAGGGTTTCAAAAAAGTTGGATTTGATGAATTGGACCTATCTTGATCCAATGTTATTTAGGCTAGACAAACCGGGCGGTTAGCTTGCCTGGCACAGAGCTTCTGAGTCTGGGTGTCTTCCATCAGCCTCCAATGCTGTCCGTGTGAACTCACAGGCCCTGGCTAATCAATGTCCTAGTTAATGAGATCCAGCATCAGATGCTGAAGGAACTATTCATGTTGGAAACAGTATTCAGGTTCTATGACTCAGGGCCAAGGCAGCTGTCAGAGAAACTATCAGACTATTCTCTTAACGGCCAATAATGTTAATGACTACAGTGTGTGGATATACATTGTCAACTTTGTTGAAACTGTTACAAAGTTGTTGGTTTTTCCATAAACAAACTGGAACACCATGACATAGACTGACCAGGTGAAAGCTATGATCCCTTATTGATGTTACCTGTTAAATCCACTTCAATCAGTGTAGATGAAGGGGAGGAGACGGGTTAAAGAAGGATTTTTTTAATCTTGAGACAGTTGAGACATGGATTGTCTATGTGTGCCATTCAGAGGGTGAATGGGCAAGAGAAAATATTGAAGTTCCTTTGAACGGGGTATGGTAATAGGTGCCAGGCGCATTCGGTTTAAGTGTGTCAAGAACTGCAATGCTGCTGGGTTTTTCACTCCCAACAAGAATGGTCCCACCACCCAAAGGACATCCAACCATCTTGACTTAACTGTGTAAAGCATCGTAGTCAACATGGGCCATAATCCCTGTGGAAGGCTTTCGACAACTTGTAGGCCATGCCCTGACAAATTGGGGCTGTTCTGAGGGGGGAAAAGCGGTGCAACTCAGTATTAGGAAGGTGTTTTGTACACTCAGTGTATGTGTATTTGCTGGATAACATTTAATGTTTTAGGGCAGTCTGCCGAATGTGTTTGGACCTAACCTTTTAGTGCCTGCGACATTCTGCATGGCTTACTATCAGTTTGTCAGAAGATCCAGTAAACGGGACTTCCTGATCCAAATATAGTCTCCTCTTCCCCTCTACCAGTGCTGTGATCTGGGCTACCACGCCAGCCTGAACCGGGCCCTGAGGACCTACCTGTCGGCGGAGTACAACCTGGAGACTAGTCGCCACGAGGGCCTGGACATCATCGAGAACGCCGTGGACAGCCTGGACCCCCGCAGCGACCGCCAGCGCTTCATGGAGTTGTACCCCACTGCTTTCTGCCCGCCCATGAAGTTTGAGTTCCAGCCCCACATGGGCGACGAGGTGAGACACCGAGTTCATTTGTCATCTGTGAAGGCTAGTGCTGTTTGTCCAAATGGTTGAAGACACCTCCATGTTTTTACTAGAATGTATATGTTCAGTCCTAGATTCTTCACAGTGTGGAATTGAATTAGAATTTGATTAAAATGTCTCGTACTAAATGAGCCCTGGTTTTGGTGGCTTAATTGCGTAACTTTACTGTGTCTAAGCCGGCAGAGCAGGTTTTTATAGGCCAAAGCCAATGACAAGCATGTCTCATTTCTCAGCCTTAAGTCGAGTACAATACATTTTACTGAGGAGTCGTTGGCTCTGGCGTCCCTGATATCATGTTTGTTCACAAACTATTGTTCTGCGGCTGTCTGGATTCAGATCTGGGTCAGTGGAAACCTTTGTGGTGGAGTTTAAACTGATTTACTTCTTAGGTTAAGGTTAAAGATTAAGTGAGCCATCTGTCCGACGGCGGTGATGAAGTGACTTCCTGTTCAATGATGATGCATTTCCTCTTCCTGCACAGGTGTGTCAGATTGCGATGCAGCCCCCGGTGAACGGAGAGCTAATGCTGAGGTTCCAGCAGCTCCAGTCCCGCCTGGCCACTCTGAACATTGAGAATGAGGAGGTAAGAGGGAGGCCAGCTCTGACATACCTTGGTCCTATTTAGTCGGCCATGCAACAGAAAAAGTGATCCCATGGAAAACGCAAATGAGTGTTGATTATTGGACCAATTAGTCCTTAAGGTCAGGTGGTCCTCCCTGTTTTAGTCCTTTTTTAAATGTTTTACTTGGAGCTTAATGAACACAACTGTTTGGGTCCATTGTGGTCGGATGTTGGGAAGGAAGTAAAATGCTGTATGAAAAGTTAACTTAAGTCAGAAGTCAGCCAAGGAGAGTTGATGGCTTAAATCATTTAGAAATTGAAGTTGGAATAATTACCATACAACAACAACCTCTCCTGCCCTGCAGGCAGCCTTCAGAACCACACAGAGAAGTTTTTCCCCCTTGTCCCAATGGTGGGGGGAAAAAATCTCTCTCTCTCTCTCGCACTCTCTCACTCTCTCTCACTATATATATATATATATTCTATTTGAACACTCTGTCCCCCACCTCTCAGTTTTGACATTGGCGATACATCCCTGGCTGTAACATTTTAATCGGACTTGTGCTGGCTGGCATGCCTGAGTGCTTGCTAAGTAAAACGCCAACTGGAAGGAAATGTCTGTCTGTCTGCTGCTGCGGTGTTAGGGAGTGCAATCACGTCCATCAGTCTGGCTTCTTGTGTCTCACGTCGTCTCCCGTCTGACCTGCTATCTCCGCTCCCTCCTCTCGTCTCACATCAGTGCACACAGCCTTCTCTGTTTGATATCACAAAGAAATAAGGACTTGGGAATGAATGCTTGTGAATGTGGCAGTCAGTTTCCGCTGCTTCAAGAGATTTCAGACTGGCTTGATTATACAACAAAATAAAGTTTATAGATATGTGTTTTTTGTCAGAGATGATGCAAGTTCTCAGTATCTTTTTTAAACTTTTCTATTGTAGGGTCTAGTACTGTCTAAGTTATGAGAAGCTTAATCGCCTGCCAACCCTCAATTTCCTATCGTACACTGTCATTCTCCCTGTCCAGACCTATAGTGTTGTAGTACTGTGTGTTTGTGGTTTGACTGGGGTATTTCATGCTGGGCTACAAGGCTCAGGCTATCACACTGGGTGTGTAATGTATTTCTGAACGGGGAGTTGTTGTTGATGCCTAAGCCCAGCTGGTGCTTTCACACTGGCTGTATGTAGTCAGTGCAGGCAGCACCCCTCTGTGTGGGAGGTCGTGAAAAGCCATGGTGCTGCATGACCTTGTCTGCCTGGATGAAACGGATGCCCCACACAGGTCAGGACGAGGAATCACTGCTCAGATGGCCTCTTTCTCTCTTTCACCAGATGGCCTCTTTCTTGGCATGGTGTGTAATTGAAAAGGCCTTTCCTGGGGTTGTCAAAACACTGAAGCAGAACTGTACACACATTGGCTATTTCAAACGTGCCAAGCTGTCAATCCCTTGCTTTTTCCGTCCTTGTTTTCTCAATTCCTCTCCAAGCTCATTGGAGGAGGAGGTCTGAGGGAGGGACCTTGGATCCTCTCCTCCAATGCCCTTTGAAAGGAATTGAGGAAACAAGGACGGAGGAGGCAAGGATTTGACTGACCAAGATCTGTTCCAGCCAGGAAGTGAAAAGCTATTTTTTGTTTTCTGCTATCAATTGACATGCAGCTGTTTCCTCGGCCCTTGACTCCATGAGAGGGTGTAAGAAAACATGAATAAGATGATTTATTAATATCAGAGATGGAAGACTCTGGGAGCTATTTAGCAGGGGACGGCCCACTGTGGTCCTCTGGTCGGAGTGTATATATGCAGATATACACTGCTCAAAAAAATAAAGGGAACACTTAAACAACACAATGTAACTCCAAGTCAATCACACTTCTGTGAAATCATACTGTCCACTTAGGAAGCAACACTGATAGACAATACATTTCACATGCTGTTGTGCAAATGGAATAGACAACAGGTGGAAATTATAGGCAATTAGGAAGACACCCCCAATAAAGGAGTGGTTCAGCAGGTGGTGACCACAGACCACTTCTCAGTTCCTATGCTTCCTGGCTGATGTTTTGGTCACTTTTGAATACTGGCGGTGCTTTCACTCTAGTGGTAGCATGAGACGGAGTCTACAACCCACACAAGTGGCTCAGGTAGTGCAGCTCATCCAGGATGGCACATCAATGCGAGCTGTGGCAAGAAGGTTTGCTGTGTCTGTCAGCGAAGTGTCCAGAGCATGGAGGCGCTACCAGGAGACAGGCCAGTACATCAGGAGATGTGGAGGAGGCCGTAGGAGGGAAACAACCCAGCAGCAGGACCGCTACCTCTGCCTTTATGCAAGGAGGAGCAGGAGAATCACTGCCAGAGCCCTGCAAAATGATCTCCAGCAGGCCACAAATGTGCATGTGTCTGCTCAAACGGTCAGAAACAGACTCCATGAGGGAGGTATGAGGGCCCGACGTCCACAGGTGGGGGTTGTGCTTACAGCCCAACACCGTGCAGGACGTTTGGCATTTGCCAGAGAACACCAAGATTGGCAAATTCGCCACTGGCGCCCTGTGCTCTTCACAGATGAAAGCAGGTTCACACTGAGCACGTGACAGACGTGACAGAGTCTGGAGACGCCGTGGAGAACGTTATGCTGCCTGCAACATCCTCCAGCATGACCGGTTTGGCGGTGGGTCAGTCATGATGTGGGGTGGCATTTCTTTGGGGGGCCGCACAGCCCTCCATGTGCTCGCCAGAGGTAGCCTGACTGCCATTAGGTACCGAGATGAGATCCTCAGACCCCTTGTGAGATCATATGCTGGTGCGGTTGGCCCTGGGTTCCTCCTAATGCAAGACAATGCTAGACCTCATGTGGCTGGAGTGTGTCAGCAGTTCCTGCAAGAGGAAGGCATTGATGCTATGGACTGGCCCGCCCATTCCCCAGACCTGAATCCAATTGAGCACATCTGGGACATCATGTCTCGCTCCATCCACCAATGCCACGTTGCACCACAGACTGTCCAGGAGTTGGCGGATGCTTTAGTCCAGGTCTGGGAGGAGATCTCTCAGGAGACCATCTGCCACCTCATCAGGAGCATGCCCATGCGTTGTAGGGAGGTCATACAAGCACGTGGAGGCCACACACACTACTGAGCCTCATTTTGACTTGTTTTAAGGACATTACATCAAAGTTGGATCAGCCTGTATTGTGGTTTTCCACTTTAATTTTGAGTGTGACTCCAAATCCAGACCTCCATGGGTTGATAAATTGGATTTCCATTGATTATTTTTGTGTGATTTTGTTGTCAGCGCATTCAACTATGCAAAGAAAAAAGTATTTAATAAGATTATTTCTTTCATTCAGATCTAGGATGTGTTGTTTAAGTGTTCCCTTTATTTTTTTGAGCAGTATATTTGCAGAAGTTCTGGAATATGTTATGCTGTGTTGGTTAAACCTCTACCCTTCTCAGAGGACAGAGTTGTGTTTACTACAATTCCTTCGCCATTCAACGTGGGTATTTCTCAGAGCTAGCTATTAATCCAGTTATTTAAATTCCCTTTGCCTCTGAGATTTGGATGAAACACGGCTTTAGATAGATACAGACAGTCTCTTTCCTCCTCTCTCTCTCTCGCTAGATGTGTACCGAACTTAATGGATATTCTCCAGGCGTTTTGCACTAACCCTGGCAATCCAATACAGTCTCCTTTGTAGGGAGCCGGTGTTTGTTTTTCTACAGATAAACCTCAGGGTGGCACATCAAAGCTGAGGAGATGTGTGTTCAGTGTTAGCTTAGTGTTGGCCAGCCGCAGCCCTGACTTACTGATCAGGAGATTAGCCTGCTCCTCACCACAGACCCTGATGGATAGAAGTCCTGCTCCTCACCACAGACCCTGATGGATAGAAGTCCTGCTCCTCACCACAGACCCTGATGGATAGAAGTCCTGCTCCTCACCACAGGCCCTGATGGATAGAAGTCCTGCTCCTCACCACAGGCCCTGATGGATAGAAGTCCTGCTCCTCACCACAGGCCCTGATGGATAGAAGTCCTGCTCCTCACCACAGACCCTGATGGATAGAAGTCATGCTCCTCACCACAGGCCCTTATGGATAGAAGTCCTGCTCCTCACCACAGGCCCTTATGGATAGAAGTCCTGCTCCTCACCACAGGCCCTGATGGATAGAAGTCCTGCTCCTCACCACAGGCCCTGATGGATAGAAGTCCTGCTCCTCACCACAGGCCCTGGTGGATAGAAGTCCTGCTCCTCACCACAGACCCTGGTGGATACAAGTCCTGCTCCTCACCACAGACCCTGGTGGATAGAAGTCCTGCTCCTCACCACAGGCCCTGGTGGATAGAAGTCCTGCTCCTCACCACAGGCCCTGGTGGATAGAAGTCATGCTCCTCACCACAGGCCCTGGTGGATAGAAGTCATGCTCCTCACCACAGGCCCTGGTGGATAGAAGTCATGCTCCTCACCACAGACCCTGGTGGATAGAAGTCCTGCTCCTCACCACAGACCCTGGTGGATAGAAGTCCTGCTCCTCACCACAGGCCCTGGTGGATAGAAGTCCTGCTCCTCACCACAGGCCCTGGTGGATAGAAGTCATGCTCCTCACCACAGACCCTGGTGGATAGAAGTCCTGCTCCTCACCAGACAAGTTTTATACTGGAGATGTGTTAGTTGTGAAGTCACTTGTCAGGCTGCCCATGGTCCTGTCCATGGTCCTACCCATGGTCCTTTGTAGCTCAGTTGGTAGAGCATGGCACTGGTAATGCCAGGGTAGTGGGTTAGTTTCTCAGGACCACCCATACGTAAATGTATGCTCTCATGATTGTATGTCACTTTGGATAAGTGTCTGCTAAATGGCATAATTATTTATTATTATATTCAACCCCGGAGTTCAGAAGCCAAATTCACCTTGAAGACCCTCAATGCCAAATGTCAAGAAGGTCTGTAGTTCTAGAATCAAGGTGATAAGAAATGTCTATATTCCATTAGGGACAAGTATCTTTCTCCTTATGGCCTCGTAGTCTCAGGCCCCCCCAGCAGTCACAGGAATCACCAGGCCTCCTGCTCCAGTCCTGCTGGGCCCCAACGGGCATATCCCAGCAAGCGCCTGTATCTAAAAGCCCTGCTGTAATTGAGCCTAGCAGTCAACACTGGTAACTAGTAGTCTGCTGAATAATACAGGGACTTTCAACAGCTTTTTAGCTGGGAGTGATTCTCTCGCATGCGTGGATCCTCTCCATACTGTGACAGCTGGGCCCATTGGCCTCCACGGGCCCACCCAGGAGAGGCTGGGGAAAGAGGGGGCTCGTCTCATACCCAGGAGTTTGTTAGGAAAGGTACTGTACTTGTGATGGAACCCATGGGCTGGTCCTAAACAGTGTAACTCTGGACCCGTATTCACAAAGCGTCTCTCATAGTAGGAGTGCTAATATAGGAAGACGCAGTCTTTTGGGTCCCATCAAAGCAGAATGTTTGTCAATCCCGTCACGCGAAATGAAGGGTATTTTAAGCACCCTCATTCCACTCAGTATCACCACTCCTCATTCCGCTCAGAATCACCACTCCTCATTCCGCTCAGAATCACCACTCCTCATTCCGCTCAGAATCACCACTCCTCATTCCGCTCAGAATCACCACTCCTCATTCCGCTCAGAATCACCACTCCTCATTCCGCTCAGAATCACCACTCCTCATTCCGCTCAGAATCACCACTCCTCATTCCGCTCAGAATCACCACTCCTCATTCCGCTCAGAATCACCACTCCTCATTCGGCTCAGAATCACCACTCCTCATTCGGCTCAGAATCACCACTCCTCATTCGGCTCAGAATCACCACTCCTCATTCGGCTCAGAATCACCACTCCTCATTCGGCTCAGAATCACCACTCCTCATTCGGCTCAGAATCACCACTCCTCATTCCGCTCAGTATCACCACTCATCTGAAACTTTCAAATGATCCAGTTCCCTTAGTAATTGAAGATAGTACTATAATAGCGATAGCCTGAAAATTTTGTTTGGTGATTTAGGACGTCTTTAATTTGAAACGTCTAAGTTATGAGAAGCTTAATCGCCTGCCAACCCTCAATTTCCTATCGTACACTGTCATTCTCCCTGTCCAGACCTATAGTGTTGTAGTACTGTGTGTTTGTGGTTTGACTGGGGTATTTCATGCTGGGCTACAAGGCTCAGGCTATCACACTGGGTGTGTAATGTATTTCTGAACGGGGAGTTGTTGTTGATGCCTAAGCCCAGCTGGTGCTTTCACACTGGCTGTATGTAGTCAGTGCAGGTAGCACCCCTCTGTGTGGGAGGTCGTGAAAAGCCATGGTGCTGCATGACCTTGTCTGCCTGGATGAAACGGATGCCCCACACAGGTCAGGACGAGGAACCACTGCTCTGTGTCCTGCCCACCAGATGGCCTCTCTTTCTTGGCATGGTGTCCCATTTCTGGTTTTTGCTTAACATAGTGACGAATGACAGTGGGACTTAGCATGCTTTCTTGGCATGGTGTGTCATTTTTGTTTCTTTGCTTCACATAGCGATGAATGACAGTAACTACAGCCGCTGTGTGTGTGTGTGTGTGTGTGTGTGTGTGTGTGTGTGTGTGTGTGGTGTGTGTGTGTACGCAGAATCAGTTGTGTGATCCGTTAAACGTAACAACACACAGATGAAAGGGGAGTTGAAAGAAAGAGTTTTGGGTTCATTCATACCACCCTGTTTTTCTCAGGTGGGTCAAAGGTTGAATGAGTCATGGGTCAGACAATTGGTAAGACGAGCTATAATCTGTTCCTGTCTCTGTGTCGTAGCTACATGTGAAACAAATGTTGTTCTCCCATTAGAGGTCATGGTTTTCATTGAGATATTTCTCATTCAAGCACTCACATCTCGACTAGTTACTAGCTCGTTTGTCAGAAGTACATGCCTTCTGACTTTGATGGTCACGCGCCTTAACCTCCCTGTCAGAATTCTGTGTTGTATGCAGAGTGGCGTTTTCTGCTTCAGATGGTGGTTAGGCTGTTTCTGTTCTTTGCGAGTTGGCCTCTCGCTCTCTCGCTCTCTCTCTCTCTCTCTCTCTCTCTCTCGCTTTTCTTTCTCTCTCTCTCTCTCTCGCTTTTCTTTCTCTCTCTCTCTCTCTCGCTTTTCTTTCTCTCTCTCTCTCTCGCGCTTTTCTTTCTCTCTCTCTCTCGCTTTTCTTTCTCTCTCTCTCTCTCTCTTTTCTTTCTCTCTCTCTCTCGCTTTTCTTTCTCTGCATCTTTTCTGTGTCGATGACTCACGCTGACACATTCGACAGTCAGTCTCAGGTTCTGGCAGGTCTCTCTCTCTCTCTCTCTCTCTGAATTTCTCTGAACCACTTCATCAGGTGAACACATGCTCTCTGAAATCATGTGAGCCCTCGGCATGCAGCGCCATCCTTTCCCCGTCTATCTACCTCCTAACTCTCTTCTTAGTCTCTCTCTCTTTCTCTTTCATCTCTCTCCTTCGATTCTCCTCCCCCAAATGTATCACATCAGGGCATCAGTGGAATGGGAGTGTTTTCAGGAGCCAAAACTTCTCTGAGTGAGACCTCTTTGAAGGTGGGAACAGTCTGTTCGCAAATAACATGCATTTCTTTAAAGCTTTAACACAATGCATATATCATCCCCTGGAAAGAAGTATATTTTTGACTTAGTCACGGTTACCGTCAGTGTCTAGTGGAATCTTGCATTGTGGTTTCCTCCCTCTGTTGGAGGTGATGGGATATGCTTGGCCAAGCCCTGGCGTTTTATAAGCTCTTGGAAAAGCAATCGCTGACAGTGAAGTGGCGGCTATGGAAATAAGAATGAAAAGCCTGGGACTGAGCACCATTCCTCCCTACCTACCTACCTACCTTCCAGCTCTATTCTATCTGTGTCTGTAAATTGATTGCCCTGGTCTGGAGTCATGCTCAAGGACTGGTGCATTTGTCATGCTGCGTCTGAGAATGACAGAAAGCCATGAATTTCTCACATTAAGAGGGTGGCATAAGTTATTTGAATTGGTTTTTATTTTCTATTTATTTATTTAACATTTAACTAAGCAAGTCAGTTAAGAACAAATTCTTATTTACAATGACAGCCTCCCCCGGCCAAACCCGGACGACGCTGGGCCAATTGTGCACCTCCCTATGGGACTCCCAATCAAGGCTGGTTGTGATTCAGCCTGGAATCGAAACAGGGTCTGTAGTGGCGCTTCTAGCGCTGAGATGCAGTGTCGTAGACCGCTGCGCCACTCGGGAGCCCTGGATACAATGGTGGTAACACCCATGCTGTACTCTAATAGCGCTCAGACTTGGCTACCATTGGGTAGTGTTGGTAGGCTTATACAGTTAAATAGATAAATATTGATTAACTGCGTTGTCGTAACACTTAAGTCTCTCCAGCGCTCCATAACTTCTGTAACTCGCTCAAGCACCCTCCCAGCCAGTGCCTATAGTTTAGGGGTCATAACCTCGGTCTCCTGGATCTTGGGTCAGTGGTCGTTACTCGAGGGAAAGCAACCTACAGTTGAATGTGTGTTTACACCTGTGGCACTGTAAACCTGTAGTAAAGTTCTGGACCTCTCTTGTGTTCTGTTCAGATCAAGAAGACGTCAGAGGCCACCCTGACCACCATCCAGGATATGGTGACCATCGAAGACTACGACGTGTCCGAGTGTTTCCACCACAGCCGCTCCACCGAGTCGGTCAAGTCCACCGTGTCGGAGACCTACCTCAGCAAGCCCAGCATCGCCAAGCGGAGGGCCAACCAGCAGGAGACAGAGCAGTTCTACTTCATGGTGAGTGGAGTGCCCGCTAGTGGTAACCTCTGGGTTATGACTGGAGAGAACTGGGCAGGGTCATATTCATTGAACACAGTAGCAAAAATATTTTCAGTAAGTTGTGCTGACTTTGAGTTCAGACTGACAGTCGCTATAGAAATTGCTGCTGTTGATCGATTGTCTGGAAAATATGAATGCATGTTGACTGTGTTGGATGGTTGTGATCCGTGGTGTCGTGATAGTAGTTGTAATGTATCTTAGTAATAGAGCATGTGACAAAAATAATATGTGCTCACTGTACTTTTTTTTTAGAGCTTTAAAATGCTGAATATATTATGTATTCCCTCTCTAGGCAATGTAACTCTGACACAAAGCTCTCCAAAAATATCTCTTCCTTAGCGAGCGACTAGGCTATTCTCTGTTATTGTGTCCTCCTGGCTGTCTAAAGATGGACATGGTGCGATAAAGCTTTTTTTTAAAACTCCCATTGTCATTGTGTCCTTTGCCCTTGGCTGCCTTATCAGAGATTGGTGTCTTAAGGGCAGGCAACGCTCACTTGGCTCATCAGCCCTAGTAATTACTCTGAATTCTCCACAGAAATTCCGGGAGTTTCTGGAGGGCAGCAATCTCATCTCCAAACTGCAGGCCAAGCACGACCTGCTGAAGAGGACTCTGGGAGAAGGTAAGGGGTCAGAGACCCCAATGTCATGGCCTACTTCTTGTCTGTCCGTCCCCTCTGTCTGTCTGTCCGTCCCCTCTGTCTGTCTGTCTGTCCGTCCCCTCTGTCTGTCTGTCCGTCCCCTCTGTCTGTCTGTCTGTCTGTCCCCTCTGTCTGTCCCCTCTGTCTGTCCCCTCTGTCTGTCCCCTCTGTCTGTCTGTCCCCTCTGTCTGTCTGTCCCCTCTGTCTGTCTGTCTGTCCCCTCTGTCTGTCCCCTCTGTCTGTCTGTCCCCTCTGTCTGTCTGTGCCCTCTGTCTGTCTGTGCCCTCTGTCTGTCTGTGCCCTCTGTCTGTCTGTGCCCTCTGTCTGTCTGTCTGTCTGTCTGTCTGTCCCCTCTGTCTGTCTGTCTGTCCCCTCTGTCTGTCCCCTCTGTCTGTCTGTCCCCTCTGTCTGTCTGTCTGTCCCCTCTGTCTGTCCCCTCTGTCTGTCTGTCCCCTCTGTCTGTCTGTGCCCTCTGTCTGTCTGTGCCCTCTGTCTGTCTGTGCCCTCTGTCTGTCTGTCTGTCTGTCTGTCTGTCTGTCTGTCTGTCTGTCTGTCTGTCTGTCTGTCTGTCTGTCTGTCTGTCTGTCTGTCTGTCTGTCTGTCTGTCTGTCTGTCTGTCTGTCTGTCTGTCTGTCTGTCTGTCTGTCTGTCTGTCTGTCTGTCTGTCTGTCTGTCTGTCTGTCTGTCTGTCTGTCTGTGCCCTCTGTCTGTCTGTCTGTCTGTGCCCTCTGTCTGTCTGTCTGTCTGTCTGTCTGTCTGTCTGTCTGTCTGTGCCCTCTGTCTGTCTGTCTGTCTGTCTGTCTGTCTGTCTGTCCGTATGTCTGTCGGTCCTTCCACAATCAAGACAGGAGGAAAATGACTGGGCTTAGTTTGGCTCAGTTGTTAACTAAGCAGGTTTCCATATGTATTAAACAGTACACTGACTGAAAGTCTTGGCTATTGTTTGTTTTCAGTGGGCTGGGGTTTGTAAAGGAACTCCTGGCTAAATGAAAGAGAAAGATTGCATGCACTTTCTGAACGAAATGCTGTGCTTTAGAACTCAGATAGAAACAGTTAAAAACATACTTGATTGATTCTAAAATGGTCCATTTCAATCTCCTCTGGACGTGGAGTAACATTTCCCTTGTGCTACTTTCTCCATCGGGTCTCACGACTGAGAAATAATCTCGGCATTAGCGAGCCAAGTCAGAGCTAAAGGGAGTGTGCTGCTGCATTACCCCCCTTAGAGATTGATTAGTGGTTAGCTTAATGGCCCGGCAGCATTAGCGCTTATTACTGTTATGTCTGGGGTCCCTGTGTTCTACATCGGTGGTATATCTCCTCAAGGCCTTTGGCTAAGCTTCTGTCAACACTGAGCTGCTGCCCCTGTTCCTGATATTAACAATAAAGGCTGTTCCCAGGGTGGTCTCAATCGGTCGGTCTTAGTCAATCTGTTGACTGTACAGGGAGTTGAGATCGACAATTGGGACTTTGATTATGACGAGCCAAGGGATCCTGCCTTCTACCAAGCTTTCAATTGCGTGAGTGTGTGTGTGTTACTGTGTGTGAGTCGTCATGCATCTCTTTTATTTGTATTTATTTTAACATCCCCTCCCCTGGTTGGAGGACCTGGTGGAAAACATAAAAATTCAATATACATACATGTAGCCTCTTCCTATTTTTACTGGACTCCCAAGTGCATCGGTAAATCGACCAATCCCGCTAATCTTAATTCCACCCCTCAGATGTCCACAGAGTAACCCATCTTTTACCAGTATACTACCATTTTACCATTTCCTTAAACAATACATCCTTCTATTTTACTGTGATGTGTCACGAGGGTCTTTAACCTCTCTTTTTGTACCATGTCTACTGAGATTGCCCTAAAAAGAAATACTCTTTACCTAAGAGTATAATAATGAGGCCAGAGGTTATGGGCAGATGGCAGGACTGCATCGTGCTTTACTGAGCGTGTGCACAAAGCTCTGCAGTGTCTCGGGGACAGGTCCCAAGTCTCATTAGATGTTCCCCCTCTAATCTCTCTCTCTCTTCCCCTTTCTCCCCTCGGTCTCCACAGGTCACAGAGGGGACTATATGACCACAAGGTAAGACACTACCACTATCTCATATACAAACCTCTTAGGTTTTAATAAGACCCTTTAATAAGACCGAGTTGTCCGAATTCAGTTCTTTAAAAACCTTCCCCAAAAGTCATTGTACTTTCCATTGCGAACACTATTTCTCGTTATCCTCCTAGAGTCACATTTCCAATAACGTCTAGACACATTTACAATGGTTTGTAAAGAAAATAAAAGTTAGCCATGTGAAAAGTTTCTCCCTTATCACTATGTGCACAGTAAAGTAATCCCTACTGTACTCTAACTCCTGACCTTGGAGAGATAGACAGCGGAGCAGAGAGAGCAGATGTTACTGCTCTGGACTCCCCTGGGATTTAATTTGCCATATGCCTAGCATGGCATGGAAATGATTCTGAATCCCCCCCCCCCCTTTTTTGAATTCTCTCAGATAGCAAAGCAATGTTCTTTCACAGGGGGAGAGAGAGGGAGAAATACTGTCATTTGCATGCAAATGATCTGTGTGTTAGTATCAAGATAGTGTCCCTTTGGAGGGAATATTTGTGACCCAACACCTGGATTCTGTCATATGTATCAAAATTTGAAAGGGTGTTTTTACATTGGATAAAAGTAGAGATTCAGAGCTAGAAAATGGTATATCATACACTACAGTTAAGGAACAATGGGAAAGTAATTCTGCTTTGAAAGTTGATAAACTTGTAACATGACTTTTGAGAAAATGGCCTTTGAATTAATGTTTTCGTACACCTACTGGAGCGCTCTTCTTTGTCTACACCCATTCAGCATCGTGAACACCCCTTTAAGCCTTAGCCCCACCCACCTCTTTAACGATTCACATGTGAGGCCATTTGCTAAACAGAGTGAGTACAGTAGTGTAGTAAATAACCAAAGATTTCAAGACTAAAAGTGGTGAAAGTTGAAGCAAAAACTAGTAGAAAAAATACTCTAGTCCTTGCCCTGTATCTTAATCTGATTTTGGTGCAGGTCATGTTGTTCTTCACATTACCGTCTCTGGTAAACAGAAACTATATCAAATGTTTATTTGTCACATGCACAGGATACAGAAGGTGTAAACAGTACAGTGAAATGGTTACTTCCATAGTGGAGTCTTTGGTTTAGACATCTAGCTAGCTAAACAATGAACCATAGTCCCAACTCTAATGCCGCGTTGTATGTACACATACTTAGAAGCTCATGTTATAGACAGAAGTATGCTACATGGCAGACCAATCCAAATTCATCTCTCAGTATGTCCAGCCCATCCATTCTCAGCCAATCATGGCTAATGGGAAGGTTCCTATATTTTTTCTGTGGCTAAACCAACTAAGCTCGTAATTTAACAATTTTATTTGTATTTACAGATTGCATACAAGTTTGTTATTAAGGCACGGGAAAGTTCACATGTTCCATTTCTGCCCCAAAATGCATTTTGATAATTAAAACAAGAAAACGTTCAAATGTCTCTCCTGTGAAGTAGTGACGTGAGACAGGCCTAGCTTCTTGAAACAGATCACATTTAAGGTTGAGGGTGATTCTATGAATAATAAAACATTTCTCTCGACTTTAAGCAGTCTGATATATTGATTGTTTTGACACATTGCTCTTGGTACAGAGTATTATTGCATTCAAAAAGGGTTTACTCCATATGCAAACGTATAATTACGAATAACAACTTAGACACATAAACAATGACTACATCTCATTTGCCCAGACCCACATGCTCACACCCCCATCCCTAGTGCCTGTATTATTGTTTGTAACCTGGCCTTAAATTGTACTAATTTGTTTTTCTCTGTCGCCCATGTTATTTCAATAATAAATCATTTGATTTTTCCATTGTGTTAATGATGGCAGATTGATTGATTGACTTACAATTTTTTGTATACGTTTTTTCAAGATGAGTGATGAGAATCGTGTATCTCACTACAACCCCATATGCCATGTCTTGAAATATGCAGACAGACGGATTAAAACAACGTTTACATTGTAATACTTTTGACGGCAAACTTTGTAGCTCCGCCCACAACTTCCTGACTTCATAGCGTTCCCAGAGAGCATGGATTATTGAGTCATGATTAGTTTTACACTTGAGACATGACTCTGCCGTTGTGCTGTAGAACTTGTGAATTTTGCCTCTTGTATAATGAATTCTCTATATTACTTCAGACTGGATTAAGCGTACATTTTAGTTAACTGTCATTTCGTTAGTTATGCTCCATGAGCATTTTTCTCTTGCCTATTCCAGTGGAAACCATGAGAATGACAGTAGTTAATATCAGTATGGGTAGGGGAGCAACGGGGGATGACTAGAGGGACAACCCCGTTGGTAAATGTCGTAAGATTACTGAACTAACTCACGAGACAACCACCCCAGTCCTAGATGCCACACTCACACCCTCTCCCACCGGGACATGTCGTGAGCTGGATGCTACCGCACGGCGCCCCCTCACACTCCACCCAGCAGGCCTGGTATTTTCATGACTTTTGATGTTGGGTGGAAAGGAAAAGGCAGGATATCAAACCCTTTAACTGTAAGAGTTGGTGACCGCTCAATGAGACTAGTGTGGATATCCGATCAGGGCCCAGCATCCTTTCACGACGAACACTCGGAAACTCTCAGAACAGCCTTACCTGTCCCTGACTGACCCCATAAACGTCAACACAACAAGTCACTTTTTTGCCGTAGTTTAGAAAATGCATGCTTACTTTGTCTACGCACGCATCTGGACTCTCAATGTCAGAATGTTTTACCAAAATGTGTACACTGTATGTTCATGGTGGATGATTTCTCTAGCTTCTGTAACACCGTCTCCATTTTCTAGGCCTCCCAATGTGCCGCCAAAACCTCACGGTGGCACGAATAGGAGGGCTAGGCCCCGCTCGGTCTTTAACGTTAAGTTGTTTAATGGCAATCTGGAGTCCTTTGTCAAGGTACTGGACCGCTACCGACCGTCTCTCCGAAAGTTAACATAATGATGACCGTAACTCAACCACTCTCGCTTGGCCTTTTTCCTGGGGTTTGATCACTACGCCAACCACAAGTCTGTGGTTCTATTTCTTTCGGGTTCTCTCTGCAGCTGTGGAGCCTCAAACGCTGGGGAAGCACAGAGACAGCATTGGTACTGACAGGGGGAATCCAAGGGAGGTGAAATAATGGCAGAGCAGAGGGCACGCAAGCACGGAGTAAGGGGGGTGAAGGAGGAGAGGATTGAGGGACGATATTTGTCTCCGTCTTTCCCCCCGAGTCCATGCTGTCAGCTATGGCATTCCTCCCTCTCTTTTTCTCTCTCTCTCTCTCCTCTGGCTGGTATGAAAGCAGCCATTGTCAGCAGGATATATGCGACAGCCAGGGGACGGTGGCCAGAACGATAAGGGATTCACCACCTCATAGTGCCCTGCTGTCCTCCCTGCTCCTTCCCCCGCGTTTGATAGCCGCTCTGTACTCAGTGTGTGGGGGGTGAGGGCTGGGCTAGGCTGTGGTACTATAGGTGGCTGCTGTGGTGATTTAATCTGGGTTTCGCCTCTCTCTCTCTCTCTCGTTCTCTCTCCTCCTGCTCTCTCTGCTTTCTTTTACTCTTCCTTGTAGCCGTGGACGACGGAACTCGCACGCCAGACACCAGGTAGAGTGGAGAACCTGGAGTCTAAAGGGACCGATCCCTACTGCTGCCTGTCTGTCTATACTGACTTCCCTCCTGTCTGTTTGTCTCTTTTTCTGCCTTGCCCCTAACACCACTGCCACTTCCTGTCTGTGAAAACCTTGGACCTGTGTGTGTTGATGTGCAATACTAACTCCCTGGAGGTTTGCTCTGAAAGACTGAACTGCCCACATCTATAGATTTCATTGATTTCTATATCCCTGTGTCCATGGTTGAGCTGGATACTGAAGTATAAATTGGCCCGTACCCAATAAATTGCACATCTACCCCGTTCTTACAATTTGGCTCAGATTACATTGTACAATTATTAGAATACCTAACACTTATTTTAAACCTTCCAACATCTACATTGATAGTATATGTTGGGAGAAATCCAATACCTATCTGGCTTAGTCCTCACATCACATGTGATTGTATTACATCAGCATGCAGTGTAGTGGCCCAGGCCCTGTCCATCTCCGCTATAAAGCATTGGTAGCCGGTGATTCCTGGAATCCTGGCATGATTTCTTTTTTGGGGCCATGTGTATATTCCCTGGGGTGAAAACAGACCCAAAACATTATTAGAAGCATGTAAGAGTTCTCTGCCCTAGCAGAGAGATGGCAGCTGGTACTTCTGCAAAGTGTGAGCTACTCTGAAGTGCAGATCTGTACCCTTCTACTGAGAGAGGGAGGAATGTGTTTTCTTTAATGCAGGGTTCCCAAATGGTCAGCCCGCGCCCGGTGCGTTTGTTTGGCCCCTTATGTTTTCTGAGCAAACACAAATAATACAGTACCAGTCAAAAGTTTGGACACACCTACACATTCCAGGGTGTTCCTTTATTTTTACTATTTTCTACAATGTAGAATAATAGTGAAGACATAAACTATGAAATAACACATGCATTTCAATTAACAGGTTTGCCTTAAGATAATTTGTGGAATTTCTTTCCTCAATGTGTTTTAGCCAATCAGTTGTGTTGTGACAAGGTAGTGGTGGTATACAGAAGACAGACCTGTTTGGTAAAAGACAAAGTCCATATTATGGCAAGAACAGCTCAAATAAGCAAAGAGAAACGACAGTCCATCATTACTTTAAGACATGAAGGTCAGTCAATCTGGAAAATTTCAAGAACTTTTAAAGTTTCTTCAAGTGCAGTCGCAAAAACCATCAAGCGCTATGATGAAACTGGCTCTCATGAGGACCGCCACAGGAAAGGAAGACCCAGAGTTACCTCTGCTGCTGCGGAGGATGAATTCATTAGAGTTAACTGCACCTCAGATTGCAGCCCAAATAAATGCTTCACAGTTCAAGTAACAGACATATCTCAACATCAACTGCATGAATCAGGCCTTCATGGTCGAATTGCTGCAAAGAAACCACTACTAAAGGACACCAATAAGAAGAATACCCTTTCAATGGACATTAGACCGATGGAAATCTGTCCTTTGGTCTGATGAGTCCAAATGTGAGATTTTTGTTTCCAACCGCCATGTTTTTGTGAGACGCAGAGTAGGTGAATGTATGATTTCCACGTGTGGTTCCCACCGTGAAGCATGTGGGGGTGTTTTGCTGGTGACACTGTGTGATTTTATTTAAAATTTAAAGCACACTTAACCAGCATGGCTACCACAGCCTTCTGCAGCGATACGCCATCCCATCTGGTTTGCGCTTAGTGGGACTATCATTTGTTTTTCAACAGGACAACAACCCAAAACACACCTCCAGGCTGTGTAAGGGCTATTTAACCAAGAAGGAGAGTGATGGAGTGCTGCATCAGATGACCTGACCTCCACAATCACCCGACCTCAACCCAATTGAGATGGTTTGGGATGAGTTGGACCGCAGAGTGAAGGAAAAGCAGCCAACAAGTGCTCAGCATATGTGGGAACTCCTTCAAGACTGTTGGAAAAACATTCCTCATGAAGCTGGTTGAGAGAATGCCAAGAGTGTGCAAAGCTGTCAAGGCAAAGGGTGGCTACTTTAAAGAATCTAAAGTTCTTGAAATGTTCCGTATTCACTGACCATGTCTTAAAGTAAATGATGGACTGTTGTTTCTCTCTCCTTATTTGAGCTGTTCTTGCCATAATATGGACTTTGTCTTTTACCAAATATGGTTACACTTTTTTGGTTACTACATGATTCCATATGGGTTATTTCATAGTTTTGATGTCTTCACCATTATTCTACAATGTAGAAAACAGTGAAAATAAAGAAAAACCCTTGAATGAGTAGGTGTGTCCAAACTTTTGACTGGTACTGTAAACATTTATACTCCAACATTGCTCATCCTAATATTTCTCAATTCCATTATTTTACTTTGAGATGTGTGTATTGTTAGTTATTACTCAACTATTGGAGCTAGGAACACATTTCTCAACACCCGCAATAACATTTGCTAAATATGTGTATCCCTAAATTTTCAAAGCTGATACAGACATACCCAAGACAACTCAAAGCTTTAAATCGCCACCAAAGGTGCTCCTACACTCTGGGGTGTAAATAGTTATGTAACCCGAGATATTTCTGTATTTCATTTAATACATTTGCAAACATTTCAAAAAACAAACAAAATCAATTTTGAATTCAGGTTGTAACAAAATGTGGAATAAGTCAAGGGGTATGAATACTTGGCTCTTGTCTAAGAATAATTTTACAAATCCCTGTGTCTAAACAGTGGCAGTATTGATTTCTTCTGAAATTATTTTCACATTAGCCACACTAGGTAACACACTGTGCCCATGTGTCCACGCATGCTGAGAATGTATAGGATATATTAAGCCAATGAGTCCCACCATATCACCGGTGAGTTTTGGACTTCTATCCCCTTTTAAAGACAGTGTGTGATTGAGCCATAGAATTCTGTTTTGTACCATTGGATTCATCTATTTAATCTACAAACAGATATTGAAACCTTAGTGTGTCACAATGAGAAAATGAAGGTTGGGATTACAATTATGTCAACAAATCATGCCTCCTTTGCCAAGCCCCTACGCCCACTTCACTGCCTATCATTGAATGGGGCTCTGTTGTGTCAATGCCCCCGACGCATTCAAAGGAGCACAGTCGTTTGAGACTGAAAAGACCTTTACGGATTGACCATGCAATGCATGCTTCCAGCAGGATGACCGCCAACAACTATGGTTTGCATGCCCAGCTGAAGGACCCTATCATGCGGAATAGGTGGTTGGAGTTCATTGGTACCCAGTGGTTGTGAGTATACCGGTAGCTAGACCATAGACTGTTGGTTATGCATCTAGTTATGTATATTTTGATCATTATCGTCGCTAGCATAGCTGACGTTCACTAGATACTGTAGCTACCAACTAGCTGGCTAGTTATCATTAGAATACCTCAATACAATGTGGATTTGGTTTGTGTAAGGGCTATTTGACCAAGAAGGAGAGTGATGGAGTGCTGCATCAGATGACCTGACCTCCACAATCACCCAACCTCAACCCAATTGAGATGGTTTGGGATGAGTTGGACTGCAGAGTGAAGATAAAGCAGCTAAAAAGTGCTCAGCATATGTGGGAATTCCTTCAAGACTGTTGGAAAAGTATTCCTCATGAAACTGTTTGAGAGAATGCCAAGATTGTGCAAGGCTGTCATCAAGGCAAAGGGTGGCTACTTTGAGGAATCTCAAATATAAAATATATTTTGATTTGGCTAACACTTTGTTGTTTACTACATGATTCCATATGTGTTATTTCATAGTTTTGATGTCTTCACTATTATTCTACAATGTAGAAAATAGTAAAAATAAAGAAAAACCCTTGAATGAGTAGGTGTCCAAACTTGTATGTATATATATATATATATATATATATATATATATATATATATATATATATATATATATATATATATATATATATATATATATATATATAAAATGCACAATTAGCTTATTTCATTGAAATGTTGTGTACAAATGTGTTTACATCCCTGTTAGTGAGCATTTGTCCTTTGCCAAGATAATCCCTCCACCTGACAGGTGTGGCATATCAAGAAGCTGATCAAACAGCATGATCATTACACAGGTGCACTTTGTGCCGCAGACAATAAAATGCCACTCTAAAATGTGTAGTTTTGTCACACAACACAATGCCACAGATGTCTCACGTTTTGAGGGAGCCTGCAATTGGCAGCCACCTCCAAAGTCGTTTTAGAGAATTTGGCAGTACGTCAAACTGGCCTAACAACCGCAGACCACGTGTAACCACGCCAGCCCAGGACCTCCACATCGGACTTCTTCACCTGTGGGATCGTCTGAGACCAGCCACCCGGACAGCTTCATATTTTAGTGGCCTTTTATTGTCCCCAGTACAATGTGCAGCTGTGTTATGGTAATTCTGTTTAACCAGCATCTTATATATGGATTTTCTTGGCAAAGGAGAAATTGTGACTAACAGGGATGTTCACATATTTGTGCAATTTTTTTGTTGAGAAATAAGCTTTTTGTGCGTATGGAAAATGTCTGTGATCTTTTACTTCAGCTCATGAAACATGGGACCAACGCTTTACATGTTGTGTTTTATATTTTTGTAAAATCACCAGGAAATCAGCTCAAAGTTATTTTAATTTAGAAAATCTGTTCCCAAGTATTCCCACGCATAAATAAAAACTCATCCCAATGTAATCAAGGATTGAAATTATTATATTTCTGTCAATTACTAAATCTGTTTGCGATTCTTGAGGTCAATTTGCACTGTACAAATTATTTATAACAATGTTCAAGTCCCCCGACCATCCGCTCAAGGACAAATCTGTCCACGGATGAACGTAATTGAGGACCCCTGCTGTAATGGGACAGCTCCTCCTCTTTCCCTTTCTCACTCTCCACTCCATAGGAGTGCGTTAGTAGTGCTGTTACATAACCTCCCATCACTTATCACTCCCAAGTGTGCTCAAGTGTTGACATAACACATTAACACGATAAAGAGGCCATTTTTTTTGTACCACTGGAGCCCCATAGAGTTGTATTGGGTAAGAGGAACACTTGCACAGGCTTGTCGTTGTGGTCAGTGAGTCACTACTATAGATTTAGTGATCTATTAAAATCATGGAGACGTTGTGAGGGGCGTGAATGGTTCTGCAGCTGCAAAACTCCAGTCTGTCTCTTTCAACTTTCAATATGATCATTGGTAACACTACCGAAGTCCCTCTCATGCCTATGACAGATGGTATGTCTTATATAGTTGTTATAAAGGCTTTATAAATACATAAGGGGGGCTTCAGTAAAATGTTACCGATCATTATCAGTCTAATGGTGGGCATGCATGTAGATAGAAATGTGCGTGTAAAGTCTATATAATATATTCCGTTTGAGGCCAGGATGATCCATCTATCACTAATGACATGCCATTCCTCTTGTTGTGAAGGACTCTGGACAAGCTATTCCCCGCGTGGTGGAGAGCTGTATTCGATTCATCAATCTGTATGGTGAGTTGATCATCTGGGATTTAATTTGCAATGCGACAGCTATGGTTTTCTTTCACTTTCACACCTCTTGCAGGCCAACCAAGTGTACCAGTCAATTTACTATTTGGTGCAGATTTTTCTCTTTTTAAAAGCTCCTAAATTGTGTTCAACCTGTTCAATGTTTGACCTGTCCAAGTTTGGTCAAATGTAACATTCCGGCAATTTCAGTGTTCATTGTTTGCGTGTGTCCATTCTTCCCGTGTCAGTGTTAGAATCCGTTTCATTTTAGTCAGTCATGGGAAAGACTACGCAGATACCATCTTGTTTACTGCAACCATCCATACAGCCAATGGGATGCAACCATAGAGATGAAGAGAGATCGCAACATTGTATCTGTCCCTTTTATTGGCGTCTGTGAGCACGCAGGGAGCGGCATTGAGGCCATCTCCATTTTTGAAGTAGTCAATTTCCTTCTACTACTTCTATGAGTTGGTAAACAAACTGAAAGGGTGTATACTGCCACCTAGAGTGTGTTGTTTGAACAGGTATAAAGCCAAGGTTGCCGATTTACTGCCACCTGCATTATGAGATATTTGCTCACGAGTATAATGAATTGGCTGATCCCTCCTGATGACCTGGATGGAATTATGTGATCTTTCCTTAACCCATAGGAAGTCCCACCCAGTTGACTACTTCAAAATGGTGAAAGTCCTCAATGGTGCTGCCCATGCTAAAACAGGCTTTTGGGCACCTGAGTTCTCTATACATCTCTAACGATGCAACACACACACACTTCCTTCACACACGCTGTCAAATAGGTTAGTTAGGCTATTACTGTAAGCCGCGTTAATAAAACTCCTACAGAACATGTCAGCTTAATCATTTGACGCTAATGACCTCTTTCCGCGTTTTGCGGACACCGGCGACGTCTTACAGTACTGGGGCGGCCGTCTTGTGACGGGGCAGACATCGGCTAATTAAGCTCTGCGCTAACCTCTGACCTATCTCTTTATTAAATCCCGGCTGGAGGACACTTTAGTGAGACTTGATTGCGGCCTCTCTCGCTCATGAATTATCTTTATTTGGAAAAGTGAAGGGCTGGAGGAACGGGATGTGGCCTTTTAGTTGGGATTTAAACTGGCTTTTCTTCTTGCACTGGTGTTTTTTGTTGTTGTAATGGCTGCCTGTCATCATGAACTAAGTGTGTGTGTGTGTGTGTGTGTCTGTGTGTGTGTCTATCTCCTCTCTTTCTTTCTCGCTCTGTTCTTTGTTTTCTTCAGGCCTTCAACATCAAGGGATATTCCGTGTGTCCGGGTCTCAGATGGAGATCAATGACATCAAGAACTCATTCGAGAGAGGTGGGCTGTTATTAACATGTTACAGTCAATTGACACGTCACACATTTGAAATGAGTGGATATGAGTGGACTTCAATTGATTATATAATACTTTTGAGCTACAGATTTTTGACTTGGTCTAGTTGCCACTTCATTTACTATTTTAAAATCATTTGTTTACACTGGTAGGAACTTATCAAATGTGTTTCAAAAGCCCTTCTTACATCAGCAGATGTCACAAAGTGCTTATACAGAAACCCAGCCTAAAACCCCCAAAAAGCAAGACTACGCAGATGTAAAAGCACGGTGGCCAGTCCTCTTCTGGCTGTGCTGGGTGGAGATTATAAGAGTACATGGCTATTATTAAAGCCAAATCGTTCTTCAAGATGTTCAAACGTTCATAGATGACCAGCAGGGTCAAACAATAGTCAGTAGTTGTAGACAGTGCAACAGGTCAGCACCTCAGGAGTAAATGTCAGTTGGCTTTTCATAGCTGACCATTCAGAGGTTGAGACAGCAGGTGCAGTAAAGAGAGCGAGTGATGAGGGAGGGAGGGAGGGAGGGGGAGAGAGAGAGAGAGAGCGGGTTGAGAACAGCAGGTCCGGGACAAGGTAGCATGTTTGGTGAACAGGTCAAAGTTCCATAGCCGCAGGCAGAACAGTTGAAACTGGAGCAGCAGCACGACCAGGTGGACTGGGGACAGCAAGGAGTCATCAGGCCAGGTAGTCCTGAGGCATTGCCCAGTGTGTAAGTTTAACTTCCTTCTAGTGAGGGGAAATCACATCATTGCCTGCATACAACATATCCCTCACATACACTTATCGGTCTCCCAGGTAACGACCCATTGACAGATGACGAGAACAACCACGACATCAACTCAGTGGCCGGTGTTCTCAAACTCTACTTCCGGGGCCTGGAAAAGTCCCTCTTGCCCAAGGAAAGATTTAACGACCTCCTCTCCAGTATCAGTAAGTAGCTTTAGTTACCAGTCGTCTCCACACAGCTGGGTGTACTACAGTATAATACACACTAACACACACACATTATGGGCATACATATGATGTTCAACATAGTGTGTTGATATTCAATGGGAGTGCATTGTGACTCATTGTGTGTCAGCCAGACCAGGGGCGTTCTATGAGCCATGTAGGTCCTAAGTGGCCTTGTTCATGGCATTGATGGGACGTCTAGCAGATGAAACAGAGTCATTAGTTAGACCGTATTCACATGCTCTTTGCAGGCCAACTTGTAATGTCCCACTTTGGGTAAGTCATCACAAACAGCCTTGGGAGTAGACATTATATTTACTTGCTCGTCTGGGCTGTTTTCGTCAATAGCATGCTGCTGTGTTACCCCGTCTTTGTGCCCGGGTGGGAATAGTACCACTTTGTGTTGTTCGGTCTTCTCCGCTGACTAGAGCATTCATGGGATGAGCTGGGACACGAAGCTCACCGTACAGCCTGGTGTTGGGTGATGAAATGTAGAAAGGCAGAACTACAATAGTGTTTACATCAAACCATACAGTGGTGACTTCGCTACTCTCGCACAGACGGCCATATTGTTCTCTTACCGTAACGGCAGCGTGGCACGGTCTGACGTAGTTCAGTCAGCCCTTTGTGGGATTCGCTCTGACCTTATAAGATGTCATGTGGACTAGTTGAGTAGCCACTGTTGTTCAAGAACAATAAGCTGGCTAGTGTGAGTCACATGCACTGTACTCGACGTGTGCTGTAATGCCTTTGGTGGGGTGTGTGTGTGTATGTGTGTGTGTGTGTGTGTGAGCGAGATATGGCATTGGCTTACACTTATGAGGGATGGGGATTCCCTGTTTACATTCTCCAAGGCCTGACATACCAGCGCTTGGAGAGTGGGCCTCATGCCCAGCCAGCAGTCTCCATATGAATAAAGCCCTGTATCCAGTTTACTTTAAATGGCTGCCTCACTGGGCATTGGACAAACACACGTGTCTGTACATGAGGTTGTATAGTTGCAAGTTTCTGCCTTGTCGGTCTACTGTCTTCCACAGCGAGTGAGGTGGGGTGATCGTGAGGAAAGAGCGTGAGGAAAGAGGGGGGGTGACTGTTCTTTAAATAGCATCCTTCTGAAGTGTTCAGGAACCATGCAGAAGAGAACTCACATAAGATGAATAACATCACAAGTATTCCCTAAAGCCCATCTCCCAGATGGCCCAAACTCGTTTCACGGTGACAGCGCTATTTCAGGAAGCCATCGTCGTGGCCAATGGAAAAACATGAAATGGGCTGCTTTGGAACAGAGGAGATGGGCGGGTTAAAGCGTAATTGAGCAGCGCTCGACGCTTTGTATGATCGTTCTGACACGAGACTAAAGTTTTGTTATAATAAGCTTTGTCATAATTATTGCAGAAGTGACAGAAAATTGATCAATACAGCAGAGTTTTTTTTTTTTTTTTAATTCGAGAGAGAGATGATAACAGAGAGAGATACGAAGCGATAGAGAAACAGTGCGAGGTACATTTGTACTTTAGTCCTTTAGTAGACATAATTGCCCAAGCACTTACAATCAATGCTTTTTTTTTACCAAAGTAGGCACGTGTGCGCACGCTCCCTTTCCCATCTGTTAGAGCGTCACTTTCTTGTGATATTTAGGGCAGCAACAGAACTGGAAACAGCAGCATTTATTCCAGTGTGATTTATAACTGTGGAATTGTCCTCAATGATATTTATAACTGTTTTAAGAACAGTGCGAGTATCCGTACTGGTATTTGGAGCTGCTCGGAGCTTCATCTATGGTTAGTAGGTTTTTGTGAGGGCCCATGAGATTGTAGCCTGATTAAACCAGACTGAATGTGACGCTCGCCATTGAACGTAGCATTCAATCTGGTTCAACCAGGCTATAGAGCAGGGGCCGGCAACAGGTGTGCCAAATCCAGCCCACAAGTCATTCCCAAGTACCCCCCCCCCCCCAAAAAAAAAGAGACGTGATCGTGTCTCAATGTAATCAAGGTATGAAATGATTGTTATTTTCTGATACACCCTCTCTTTGGGCTTAGATGTGGTCAAGTTGCAGTGCACAAATGATTATAATTATGTTCCGGCCCCCCCTGCTATAGAGAGTCGGGCCTTATCCTTAATGGCCTCGCCCTTCATATGCTGCTTACAGCTGCAGGCACACTGGGTATAAATGAGTGAGTGGGCACATTCAGATGGATATCCGCCATTAAATATGCAGCCCTGCCAAGTGGCATGTCGGGCACATTTTAGAGAAGACCAGACAGAGATTGTCCCTGAATGTCACCCGATTCACTGTGACAGGAAGACTTTAATCAGCTTAATGGCTGATACGTTCGCGTGTGTGACACACACACACACACACACACACACACACACACACACACACACACACACACACACACACACACACACACCACCTCGGATACATGTATTTTAAATAGCTTTATGCATACTAATAAGAAATATAGATCAAGCTAAAAAACTGTTCAACCTGAATCTAAATCATTGTAGTCTAAATGGCTCCGGTATGTATTTCCAAGATACGCAATAGTGAATGATTTAGTACATCCTCTCTCTCTCT